>NC_133460.1:34223959-34835625 GCF_048565385.1 Saimiri boliviensis
ACGTGGCACCTCCCCCTGGTGACATGGAAACACCCACCCAACACCCGCCCCTGCTCTGACCCCGCAGAGCCAGTCCTGCTGCAGTCTCCTGCAGGTGCTGGATCAGCTGACCAGATCTGTTTCTGCCTCTCCTGTCTCTCTCTAGCTTTCTGGCTGGCCCAAACAGTGACACTGTGAGGCCTGCTGCAGAGACTGAGCTGGTGCCCTGCAGCCTCAGACACCTATGGCAGGACCTGTGTGGAGAGCACTCACCCTTCCCAGTCACACAGGCCAGAGACACAAGCAAAGCCAGAACAAGACAGGGCAGTGCTCATAGCCCCCAAAGGACCATGGCCCCTGCACGGGGTCTGTCCATGAAAGCCCACTGCCTAACAGCTCCTCCTCCAAAAGCACACTGCAGAGGTGGTGGCAGCTCTACCAGCAGGAACCAGCAGGAACCAGGTTTCCAGGTTAGCCTATCGGAGACAAAAAACTGCTGGTTCCCAGCCACATCAACCAGGAAGAAGAGGGCAAGAGCACACAGCTGGATATCAAAGCTGCAGCCCCAGAAGTGTTGCTATGTGACTGTGAGCACTGTATTTGCCCTCTGCCTCAGTGACTTTCCCATCTGTACAATGGACCAGTAATGCCAGTACCTTCTTGGTTACCATGAAGCCCAGGACAACTTCAGAGAGGCACCTGGCATAATGCCGGCTGCTTCGCCATCTAATGAGGACAAATCATTACCATAACTGTTTAAGAGGGGGTCTTGCTCTGTTGCCCAGGCTGTGGTGCAGTGTCAAGATCACAGCTCACTGCAGCCTCAAACTCCTGGGCTCAAGCAATCCTCCTGCCTCATTCTCCCAAGCAGCTGGGACCACAGGCATATGCCACCATGACCAGCTAATTTTTATTTCATTTATTTATTTATTTTGAGACAGAGTCTCGCTCTGTTCCCCAGGCTGGAGTGCAGTGGCACAATCTCGGCTCACAGCAACCTCCAGCTCCAGGATTCAAGCGATCCTCCTGCCTCAGCCTCCTGAGTAGCTGGGACTACAGACACTCACTACCATGCCAAGCTAATTGTTCTTTGTATTTTTAGTAGCAACAGGTTTCACTATGTTGCTCAGGTTGGTCTCGAACTCTTGACCTCAGGTGATTCACCCACCTCAGCCTCCCAAAGTGCTGGGATTACAGGCATGAGCCACCAGCACCTAGCCAATTTTTTTTTTTTTTTTTTTTTGGTAGAGACACGGTCTTGCAATATTGCCCACACTGGTCTCAAACTCCTGGGCTCAAGCAATCCCCCAGCCTCAGCCTCCCAAAGCGCTGAGGTTACAGAAATGAACACTATGCCTGGCCCTGTCATCATTACTGACCACCACGAACCCCTCTCATCCCACGCCCATGAACCACATTTGTCTAGCAGTCTTAGGTATTATCATAGTCACCCTGCTTGTTATTAAAGCCCGCCAATAACAGAGCTGAAGCACTGCAGAGATATGTGCTACTCCAGAAAGACGCAACCGCTCTGCATCCGTGTCAGCCTGTTACTCTGGTTCACAATGTTTCTCTCTCACCCTCATCTCCCATTTGTACCATGCTGGTCCCCCAGATGGGGACCCACAGGACTATTTAATCCAAAATTTTGTTGAAGCACTGTTGCCACAAATTAAGTTTTTAAAAATGACAATAGTTAAATAAAACTGGTAAAAAGAAAACAAAATTTTCTTCACTATAAAATGTGGTGTTTGGCCAGACATAGTGGCCAAACTGTAACCCCAGCACTTTCAGAGGCTGAAGCAGGAGGATCACTTGAACCCCGGAGTTCAAGACCAGCCTTAGCAACATAGCAAGACCCCATCTCTACAAAATAAACATTAAAAAACAGCCAGGTGGGGTGGCATGCGCCTACAGTCCCAGCTCCTTGGGAAGCTGAGGCAGGAGGATCACTTAAGCCCAGGAGTTCAAGGCTGCAGTGAGCCAGGAATGCACCACTGCATTCCAGCCAGGGCAACAGAGACCCTGCCTCGAAAAATAAAAATGATAAGTTTAAGGCTCTCAGACCTAGATGCCCACACATGACTAGTCCACTGCTGCTTGCCCTGGCTAGGTGACGGTGGAACATGTCTCCTTAGGTAACTTAAAATTGGCAAGAGTGGGCCAGGCACGGTGGCTCATGCCTGAAATCCCAGCACTTTGGGAGGCCGAGGAGGGCAGATCACGAGGTCAGGAGTTCAGGACTAGCCTAACCAACATGATGAAACCCCATTTCTACTAACAATACAAAAATTAGCCAGGTGTGGTGGCAGGTGCCTGTAATCCTAGCTATTCAGGAGGCTGAGACAGAATTGCTTGAACCCAGGAGGCGGAGGTTGCAATGAGCTGAGATCGCGCCACTGTACTCCAGCCTGGGTGACAGAGCAAGATTCCATCTCAAAAAAAAAGAAGGATTCGGCTGGGCACATTGGCTCACGCCTGTAATCCCAGCACTTTGGGAGGCTAAGGCAGGCAGATCACGAGGTCAAAAGATTGAGACCATCCTGACCAACACGGTGAAACCGTGTCTCTATTAAAAATACAAAAATTAGCTGGGCATGGTGGCATATGCCTGTAGTCCCCGCTACTCAGGAGGCTGAGGCAGGAGAATCACTTGAACCCCCGGAGGCAGGGGTTGCAGTGAGCCAAGATGGTGCCACTGCACTCAAGTCCGAGTAACAGAGTGAGACTTCATCTCAAAAATATAAAAAAATAAAACAAGGCCAGGCACGGTGGCTCAAGCCTGTAACCCCAGCACTTTGGGAGGCCGAGGCGGGTGGATCACGAGGTCAAGAGATCGAGACCATCCTGGTCAACATGGTGAAACCCCGTCTCTACTAAAAATACAAAAAAAAATTAGCTGGGCATCGTGGTACGGGCTTGTAATCCCAGCTACTCGGGAGGCTGAGGCAGGAGAATTGCCTGAACCCAGGAGGCGGAGGTTGCGGTGAGCCGAGATCGCGCCATTGCACTCCAGCCTGGGTAACAAGAGTGAAACTCCATCTTAAAAAAAAAAAAAAAAGAAAAAAAAAACAAAAAAGATGAAAAAATTAAAAATAATGACAAACAAATAAATAAATAAATAATTGGCAAGAGAATAGGCTTCAGAGTAAGAACACCTGGGTCCACTGCCAGATTCACCACTTTATAGCTAAGCACCATGCCTGGCACACAATAGGTGCTCCGTAACTATGTGTTCAACTAGCTGTGAGGCCTTGCGCAGGAACTTATCTTCCTAAGCCTCAGTTTTCTTATACAAAAAGAGAGATTAATGTAATCTACAACTTAGAAGTCTGCTGGGGGATTCAATGAGGAAACATAACTAAAAATGCTTCAGCACAATACACGGCATACAGTAAGTTCTGCCAGAATCTACTGTTACTTTTACTAGCTTCTATTTTGATAGACCACTACTGTCAGCATCAGAATAATAAACAGACACATTTTATTAGAGAAGAAGGGCGAAGACCGGGCACAGTGGCCTACGTCTGTAATCCCAGCACTTTGGGAGGCCGAAGTGGGCAGATCACCTGAGGTCAGGACTTTGAGACCAGCCCGGCCAATGTAGCAAAACCCCATCTCTACTAAAAATACAAAAATTAGCCAGGCATGGTAGCAGGCACCTGTAATCCCAGCTATTTGGGAGGATGAGGCAAGCCAATGACTTGAACCTGGGAGGTGGAGGTTGCAGTGAGCTGAAATTACACCAGTGCATTCCAGCGTGGGTGACAGAGGGAGACTCCATCAAAAGAAAAGAGAAGAAGACTGGAGAAAGAATATAAGGCCTCCAAAAACAAATGAAATCCACTCTCCTCAGACCTGCTGTTTTCTTAAGCCAATCGCACTCCAGAAGTTTGGTCTGAGGGTTTGTCAGGAATTGGAGGTAACTGCTGACAGAAGAGGAGGCAGAAAAGGAAAGCCACTGGCCATGAGGGGAACTTCAGAGAAGGGTTGAAAGGGCCCAGCGGGGGCAAAAGACACTCACTGCCCTGGGAAGTTTTTCTTTTTTCTTTCTTTCTTTCTTTTCTTTTTCAGACAGGGTCCAGCCCTGTAACCCAGGCTGAAGTGCAGTGATGTAATCATAGCTCACGGCAGGCTTGACCTCCTGGACTCAAACGATCTTCCTGCCCCAGCCACCCAATTAGCTGGGAATACAGGTACACACCACCACATCCAGGTAAATTGTTTTTATTTTTTTACAGAGACAAAGTCTCACTATGTTGGCCTGGCTAGTCCCAAACTCCTGCCCTCAAGTGGTCTGCCCACCTCAGCCTCCCAAAGTGCTGGGATTACAGGAGTGCGCCACTGCACCCAGCCTATTCATTGACTCGCTGTTCTAAGCACATTACAGTTTTCTTGATGACCACCCATGAGAGGGGTGTTGATCCTGTCCCTATGTCTTGATAAGGACACCGGCATGAAGAAGGTTGGAGCCACTGAGCTGGAACCTGAGTCCAAGCCGCCGAGCTTCGGAGTGTGCCCTCCCCACCCTGACAGCACACTGCCTCCCTACAGCAACAGGCACAGCTGCAACTCCAACCAGGTACCACCCCATGTGCCCAAAACAAGAACTGGGAACCTACCTGCAGAAATGCAAGGTATCCCTGGGGCAGAATAATGGGTGCTTTAGTTTGTTTCAAACTGTCTTTACTGCTTTGCTAAATAATTAACTTTTTCATAACAGGTTTCTGTGTTTTTGAAGTCCCAGAGGGACTTGCAGAAGGAGAGTAATCATGTGGGTCTGAGCACACCATCTTCTCTTCAGTAGTAAATAACCACAAGAATAGACCCCCTCTGAATGCCTCAGGACAAAACACCCTTTGCAATTTCAGACACACCTGAAAGGGGAAGGTTGCTGGGCAGAAGACTTCAAGATTATCCCCAAGAACTGAGGATTAAATAACCTAGCTCTAGCTCAATTACAGTACAGAGGCAGCCACCTGTGTGGATTATTACATGAAGCCAAAGAAGCCACTTGGCGGGATATGAGTAAAGCATTTGCTGCTTTGGGGGGCAGAGCTGATGAGTTTCTTTGTCAAGCTCCTCTGGAGTTTGCAAGAGTCAAGTGACTGCTCTAGAAAAGAATCTCAGGTGCTTCATATGCTGGGATGGGCTGCTTCATCTAAACTAGGATGGTGTTTGCAAAACACTCCTGGGACAACTCATGCTATGGACTGAATTGCATCCCTTCTCAAATGTACAAGGTGAAGCCCTAATTCAAGGTGAAGGCCTTAATAAGGTAATTAAGGTTAATAAGGTCATAAGGGTGGGGCTCTGATCTCACAGGACCAGTGTCCTAATAAGAGAAGGGAGGTCAGGCACGGTGGCTCACACCTATAATCCCAGCACTTTTGGAGGCTGAGGTGGGCAGAACACCTGAGGTCAGGAGTTCAAGACCAGCCTGGCCGACACCACCAAACCCGGTCTCTACTAAAAATACAAAAAAACTAGTCGGGCATGGTGGTGCACACCTGTAATCCCAGTTACTCAGGAGGGTGAGGCAGGAGAATCAATTGCTTGAACCCCTGAAGCAGAGGTTGCAGTGAGCTGAGACTACACCATTGCACTGCAGCCTGGGGGACAGAGCAAGACTCCATCTCAAAAAAAGAAGAAGAAGAGAGAAGGGACACCAGGATGTGCCTGCAGAGAAAAGGCTACATAAGGACAGAGAGAGAAGGCAGCCAGCCATCTGCAAGCCAAGGAAAGATGCCTCACCAGAAATCAGCCGGGCTGGCACCTTGATCTTGGCCTTTCAGCCTCCAGAACTGTGAGAAAATAAGTTTTTGTTTTTGTTTTCATTTTTGAGACAGAGTCTTGCTCTGTCACCCAGGCTGAAGTATAATGGTGCAATCTCAGCTCACTGCAGCATCTGCCTCCTAGGTTCAAGCAATTCTCCTGCCTACACGTCCTGAGTAGCCAGGATTACAGGTGCCCACCACCACGCTCTGCTAATTTTTTTCTATTTTGAGTAGAGACGAGGTTTCACCATGTTGGCCAGGCTGGTTTTGAACTCCTGACCTCAAGTGATCCGCCCACCCAGGCAGGAGCCACCGTGCCAGGCGGAGAAAATAAGTTTTTGCTGTTGAAGCCACCCCATCTGTGGCCCCTTGTTAGATAGCCCAAGCAAACACCCTGGACACCCAGACGGACCCATTCTTCCTACTCCTCTTGCATGTGACACAGGAGGTGACGGCAGGATGGGGGAACGCAATTTAAAACTACCTTCCTCAAGATTTCTAGGATTCCTGACCCCTCATCTGTGCTAGATGACACCCAGGGTAGACAACAGCACTGTCCTTGAAGACTTCCTAAAGGTACAGGCACCACAGAAAACAGAACCCTCCCAACCCCCACCCCAGCCACCCACACACAGTATTAACCACAGACCACGTCTCTTCCAAGTGTAAAGGGTCAAATGCAGACATGGTGACATTTTTTTCTTCAGAGATTCAAGATGTAAGCTCTGGATATGTCCCAAACTTGCTCAAGATGCCAAATAATAAAACGATTTAGTTTCTAAAAAATTGTATGAGTCAAAACAAGGAAAACAATCTATGCCTGAGTCACTAGCTAAACTGGAGTGTGTTTAAGGGCATGTAATCAGCAAAAATACACAGGCAGGGCCAGCAACTTCCTCAAAGACAGAAAGCAGCTAAGGGAGACCCAGACACCATGCTCTATGGAGGCCTGAGAAGCGGCTGACAAAGCAAACCTGTGTATCTGAGATGCTGGGACCTCACCCCCAGCCACAGGAACTCTTGGGAAATAGAATGCCAGACACCTGCTGGGGCACAGAGGGATGCCTGCCACCCTACATAGGGTGCCTACAAAGGTGCAGGCTGGAAGGTGTGATCTCAGGAGCTGTTGTCCTTAAAAAAAAAAAAAAAAAAAAAAATGCCCGTAAGTCAAAAACACAGTGTTCTTTACAATAGCTGTGCCTCACACCCAGAGTAGTCTAATCCATCTATACCAAGGTGCAGCCCACACAGAGACAGAATCGTAGGTGCTGGAAAGGTGGTGAGGCATTAGATTCCAGCAAGTCACACGGTGGCTTCTTTTTCCCATCTTCAGTCCGTTCCATTACTTTCAGTTCAGCATCAGGATATCCTGAACACTATTTTTTTTTTTTTTTTTTGGAGACAGAGTCTCGCTCTGTCACCCAGGCTGGAGTGCAGTGGCGCGATCTCGGCTCACTGCAACCTCCACCTCCCAAGTTCAAGTGATTCTCCTGCCTCAGCCTCCCGAGTAGCTGGGGTTACAGGCGCGCACCACCACACCCAGCTAACTTTTGTATTTTAAGTAGAGACGGAGGTTTCATCATGTTGGTCAGGCTGGTCTTGAACTCCTGACGTCGTGATCCACCCACCTTGGCCTCCCAAAGTGCTGGGATTACAGGCATGAGCCCCCACACCCAGCTCCTCAACACCTTTCTAATGAGACTTGCTGACCCCGCTCTTTTTTCCCTTTGGCTTATGAAAATTGATTTCTCCGGTGTTTTTTCACCATCAAAATGTATTATCTTGGTCTTTCCTTCTTGCCTTGGACCAAGGGAGAGACACTAACTACTCTGACAACCTTAAAGGGGACCCCAGGGATGTCACCAACAAGCATGACCTTGGCGACCAAATCCAGCAATCAGAACTTTATTGGGGTTTTTTTCCCTACATTTTTTTTTCCCCTAAATTTTTTTTTTTTTTTTTTTTTGAGACGGAGTTTCGCTCTTGTTACCCAGGCTGGAGTGCAATGGCGCGATCTCGGCTCACCGCAACCTCCGCCTCCTGGGTTCAGGCAATTCTCCTGCCTCAGCCTCCTGAGTAGCTGGGATTACAGGCACGCGCCACCATGCCCAGCTAATTTTTTGTATTTTTTAGTAGAGACGGGGTTTCACCATGTTGACCACGTTGGTCTCGATCTCTTGACCTCGTGATCCACCCGCCTCGGCCTCCCAAAGTGCTGGGATTACAGGCTTGAGCCACTGCGCCCGGCCTCCCCTAAATTATTAACTTCTTTTTTTTTTTTTTTGAGACTGAGTCTCACTCTGGTGCTGAGGCTGGAGTACAATGGCGCCCTCTTGTCTCACTGCAACCTCCGCCTCTCGGGTTCAAGCAATTCTCTTGCCTTGGCCTCCTGAGTAGCTGAGACTACAGGCATGTTCCGCCATTCTTGGCTACAGAAGTTCATTGTTTTCCTCAACTGAAGTCAAGCAGTCATCACTGGGTACAGAAGCGGTGATTTCTTGGCCAGTGGGTCCATAAAGCATGGCCTGATGGCAGGATTTGGCTGTTTTGTCTTAAGCCCTACTTTTCCAGCACAATCCCTTTCGGAGAAGCACTTTCGAAAGGGCTGAGCACAGGGGCCGCACCAGAATGGGCTTTCCCGCACTGCTGATCACACCACTTCTGGTCTTTCTGGTGGCTACAGAGCTTCCCGGAAGTATGAAGACTGAGATACTTGCCACAAGCTGTGGCCAAAAAGAAGCAACACCCAGCCCTCTTATGAATAACGAAAGCGGGTCTCAGTCAGAACCCACAACAGGCAACCATAGCCAGGCACACTTAGTAAGAGTTTTCTTCCATTGTCTTCATTTTACAGTGATCAGCTATTTCAGTCAACTCATACTGGTTCTCAATTTGCAGTAATGAGAGAAAGTTTTCTTTTTCAAAAAATAAAGGCATTCAAGTTTGTTTAAGTGTATCATTAAAAGTAAACTAGAGTAGACCAGGCGCGGTAGCTCATGCCTGGCATCCCAGCGCTGTGGGAAGCTAAGGCGGGTGGATCACTCGAACCCAGGAGTTTAAGACCAGCCTGGGCAACATAGTGAGACTTACCTCTACAAAAAAATAAATAAATAAAATGAATAATAAAGTAAACTATAGGGTAAGTAACAGTGCTGTGGTAAACAAAAGACAAGGGAAAAGCAGCCAGCTACATACTCACCCACCCTGTGTCCCACAGACCGAATGAGCTATTAACACCTACTCAGCCAAGTTCAGGGCTGAGGAGCGCCACGGTAAACCACACACACTCATTATATAAAAAGTGCAGCCAGCCATTCCCACACAGCCTCATAGTGTCTGCTCACTTCCTGCTTCACTCTTGAATCAGAGAATGCTGGGTGCTTCCCAAAACCTCTTCTTCCTTAGCAACAAAAACTCATTTCCTTTTTATCGGGAACAACTGCCCCCTCTGCAGCCAAAGGGGGCCATGAGATGAATGCTGGCCCAAGACATGAGGGGGTACCGTGAGCAACTTCTAGTGAAGGTGGGGGCTGCCAGCGTTTTTGTACCAAGAGCCCATTCTACAGTCTAGGAATGGCCATGGGCTCCTTTTCAGGAAAATGCATTAAAATATATAAAACATACAATATCACAAAGCAAACAAATTCTATCACAACAGAATGGTCATAACTGAGGGTCGGGCGCAGTGACTCACGCCTGCAATCCCAGCACTTTGGGAGGCCAAGGCGGGTCAATCACGAGGTCAGGAGTTTAAGACCAGCCTGGTCAAAATGGTGAAACCCTGTCTCACCATTAAAATACAAAAATTAGCTAGGGCGTGGTGGTATGTGCCTGTAATCCCCAGTGCTCGGGAGGCTGAGGCAGAGAATGGCTTAAACCCGGGAGGCGGAGGTTGCAGTGAGCCAAGATTGCACCACTGCACTCACACTCCACCCTGGGCGACAGAGCAAGACTCCCATCTCAAAAATTTTTTTTAATGGTCATAATTGAAGAAAATACATTTCACTCAGAGCTAAATGAAAAGCATTGTCATTTTTTCCCTATCCAAGCTCAGGCCCCGAAATCCTATATGTAGAAATAGAGGAAGTCTCTCCTTTACCCTCTCCTCTTTCCTCACACCTGGAATGAGAATGAAATGGCTGGAGCTAAAATGACTATGTCGGTCTACGAGGCAAGACAGGAGGAGTCCCAGTCCCTGATCACCATGAAGCCACATGCTGGCCCCAGCCTGCCTACCCCTGGGTAGAGATAAATTTCCATCATATATCTCTGAACCACAAGAACTTCAAGAAGAGTAGATCTGAATGGTTTTGTATACAAAAATTAAACCAACCGTCGGTTTATATAACGGTGTCTGCTCACTTCCTGCTCCACTCTTGAATCAGAGAATGCTGGGTGTCTCCCAAACTCCTTCTTCCTTCCCTAGCAACAAAAACTTTTTTTTTTTTTAATTGGAAACAACTGCCCCCTCTGCAGCCAGGGGAGGCCATGGGACAAATGCTGGCCCAAGACATGGGTGGGATACGAGGAGCACCCATTGGTTTACGTAATAGTTGGTATATTCTTTGTTATACAAAGCCATTCAAACCGAGTCTTCCTTGCTATACTTCTAATACTTTCTCTAAGTGGTAAAGTTGAAAACAGTTAAAGCCTGATCTTTAGCAACATTTAATCATCTTGGAGAGACACATTCTTCTCTCCAAGGTACCAAAATGAGTTCTCCAGAGTTACAAAGGAAATCCAACTAGAACAGATCCTCTGTAGCTAACTGCATACGGGAGGCAAACCCTGAAACCTGGAACCACAGAATTCTATGGCAATGCCGCCCCACCCTGAAGCATGCCATTCAGCACACACATAGGCCCAAGCACCATGCACTAGCCATGACTGTGGAAATCCACAAGCACACACCACACCTCCAGTCTACACCCGGGACATACACACCTGACTTTAACCACAGTCCCATGGCTATAAGCCCAAAGGCACTGCCATGAGGCAGGGGCCAAAAGTCACAGCAGAGCTGGTGGAGGTGGCTGAGAAAGTACTTACTCATCGTCATGGACTCCGGCACTGAGGCAGAAGGTAACAGGCTGCTCAGAGGACTTCCTTGGCCTGGAGAGCTAGCTTCCACACTAGGAAAAAGCAGGCGGGAGGAAGTCAGACTCAGCCCCTGAAAGTGCACAACCTCACCATTCCAAAAACTTGCAGAGGTCGGTTCACTCCAGTACCTCTACTTAAAGTTCTAGGACAGAAGCAGTCATCGGAAATCAGTTGGACCTCAGTGTCTGAGGATTCCGTATGTGGGAAATCATCTACTCACTGAAATGTATTTGTAACCCCAGAGTCAATACTCAAAGTGCTGTCACAATCATTCACGAACATGTGCAGAGGCCAATAACTTCAGTCCCTAATGTGCATGTTCCCAGCTGAAGTCGAACAGCTAGGACCGCAGATCTTACACCTTAAACAAGCATTCTCTTTGCAGTCTATTTACTGTCATCTTTTCAGCATTTTTTTTTTCACTTTTCTTTTTTTTTTTTTTTTTTGCACAATCTCAGCTCACTGCAGCCTCTACCTCCCAGGTTCAAGCGATTCTCCTGCCTCAGCCTCCCAAATAGCTGGGATTACAGGCCCATGCCACCACCCCTGGCTAACTTTTGTATTTGTAATAGAGATGGGGTTTCACCATGTTGGCCAGGCTGGTCTTGAACTCCTGACCTCAGGTGATCCACCCACCTCAGCCTCCCAAAGGGCTGGGATTACAGGTATGAGCCACCACGCCTGGCCTTGTTTTTCACTTTCATTGGTGATTTTGTTGTTTAAAACGTCCCCAAGCAACAGTGCTGAAGTGGCACTGCTGCCTAGCGTTCCTAAGCACAGGAAGGCTGTGATGTGCCACATGGAGATAATCTGTGAGTTAGAGATGCTTCATTCAGGCATGGGTTACAGTGCTGTTGGCAGTGAGTTCAATGTTAATGAACCAATCATATACATTAAACGAGGTGTCTTTAAACAGGAACAGACATAAAACCAGGTTATGTATTAATCAGCTGACAAAAATGTTGTGACCAGGCCAGGTGTGGTGGCTCACATCTGTAATCTCACTGCTTTGGGAGGCCAAGGCGGGTAGATCACAGGAGGTCAGGAGTTCAAGACCAGCCTGGCCAACATGGTGAAACCCCATCTCTACTAAAAATACAAAAAAATTAGCCAGGCGTGGTGGCATGTGCCTGTAATTCCAGCTCCTCGGGAGGTTGAGGCAAGAGAATTGCTTGAACTTGGGAGGCGGAGGGTGCAGTGAGCCAAGATTGCGCCCCAACCTGGGCAACAGAACAGAACTCCATCTCAAAAAAAAAAAAGACTCAATCTGAACATAAATGTGAAGTAAGTGCTTGCCCTTTAATCCTAGCAGATGCACTCCTATCTTTAAAAAAGAGTAAAATGCACAGCTGTAAACAAGACATTTCAATGCCAAAGGCAACTGGGTTTCTTCAGATTAACCTGTACCGAAGTCCAGAATCCGGGAGAACATGGTCCTCTAGTCCTGTCCCATTCTCCAGGCTACCGAGGGGGGCATCTGTGCAGAGAGAGCAATCAAAGAAAGAAGGTCACTTTTCTCATTCCCTGTTCTCCATAAGACAAAGACACAATGCAGACATTGGCTCATCTGCTACATCGGTTGACTAGGACAGCCTTCTCCATCTCGCCTGCATGCTGGATTTTAGTCAGCTGTTTCCTGTTGTTCAGAGATCATCTCAGTCTTGACATCAGTCACTGCAGAAATAGAAAGCCCTATACTTGGCTGGGTGTGGTGGCTCACTCCTGCAATCCCAGCACTTTAGGTGGTCAAGGCAGGTGGATCACCTGAGGTCAGGAGTTCAAGACCAGCTTGGCCAACATGTTGAAACCCGATTTGTACTAAAAATACAAAAATTAGCTGGACATGTTGGTGCACATCTATAATCGCAGCTACTCAGGAGGCCGAGGCAGGAGAATCGGTTGAACCCTGGATGCAGAGGATGCAGTGAGTCAAGATCATGCCATTGTACTCCAGACTCCAGCCTGGACAATGAAGGTAAAACTCTGTCAAAAATAAAAAATAAAAAAGGCTGGGCATAGTGGCTCACTGTAATCCCAGCACTTTGGGAGGCTGAGGAGGGCGGACCATGAGGTCAGGTGTTTGAGACCAGCCTGGCCAATATAGTGAAACCCCTTCTGTACTAAAAATACAAAAATCAGCCAGGCATGGTGGTGGGCACTTGTAATCCCAGCTGTGCAGGAGGCTGAGGCAGGAGAATCGCTTGAACCTGGGAGGCAGAAATTGCAGTGAGCCAAGATCATGCCACTTCATTCTAGCCCAGGTGACAGTGCAAGACTCCATCTCAAAAAAGAAAAAGAAAAGAAAAGAAAGCCCTATATTACCCCTTAACCGGTGACTTTTTTTTTTTTTTTTTTTTTTTTTTTTGAGACAAGGTCTTGCTCTGTCATCCAGGCTGCAGTACAGTGGTATGATCAAGGTTCACCGCAGCTTCAAACTCTCAGACTCAAGGGGTCCTCCCACCTCAGCCTCTCAAGTACCGGGGACTACAGGTGCATGCCAACACAACCAGCTAGTTTATTTTTAATTTTTTTGTAGAGATGGGTCCCACCATGCTGCCCAGGCTAGTCTGAAACTCCTAGGCTAAAGAAATCCTTCGCCTTGCCCTTCCAAAGTGCTGGGATTACAGATGTGACCAACTATTCCTGGACTGTGACATTTTGGCCTTGAGCCACCTAGAATTACGCATGAAGTCCATATTCAGAACCAACGTCAGAATCGGTAAAATAAATCAGCTTGCTATTGGACAAAACCGCTCCTGCATGTAGTGCCTCAATTCAGACACTGGGGGGCAGCATAGTCTAATTTCTGACAATGTCTGCGGCTTTCTAAAAAAGCCACTTTTCCCTGCATTAAGTGCATTTAGGAAAGGCATTCACAAGAAGTGGGGCCATACGTAGTCTCTGGAACTAACAGGCTAGGGACATGAACAATTTTCATAAATGTATTTGCTGCTGTTCCAGTTTCCTTTCAGGAAAACGTGCAAATCCATGAGCCTCGGGCTGCATGGTGACATTAAGGCCAGTATCGCCCAGGAGAAGGCTTGCTTATTCAAGAAACTTCTTGGGCTGCGCAGTGGCTCATGCCTGTAATCCCAGCACTTCTGGAGATGAGGAAGGTGGATCACTTAAGGTCAGGAATTCAAGACCAGCCTCGCTAACATGGCGAAACCCTGTCTCTACTAAAAATACAAGAATTAGCTGGGTGAGGTAGTGCATGCCTGTAATCCCAGCTACTTGGGAGGCTGAGGTAGGAGAACGGCTTGAACCCAGGAGGTGGAGGTTGCAGTGAGCCGAGACTGCAACACTGCACTCCAAAAACTCTGTCTCAAAAAGAAAAAAGAAAAAAAAAAGAAATTTCTTAATAGTGAATGCCCCCTATGGAACCAGCGCTGTGTCAGGGACAAGGAAGATGGCAATGGAGACAGCATGTCTCAATTCCTTCCACATCCATCCTCCACGCCATTCTTTGTGTCTTTGCCTGGCTTACTCATGGCCCCCCAAAAATCCCCAGCTCTTTAAGGGCTGAACTTCAAGGAAACTTACCAAGAAAAAGAAAACAAAATTTAAACCTTTTTTTCTACCTTGCTGTCTGCATCAAGTTATTGTGCTGACTCCAAATTTGCAAAAAGTTCAAGTCTACTTCACCTCCCCCTTTTCTCAGAGGCAGGGTTTTGCTGTCACCCAGGCTGGAGTACAGTGACACAATTATAGCTCACTGCAGCCTCTAACTCCTGGGCTCAAGAGATCCTCCCACTTCAGCCTCTTGAGTAGCTAAGACTACAAGCATGAACCCTCATGCCTGGCAAATTTTTTAATTTTCATTTTTATTTTTATTTTAGATAAAGGGTCTCACTATGTTGCCCAGGCCAGTCTCAAGCTCCTGGTCTCAAGCTATCCTCCCGCCTCAGACTTCCAAATGTTAAATCTTAATGCACGTAAAACTCAATGAGAACTCTCAGTAAAGGTGGCATCAGCTCACCCCATAATGGATCCTGGCTATCCCAGGCACTCATCCTCCCACCTGGTCAACTGGAATTGCCCAAGGAACCCCTCCCTCAGTCCCCCACCCCACCAACCCCTCCTACTTGGTGCTCCCATCTCTCAGCCTTCCTAACACTAATCTTCCGCCCTCTTCCCCACCATCTTTTCTCTGATTCCTGAGTGAAGGTGGCCCTAAATCATGGCCCCATGGCCCTCTGTCACCCTCAGCCAATCTGGCAAGGTTTTGGCTACAGCTCTCACTCTGTGAAGATGACAACACTCAAGCCCTCACCTCTGGCCAGGACCTGTCTTGAATCCCAGTTCCACATCTCTAACTGCCTTCTAGAAAGCTCTACCGGGATACCCTGCTGTGCCTACCAACAGATCCCATCTTAAGTCCCTAGGCTACAAGCTCACAAGGGCATGGCACCCACCCTCCAAGCCATCACAGAGCTAGGGGATCCAAGACCGCTCGGTGCCATGAAACTACCTCCCTCTCTTTGCTCACAAGTCATGTCCACTGCCCCATAGTTCAAAGGCTTTGAACCATCTAAGGGGCCTTCTACAGCAGGTGTCCTGAGTTCTGTCTCATCCTTGCTAACCTAACTCATCCAGAGTCAGACCATTCCCTTAGGCAAAGAGAGGTACTCCAACACGCATAGTGGAAATCCACAGATAGGGCAAAGGGAGGGATCCACCCAGTATTCCAGACACGACACCCACACGGACCCAGGTGATTGACCACAGGCCCCTTCACAATGCACACCCACGAATGGCTCCCACTTGTTGTAGGCCTGACGCTCTGGGTGCACACATCATAGACAGTCTCATCCTCAAGGCCCCAAAGACAGATACCATTATCTAATTTTACAGATGAGGAAATGAACCTCGAAGATTTAAGCAACTTGTTCAAGATCACAGAACTAATGAGTACAAAAGTTTGAACCCTGGTCCATCCAATGGCAGAGTAGCATACAGGCCCACATCCAGCAGGATAATTGAATTATCCAGGAACCCCAAGCAGCATGTGACCAGTATAAGCTGACTGGAAAGCACAGTTGTGGCAGTGTCCGGCCAGCCACCACACCACTGATGATCAAAACAGTAAAACTGCCCATCAAGAGCTAAGTGCTAAAACCAATCACATCAGGTCAAGGCAGTCCCTCCTCAACCTCAACAAGCAACTCCCAACATCCAACGTGAGGACAAGGAGAAACAGAACTTTAGGCTCAATGGGGAAAAAAGGGTTTGAGGACCTGAGGTTTCAAAGGAACCTAGGAAAGACCTTGGAAATTATGCATTTCCTAAAACCCAACACTAAATACAGGACCCTCAATGAAGAGACGAGCAGTCGCATCACCTTGTAGTGACAGGTGATTTTTCACCCCTGTTTACTAATCCCACTCGAAAGAAACATGGGTAGCCCTCCCTCCACTGCAGCTGTAAAGCGATGTTGGTCAGTTTGCTTTGCTCAGGTGTAGACACCACGTACTCCCAGAGGAACCATGCATGGTCCCCAATCCTCATCTGCTCATCTGGGGTGTCCTCTTGCAACCTGGGCTGCTGTACCCTTCTGTGAATGGCTCTGTCACCCAAGAAAAGCAACTCCAAAGTGCCTCCCTAAACCACAGAGCTGTCTCTTCCAAGATTCAGGAGAATTCCTTTCAGGGCTCTCATTTCTTTGCTCCTTTCTCCCTCCCAAGACTCAGCTGGAGAAAGCATCCTCTCCTTCTAGCCAGTGCCTCCATTCCTTGTCCATCGTCCTCCCTTCGCCTTCTCTAACTATCCTCCCGGCAGTGACTGCAAAGGCACCAGCATGTTCAAAGATGACAAAAGTCTCCTAAGGCAAGGAGCCCTCCATGTGGGAAGTCTCCCTTAAAAGACGAAGTGGCTCCAGAATGAGAGGGAATGTCAGAATGTTGCTAAGGGAGGAAGACGTCCCTCAGAAGGGACAAGAGGCAGAAACAGAGCAAAAGGAATGGAGTCTCAGGAGAAATGCTGGCAGTGGCCACCTGGGCAGGCAGGCAGTCTTGGTACCACCGGCCTCACACCTCCCATGGAAATGGGGCATCAGGACAGAAGGGGCTTGATGCAACCTGGTGTTCCAATCAGGCTACCCACTCCCTTGAATCTCAGTCCAACATCCTAACACGGCCCTGGAATAATGTTCCTTCCTATGCCATGTCTCGCCCCTGCACGCAGCTCCCAGGCTGTCCCAGCTCGCAAGCCCCCTGACGGCTTCATTACTGCAGTGAATGGAAATACTGGCTGACGCTTGCACACATCATCTCTAGACAGTGCAAGTAACATCAGCTGGAGCTTGGGTCCCATCAACAGTGAGAAGATGGAGCGGAATCCACAAGCTGACAGCCGGATGTGGGACCACAGGAAATATGCAAGGACTCAGGAGGCTGATGGAGAGCTACCTTCCCTAGAGACGCTTGTTAGGGAAAGCCCAGAGTGGGAGGAAGAGCTCTGGCCTCTCTAAGACCAAAGCCCAACATGCATGAAAAAGGTGGCCCAGATGTCTGATGGTTCAGGGGGCTCAGCTAAGATGCAAAGGAGCTGCTGAAACAATCAGACCACCCACTGCAAGCACCTCACGCCCTGCAATAACTCAGGAGCCCACTCCAAGGCGCCCTCGGTGTCAAACAGGAAATTGATCCATGAGATGAAGGCACACATTCAACACTCCCCAGGGGTCCTAGACACACCCTGGGACCACCTGCTCTCTCCCAGCCCCGGCCCCTCCTCAAATCACTTGCCTGCATCTACACTGCTGCTAAACAGGCAACAGCAAGGTCACCATCCCCCTAATCTTTGGCTATTTGGAGCAACAATGGTCTAGAGATGTAGGACTTCTGTGGCCTGGCCTGCAGACATGAGCTAGGCCTACCAGACTGTCACTTTTAGGAGACCTCAACTGAAACCAAGTGAGAAAGTCCAGTTGGTACGGGAGGTCATGTGACTGAGGCAATGGTATGTGCCAAGGAGGGTGTGAGAATGAACAGGGAGCAAAGATGAGCTAGAAAAGGTCAGGTGCAGTGGCTCATGCCTGTAATCCCAGCACTTTGGGAGGCCAAGGAGGGCAGATCAGCAGAGGTCAGGAGTTGGAGACCAGCCTGGCCAACATGGTGAAACCCACAACTCTACTAAAAATACAAAAAAATTTAGCCAGGCCTGGTGGCACGTCTGTAATCCCAGCTACTCCAAAAGCTGAGGCAAGAGAATCACTTAAACTCAGAAGGCAGAGAGTGCAGTGAGCCAAGATCATGCCACTGCACTCCAGCGTGGGCAACAGAGTGAGACTCTATCTCAAAAAAAAAAAAAAAAAGAGGAGGAGGAGGGGGAGAGGAGGGGAGGAGAAGAAGGGGGGAGGGGGAGGGGAGGAGGAAGAAGAAAGAAGAAGAAGGAGAAGAAGAAAGAGGAGAATAAGGAGGAGAAGGAGGAGAAGGAGAAGAAGAAGGAGAAGAAAGAGAAGAAGGAGAAGGAGAAGAAGAAGAAAAAGAAAGAAGAAAGAAGAAGAAGAAGAGGAAAGAAGGAGAAGGAGAAGAAGAAAAGGAAAAGAAGGAGAAGGAGAAGAAGAAGAAAGGAAGAAGGAGGAGGAGGAGGAGGAGAAGGAGGCGCCTCCACCAGGCACAGTGGCTCGCGCCTGTAATTCCAGCACCTTGGGAGGCCGAGGCGGGCGGATCACCTGAGGTCGGGATTTCAAGACCAGTTTGACCAACATGGAGAAACCCTGTCTCTGGCACATGCCTATGATCCCAGCTACTTGGCAGGCTGAAGCAGGAAAATCGATTGAACCCAGGAGGTGAAAGTTGTAGTGAGCCAAGATCACGCCATTGCACTCCAGCCTGGGCAACAAGATTAAAATTTAGTCTCAAAAAATAAAAAATTTTTAAAAAATAAGATGGACTAAGATAAGAGGAGATGGGCAGAACTCCATCAGGAAGTAGGGGGAGCCCACATGAGAAAGATGGCAGCACCCCGCCACGTCGAGAAAGCCCCTTCCATGCCAACGCCCTAGCTCCCGGGCCTTGGAGCTCTCACCAGGGGCCTTGGCATGTGCCTGGCACTTTCCCCATATTAACTCAGGGCACCTTCACTGTGGATCTCAGAGGGAGCTGACATAATCACACCCCCCACTCTCACAGGGCTATGGTCAAGAGCAGATGAGTTCATCAGGGTCAGCCACGCCACAGTGCAGCGCTCCACGGGCTTTGCAAATGCTGGCTCTCATCGCTACCATCCCCATTTTCCAGATGAGGACACAGCAACTGACAGAGAGGAAGCGCTCAGCCTCAATTTACAGCCGGGAATGCTGATGCTCAGTGCAGTAATGCACTCAGGCTTATACAACTTTCTAGAGCTGGGACTGCATCTGACTGGCCCCTGTCCTGCTGCCAGTGACTGTCCCCGCCCCTCCTGTGTGCTTGAGCTACTTTGAGTAGGTTTCTGCTCCTGCCAAGTGACAGGAAGAGTCTACACACCAGTTCAGAATTTCAACAGCTTCCTGAATGACTGGTGGGCTCCAGTCATAATTTCCTACATCTGGGCATAGAGAAGGGACATTTGCTTCCTAGAAAAACAAGGAAGCACCTAAGTGGGTCGAGCCAAGTCCTCTCTGACCCAGCATTGCTCTGGGGGCAGGGACAGCAACTGAGCACTTCTCTGAGCCAGATGCTGTGCCAGCTGCATTACACTGCACCCCAGGGGCAAGCTGGGCTCAACCACATCCTCCCTATAGCCTGCACTAGCTAAAGAAAACAATACAAACCACATGGGCACACGGTCAACCATGTGGAATGGTAGAAAAACGTTTACCCATACCAGAGAAAAAAAATTTTTTTCTTGCAACAGAGTCTCGCTCTGTGGCCCAGTGTGGAGTACAGTGGCATGATCTCGACTCACTGCAACCTCCACCTCCAGGGTTCAAGCGATTCTCCTGCCTCAGCCTCCTAAGTAGCTGGGATTACAGGCACCTGCCATTACCGCCAGATAGTTTTTGTATTTTTAGTAGAGATGGGGATTCACCATGTTGGCCAGGCTGGTCTCAAACTCCTGACTTCAGGTGATCCACTCACCTCGGCTTCACAAAGCGCTGGGATCACAGGCGTGAGCCACCGCGCCTGGCCAAGAAACAGCTTCTAACCAAGCTACTTCCTAATCCTCAAGCGCTTTTCTGCACAGGGTGCCAGGGTCTTTACGGACGGGGGTTCAGTTACCTTCTTGCATCTCCAAAGAGGCAAAATCGTGGTTCCTCTTTGTGGTCAGCTTTTACGCCACCAAGTTCAACAAGCCACTGGAGAGGGAGAAAAACAGGCCTGGGGGCCCTGGTAACTTGCCAGCTGGTTCAGCCCAACACTCGCTCCACCCAGAGCAACTCAGGATACCCAGGTTCAGGTAGAGAAGCTAAGCCCTCTCTCCTTTCTGAATCTCAATGAGCCCCACCTGGCCCTGAGGCCCCCTGTCTCTGGCTCCCATTCCTACCTGTCCAGGTAACTCAGATATTCCTGCTGGTTATGGAAGCCAAAGCTCTGATTGGAGGAAAGGAGTAGTCGGGAGACACTCACCTGCTGGGCTGTAGGAGCCCACGCCACTGACAGGGAAGAGGATGTCGGAGTCATTGTGCAGCACCTTCAGCGGAGCCCAGCTGTGCATCTGGGAGAGGCAGGTGTTCCCATCCAGTGGCCTAAGGTGAAAGAACACAGTTGCAGCACAGGCCAAAGAGCCTGGAGGCCTCATGACTCACCAACAATCATCTGCTGGCATCCATGGTGCCTTCCTGAGAACTAACCAGGCCACGGCACGACTGAAAACAGAAGGAGGTGTGGGCCTGGGAGGCGGAGCGTGTGGTCCAGATCCAGACCTCTTGCATTTGTTCTCTCCATCAGTGTTTACTGAGCATCTACTATATGCCAGGCACTGGGAGGCAAAAGAACCAGTGAACAGTGTTAATCCTGCCCTTAGGGAGCTTGCAGTTTGGTGGGGGGCACAGACACAAATCAAATAATCCTCCAAGAAGCAGTAAATGGTAGCTCAGATCGTGGAGGAAGGTCATTCCAGGAAGGTCGTGGAAGGCTGCCTGGAAGATGCAGGGCTTAAGGAGGGAGCTGGAGGAAGCCCAATCCCCCATTTAAGAGGAAGGACAGAGGCTTGAGGGAGGGGACAGCACATGCATCATGTGCCATCTGCTCCAGGTTCCAAAATGACAGCAGCCACTTGACCTGAGGCTAGCGTTGCTCTGCCTCGCTGCTTCTCAGCCCCTCATGGGTAAAGAAACAGAATCAGACCAGTCATGTCTGGGTCCCTTCCAAGAAAGGGAGTTGGCTCAATTATTAACCAGGCTCATATACTCTGTTATATTGTCACCTTACCCACAGAGTACAAAACTCTAACGTGTACCACCTTTGTAATGCCAGGCAGTGTGGCTGGGTTTTTTTGGGAGTAAATACCCACTGCAGCACTTGCCTCTGAGCAATAGAGAAACGTTAATAAATACCAGGAGGCAGTTTGTAGTACAGTCATACCCCGGTATCTGCATTACTTCGGTATCCGCTGTTCCGTAAACCCCTTGCAAATCTGAGGAGGCTTAAAGTCCCCGGTTTGGTTTCTTTTCAGAGTCGAGGTCTTGCTCTATTGCCCATGCTAGAATGCAGAGACACGATCATAGTTCACTGCAACCTGGAGATCCTGGGCTTTAGTGAGCCTCCTGCCTCAGCCTCCCAAGGAATTTGGACTCCAGGCATGAGCCACCATACCCAGCTAATTTTTTGTTTTGTTTTGTTTTCTGTGAAGACAGAGTCTCGCTATGTTTTCCAGGCTGTTCTCAAAATCATAGCCTCAAACAATCCTCCCGCCTCAGCCTCCCCAAGTGCTAGGATTACAGGCATAAGCCACCTCGCCTGGCCTCAAGTCCCTGATGTAAAATGGTGTAGTATCTGCATAAACACATCCTCTCACATATGTACTCTAAATCGTCTCTAGATTGCTTATGATACCTAATATAATTCAAATTCTACGTAAATAGCTGTTACACTGTATTTTTATTGGTATTATTTTTATTTTTTTATTCTTTTGTAATATTTTTGATCCGCAGTTGGTTAAAACCATAGATGTGGAACCCACAGATGCAGCACCCGTGGAGGCAGAGAGCCAATGGCACTCTAGGGTCTACAATGTCATTTTGTATCTCAGCAGATAAAGAAGACCAAAGCAGACCATAATCATACCCACCTAGGAAAGGGCAGCAATAGGGCAGGGGAGGGAGAGGGATAGGCAGACAGAGGGAGCAGGGGCAAAAGAAGAAAGAGTGTGTGGCTTGTCCAAGGCCAAGCAGCAGAACCAAGGCTGTGGGACTGGAGCCCAGGTCTTCCAAACCCTAGTGCACTGGGTCTCTCTTTTCCCGTCCACAAGTGACATTACTTACATAGTTTGTCTTTATTTTAGAGCTACTCCAAAATGAACAAATATTGTCTGTAACAGACCAGAGAGGTACATATTTGAGGCTTTGCGACATACTCTTCTTTGTCGGTGTCTCTTCACAACTCTTTTAAAATCTAAGTCATTCACGGCTTGGGGGCGGATTTGGCCTGCAGGCATGGATTGCCAGCTCCTATTTGAGACCCTTATCAGGTAGAAGTCTCCTTTCAGCCCTCTCCAGCTTTTGGCCAGCCATCTGGCACAGAGAGAGAAACACTCAAGGAAATAATCCTGGCAAAATTTTGCAAGACGTATCATTCAACCATGGCTGTAACACAAGAAGGCTTTCAGACAGCAGGGTGCGGGCAAAAGAAGAGCTGCTCCTGCCTGGTCCTAACACCAAGCCCAACCTGGGCAGAGTCCTGGGTGAATTTGGCCGTGCCTTGGGAATGTGCCAAGAGGCGCCCTCCTGAGGCTCTGACCCAGCCACTGGGGACCATGGGGCAGGCACCCAGAGGTGGTCAGGGGCACCCTTTCAGGAGAAGGTGGCAAAAGCAGCCATTCCCTTCTCAGCCACTCCACTGGCTTGGGGCAGGTGCAATATTCTGCTGGTTTCTAAGATAATTCTTGACCCTTTCCCACAACATATGCAAGTGCAAGGTCAAGCCAGGCCCCAAGAGGATGAGGTTCCGAACCCGAGAAGTGAGCCTCAAGGACCACCGCCTCAAAATGAATTACATTAAAGATTCCTGGCCAGACACAGTGGCTCACACTTGTAATCCCAGTAGTCTGGGAGGCCGAGGGAGAAGGATCACTTGAGCCCAGGAGTTCGAAACCTGCCTGGGCACATAACAAGAGCCCTGTCTCTACAAAAAAATTTAAAAATTAACCAGGTATGGTGTTGCGCACTGCAGACCTAGCGACTGGAAGGGCTGAGATGGGAGGATCTCTTGAGCCTGGAAGGTCAAGGCTGCAGTGAGCCAAGGTCACGCCACTGCCTCCAGCCTGGGCTGCAGAGCAAGACCCTGTCTCCAAAAAAAGAAAATAAAAATAATAATAATAATAATAATAATAATAATAACAGGCCAGGCTCTGTAGCTTACACCTGTAATCCCAGCATTTCGGGAGGCCTAGGGGGGTAGATCACCTGAGGTCAGGAGTTCAAGACCAGCCTGGCCAACATGGTGAAACCCGTCTCTACTAAAAATACAAAAATTAGCTGGGCGTGGTAGTGAGTACCTGTAATCCCAGCTACTTGGGAGGGTGAGGCAGGAGAATCACTTGAACCCAGGAGGCAAAGATTGCAGTGAGCCGAGATTGTACCACTGGACTCCAGTCTGGGTGACAGACCAAGACTCTGTCTCAAAAAATATCTATGTATATTAACTCATTAGGTCATCTTCATAACACTGGATGCTCTGAAACATAATTTGAGATGTTTTGAGATCGTAAACATTAAGACGTCAAGGCTTAAACTACAAAATCTTCCGCTGTTAACTGTCTCCCTGTGGCTGCACATTTAGGTCACCTCCAGTGTTCCACTTCTCTGAAGAAGGACTTAGGTATGCAGATGGGGCAACGTTTCCCCGAGTCAAGGGTATGTCCTCCAGGCAGCTTCTTGCACTCGGATTGCTAAATCAAGCGGGATAAACATCCTTTAGCTCATGCCAGTTTGTCAAACTGCTTTCCCCCATGGCCAACTACTCCAGCTCAACTGCTTCTAGCTGTCTAAGAGCGCAGCCCCTGGGCACCACCCTGCAGCCTCATTCATCCCACAGACACTAAGAGAATGCTATGGGATGTGCCTGGAACTGAGAAGCCACTGAGAGCAAGATCTTTCCCTTCCACCAGGGCATGAACCCAAGATCTCCACAAATACGATGGGCAAAATATGAGGTCTTGTTTCACTTTGCATTTCCTTAACTGCTACTGAGATGCGGAATAGCGAGACGCCATATATGTTTGTAGTCCTTTCTGAATCATGTTTCTCCCTACTTGCCTACTGGTATCACAGAGCACATATAAAGCGATAGGAAAAGCCCTGTCCCGGCCTGGCCCAGTGGCCCATGCCTGCAATCCCAGTACTTTGGGAGGCCAACACGGGAGGATCACTTGAGACCAGGATGTCAAGAACCATGCCTTGAGACCCCATTTCTATTAAAAATTAGCCAGGTGTGGCAGCATATACCTATAGTCCTAGCAACTCAGGAGGCTGAGGCAGGAAGATCACTTGACTCTAGGAGTTCTAAGCTGCAGTGAACTGTGATCATGCCACTGCAGTCCAGCCTGGATGACAGAGCAAGACCTGCCTCAAAAAGAAGAAAAAAGAAAGAACAAAAGAACAAACCCTGACCGCAATAAAAATTCTATCCCTTTTAAAGATAAATACAAAAAGCAAAGCCAATACTTGTGATAAATACTGAGGCAGGAGAAACAAGACTCCCTTAGAAATGAGTTTAATGACCAATAAAGCCCTGGCCTGGCCTGGCCCAGTGGCCCATGCCTGTGCCTGCAATCCCAGTATTCGGGGAGGCCAAGGATCACTTGAGGCCAGGAAGTCAAGACCAACCTGGGCAATGCCTTGAGACCCCATTTCTATAAAAAATTCTATAAAAAATTACTCCTCAGATTATGCTGAGGAGTAAGCCCAACTTTGACCAACAGAGGATCTTAAGGACAACAGGGCAGCAGACTCTGCCAGAGGTTTTGGAAATCCACAGTGAGCCTCTCCTGGTCTCGGCATATTCCCCTCACACATCTGCTGTACCCCAACCCCCTTGACCTTCCCTGTGAACACAAGCTTAGAATCAAAATCAGAGCATTACTCAGCAGGCCATCCCATTACTCCACTGTGCCTTCCCCAGGCTGCTCTGTGGAAGGGTCAATCAAGATCCCTCTTTCTGCCAGAAGAGCTGGCCAGAGTCCGCAGGAGGCTCTCTGGCCTCAGAGGGCCCAGGCCACGTGAAAGTCACCCTGCACTGTGTTGGGCATTTACACATCACAATGCTGGGGGCTGCCTTGGCTCACACACCAGCCTCACCCATGGGGCTACACTCTAGCATCAACAAGCAGCATCTCCTCAAAGGCCCAGATTACGAAGTAATGGCACATGGCCAGGTGTGGAGGCTCACACCTTTAATCCCAATGCTCTGGGAGGCTCACGCAGGTGGATCACTTGAGCTCAGGAGTTCAAGACCAGCCTAGCCAACATGGTGAAACCCTATCTCTACTAAAAATATAAAAAATTAGCCGAGTATGTTGGCACATTCCTATCATTTCACCCCAACTGGAGGCTGAGGCAGGAGAATGGCTTGAACCTGGGAGGCAGAGGCTGCAATGAGCTGAGACTGCACTACTCCAGCCTGGGCCCTAGAGCAAGACTCCATTCCGAAAAAAAGCACCTGTGAGGGTTAATTGTATGTGTCAATTTGGCTGGGCCACAATACCCAGATATTTGGCCAAATATTATTCTAGATGTTTCCGTAAGGGTAATTTTTAGATGAGATTAACATTTAAATCAGTAGATTTGGGGTGAAGCAGATTACACTGCATAATGTGGGTGGGCTTCCTGCAAGCACTGTGAGGCCCCGATAGGAAAAAGATGGATCTTCCAGAGGAAGAAGAAATTCCCCCGCAGATTGCCTCTGGACTTGAACTGCAACTCTTCCCTGGCTCTCCAGTCCACACAACTATCCTGCGGATTTTGGACTCCCCAATCCCACAATCACGTGTGCCAATTCCTTAAAATATATCAAGAGAGAAGACCAGGCACAGTGGCTCATGCCTATAATCCCAGCACTCTGGGAGGCTGAGGCGGGTGGCTCACTTAAGGTCAGGTTTGAGATCAGCCTGGCCAAAGCGGGGAACTCCATCTCTATTAAAAACACAAAAGTTAGCCGGGGATGGTGGGTGTCTGTAATCCCAGCTACGTGAGAGGCTAAGGCACGAGAATCGCCTGAACCCGGGAGGCAGAGGTTGCAGTGAGCTGAGATCCTGCCATTGCACTCCAGCCTGGGTGACAGAGCAAGACTTCATCTCAAAAAAATAAAGAAAGCAGAGAGAGACACAGACAGAAACAGAGACAGAGAGAGATGGAGTCAGAGGTAGAAACTGAGGCAAAAACAGAGCAAGACAGAGAAGGAGAGACACACATCCACACACAGAACGCCCCCCCCCCCAGCCCCGCCCCGCTGATTCTGTTTCTCTGGAGAGCCCTGAATAACACAGCAGATCACAAGACTTGGATGCCAGGTACAAAAACATTTATACCCTATGAGCAAGAACAAGGCCACTGAAAAGCTGCCCTAATAAATAGCTCCATCATAGGAAAAAAAATCTTGTGTGTGAAAATATTCATTTGAGAACAGCTGATAAATAAAAGCAAAAATAAAAACCATCAACCTAAATACCCAACAAAAGGGAAAACATTTCACCAGTCATAACAGGTTGATCTGACTGAACAGCAACTGATCTGACAGAACAGGGTTCTGGGGAGAAATGAAACCAAAGAATGTGTGCATGGCTAGAAACCAACAGACAGACAGACAGGCAGACAGACAGACAGGCAGGCAGGCAGGCAGGCAGGCAGGCAGGCAGATAGATAGATAGATAGATAGATAGATAGATAGATAGATAGATAGATAGATAGATAGACAGACAGACAGACAGACAGACAGAGACAGACAGACAGGTTTATATGGAGGAACTGGTCCATGCAACTGCAGAGGCCAAGAAGTCTCATGATCCACAGTCCACAAGCTGAAGAGCCAGAAAAGTTGGTGGTGTGCTGAAGTCCAAGTCTGAAGCCTGAGAACCAGGGGAGCAGATGGTGGAAGTCCCAGGCCCACAGCAGAAAACCCATGTCCCAGCTGAAGCTAGCAGGCAAAAAGGAAAGAATCCCTCCCTTCCTTCACCTTTTGCTCTGTTCAGGCCCTCAGTGGATTGGATGGTATCCACCCACACTGGGGAGGGCTGTCTCCTTTACTGAGGCCACCGAGTCCAACACTAACATCCCCAGAAACATCCTTACTGATGCAACCAGAAGTAACGTTCAATCTAGATACCCCACAGCCCAGTTAAGTTGACACACAAAATTAGCCATCACATCAACAAATCAATATTCATAATTACGTAGAAACATGAAAAGCCCTTAACAGAATAGCTAAGGCATGATGGCTGACAACTGTAATCCCAGCACTTTGGGAGGCCAAGGCAAGCGGATCACCTGAGGCCAGGTGTCCAAGACCAGCCTAGCCAACATGGTGAAACCCCATCTCTACCAAAATACACCTTGCCAGGTGTGGTGGTGCACACCTACAGCCCAGCTACTCGGGAGGCTGAGGCACGAGAATCCCTTGAACCCCAGAGGCAGGTTGCAGTGAGCCAAGATCATGCCATGGCACTCCAGCCTGGGCAACAGAGTAAGACACTGCCTTAAAAAAAAATGACAGAATAAGCTTTGGATTACAGCATATCGAATCCAAATTTCAACTCTGCCAACAGCTTTGACAAATCTTGACTCTCTATAGAATCCTGTTGTTCTATCTGTAAAATGGGAATGACACCCACTAATCTCACATGGTCGCTAGAAGTCTTACAATACAGCGTATAAATCACCTGCAGCACCTGGCATATCTCAGATAATCAACAAAGTAACACTATTAGTACAAGCATCCATGCAGAAGGGGACTAGGGTAAAAATTAAAAAACAAAAATAGGCACAGTCTCATCAGAAAAAAAAAACCCTAATTTTAAAACAACATGAAAATGAAAATCTTAGGGCTAGAGGCATACTGTGGCCTAAACAATACCATAAGATTCAGGGCACACAGAAAGTTACATTTCTGTATATTCACATTACGCTTATTTTTTTTAGAGATGGAGTCTTGCAGTGTTGCCCAGGCTGGTCTCAAACTCCTAACCTTAAGCAATCCTCCCACCTCAGCCTCCCAAAGCAAAGACAATACAGGCTTGAACCACTGTACCCAGCCTCATTTTACACTTTAATGGACTGGATTTTGCAGTAGTCATGATTAGGATGGCACTGTGCACTACAAAGCCTAACAGGTAACTGGCTTATTTGGGCTTTTGGGGGGTTTTTTTGAGAAGGAATTTCACTCTCGCTGCCCAGGCTGGAGTACAATGGGATCATCTCAGCTCTGCCTCCAATGTTCAAGTGATTCTCCTGCCTCAGCATTCCAAGTACCTGGAGTTACAGGTATGTACCATCATGCGGGGCTAATTTTGTATTTTTTTAGTAGAGAAGGGGTTTCATCATGTTGGTCAGGCTGGTCTCGAACTCCTGACCTCAGGTGATCCACCCACCTCAGCCTCCCAAAGGGCTGGGATAACAGGTGTTAGCCACTGTGCCCAGCCAACTCCACTGTTAAAGTAGCATGTGAAGGAAAGTTGGTGCTATTCACACCACTGCAGATAAACACAGAAGTCACCCTACTACAACTATTCTCCTAACCCGCCTTCTTCCTGAGCTTCCTGTGCTAGTGGCAAGTCAGAGATGCTAGGAAAATACAGTCAACGAAAATGACAGATGTATATATAAGCAAAAATTTCAAGGCACACATTGTGATCTTAACTTTATATTAAGTACCCTCAAATTGTATTCCCTTTCCCTCTTTTAGTTCTCAGAGGAATAGCAAATAACACTCCTTCCAAGTAACACTCCTAAATCAACACCTGAAGAATGAATGATGCCCTGAGCAAACATAAAATGTGCAGTCCTATTTCACCCAATACCATAGAAACAGGAAACAGTTAATCCCCCCTCATTAAAAGCGCAAAGGGAGGCTGGGCACCGTGGCTCATGCCTGTAATCCTAGCACTTTGGGAGGCAGAGGCAGGCAGATCACTTGAGGTCAGGAGTTAGAGACCAGCATGGTCAATATGGTGAAACCCCATCTCTACTAAAAATACAAAAAGTAGTCGGATATGGTGGGCACCTGTAATCCCAGCTGCTTGGGATGGTGAGGCAGGAGCATCGCTTGATCCCAAGAGGTGGAAGATGCAGTGAGCTGAGATCACTCCACTGCACTCCAGCCTGGGGGACAGTGAGACTCCATGTCTCACACACACACACACACACACACACACGCGCAAAAGCATGAGGGGGGCCGGGCGCGGTGGCTCAGGCCTGTAATCCCAGCACTTTGGGAGGCCGAGGCGGGTGGATCACGAGGTCAAGAGATCGAGACCATCCTGGTCAACATGGTGAAACCCCGTCTCTACTAAAAATACAAGAAATTGGCTGGGCATGGTGGCACGTGCCTGTAATCCCAGCTACTCAGGAAGCTGAGGCAGGAGAATTGCCTGAACCCAGGAGGCGGAGGTTGCGGTGAGCAGAGATCGCGCCATTGCACTCCAGCCTGGGTAACAAGAGCGAAACTCCGTCTCAAAAAAAAAAAAAAAAAAAAAAAAGCATGAGGGGAACTTACTTCTCAAGCGACTCCGAGTGGCCCCTGTGCTTCCTTCCTGATGAGTTTCCATACATGTCATCTTCGTTTTCATCCACATCTTCATCATCAATGCTTTTCACATCAAGTTTCTGATACCCAAACTCCCCGTTCAAAGACAGAGAATCAATTTTCCATGAGTTACTGCTCTGACTTCCATTGGAATTTGGCCCGAAGGGGCTTTCAAAGGCCGACATGATATTGACAGAGGAGCGGTCAGAGTTCTCCTCTGAGCTCTCCCCTGCCCCGGGTATCTTTTTAAATACATCCCCAGAGTTCTGCTCATCTTCCTCATCATCAAATGAGATAATGTTGGTCACTTTTTTTTTCTTCTTCCGCTCCTTTTTGCCTTTGCCATCTGGCAAAAAAAAAAAGATTCGGTATAAGAAAAAGTAGGCAAGACAAAAGGATGATCGAACAACTCACCTCCAGGTTATGGAAAACACCATTCAACTGAGAAATACACTTTAACATTCATTCAGACTTTTAAAAAATCCTCAACAGAAAACTGTCTACAGATCGAGCAGAATGGATACAGGCCTCTACCTCTGATGTAAATAAACACCACAGAGTACAGACTGAAACTGTTCTAAAAGCAGTCACTTTGATGCAAAGGATACTACTATTATCAAAATGATCTTCAGTGCTTCACTTTAAAAAATATTCTCATGGCTGTAGATGAACTCACAAAAACCAGCTGGGGGGTGTGGTCAACTGCTGAACAGCCTCAAATTCCTGCCATTCCTGTGCAATGCCCCTTTGCAATGGGGCTTTGTGGTTCTTCCCAGACAGAGGAGATGTCTACTTCTGTACCCTCTTGAATCTGGCTGGTGTAGTGCTCTGCTTTTTTTTTCTTTAAGAGTCATGGGGTCTCACTCTATTGCCCAGGCTGGAGTGCAATGGCGCAATCATAGCTCACTGCAACCTCAAATTCCTGGAATCAAACAATCCTCTGGCCTCAGACTCCCGAGTAGCTGGGACTACAGGTGCATGCCACAACACCCAGCTATTTTTATTATATTTTTTTTTTCTAGAGATGAGGTCTTGCTGTGCTGCCCAGGCTGGTCTCAAAACCTCTGGCCTCAAGCAATCCTCCCACCTCAGCCTTCCAAATTGCTGGGATTATAGGCATGAGCCACCATGCCCTGCTTTTCAAATAAAATGTGACAGAAATGGCCACGTACAGTGGCTCACACCTGTAATCCTAACACTTTGGTGGATCACTGGAGGTCAGGAGTTCCAAACCAGTCTGGCCAACATGGCAAAATCCTGTCTCTACTAAAAATACAAAAAAAAAAAATTAGTCAGACATGTGGTGAATGCCTGTAATCCCAGCTATTTCGGAGGCTGAGGCAGGAGAATTGATTGAACCTGGGAGGCGGAGGTTGCAGTGAGCCAGAGATTGCAGTTAGCCAAGATTGTGCCATTGCACTCCAGTCTAGGTGACAGAGCAAGACTCCCTCTCAAAAAAAATATGTGACAGAAATAACACTATGTGAGTTTCCAGTGCCTAGGCATAAAAAAGGTCCCACGGCTTTGCCTTCACCCTCTCAGACAGCAGCCCCGACCCCATACATAAAGAAGGCAGTTCAGCTGACTGGAGGATGAGAGGCCATGGGTAGAACCCGAACTGTCCCAGGACTGATTCCAGACATGTGGGTGGGGCCATCTTGGATCTTCCAATGTAACCACCAGCTTCCATGAATGGGCCCAAGGGACCCAGCAGAAGAGCCACCATGCCAACCCACATAAAAAAGTAACAAACTGCTGGGCGCGGTGGCTCAAGCCTGTAATCCCAGCACTTTGGGAGGCCGAGGCGGGTGGATCACGAGTTCAAGAGATCGAGACCATCCCGGTCAACATAGTGAAACCCCGTCTCTACTAAAAATACAAAAAATTAGCTGGGCATGGTGGCGCGTGCCTGTAATCCCAGCTACTCAGGAGGCTGAGGCAGGAGAATTGCCCGAACCCAGGAGGCGGAGGTAGCTGTGAGCCGAGATCGGGCCATTGCACTCCAGCCTGGGTAACAAGAGTGAAACTCTGTCTCAAAAAAAAAAAAAAAAACAAAACAAAACAAAACAAAAAGTAACAAACTGTGGTGATTTTAAGCTGCTACATTTTTTAATCACTTGTTATATAACACAGGCTAACTGAAACAGAAATCAAGCCTGCTTTAGTGACCAGCATTCAGAGAAGACTCTTTGTGCCCCCATTTTAATCATCACGCTTGGATGTAAGACACCCAATTCCAAAAATCAAATCCATCTAAACCAACGTGTGATGCAGTAAGGCCTCACTAGTATAGCACAACTCTGAGATTACCTCAAAAGTAGAGTTCCAAAAATGGGTGGGACTACTTCTCCTTTGGGGGTAGAAATTTCAGTGTCTTTGTTACACAAAGCCATCAAAAGCCCTATCTCCTACATCATTCATGCAGGGTATCTACTGGAGAAGCAGAGGGCAAGACAGACAAGGTCACTGCATACCAAAGACACCATGGGATTCTGTACTTTCACCATCCATAATTCCAAAGGGATGGCCACAATTACTGCCTTGCTTAAGAGATTTGAAAATACTAAGTACTTAAGCTCAAAATTTCCAATTTCAACCAGGTACAGTGGCTCATACTTATAATCCCAGCACTTTGGGAGGCCAAGGCAGGAGGATCACTTGAGGCCAGGAGTACAAGACCAGCCTGGGCAACATAGCAAGACCTGTCTCTATGTATACATACATACATACATACATACATACACACATACAAACAAACACACACATATACACACACAACAGAATTTCCAGTTTTGCTGTAGCAACATCTTAATGTCCCAAAATTCTCAAGGGGTATTAAAAACTTACCAAATTAACCTTAACTGAATCACCTTTCTATTTTTATTTAATTTTTTTAATTAAAATTTTAAGAAAACAGGCTGGGTATGGTGGCTCACACCTGTAATCCCAGCACTTTGGCAGGCCAAGGCAGGCAGGTCACTTGAGGTCAGGAGTTCGAGACCAGCCTGGCCAACATGGTAAAATGCCATCTCTGCTAAAAATACAAAAAGTAGCCAGGCATATTTGTGTGCGCCTGTAGTCCCAGCTACTCGGGAAGTTGAGGCAGGAGAAATGCTTGAACCCGGGAGGTGGAGGTTGCAGTGAGCTGAGATCATGACACTGTACTCCAGCTTGGGCAACAGAGTGAGACTGATTCAAAAAAAAAAGAGTTAAAAAATTGAGACAAGGTCTCACTACATTGCTCAGGCTGGTCTAGAACCCTTGAACTCAAGCAATCCTCCTGTCTTGGCCTCTCAAAGTGCCAGGATTACAGGTGTGAGCCACCGAGCTGAGCCTGAATCAACTCTCTTTTGCCTCCCAGAGCCTAGAGTCAAAGCTGACAACGCCTCTCTTCCCTGAGGCCTCCACTTAAATGCCATCCCCAGTGGGAGGCAAACTCAGTGGGAGATGCACCCTATAGCAGCCTATGCTTGGTTTTCATCCCTTTTATCCTAAAGATCATAAATTATATACTTTATCATGATATAAAGTATATCCCCACCCACACCCATCCCAAAGCAGACTGTGGGCTACCTGCTGGCAATCTGTCTTTCCCATTCAGCTCACTGCCTAGCAAACAGAACACGATGAAGGAACAAATAAAGGAATGAATGAATAAGGATCAACGCCATCTGGCTCCCCATGTCTCTCACACCCTCACTTTCCGTTTGCTGTGGCTGAGCTGCTCATTTTTCCACCCTGCAATTCTTGCATCTAGGTAAGGCCATCAGAGAGCCCTTTCAGAGTGAATGAGGATGAGAAACACAAACACAAATGTGAATGTAAAATGCAAGTGCACTGGATTCCATTTCCCTTGGAACGACTTTCAGGTGACGAGGCGTGTCCGTCCACCTCATCAGCCACGTTCTGCTTCACTCTGCTCTGCCTCGAGCATAGCTCCTGCTCACCAGCGCTGACGTTCCTGGACACGACAGGCAGCGGGTCAGTCTCCTGTTCGGGTTTGATGAGAATGGAGACAGCAGAGGAGGCTGTGATCTCCCTGAACAGGCTGCTCACTCCTTGCGTGGACTCCTTCAGCAAGGACGTCACATTCTGTGTTGACTCCTTTAAGAGGTCTGAAACGGTGGGAGCAAACTTACTCTGCCCGTTCAAATCCTTGTTGTCGATGTTAATCGCAAAGAGTATGGAGTTCAGACCTGCCCAAAAAAATGGAAAAGTCTGGAGTGCTTGCTGGTGGGCAGTCACACCCCTAACAAGAGAAGACAGCTGCAGACAACAGAGTACACAAGAGGAGACACACTGATCTTAAACAGATATTTAAAAAACCTTCCACACAGAGGCTGCAGTGAGCCAAGATCGCACCACTGCACTCCAGCCTGGGTGACAGGGCAAGACTCTGTCTCGAAAACTACAACAACAACAAAAATACCTCCCTTGGCTGGGCACGGTGGCTCACACCTGTAATCCCAGCACTTTGGGAGGCCGAGGAGGCAGATCATGAGGTCAGGAGATCGAGACCATCCTGGCCAACATAGTGAAACCCCGTCTACTAAAATACAAAAAAAATTAGCCAGGCATGGTGGCATGCGCCTGTAGTCCCAGCTGCTCAAGAGGCTAAGACAGGGGAATTGCTTGAACCTGGGAGTCAGAGGTTGCAGTGAACCAAGATCGCACCACTGCACTCCAGCCTGGCAACACAGTTAAGACTCAGTCTCAAAAAAAGAACTAAAAACTCCCACAAAACTGGGGTCAGCAGATACTCATTATCATGGGAGTTGAGTCATACCACATTCTCTCCCTACCAGCCAGGAAGACAAACAGGAATAAGAAGTCAGATGGGAGAAGGTGAAGACACAAGCTCTGGGATCAGGCTACCTGGAGGTGAATCCCAGCACTGCCACCCACTAGCTACAAAACCTTGGTCCAGCAACTTATCATCTCTCTGCACTCCAGTCACCTAATCTGTAAGATGGGGACAGTATTATCTCCCTCACAGGATTCTAAGTATTAAAGGCACTCACTCACAAAAACACTCAGCTCAGTAAACCATCAAATGTGCACTGATAGCATCACCGTCATTACTGTGGGCAGAAACTTACACTGGTATCTTATGACCTACCAAGGAAATTACGGTCAAATCCTTCTTCTCATCAATGAACAGAACAGAACCCCAAATATATAAGACTTAGTACAAACTTTCAAAAAAAAACAAAAAGGAGGCAACAAAGAACTTGGAAAGAAGAAGCAAGCTGCCCACTTCAGTCCGGCTGAGTCCACCTTTCACCCTTCGAGTCACACAGCAAACAGTGTAACAGCCCACAGAGTAACATCAACCCTGGGCCTCCAGGTTGACTAATCACGTGCATGACTCCTGACCTCACATGATTCTCTCACAGCCCCATGAAGTAGACTGCTGAGACAGCATGATTCCCACCTCACAGAGAGGAAAGAAAAGGTAGCAAAGCTTACAGCATCCACCCCAGGTCACTAGGTAGCAAGAGGTAAAGCCAGAATTCAAAGGTAGGTCTCCCACCTCCAATTCCCCCCAATGCATATTACATCTCCAAAGCCCAACTAAAAATCTTCAAATCTACGCTTTCTCTGCCAGGGTCTCACATTCTAGATAAATTGACTCAACATTCTGGCCTGGAACAGTGGCTCGTGCCTGTAATCCCAACACTTTGGGCTCAGGAGTTGGAGACCAGCCTGGCCAACATAGTGAAACCACATCTCTACTAAAATACAAAAATTAGCTGGGAGTGGTGGCAGACTCCTGTAATCCTAGCTTCTTTAGAGGCTGAGGCAGGAGAATCACTTGAACCCAGGAGATGGAGGTTGCGGTGAGCCAAGATTGCACATACCACTGTACTCCAGCCTGGGTGACAGAGTAAGGCTTTGAGAACAAAAAAAAAAAAAAAGATGCAAAATGGACCCAACATTCAATGCTAGTTAAAAAAAAAAAAAGACAGCAGCAAGTGACTTATTAAGTTGTTGAGGGACAGGAAAGAATCACAGCATCCCATGGGGTTGTGGATCTACCCCAAGGCAGCTCCTCTGCTCAGAAGCATCACAAGGCCCGGCGATCTGGCCTGGGCCAGGCTTACCAGCTGCCATGGTAGGAAGCATGCTAGACCTCTCTTCATCCATCACAAATGACCAGTCTTCATAAAATGTGCTGCAGATTGAAAGAGAAAAGGAAATAGTTCTTAGTAGTGGTTCCCTGTGTCCATTGACCAGGCAATTCTATTAGCTCCCTGGAAGATCTGCACCTGGTCACCTCAGGAGGGATATGATTTGCCTGAGGTCTCTGCTGGTTTAAAACTTCTGGTTATGAACAGAAGATGGAACCCATACATCCCACAACATCCTTGCTGGTCCCCTGACACCTCCAGCTTTAGAATACTAAAATAGACATGATATGTAAATGTATCTATAAAGCAGCAAAGCAGAAGGAAGCAGACAGATGGGTGACTTCCACTCAAGCAATGACCCCAAGAGACAGACAGGAAATCTAAGCCTAGCCAACAGGGCTTGCCTGATTTGCCTAATACAAGAAGAGACTATTTCAGACAGAAATCACAGAGCCTCTATGGCTTCATTAACCAGGGCATTTAATATGATGCCTGCCTTGGCCGGGTGCAGTGGCTCACGCCTGTAATCCTAGCACTTGGGAGGCCGAGGCAGGGGGGATCATTTGAGGTCAAGAGTTCAAGACCAGCCTGGTCAACAGTGAAACCCTGTCTCTACTAAAAATATAAAAAATTAGCCATGCCTAATAGCAGGCGCCTGTACTCCCAGCCACTTGGGAGACTAAGGCAGGAGAATCACTTGAACCTAGAGGTTCAGTGAGCAGAGAATGAACCACTGTAGTCCAGCTTGGATGAAAGAGCAAGACTCCACCTCAAAATAATAATAATAATAATAGCAATATAATTCAGGGTTACCTGAATGCCCAAGTTTTCCTTGGAAAGAGCTAAGAGGCTAAAAAGGCCCCACAAATCTACATGGCAGGTGAGGTAGGGGTGTCAGGGAAGCCTACAGGGCCTATCCAAGCTCATCTGGCCAAAAAATGGTCCAGCCAGGGCTTAAAAGCTGGTCTCCCAAGTCCAACTTCCAAGCTCTCTCTGACTCCCTGTTAAGATACAGCAACCAAAAATTCCCCAATGCCATAACTTCCCCACAGGGTCATTGAATTCTAAATTAATGGAGGCAAAACTCAATTTCACTAAAGCAAAATCAGGGATAAGCAACCTGTAGTTGAGTGAGGGAATGCAAAAATTAGCCACTGAAGTGACTGAATACAACCAACAGAAAGGGAGAAGAGACACATTTCCAATATACTTAACCAAAAAATGTAAGTATACGCACAGACCACAGCTCAAGCTGACATTCTGACTGCACCTGATTCCCAAAATCATGATTCTTTAAAAATCTGAGCCCGTGGCTGGGCACAGTGGCTCACGCCTATAATCTCAGCCCTTTGAGAAACTAAAGTGGGCGGATCACAAGGTCAGGAGTGTGATACCCAACTGGCCAACACAGAGAAACCCCATCTCTACTAATAATACAAAAAAACTAGCCAGGTATGGTGGCACGTGCCTGTAATCCCAGCTACTAGGGAGGCTGAGGCAGGAGAATTGCCTGAACCCAGCAGGTGGAGGTTGTAGTGACTCGACATCATTCCATTGCACTCCAATCCAGTCAACAGTGCAAGACTCTGTCTCAAAAAAAAAAAAGAAAAATCTGAGCCTGTTTTGTGCATCTAAATGAATGTGTTTTCCCCACATCAGGTTAGGGAAGTGGCTAGTGATCCAGGTAAGGTCGACTGTGATTCTTTTTTTTGAGACGGAGTTTTTTTTTTTTTTTTTTTTTTGCTCTTGCTACCCAGGCTGGAGTACAATGGCGCGATCTCGGCTCACCGCAACCTCCGCCTCCTGGGTTCAGGCAATTCTCCTGCCTCAGCCTCCTGAGTAGCTGGGATTACGGGCACGCGCCACCATGCCCAGCTAATGTTTTGTATTTTTAGTAGAGACGGAGTTTCACCATGTTGACCAGGATGGTCTCGATCTCTTGACTTCGTGATCCACCCACCTCGGCCTCCCAAAGTGCTGGGATTACAGGCTTGAGCCACCGCGCCCGGCTTCGACTGTGATTCTTAACTGCTGGACTCGCTTCTTGTTCACTTCAACTTTGAGACTGAGTATGTAACTCTGAACTACCCGTAAATGATATGCTGCAAAGGGCCTCACAGAAATTCACTTCAAGAAACCGGAGTATGTTCTCCTCAATCAAAGTTGGTTAATGCCCCAGAGATTCAGACATTCTCAGCCCTGGACTCTGACCCTGAGCAGTACACAGGTGCCATCAGGGTCGGTCCTCTCGGCTCCCAAGCCCTCCCATTTTAAACTCAAAGAGGTTACCATACAACTGAACAAGGTGCCACAGGCAGCAGAGAACTTTAAGGGTATTTTTAGAGTCCTGGTGCACAATACCAGAAGACCCGAAACATTACCAGCAGAGAGGTGGCCACAGGAGTAGATAAAGCAGAAGAGGGGACCTGAACTAGGGAACACGGGGCAAGACAAAAATTAAGGGAGCACGTCACACTGCTGACGAACTGCCCGCTTACTGAATTTAGTGAAATTTCACTGTTGAAGATCTGGGTATTGCTGATGGAGAAGTACTTACGGAACCAGAACAGGATTCATCAGTGTCGCTCTGTATCACTCAAGGACACAAAACAACATGTCTAGTCCACTATTCTCAGAGCAAAAGTAATGGCCACAGCCAGGCACAGTGGCTCACGCCTGTAATTCCAGCACTTAGGGATGCCAAGGGGGGTGGATCACCCGAGGGCAGGAGTTTGACACCAGCCTGGCCAACATGATGAAACCCTGTATCTACTAAAAATACAAAAATCAGCTAGTGTGGTAGTGTGCGCCAGTAGTCCCAGCTACTCAGGAGGCTGAGGCAGGATAAATTCTTGAACCTGGCAGGCAGAGGTTATAATGAGCCAAGATGACGCCACTACACTCTAGCCTGGGCAAAAGAGCAAGACTCTGTCTCAAACAAAACAAACAAAAACAACAACAAAATAACAAAATTATGGAAGTTTTTGTTTTTTGTTTTGCTATGTTTGTTTTTGAGACAGAGTCTCACTTTATCGCCAAGGCTGGAGTATAGTAGCATGATCTTGGCTCACTACAACCTCTGCCTCCCAGGTTCAAGCAATTCTCAGGCCTTAGCCCCTCCAAGTAGCTGGGATTGCAAGCATGCACCACCACATGCAGCTAATTTTTGTATTTTTCGTAGAGACAGGGTTTCACCATGTTGGCCAGGCTGGTCTCAAACTCCTGAGCTTAAGTGATCCGCCCACCCTGGCCTCCCAAAGTGCTGAGATTACAGGCATGAGACACCATGCCCGGTCTAAAATGGAAGTTTTAATAAAAACAAATGACTTGGCCAGGCACAGTGGCTCACATCTGTAATCCCAACCCTTCGGGGGGCCAAGGCAGGCAGATCACCTGAGGTTGGGAGTTTAAGACCAGCCTGGACAACATGATGAAACCCCATCCCTACTAAAAATACAAAAAATTAGCTGGGCCTGGTGGCGCACACCTGTAATCTCAGTTACTCAGGAGGCTGAGGCAGGAGAATCGCTTGAACCAGGAAGACAGAGGTTGCAGTGAGCCTGCACTCCAGCCTAGGCAAGAGAACATCTCAAAAAAAAAAAAAAGAAAAGAAAAAATGACATCCTTCCCCAGCTTAAAATTTCCATATTGTTTTCAGTTTGGGATTGAATGAATGCAAGAATCCCAGATTAAAATTCCAGACCTGGCATGGTAGCTCACGCCTGTAATCCCAGCACTTTGGGAGGCTGAGGCAGGAAGATTACTTGAGCCTAGGAGTTTGAGACCAGCCTGGGCAACACACTAAGACCCCATCTCTGCAAAAAGAATTTTTTAATTAGCCATGTATGGTGGCACACGATTGGGGTCCTAGCTGCTCAGAAGGCTGAGGTGGGAAGACTGCTTGAGCCAGGGAGTTCCAGGCTGCAATGAGCCATGTTCATGCCACTGCACTCCAACTTGGGCAACAGAGCAAGATCTATCTCAAAAAAAAATCCAAAAAGTAAAGAGAGAAGCTATGTCTTAAGACAACAGCTCTCTCCGCATCCAAGCTGGCTGTATGCAGGTGCCATGCCAACCCCTTTACAGGCAGTCTCTCAATGATTCTCCCCCAGCTTTCCCCACAGCTCAGATGAACACAGCAGAGCTGTCCCAGGGAGGCCCATCCTAGATTGGGGAACTAAGATGAAAATCCAGGTGGTCTGACTCCAGACTCCAAGATCTTCTTCATCCCTTGCTCCACCCCATTCCAGGTCCCATCCCGGCCACGTACCTGAGCCTGCAGCGGTCAGCCAGGAGCATGTGCAGGTAGCGCTCCAGGGAGTGCTCGTTGAGGGCACAGCGCAGCCAGGCGCGGCCCCGGCCCACGTCCGAGGCGATGTGGCGCAGGGAGTAGAAGCGCTGCAGCTCGTGCTTGTTGAGGACCTCCTTCACGTAGTACCAGAACACGGGCTCTACAGAGAGAGGACACAGGTGCCTGGCACTTGGCCTGAGGCACTCAGCAGTGGGAGAGGAACACACACAGCCCCTAGACGATGTTGGAGACTGTAACACAGTATCCCCTTAGCATAGAAAAGGTGGGAAATAACAGCAAAAACATGGAATCAACCCAGATCCCCATCAACAGTGGACTGCATAAACAAAATGTGGTACATTTACACCATGGAATTCTATGCAGCCATGAAAAAGAAAAAAATCATGTCCTTTGCAGCAACATGGATGACTAGAGGCCATTATCCTAAGCAAATTAAACAGAAAGAGAAAACCAAATACTGCATATTCTCACTTATTAATGAAAGCTAAACAGTGGGTACACAGAGACATCAAGACAGCAACAAACACTGGGGACTACTAGAGGGAGGAGACAAGAGAGGACAGCACGAGCTGAAAACCTACCTACTGGGTACTATGTTCACCACCTGGGAGATGGGTTCAATCGTGCCCTAAACCTCCACATCACGCAATGTACCCAGGTAATAAACCTGCACACGTACCCCCTAAATCCAAAATAAAAATTGGCACTGGGAATGGTGGCTCACTCCTGTAATCCCAGCACTTTGGGAGGCCAACACGGTGGATCCCTTGAGGCTAAGTGTTCGAGACCACATTGGCCAACACGGTAAAACCCCGTCTCTACTAAAAATGCAAAAATTACCTGGGCATGGTGGTGTACACCTATAATCCCACCTACTGAGCAGGCTGAGGCAAGAGAATCACCTGAACTCAGGAGGTGCAGATTGCAGTGAGCCAAGATTGCGTCACTGCACTCCAGCCTGGGTGACAAAACAAGACTCTGTCTCAAAAAAAAAAATAGGCCAGGCGCAGTGGCTCATGCCTGTAATCCCAACACTTTGGGAGGCCAAGGCAGGCAGATCACAAGGTCAAGAGATCCAAACTGTCCTGGCCGACATGGTGAAACCCCGTCTCTACTAAAAATACAAAAATTAGCCAGGCATGGTGGCGCACGCCTGTAGTCCCAGCTACTTGGGAAGCTGAGGCAGGAGAATCACTTGAACCCAGAAGGCAGATGCTGCAGTGAGCTGAGATCATGCCACTATACTCCAGCCTGGCAACAGAGTAAGACTCCGTCTCAAAAAATATATACATATATTGTATAAGTGTATATGCATATATACATTTATAGGTGTAATGTTGTATCCCGATTCATTTATTTTCTTGTCTAGATCATGAACATTTTCCTATTATAATTAATAGTCTTTTAAAGATGATTTTTGATGACTTTCCACTAAAACATAATTATTTCCCTACTACTAAGTACATGGCACATGGCCAATTTTCCCTCTGTACGGTAAAGAACACCCCTGTACATAAATAATTGTCCTTATTTCTAGTTCCTTAGGAAGGATTTCCACATGTTGAATTCCTCAGTCTCAGGACAGAAACATATTTATGACTGTAAGGGAAACCTAAGAAAGTTTGTTTTTATCCATAAGACAGTCATTCCTACAACCACTTGTATCTCCTCACATTCCACCACTTTTTATCCACATGTACACAGATTTTTAAAGTTTTTTACATACATTTAAAATTATTTATTTATTTATTTATTTATTTATTTATGAGACAGGGCCTCTCCCTCTGTTACCCAGGCTGGAGCTCATTGCAGCCTTAACATCCTGTGCTCAAGTGATCCTCCTGTCTCAGCCCCCCGAGTAGCTGCGACACAGGCACGCATCCCCATGCCCAGCTAATTTTTTTATTTTTATTTATTTGTAGAGACAAGGTTCTGCTATGTTGCGCAGGCCGGTATCAAACTCCTGGCTTCAAGCGATCCTCTTGCCTGAGATTCCCAAAGTGCTGGGAAAACAGGCAGGAGCCACCATGCCCAACTCCAGATTTTTTCATAGTTGTAATGCTAGTGTACACATAATTTTGTATCAATTTTCTTCACTTAACATTGGCTCTTCAACACTTTTTCAAGCTGGCAATAACAATAACAGCAACTACTATTTACCGAGCACTAACTACGCACCAGCCATTGCAGTAAACGCTTTACATCTGACATCACAACAACCAAGGCCATCTCCATGTGAGAGACAAGGTCTGAAGCCAGGACAAGTGAAGTAACTCTCCTGGCAACACAGCTAGTAAACAGTATGGCAGCAGAAAGGGACCTCACAGCTCACTGCAAACCACTAAATCACACTGCCCTGCAAAATGAGGGAACCTGGCCTTCAAAATGATCACATTCACAACTGTTTAATGTTCCAAGTGGGGAAAGCTGAGTCTTTGCAGCCAGACCTGGCTTCCAATCTAGGAGCTCAACAGGCTCACAGTCCCCTCTGAAATGCGATGAAGGCTTTGAACCTGCCTTCCAGAAGGAGGCAAGTACACCATCTCCAGAAACTGCACAGCAGGCTAGTTAAGTTCATGCTAATGTTTTAATTCAACTTCACCAGGATCCACTGCACTCTTCCTCTGAGCTGTGAACCGAGCTAGGCTATGTGTTACCAGCTAGAGACAACAAAACCTCATTCCTAAGGGGCTTCCAGTCTAGCGGGCAGGACAAACAAAGGAAAAGTTCATTCAACCAAATGACCTTCAGCAAGTCACTTGACCATGCTAAGCCTGAGAATCCTCTCCCATAAAATCAGCACAAAGTACAGAATCGCCCGGGGTTACTGGGGTAACTGGAAAGGGAAGGAAAGCACTGAGCACAGTGCCCAGTCCATGATGACCAAGCAGCATTTACTTAATAATTAATTCCCTTCATAGCAGAGGGTATTCGCATGGCTTCATTTTTGTGTTAGCAACATCTAAATGTATACATATGTATGAGTGTGCGTAAGTATTTGTGGATCAAGCCAATCACTGGGATCGTTCAGAATAAACTTCCCAGGAATAACTGAAAACTGTCAAAACTATCTTGTCTCAATTCCTAAATGTTAAACTAATCCCTTCCCAAGCTCATCGGATCAGCCTAAACCACACAACTGTACAAAACAGCCTTCCTTCCACTCTCCACCTCACTCAGAAACCAGGAGAGGGAAACTGACCACACCAATGCCCTGGGCCAGCTGGCCAACAACGTGTTTCGAAAGACCCCAGACAATCGTCTGCATGTCCATCACGTGTCCAATCAAGTGACTCTCACCTGCAGCCTGTCTTGAACAATTCAGTCACCTCCCTCTGACCTTGAATCTACTAAATGCTTTAAAGTGTGTTTTCACCTTTCAATTTTGCAAATTGCTTACTGCTACAGAATCCTTTTAAAGCTTGTCAGGGTGATGCTGATGATGATAAGAATTATCCCAGCAGGGTTCCGCTTGCACTGCCAGAATTAATGTGGTCTATTTAAAGCACAGCTCACCTGCCAATTAGTGCCTGTGGTGTCCATAATTTAATTTGGGAATATATACTGATCTGCTTTGAAACATGGGGTAAGTCCAAAATCGGGCAAGGGCTTCTGGTTCTCCAAACACCTGAAAGCCAAATGCCACCAAGAACAAGTGCCACAGACGGGTGTTGGAGAGGACTGCCCTGGGGCACCTATTAACTGAGGATGTCTAACAGCAAAGGCTTTTGGCAAAGTTTCTATCACGCCTCAACTATCACCGATGCCAAGAATTCATACCTTGGAGATCCCAAGGAAGGCAAAAACCTTGGCCCAAATTCTAATTCAGGCATTGTGTGACCTTGGGAAACTTATTTTGTCCTGTTTTCTTCCTCTGCACAATGGAGAGAACAGTACCTATCTGTATGGACTGCTATGAGGGAAAAATGAGAAACATAAGTACATGTAAAGTGTATCCAATAAATGCAGTGAATAAAGGTTAGCCATAGTTATTAACATACCTGGCATACAACTGGTGCTCAACAAAAACCGGCTATTAATATCATTAATACATTTGCACCAAACAGCATTCCTATTCCTTGTTTTGGGGTTTTTCTTGAGGGGGCAGAGTAGGGACAAGGTCTCACTCTGTCACCCAGGCTAGAGCACAGTGGCACAATCATAGTTCACTGCAGTCTTGAACTCCTGGACTCAAGTGATCCTCCCCCCTCAGGCTCACAAGTAGCTGGGACTACAGGTGCACACCACCTTGCCTGGCTAATTTTTTCTTTTTCTATAGAGACAGAGGTCTCGCTTATATTACTCAGGTTGGTCTTGAACTCCTGGAATCAAATGATCCTCCTGCATCGGCCTCCCAAAGCACTGGAATTACAGATGTAAGCCACCATGCCTGCTCCCCTTCCCTTTCTCCTAGCAAGAGCACCCTTCTTTTCTATGGGAAACACATTCCACTGGCATCCTTCAGCACTACCCTAACCTCTCCCTGCTGCAAGGGTAGACAGCTAACCCAGGACAGGCAATTAACTGGCCAGAACCAGGGCATATGCAACTTTCATTTTTTTAATGTTGCATGAAAATATTATTTATCTTGATTGATAAGCTTTTTGGCACCGCCTTCAGTTTTGTGGCCAAAGTGAGTGTCTCACTGACCTCACCCTAGTCTTAGCCCTGGGCCAAGTTCTACTGGAACCACTAGAAGAGAGGCTTTGTCTCCTCCAGGAGCTGAAGTCAGCAAAGTATGGCCTGGGGTCAAATCTGGCCTGCAGACTGTTTTTGTAAGCATAGTGTTACTGGAACACAGCCACACCCACTTGCTCCCATATTGTCTGTGGCCAAGTTTCTGCTCTACTGGCAGAGCTGAGTCCTTGCAATGGAGATTGCATCGCTAACGAAGCCTATAATATGGCCCTTAAGGAGGCAGTGTGCCAACCCCATTCTAGAAGCAGGATCTCTAATAATCATGGAAACCTGGAGTCACCTGGGGCCATTTTCCACCCCATCATGTAGAGAGACCACATCTAGAAATCACAGAGAAGCTGTGCTGAAAGACAGATGGAAACGAATTTGAGAGAAGGCAGGACCCCTGAATCCAACTCAACTCCGATATGAACTCTTAGTTACTTGAGTCAGTAAATAAATGTCCTTCATCGTTTAGTTTATTTTATTTTCCCTTACAGATTCATTGGGATATTTTTTTCTTTTCTTTTCTTTTTTTTTTTTTTTTGAGACAGAGTTTCGCTCTTGTTGCCTAGGCTGGAGTGCAATGATACAATCTCAGCTCACCACAACCTCTGTCTCCTGGATTCAAGCGATTCTCCTGCTTCAGCCTCCCAAGTTGCTGGGATTACAGGCACACGCCACCATGCCCAGCTAATTTTGTATTTTTAGTAGAGATGGGGTATCTCCAGATTGGTCAGCCTGGTCTCTAACTCCCAACCTCAGGTGATCTGCCTGCTTCGGACTCTCAAAGTGCTGCGATTATAGGCATGAGCCACCGCGTCCAGCCTTTTTTTTTTTCCTCTTAAATCAGTCTAAAGGACTTTCTATCATTTGCAACCACAGGAACTAATGCAGTGAGACAGGGTATGTTCTTCAGTCATCTAACAATCAACTACAGAAGACCAAGAACACGCCAGGCACTAAGCAACAGCTGTGCTCCACAGCCATGGCAGGTGACAGGCGTCTCATCGGTGTGACAACAGTGCCCCAAAACAAACAAAGCACTGCTCAACAACAATAACCACCACCCAAAAAAAAAAAAAAAAAAAAAAAAAAAACAGAAAACCCAAGACCAGCCTGGGTCCCACAGTAAAACCCCATCTCTAAAAAAGGAAACAGAAAACCCAGCTACAAGGAGCTGGGTATGACAGCACACACCTGTGGTCTCAGCTACTTGGGAGGCTGAGGCAGAGGAATCCCGGGAGGCTGAGGCAGAGGAATCCCTGGAGGCTAGGAGTTTGAGGCTGGAATGAACTACGATTGTACCACTGCACTCCAGCCTGGGTCGCAGAGCAAGGCCTTGTTTCTAAAAACAAATCAAAACAAAACCAAAACCCACACACAAAGAAAATCCAACGCCATGGAGCTGGGTTAGTCTGGCAGTAGGCCAGAGATACAAAGGCTATGTCAGGCCAGAATCTCCAACCTTTTGACCTCACTGTCCCAGAGGACTGTCGTAACTCTGGGCATCTCATTCACAGTTGAGCATGAAGAAAGGAAACTGGATGAAGCCAGCTCTATCGCCCCTGTTACCAGGAAAGAACAAGTAATCCCAGAAAATCACAAGGGAGCAGAGAACAAAACACAAAACTGGCTTAATCCTTCAGGATCCCTCACCAGGATAAAGGAGGACACACCACCACCTCGAGAAAAATCTAGGTTCTATAAAAGCCGAAAAAAGATAGAGGGCGGAATCTAACAGAATCAGCCACACATGGTATGAGCCATGCCAGGAACAAAGGTAAACCAAGTTCACTCATGTGCCAGCCTGAGAACTCGGTGAGTACAGGTGCTCCCAAATCTGTCACACCCCAAACTGAGCAAGCCTGACTACAAGGCACAAACAGATTGGCAGAGCAGAGTTCCAACAAGGGGCTGCATTCTGTCACTTGGCCATCTTCCAACTAGCCACAGGACTGCCTTCCAGAGCCAGAGCTCAGCATAATACCATTCTACAAGAGTGTACAACACAGCACCTCCTTTATTAAAGAGTGGGAAATAAATTAACCAGGCATGGTGGCATGCACGTGTAGTCCCAGCTACTCAAGAGGCTGAAGTGGGAGGATCGCATGAGCCCATTAGTTTAAGGCTGCAGAGAGCCATGATTCCGCCACTGCGCTCTAGCCTGGCAACAGAGCAAGACCCTGTTTCTTTTAAAAAAAAAAAAAAAAAAAAAAAGTAGGTAATTTCTAAGAAGTACTTCTAAAACTGTGTCTTACTTCCTTTTAGGGGCATACGCCATCATAATCTGAAGAGTCATTTACATTCTGACAGGAGCAAGGCAAAGGACTCATGGAACTCATAGCTCATAGCCTGGATAACTGTGATCTAAAAACTGACAACTCAGAGGCCTAACTCAGTCTCTTTTGAGATGGAGTCTCGCTCTTGTTGCCCAGGCTGGAGTGTGGTGGCACGACCTCTACTCACTGCAACCTCCACCTCCTGGGTTCAAGCAATTCTCCAGTCTCAGCTACCCGAGTAGCTGGGATTACAGGCATGCCATCACCATGACCAGCTAATTTTTGTATTTTTAGTAGAGACGGGGTTTCACCATGTTGGTCAGGCTGCTCTCAAACTCCTGACATCAGGTGATCGGCCTACCTCGACCTCCCAAAGTGCTGGGATTACAGGCATGAGCCACGGTGCCTAGCCAAGTCTTTTTTTTTTTTGAGGTAGAGTCACTGTTACCCAGGCTGGAGTGCCAGGGCGTGATCTCAGCTCACTGCAACTTCCACCTCCCGGGTTCAAGCAGTTCTCCTGCCTCAGCCTCTCAAGTAGCTGGAATTATAAATGCCTACCACCACCACCAGCTGACAGGGTTTTACCATGTTGGCCAAGCTGGTCTCAAACTCCAGACCTCTAGTTATCCACCCACCTCGGCCTCCTATAGTACTGGGATTACAGGCCTAAGTCTTAATTTATAAGATATCAGGATTAAACACTTTTGAAACAAGCAGAAATCGCATTTGCCCAAAAAGTATCAGTCCAGCTCCACTAGATCTTAACATGCTGGGACATGTTCATACCCCTTAGTAAACAGACACTGGCCTAAGCCCCTGCCACCCTGGGTATCGAGGGCCCATGCCCAAGGGACCCTGTGGACAGCCCCATGATCCAGCGACCCAGGAGTTAACACAGAGACCAAGGGGCACAGCACGCTGGCTTCTGACTTCCTCTGTAAGGCCAGTTTCTTACTGCCAGTTGTCAACCACTTTTTTCACCTCAGTGGAGTTCAGCATTTTCTCTGCATCTTTAGCAGACATCCTTCCAAGGCTTCCCTCACCAAAAGCAGCTGATTTGCACGTTCATGAATACAAAAGAAAAACACCAACAGGGAACTGAAAGCAGGGATGGGAGGGTGAGGAAGCGGACTTCCGCTCACCATCAAAAGGATGGACCAGGGCTCCCCTGGCGCATCAGCTCCCTACAAAATTAATTTTTCTACAGAAATGAAATTGTTACCCAAGGTGACCCAATGAAGCAAAATACAAATTCTGCTTTGAGTGCAACCAACCGTTTTCAAAAATCCCCGCTGAGGATCAAGGAAGTCGGTCTCTCTCATTTTACAGTTGTGGGTATATTAGCACCCGCTGCTTCCCACTGACTGTGAAGATGTGTACAGACCGCTGAGGGTAGGGCATCCGCTTCCTGGGAAAATGAGCAGCGTGCCCTAAAGTCAGGATCCTCGAGTGGTTATTTTGAATGCAGTCTTTTGGTGGCCTCTACTATGCAGGGGGCCAGGTGCCTTGCAAGACACTGGAGCTACAAGGATGAGTGAGGTTAGACCCAGTTGCTCACTACCTTCAAAAGAGAGAAACATTAAGAAAACAGGTAGCGTGGCCAGGTGAGGTAGCTCATACCTGTCATCTCAGCACTTCAGGAGGCCCAGGCAGGCGGATCACCTGAGGTCAGTTGTTTCAGACCAGCTTGGTCAACAAGGTGAAACCCCATCTCTGCTAAAATATAAAAATTAGCTGGGCGTGGTGGCACATGCCTGTAATCCCAGCTTCTCAGGAGGCTGAGGCAGGAAAATTGCTAAATCTGGGAGTTGGAGGTTGCAGTGAGCCAAGATCGCACCACTGCACTCCAGGCTGGGACAGAGCAAAACTCTGTTTCAAAAAAAAAGAAAAGGAAAAAGCAAACAGGTAGTGCCATACATAGGTCTGATGAAAGAAGAAGTCGGGACTATAAGAGGGGCACAGTCCAGCTGAACCACGTAGGGAGCTCATGAGCGGCTTTTTAAAACAATTCTGAAACTTCAAAAGAGAAGAGAACAAAACCATATGAGATACCACTTCACATGCAATGTGAAGGATGGCAATTATGAAAACATAAAAGAGGAAGCCAGATACGGTGGCTCAGGCTTGGAATCCTAGCACTTTCGGAGGCCAAGGTGGGAGGATCACCTAGGGCAAGGAGTTTGAGACCAGCCTGGGCAAGATAGGAAGACTCTGTCCCTATAAAAAAATAATTATTATTATACACATATATATGAAAAAAGGGGGGTGGTAATCACTCTCTGGTTCTTACCATGTACACAATTAAAGCTCTATACCTCTTCTCTAATTTAAAAAACCAGCATAAGCTGAGTGTAGTGGCTCACGCCTGTACACCCACAACTTTGGGAGGCCAAGGCAGGCAGATTACTTGAGGCCAGGAGTTCAAGACCAGCTTGACCAACATGGTAAAAACTTCTCTCCACTAAAAATACAAAAATTAGGCAAGCACAGTGACGCATGCTTGAAATTCCAGCTACTCAGGAAGCTGAGGCAGGAGAATCACCTGAACTCAGGAGGCGGAGGCTGCAGTGAGCCAAGATCGCACCACTACACTCCAGCCTGGACAACAGAGTGAGACTCCGTCTCACAAAAATAAATTAATTAAAATAAAAAATCAGGCTGGGTGCAGTGGCTCACACCTGTAATCTCAGCACTTTGGGAGGCCGAGATGGGCAGATCATGAGGTCAGGAGATCAACACCATCCTGGCCATGGTAAAACCCCATATCTCTACTAAAACACAAAAAAATTATCCGGGCATGGTGGCGCATGCCTTTAGTCCCAGCTACTCAGGAGGCTGAGGCAGGGGAATCGCTTGAATCCAAGAGATGGAGGTTGCAGTGAGCAACAATCGTGCTATAGCACTCTAGCCTGGCGAAAGAGTTAATATTTATTTATTAAGACTCCGTCTTAAAAAATAAATAAATAAATACTAGCATTGGTAAGGCTATGGAGTTGGCAAGTATGTGGAGCAATTGGACCTCTTGTGCATTGCTAATGGGAATGTAACATGGTAAACCATTATGGAAAACCCTCTGATGATTCCTAAAAACTTAAACATGGAATTACCATATGATCCAGGATTCTCCTTCTGGGTATATGCCCCAAAAGAATTAAAAGTGGAAAAAACAAATATTTGTAGCTCCATATTCACAGCAGTACCATTCACAATAGCCCATAAATGGGAGACACCCATAATTGGAAGACACCCAACTGTCATGGGAATAAACAAAGTATCGGCTCTACATACCCTCAAAAATATTATTCAGCCTTTAAAAAGAAGGAAATTCTGACACATATTACAACATGGATGATCCTTGAAGATGTTATGCTAAATGAAGCCAGACACAAAAAAACAATTATTGCATGATTCCATTTATACAAGGAATCCAAAGTAGAATGCACTAAGGCAGAAAGTAGAATATTGGCTGCCGGAGGCAGGAGTCTGGGAAAGTGTGTGTTAGTGTTTAATAAGTACACAGTTTTGGTTTCTAAAAATGGAAAGATTCTGAGATGAATGATGGTAATGACTATTGTACAATAATGTGAATGTACGTTAAGTACACTTACACTGAATTGTACACCTCAAATGGCTGAAATGGGAAATATTATGTAGATTTTGCCATATATATTTTTTTTTAAAAGAGAGAATAGAAATTTGGCCAGTAGGAGCTTGGGTTAGAGTTGAAGAAGGAAAGAGGGCAGCGGAAGGGAAGAACTCCCAGACTTGAAGAGTTTCAAGACAGTAGAAACCAGGAGGGCTGTTCAAAATACAGGATTGGTCCAGGTACAGTGGCTCATGCCTGTAATCCCAGCACTTTGGGAGTCTGAGGCAGTCACATCACTTGAGGTCAGGAGTTCAAGACCAGCCTGGCCAACATGGGAAAACCCCATCTCTACTAAAAATACAAAAATTAGGAGGTATGGTGGTACATGTCTGTAGACCTAGCTACTCGGGAGGCTGAAGCACAACAATCGCTTGAACCCAGAAGGCAGAGGCTGCAATGAGCCGAGGTCGCGCCACTGCACTCCAGCCTGGGTGACAGAGCAAGATGCGGTCTCAAAAAAAATAAAAATAAAAACAAATACAGGACTGAATCATCTAAATTAGTGAGAGGCACCAAGCAAGGCACAGGCAGTGGCGCTGAAGGCCCTGCCCCACACATGAGCTGCCCTTAGTGCTTTAGTTGCTGAATTGTGGAGAGGTCCCAAGAGTCCCAAGGCAGGGGCATGGCAGGAAGGGAGCTTGTGGGGCTCAGGCCACCATTTCTTTGCCAACTGGATATAAGAATGGTGATGTTTTACCTGCCACTGCCTGTCAGCCCTGGTGTACAGCACAGCATACGAGGTAGAACAGAGACAGGCAGTCGGGGAGAGAGCCCTAGAAGCCATGTCAAGAACTGGGTGCTTTGTCCCAACTCTACAAGAGACCCATGGAAGAGCTTTAAGTCAGTGGAGGTATGCGGAATAAGTCAGGGAGTGGGACGGTCATTAAAGAAGACTACTCCATGATGCGCAAAGTGGCTTAGAGCTGATCAAGACTGAAAGCAGAAATACACAACTTGGGGAGAAAGGAAAGAACTCACTGAGGATAGAGAAGCTGCGAATAGCTCAGGGACCCATATGAGAGACAGAAAACAGTGCTCTGTGCAGGACTGGTTTAGGAGCAGAGAAGCAGGAGAAGGCTAGGAGGAAGCCCAAGAGCGGTCCAGGAAACCTGGGTAAAGGGCAGAGCCATTTACTAAGCAAGAAACACAGGAACACATATGGATGAAGATCAGAATTCAGTCTTGGAGGCCAATGAGCCCATGCTTTACAACCAAATAGACATTCAAGAGACAAGAGTTCAAGGAAGGGATCTGGGCTGCAAGTCTGACTAAGAATAAAAGGCACATACATAGCAACTTCACCAACGAATCCAAACAATATGCGTAGAAACAAGAGCCAACAATGAATCCAAGCATGAATAATACTTGAGGGTACAGAAGTGATATGCCAAGAAGGATCAGAAAAGAAGAAGAAAGCGTGCCAGGAGGCTATGGCATCGCAGAAAGCAGGGGAAGGCAGTGTTTCAAAGTCAGAAGATCCTCAGCGCCCAAGGCTGCTGAACAGACAGGGAAGATTACAACTTAAATTTTACAGGCAGCTCAGCAACAGTAACTGTGTCTCTGGTGTATTCTGAACAGCACCAATCACCTTGTAATTTTTTTTGAGACTCAGTCTCGTTCTGTCGCCCAGGCTGGAGTGCATTGGCACGATCTCAACTCACCGCAACCTCTGTCTCCTGGGTTCAAGCAATTCTAAATGTGAGCCACCGTGCTCTCATTATCTTATTGGTAGGTAATAATTGTACATATTTATGTGGTATGTGTGATATTTTGATACATGCACAGAATGCATAATGACTACAACAGATCTTTGCCTCTTTTTCTCTTTCTTTGGGCAGTCTGAGTCTTTCAGACTATTCTTTGATTCATTTCTGAAAATGAGTAACTGGTAAAATAAACAAGAATCAAAGATCTAGGAGCCTCTCTGAGCCTACTCTAGCCCCAGGAGACTGCCCAAAGAGAGAGAGAAAAAAAAAACAAAGATCTGTTGAAGTCATTACACATTCTATGCATGTATCAAAATATCACATGTACCAAGGCCGGGCACAATGGCTCACACCTGTAATCCCAGCACTTTGGGAGGCCAAGGTGGGCGGATCACAATGTCAGGAGTTCAAGACCAGCCTGGTCAACGTGGCAAAACCCCATCTCTACTAAAACTACAAAAATTAGCCAGGCATGGTGGCACACACCTGTAATCCCAGCTACTCAAGAGGCTGAGGAAGAGTATTGCTTGAACCCAGGAGGCAGAGGGTGCAGTAAGCCGAGACTGCACCACTGCACTCCAGCCTGGCAAGAAAGCAAGACTCCATCTCAATAAGAGAAAAAAAAAGATCTGCTGGACCCAGGCACGGTGGCTGACATCTGTAATCCCAGCTAGTTGGCAGGCTGAGATGAAGGATCACTCAAGTCCAGGAGTTTAAGATCAGCCTGGCCATCAGAATGAGATCCCTATCTCTAAAAAAGTTTAAAAACCAGCCAGTCATGGTGGTGCAAGCCTGCAGTCCCAGCTACTTCAGAGGCTCAGCAAGGGGATCACTTGAGCCTAGGAGTTCCAGGCTTCAGTGAGCCATGATCACACCACTACACTCCAGCATGGGCAACGAAGCAAGTCCCCAGCTCTAAATAGATATAAATAAATAAATAAATAAATAAATAAATAAATAGAGCTGTTGAAGGGCTGAGAAAAAAGAAAGCATAATACAGCAACAGGAGGAAGAGGGAAAGACTAAAAATTCTGTGAGCACAGAATTTCCACCACTGCCACTAAATGCAACAAGGTCCAACTTTTGGCTGTGAAAGGGGAACCAGCTGAAGACAGCACATTTTACTCAGCAATGACACTGATATATCAAAGTGATAAGAAAGATTCCAGGATTCCCAGCAGCAGCCACAGGCAGGGCTCGAACTGAAAGCTCAGGGGAGGAGGAAACCACAGGACATTTGTTACATGACATGATCCACTTCAAGGTTCAGCTCCAAAGTAGAACACCATGAACAGTTTCCTCATCTGTACAGTGGTGATAATAAAGGTCCCTACTACTCACAGAGCTATCGAAGGACTGAACGAGTTAATTTATATCAAAGTGCAAGGCTTGCACTAAGCACTAAGTGTTAATAGTTATTATTTAGCATGTGCCTGTCATTCACATGGAAATGTTTTTCCAACATTAAATTGGATGATAACACAATCTCTGGGGTTTCTGTTGCTGGTGTTTAAGACATTTAATTATGAAATGCCATGCTATCCTCAGGCATCAAATTAAAACAGATTATTAATTTCCCAGCAACTGGCACGCCACACTGGTGAAATAAACCAGTGTGCTGCAGATCCCTGAACCCAGAGGAGACTGTACCATGTGGCTCTGAGAATTCTGCACAAAAGATGACTTCATTTAAATTCAGATGCCAGACAACACCATAACGTTTTGACTACAATTAAGACATAGATTTCTGTGTGCACACATACCACCACCAAGTCCCACACAATGACTTCCCCGCCCACTATTAAAAAATAAACAAAAAAGAAAAAGAGAGAGCAGAAGGAACACAAGCTCCTCCAAGCTATGGCCAGGCAGAGCAGTACCTGTTTCGGTTTTGCTGGCAAAGCCCGCTGCCTGCTTGATCGCTGCTGCTGTGAGTGCCAATCCTCGACTCCTCTTCAAGCCATGCTGTAGGACGGCTTCAAACTGGGCACACAGACAGGTGACCCTGGGAGAGAACCAATGACTCATCAGTCCCCCCCCGAAAAGGGAGTACCAACTAGGGCAGCCCCAGCATCTCCAGGGAGTGAGTAAGCTGCCAGGTGTAAAATTCCGTGTGAAGGCAAACAGGAGACACCTGGATCTGCAGGCTGGGTAACTAACCTGCGACACTCCACACACCTCCCGTGTTGATGTTCATTTCACAGAGCTCAGGATGTCCAGCATAGTCTACCCATATACATCAGACTGGCACAGTAACAATTCACAGGGAACAAGGGAATAGGGACTGGTGCCAGCTGTCAGGGGTGCAGTGGGGGGTGGGGGGGGAGGACAACAAGTTAAAAACCAATCAGTTCCATGTGGGGAGCAGTTGGATGTTAATTGCATCCAATTCACAAGTTTTAACTCTAATTCATATCACATGTAGTTCAAAACAAGATTATGTTTTTGGAGACTGAATTTACCAGGCTGCCAAATTGGAAACAGTGTGTGATTTCATGGCCTGTTATATGCTCTAAAATATATATATATATTTTTTTTTTCTGATTCTCGTTCTTGATTCTGTTATAAGAGATTACATGCTCTAAAAATAACAATCATATGAATTCTGACTCTTGTTTTTTATTCTGTTATAAGAGATTACATTGTGAACTCAGATTGTCAGTTAATGGAATTTTCAATTAAGTTACAATTACTGTGCATTTAATTGAAATTGTTTCTCAATAACCAAAGAAATAAGAGATTCAGGAACAAAGAGATGAGGTCACAGCAATTACACTTGATTCTTAGCAATCTTCTCAGGGCTCCCAAGTCTCTGCCTGATTCAGTCTGTGGACACTACTGAGCCCCTTCCACTCACTCATGCAACAAACGTGCAGAAATTCTGAACATCTCCCACATGCCACACACTGCTCTAGGCTCTGAGGAGATGAAGGTGGGAGTGAGACAGGCAAGGTTTCTGCCTCACTCATGTGCATGGTTCTAGCAAAGGGAGGTACACAAATAAGTTAACCAGACCATTTCAGTTAATCAAAACTTAGAAGTAAAAAAGACAGGATGGCCGGGCGCGGTGGCTCAAGCCTGTAATCCCAGCACTTTGGGAAGCCGAGGCGGGTGGATCACGAGGTCAAGAGATCGAGACCATCCTGGTCAACATGGTGGAACCCCGTCTCTACTAAAAATACAAAAAATTAGCTGGGCATGGTGGCGCGTGCCTGTAATCCCAGCTACTCAGGAGGCTGAGGCAGGAGAATTGCTTGAATCCAGGAGGCGGAGGTTGCAGTGAGCCGAGATCATGCCATTGCACTCCAGCCTGGGTAACAAGAGCAAAACTCCGTCTCAAAAAAAAAAAAAAAAAAAAAAAAAAAAAAGACAGGATGAGGTGGGTGGTGGGAGGTGGGAGGTGGCAGGTGGTGATGGGGCAGGGACAGGCTTAGATTCTGTGGGCTGAATGGAGGTGGCCTTGGAGTTATAAGCTGGACATGACAAGGGCAGGAAGCTGGACAGACAGGCCCAGTGCAAAGGCCCTGAGGCCACCGCCAACCGGCTCAGCCTCGCCCGGCCTTGGGCATTTGCTGCTCCACCCATCCTGACACCCGTGTTAACAATACTCTACATGTTTATCACTCTGTGGGTAGTAAAATATTTTCACATCCATTATTTTACTCCTCTCATCAACACTATGATATAGATGAGACAAGTATTATTATCTCTATTTTACACTTGAAGAAGCTGCAGCTAAGGACACTTAAATGACCTCCTGAAAACTGCACAATAAGCAGCGACATCTGTACCTAAACCCCATCCTCACAAGTTGATCCAATGTACTTTCCTCCATCCCCAATATCACCAAAACAAACATCCTTTATTCTCAGATAAATGTCCTTACTCAATCTTTACTTGTCATCTGTCTATACCAGACAACCCTAACACAGCATCAGCCAATCAACAGCATTCCTACCTTTTCACTGTATTCTATGCCCATGACAGACATCACTAATCCATCCCAGCATTGTAGGCCACCACTGGCAAATGACCACAGCTGGCCCTCCACAGAAAGAAGCGTATTAGCCATCACAAATCGAATACTTCCCCTTAACAACACTGCTTGGTTTTCACCTTCTATATTATCTTTCCCGGATCCCTGACACCTAGCTCAGTACCTGGTACATAGTGTGTGCCCCACAAATGTTTTTCCAGTGGGTAGGTAAATGAATGATTAACCTTGAACCAGAGATCCCACAATACTCCCCTACATTGAAACAAGCCTCTTTTCTGGGCAGATACCACTCTTAATTATTATAGATGTGTATATGCTAGTCTCTGTACACACAGGCATGTATTTTAAGACTTCCTGAAAGCTGGGACATCACCAAAACTCTGTAAATACCACAGAAACCAAAACCATGGCACACAGGAACACTGACCCAGATCAGCTGTCTGTCTCAGAGAGACAAAGGAAAAAAAACAAAAACAAAAACCTGGAGTGTGTTGAGAGTTCCCTGTAATTAACCAAAGCCTCTATCTTTAAAATAATCTTTTGCAAATACAGCAATCAACTCAACAATCACTATCAGTTTGCTTGGTTCCAATGCACAAGTCAGTAACTGCCCAGCCAGCTCTAGATAAAACCAGGGCCCTAAGAGGAATGGAATGCAGGTGAACTGCACAAATCCAGTCCCCAAGGTTTGGGTTATATCATCAGTACTGTGTTACAGAGGCACACAGGTCACAATTAACCTAATATGCACGAATATCCAGGTGGATGCTAGTCCTATAATTAGATCATTATGATGCCTTCCTTGCCAAAGACCATTCTACTTAACATCTCCCCATGTCCCCTTTCCACCTCCCCTTTGGATCTGAGCACTATCTACTGGTCATTCAAGACTCAGCTCTTGGCCAGGCGCAGTGGCTCACACTTGTAATCCCAGCACTGTGGAAGGCCAGGCAGATGGATCACCTGGGGTCAGGAGTCCAGATCAGCCTGGCCAACATGGTGAAATCCAGTCTCTACTAAAAGAAAAAAAAAAAAAAAAAAAAAAAAAAAAAAAATATATATATATATATATATATATATATATATATATATACACACACACACACACACAAAAATTAGCTAGGTGTGGTGACAAATGCCTGTAATCCCAGCTACTCGGGAGGCTGAGGCAGGAGAATCGCTTGAATTAAGGAGGCAGAGGCTGCTGAGCTGAGATTGTACCATTGCACTCCAGCCTGGGCAACAAGAGCAAAACACAGTCTCAAAAGAAAAAAAAAGACTTAGCTCTCGTATTCCCTCCTCCAGTAAGCCTTTCTGAATGTTTCCTCATTCTGAGCTTCCTCTTAATACAGTGCTCGCCACTCTGTTAACAACAGTCGGATTTCCAGGGCTGCCTGCTCCTGCTAACTGTGAGCTCCCATGCACTTAGCGCCATGCCTGGTTGCCATAGAGAATGTGACCAACATGATCTCTCTAGTCAGGGAACTCAAGATTATAAACCTGATGTACATTTTGGTGGGAGATGCATCTCAGGAGATTTCATATAATTTGTCATTTGAATCCAGGTCAGTTAAAACTACTGAATCAAATAGAACATACTTGTCCAAGCACAGGAATCTACTCTTTAGCTTCTGGTGGACACATTACAGAAGCACCAACTTATGACTATGACATACAGCATGTCACACTAAAGCTTTCCATTGCTTCCCATCTTATATGGGAAGCAATAGATGATAATTCCCAAAAAATGAAAGGGGCACTAGCTTTAGTACAGTCCTTTATTTTCTTTTTTCTTTCCCTTTTTTTTTTTCTGAGACAGGGTCTTGCTCTATTGCCCAGGCTGGAGTGTGGTGGTGTAATCATGGCTCACTGCAGCCTCAACCTCCCAGGCTCAAACGATCCTCCCACCTCAGCCTACCAAGTGAGTGAGACTATGGTCATGCACTACCATATGCAGCTAATTTTTTTTATTTTTTGTAGAGATAGGGTCTCACTTGACAGGGCTAGGGTTTCCTTATTTTCTGGGCCTAGTCTCTGCAATTTCTCAGAATGCTCTCTGCTATAAACACCCTGGCTTCACTATGGAGGTCAGCTGCCTCCTTGCCATTTGATCATATCACACTTCCATTCCAACTTAATGAACTAGGAATATCATTTTAAAGAAGTGGGTCACTTAACAACAGGATTATTTTAATTTTTTAAAAAGCACCAGTGAGGTGGGGTACAGTAGCTCACACTTATAATCCCAGCACTTTGGGAGGCCAAGGTGGGTGGATCACTTGAGGCCAGGCGTTCAAGACCAGCCTGCCAACATGGTGAAATCTCATCTCTACTTAAGACACAAAAACTAGTTGGATGTGATGGCAGTCACCTGTAATTCCAGCCACTCAGGAGGCTGATGCAGGAGAATTCCTTGAACCCTGGGGGCATAGGTTACAATGAGCCAAAATCACACTACTGTACTCCAGCTTGGGCAACAGAGCAAGACTGTCTCAAAAACAAAAAAAGAAGTACCAGTCACGCCGGCCACGATGGTTCACGCCTGTAATCTCAACACTTTGGGAAGCCAAGGCAGGCAGATTGCTTTGAATGCAGGGTTCAAGACCAGCCTGGGCAACATGGCAAACATGAGATTTTGTACTAAAACTACAAAAACTAGCCGGATGTGGTGGCACGTGCCTATAGTCTCAGCTACTTGAGAGGCTGAAGTGAGAAGATGGCCTGGGAGACAGAGACTGAAGTAAGCCTAGATTGTGCCACTACAATCCAGCCTGGGTCACAGAGCCAGGCCCTAACTCAAGGGGAAAAAAAATTTGCAGCAGCAGCAGCAGCAGTCAACAAAACCACTCCAAATTTTTAGGTATACAGCTGTTTCCCAGATGAATGGATAAATAAAAAGTTGTCTATCTGGGATGGAGATAGCAAACCACCACAGCATGTGTGTACCTATGCAACAATCCTGCAAGATCTGCACATGCACCCCAGAACTTAAAGTACACTTAGGCCGGGCGCGGTGGCTCAAGCCTGTAATCCCAGCACTTTGGGAGGCTGAGGCGGGTGGATCACGAGGTCAGGAGATCGAGACCATCCTGGTCAACATGGTGAAACCCCGTCTCTACTAAAAATACAAAAAACTAGCTGGGCATGGTGGCTCGTGCCTGTAACTCCAGCTACTCAGGAGGCTGAGGTAGGAGAATTGCCTGAACCCAGGAGGCGGAGGTTGCGGTGAGCTGAGATCGCGCCATTGCACTCCAGCCTGGGTAACAAGAGTGAAACTCCGTCTCAAAAAAAATAAAATAAAATAAAATAAAGTACACTTAAAAAAAAAAAAAAAGCTGTCTATCCATACAATGGAATATCATCTAGCAACAAAAAAAAGACTAAGGAGCTGGGCCAATGGCTCACGCCCGTAATTCCAGCACTTTGGCAGGTCAAGGCAGGCAGATCACCCGAGATCAGGAGGTTGAGACCAGCCTGGCCAACATGGGGAAACCCCATCTCTACTAAAAATTCAAAAACAGCAGAGATTGTGGTGAGCCAAGATCGCACCATTGCACTCCAGCCTGCGCTACAGAGCAAGACTCGGTCTAAAAAAATGAATAAAGTACTGATCCATGCTACAACATGGAAGAACCTTGAAAATATTATGCCAGACCCAAATACCACACACTATATGATTCCATGAAATGTCTAGGAAGGGTAAATACAGACACTCTCCTACATAACCATGGTTTAATTTATGATTTTCAACTCTACAATAGGATTATTAGGACGTAACCCCATCATAAATCAAGGAACATTTGGCTATAGAAACAGAAAGTCAGTTAATTAGTGGCTGTCTAAGACTGGGGTTGAAAGTAGAAATTAACTGTTACTTAGCACAAGGGAATTTTAGGGGATAACAGAAATGCTCAAAAACTGAATTGTGAAAACTGAAAACTATAAATTTATTAAAAAGTGCACACACACACACACACACACACACACACACACACACATCCCTGTAATCCCAGCTACTCCAGAGGCTGAGGCTGCAGAATCAGTTGAACCCAGGAGGCAGAAGTTGCAGTGAGCTGAGATCATGCCATTACCCTCCATTCTGGGCCACAAGAGCAAAACTCGGCCTCAAAAAAATATAAAAAATAAAAAAAAAAATCACTGAATTGTGTACTTACAAGGAGTATATTTTTATGGGATGTAAATTAGACCTCAACAAAGCTGCTTTTAAAAAAAAAAACCTCCCCCAAGTGCTCAGTAAAGGTCTGATAAAGTAGCAAAACATTTAGTGAATGGAAAATGAAGTAACTTCCTCCTGCTGCATTTAAAAGTGTCCACTAAGATCAGCATAGCTGGACTGTGCGCCAGTTCAACTAGTTTTCTGTTAATATTTGGCAAGCATTTGTTTTCACGAGCTTTCTCCTATATTTCTCTTTTTTTTTTTTAGATGAAGTCTCATTCTGTCACTCAAGGCCAGAGTGCAATGACACAATCTCAGTTCAGTGCAACCTCCACCTCCTAGGTTCAAGAGATTCTCCTGCCTCAACCTCCAGAGTAGATGGGATTACAGGGGTGTGCCACTATGCCTGGCCAATTTTTTTGTATTTTTAGTAGAAATGAGATTTCACCATGTTGGGCATGCTGGTCTTGAACTCCTGACCTCAAGTGATCTGCCCGCCTCCATCTCCCAAAGTGCTAGGATTACAGTAGTGAGCCACTGCACCCAGCCTGTCCCATATTTTTCTTTCTTTCTTTCTTTCGGAGCTGGAGCCTTGCTCCGTCACCAGCTTGAGCACAGTGCTGCGAGCTCAGCTCACTGCAACCTCTGCCTCACAGGTTCAAGCAATTTTCCTGCCTCAGCCTCCCAAGTAGCTGGGACTATAGGCGTGCACCACCACGCCCAGCTAATTTTTGTATTTTTAGTAGACAGGGGTTCACCATGTTGTCCAGGATGGTCTCAATCTCTTGACCTCATGATCCACCCACCTCAGCTTCCCAAAATGCTGCAATTACAAGCGTGAGCCACTGCTCTTGGCCCTGTCCTATATTTCAAAATTGCTTAATCTACCACACTACTCTATTAAAAGATTTCTAAGAATCCTATACTTTTGTATGGCAAATGTTAGAACAACAGGATCAGCCATGAATGCTGCATTTTTATGAACTAAATCAAATTAACCTTGTGAACAGAAGGACCTATTTCAACTTGATTCTTTTTTTTTTTGTTTTTTTGTTTGTTTGTTTTTTTGAGGAGGAGTTTCGCTCTTGTTACCCAGGCTGGAGTACAATGGCATGATCTCGGCTCACCGCAACCTCCACCTCCTGGGTTCAGGCAATTCTCCTGCCTCAGCCTCCTGAGTAGCTGGGATTACAGGCACGCGCCACCATGCCCAGCTAATTTTTTGTATTTTTAGTAGAGACAGGGTTTCACCATGTTGACCAGGATGGTCTCGATCTCTTGACCTCGTGATCCACCCGCCTCGGCCTCCCAAAGTGCTGGGATTACAGGCTTCATCCACCGCGCCCGGCCTTCTTTTTTTTTTGTTTTTTGAGGAGTCTTGCTCTGCTGCCCATGCTGGAGTGCAATGGCGTGATCTGGGCTCACTGCAACCTTCACTTCCCAGGTTCAAGCAATTGTCCTGCCTCAGCCTCTCAAGTAGCTGGGATTACAGGCATGCGCCACCATGCCTGGCTAATTTTTTGTAGTTTTAGTAGAAACAAGGTTTCACCATATTGGCCAGACTGGTCTCAAACTCCTGACCTTGTGATCTGCCCGCCCTGCCCTCCAAAGTGCTGGGATTACAGGTGTGAGCCCAGTGACCTGTTTACTATGTTACAGCTTTACTGAAGCCTTTTTGAGAAAACCAAGTATGATCATGAACATGGATTAGATTATCTGCTGTATCTATGAAAATTTGTCAATAAACAGCATGAGCCATATATCAGGTTTCAGAGAGTTAAGTACAAGGTCATTACACAACAATCATTTGAAATGGGCCATGAGGCCAGGCGCAGCGGCTCACACCGATAATCTCAGCACTTTGGGAGGCCTACAAGGGTTGACTGCCTGAGATCAGGAGTTCCTGACCAGCCTAGCCAACACGGTGAAACTCCATCTCTACTAAAAATACAAAAGTTAGCTGGATGTGGTGGTGAGCGCCTGTAATCCCAGCTACTCAGGAAGCTGAGACAGAACAATTGCTTGAACCCAGGAAATGGAAGTTCCAGTGAACTGGGATGGCGCCACTGCATGCTAGTCTGGGCAACATGGCAAGAGTCAGAAAGAGAAAAGGAAAGGGAAAGGGAAGGGGAAGAGAAGGAGAAAGGGAAGAAGAAAGGGAAGCGAAGGAAAGGGAAGGAGACCATGAGCTATATTTGTTTAATTAACTAACTTTTTAAAAAGGTTCACACACTTAATCCATAAATTTCACTAGCAGAAATCAATCCTAGACTACACTCTGTAAATCAAAGATATAAATCTAAGAATAGGTGAGGATCAGTGGCTCTCACCTGTAATCCCAGCAATTTGGGAGGCTGAAGTGGGCAGATCATTTGAGGCTAGAAGTTTGAAACCAGCCTGGGCAACAAAGCAAAACCTTGTCTCTATTCCAAAAAATAAGTAAATAAAATGTTTTTTAAAAGCATTAACATTACAGGTGTGAGTTCGGCACAGCAGTCTGAAACCTTGTTTGCACAAAAAAATACAAAAATTAGCCCTGGGCATGGCTGCACATGCCTGTAGTCCCAGCTACTCAGGAAGCTGAGAAAGGAGGGTTGCTTGAGCCCAGGAAGTGGAGGCCGCAGGGAACCGGGATTGTACCACTGCACTTTAGCATGGGTGACAGAGCAGGACCCTGTCTCAAAAAAAAAAAGAAAGAAAGAAAGTTAGAAACTGCCTAAATATTTAACAATTGGGGAACTGGTTACATAAGCAATACCTATTAGCTCTTTAGGTCTTAAAAATATCTACTGGCCGGGCGCGGTGGCTCATGGGGCTGTCCACAGGGTCCCTTGGGGATGGGCCCTCGATACCCAGGGTGGCAGGGGCTTAGTGCCATTGCACTCCAGCCTGGGTAACAAGAGCAAAACTCCGTCTAAAAAAAAAAAAAAAAAAAAAAAATCTACCAAGAGTTTATACTAATAATCCAACATCTTTATAATATAAATGAAAAATAAGCAGGATAGAAAACTGTATGTTAAGTAGGCTCCCAGTTATGCTTAAAAAACACAAACAAGTTGGGTGTGCTGGCTCATGCCTGTAATCCCAGCACTTTGGGAGGCTGAGGCAGACAGATTACCTGAGGTCTGGAGTTAGCCTGGCTAACATGGTAAAACTCCATTTTTACTAAAAATACAGAAAATTAGCGAGGCATGGTGGCACACACTTGTAATTTCAGCTACTCAGGAGGCTGAGGCAGGAGAATCACTTGAACCTGGGAGGCAAAGGTTGCAGTGAGCCAAGACTGTGCCATTGTACTCCAGCTTGGGCAACAAGAGTAAAACTCTGTATCAAAAAAAAAAAAAAAAAAAAAAAAAAAAAAAAAAATCCTAAGGGAATTATGTAAAAAAATTAACAACCACTTGGTAAAAGAATTACTGGTCATGGTGTTCTTGTTTTTATACTTTTCTGAATCTAATTCATTTTCCAAAACAAGCATTTAAAAATGTATTTGCACTTCAAGAACCAGAAATACTGTTGCCTTGAACTACAGTTAAGGAATGAAGAAATATGGTTTAAAGGTGAAGAAGAATCATGCAACTACTTAAAATGCTTATAGAAAACTTGGAAATAGCATTTTTAAAAAGGTTAGATTGCAATGTTAAGTTAAAAAAAAAAAAAAGAGCCGGGCGCGATGGCTCAAGCCTGTAATCCCAGCACTTTGGGAGGCTGAGGCGGGTGGATCACGAGGTCAAGAGATCGAGACCACCCTGGTCAACATGGTGAAACCCTGTCTCTACTAAAAATACAAAACATTAGCTGGGCATGGTGGCGCATGCCTGTAATCCCAGCTACTCAGGAGGCTGAGGCAGGAGAATTGCCTGAACCCAGGAGGCGGAGGTTGTGGTGAGCCGAGATCGCGCCATTGCACTCCAGCCTGGGTAACAAGAGCAAAACTCTATCTCAAAAAAAAAAAAAGACCTACGAAAAGATTTAAATGTTTCCAACCCACAAATGTTAAACACTGCAATAAAAGACAATATATCCCATAAACTTGCACGAAGAAAAAAAGACACTGTAACATTAAAAGTTGATTTTTTTTTTAAGTTCACAAAACTAGAAGAGGAACTTGATGCATAAGAGTAACAAAAGTAAAATAAATCACTTTTAACAAGAAATAGACAAACCCTCTATGAAGAAAACCATAAAATTTTATTAAATAACATAAAGATCAAACTAAATAGAAAACTAGAAAAACCATTTTCCTGAATAGGAAGACTTACTAAAATCAAAATGTCAATTCTTCCCAAATTAATATATAAACTTAACACAATTTTGGCAAGGTGCAGTGGGTCACACCTATAATCCCAGCACTTTGGAGGGCTGAGGCAGGTGGATCATAAGGTCAGGAGTTCAAGACCAGCTTGGCCAATATGGTGACACCCCATCTTTACTAAAAATACAAAAATTAGCTGGGTGTGGTGGCATGCGCCTGTAGTCCCAGCTACTCTGGAGGCTGAGGCAGGAGAATCACTGGAATCCAGGAGGCGGAGGTTGCAGTGAGCCAAGATCGCGCCAGTGCACTCCAGCCTGGGCAACAGAATGAGACTCTGTCTCAAAAATAAAAATAAAAAAAACCTTAACACAATTCCAATAACAACGGCAGGAAGGACTTGGCACCTCTTGTTCTGGGGTACAGAGATTTAAAAACATAAATTGATGGAACAGCATAGACAGCGCCTCCAAAAATTCTAATACATACAGAAGCATTTCATCTATAATAACAGTAACACTTCAGTCAGATGGGCAGAATGGGCTGCTTAACCAATGACATTAACACAAAGGATCATGGAGCTGAAAAAAAAATAAGGATAAATTCCTATTTCATAAGAATAAACTCCTGACACAAACCACAGACAGAATGAAATTCCAGATGGGTCAAGATCAAAGAAAAATGTTAAGTGTAAAAAAGGAAAACCTTTACAGTAAAAATAACTGAGAAAAATACTGAAGAACCTGAGGATAAGATGCAATATTCAAAAGCCAAAGAATTTTAAGGTTCACTAAATTAATTACATAAAATTTATAAATGTCTACTTTTATAAATGCAAAAAGATACCATAAATACAGTGGAAAAATAACTAAACTGACTGATGAGAAAATATTAACAGAACATATGACTAAAAAATCAATATTCACAGAAACTCAGTTTCTACAAATGGATAAGAAAAAGACAAGCAACTCAAAAAATAAAAAGCAAAGAAGGTGAACAACCACAAAAGGATGAAATACACTTGGCCAATAAACACATGAAAAGATACTCAATCTCACTAACAGCCAAGAAAGTATAGTAACACTGAAGCCCAAGTTAGGACTAAGGACTGACTCTAAAAGCAATCATAGTGCTGGCAAGAGTATGGAGAAATAGGTATTGCTGATAGGAACAAAAATATACATTGCTATATCTTTCTGTAAAGAGATCAGACAGTATAATTTTTTCTTTTTTCTTTTTTGGAGACAGGGACTCATTCTGTCATTCACACTGGAATGCAGTGGCACATTCATGGTTCACCACAGTCTTGGCCTCCTGGGTCCAAGTGATCCTTCCACCTCAGCCTCCCAAGTAGCTGAGACCACAGGCACTACTACATCCAGTTAAGTTTTTTTATTTTTATGTTTGTAAAGACAGGAGGAGTCTCACCTGTTGCCCAGGCTGGTCTGCAACTCTTGGGCTCAAAGCAATCCTCCTGCCTTGGCCTCACAACGTACTAGAATTATAGGTATGAGCAACTGTGCTCAGCCAGTATAATGTTTTTTAAATGTGCATAGCCCTTTAACCCAGCAATCCCACTTCTAGGAAATCATCTTATAAAGATAAGAGCCCTAACAGCTAGAAAATGAGCAAGAAATGAAGAGATAGCTCACAAAAGGGAAAGTGCAGACGGCCAATAAGCACAGGAAAGACGTCCAACGCTATTAGCCATTAGAGAAACGCAAATTCAAACCACAGTGAGACATGACTACACACCTAGCAGAACGGCTAAATACAAAGTCTTGGCAAAACCAAGTGCTAGCAAGGATGCAGAGAAACTGAATCACTGACACACAACTTGTGGGAACGTAAAATGGGACAGCCATAACAGACAAGAGTGTGGCAGTTTCTTATAAAACTAACTATGCAAATACCATACAACCTAGCAATTACACTCTTGTGCCAGAGAAATTATTGTTGGCAAGAAAGAAAAAGGCAGACTCATGCACTACTGGTAGAAATGTTTAGAAAGCTGGAAGCTGTTCTCTTCAACTCAGCAACCCAACTCCTGCAAACCTACACGAAAAATATAAAATCCTCAGTATATTAAAAAATGATGCTTAAGGATTTCTATTGCTTCATTGTCCATCGTAGTAAAAATTAGAAACAAAGTCAGTATTTCACAGGCAACTGTTTCTACATCTGCAACATGCGATGCAATGTAGCCTTTTAAAAAGTATTAGCCAGGCATAGTGGCTCACACCTATAATCCCAGCACTTTGAGAGGTCAAGTGGGACAGATCACTTGAGGTCAGGAGTTCAAGACCAGCCCGGCCAAGATGGTGAAACCCTGTCTCTACTAAAAACACAAAAAATCAGCCAGGCATGGTGGCAGGCACCTATAATTCCAGTTACTCAGGAGGGTGAGACAGGAGAACTGCTTGAATCCAGGAGGCAGAGGTTGCAGTGAGCCACGATTGCACCACTGCACTCTAGCCTGGGTGATGGAATCTCAAAAATAAATAAATAAATAGGCCAGGCACGGTTGCTCACGCCTGTAATCCCAGCACTTCAGGAGGCTGAGGCAAGCAAATCACCTGAGGTCGGGAGTTCGAGACCAGCCTGACCAACATGGAGAAGCCCCATGTCTACTAAAAATTAGCTGGGCATGGTGGCGCATGCCTATAATCTCAGCTACTTGGGAAGCTGAGGCTGGAGAATCACTTAAACCTGGGAGGCAGAGGTTAAAGTGAGCCAAGATGGCGCCATTGCACTCCAGCCTGGGCAACAAGAGCAAAACTCTGTCTCAAAATAAATAAATAAATAAAATTATTAGAACTGTAACTTGGAAATATTTCAACACTGGAATACCAAAGGAAAAAATAAAAATGCAGAGCATTATATATGACTCCATTTTTGTAAAACAATGGCAATAAAGGTTATATATATGTGTATACATACACGGCTATTTTATTTGTAAATAATTGTGTAAGTACAGAAAAAAGAAGAACAAATAATCCTTGGTCATTAACATAAGCAACCCAAGGAGAAAGAGAACATATGGAATAGAAAAAGAGGGTCCTCTCTTTCTCCCCAAAATAAGATAGCTGATGAAAACTAAAAAGAAAAGAATTCATGCCCGGCAACAGTGATAACTCACAAGACAGCAGTTTTCATGGTACCGTAAGTGTGAAGGTTTGAGAATAACAGAGAGGTATATACAAATAATCAAATTAATCTTTGTACAGAGGAACCAGAAATTGTAAAAAAAAAAAAATAGCCTATCTTTAAATGGTAAATCATAATTTCTGATAATTTTCAAATGTTACTCATATAAACAATAATTGTCCTTCCTGGTATAGATAGATCTCCAACTCTTGGTCTAGATGCAGACGCTGCCTGGATTCTCTTGGCGGATGGGGAATATCCAAATCAGGAACAGGTGCTGGCAGCTGAGAAGGAATCTGGTGAAGAAGTTGGTAAATCAAAAGGGAAAAAGAGAATGGAGAAGAACAAGAGCCCCTGGATGCAGGCGTGAATAAATGAAAAACAAGAAATCATATGAAGACAATAGCCAATGAGATTTCCAAGTCTGGTCAAAGTCCACAGCCTTAGAGACCAAAAAATTCAAACCAAAAGCTTGTTTTAAAAAAATAAAAACTCAGCCAGGCACGGCACAGTGGCATGCACCTGAAGTCCCAGCTATTTGGGAGTTTGAGGAGGGAAGATCTTTTGAGGCCAGAAGTTCAAAGCCAGCCTGGGCAATATAACAAGACCCATCTTTAAAAACAATTTTTAATAAAGAAAAATAAAAAATGTAAAAACCAATATGTATTTGTTCTCATTCCTGCTTTCTGGCCAGTAATGCATAAGACCACCCTTTTCTCCTCTTTTTTTTTTTTTTTTTTCTGAGACGGAGTCTCGCTCCATCACCCAGGCTGGAGTGCAGTGGTGTGATCTCGGATCACTGCAACCTCCACCTCCCAGGTTCAAGCAATTCTCCTGCCTCAGCCTCCCAAATAGCTGGGACTGCAGGTGCACGCCGCCACAGCCGACTAATTTTTTCATTTTTAGTAGAGCCAGGGTTTCACCATGTTGCCCAGGCTGGTCTTGAACTCCTGAGCTCAGGCAATCCGCCCACCTTGGCTTCCCAAAGTGCTAGGATTACAGGTGTGAGCTACTGCACCTGGTCAATTTTTGTATTTTTAGTAGAGACGAGGCTTCACCATCTTGGCCAGGCTGGACTTGAACTCCTAACCTCATGATCCACCTGCCTTGGCCTCCCAAAGAGCTGGGATCACTCCCAGCTGGGTGGATCACAAGGTTAGGAGTTCAAGACCATCCCGGCCAAGATGGTGAAACCCCATCTCTACTAAAAATACAAAAATTAGCTAGGCACAGTAGTAGGCACCTGTAATGCCAGCTACTTGGGAGGCTGAGGCAGGAGAATCACTTGAACCAGGGTGGCAGAGGTTGCAGTGAGCCAAGATTTCGTCACTGCACTCCAGCCTGGGTGACAGAGTGAGACTATGTCCCCGCCAAAACAAACAAATTAGCTGGGTACGGTGGTATGTGCCTGAAATCTCAACTACTCGTGAGGCTGAGGCACGAGAATCACTTGAACCCAGGAGACAGAGGTTGCAGTGAGCAGAGATCATACCACTGCACACCAGCCTGGGTGACAGAGACTCTGTCTGAAAAAAAAAATTTTTTTTTCAGATAAAAAAATGGGCTTAGATTGGCCAGGCGCAGTGGCTCATGTCTGTAATCCCAGTACTATGGGAGGCCCAGGCAGATGAATCACAAGGTCAGGAGAGCGAGACCATCCTGGCTAACACAGCAAAACTCCATCTATACTAAAAATACAAAAAATTAGCCGGGTGTGGTGGCACATGCCTGTAGTGCCAGCTACTTGGGAGGCTGAAGCAGGAGAACTGCTTGAACCCAGGAGGCAGAGGTTGCAGTGAGCCAAGATTGCAACACTGCACTCCAGCCTGGGTAAGAGCGAGACTCTGCCTCAAAAGAGAAAAGGGGGCTTAGATTTGTTGTCCTAGAGGTTCCCCATTGCTAGAAGTAATCTTTTTTCCAGAAAAGAAAAAAAAAAAGCAATTCATTTAATCAAGCAGTAAAATAAAAGTATGCAATCAGAACTGTCTACTACGGAGCCTCAAAAGTGGAATTAAAGTACTTAGGGCAGGTGTCCCCAAACTACAGCCTGAGGGCCACATGCGGCTCCCTGAGGCCATTTATCCGGCCCCCCGCCGCACTTCAGGAAGGGGCACCTCTTTCATTGGTGGTCAGTGAGAGGAGCACAGTATGTGGCGGCCCTCCAACGGTCTGAGGGACAGTGAACTGACCCCCTGTGTAAAAAGTTTGGAGACGCCTGACTTAGGGTAAAGGAGAGGGAGAATCCAATTCATGAACCCCAGGATTTTTGGCCAGGATGACAAGACTCATAACATCCAGTCAACACCTCAAACTAGTTACAGGCTAGTAAGAAACTTGTGATGCAGAGAAGATAAAAATCACATGACCAACATTCAGAGACATTTAAAAGAGAAAAAAATTCCTGAAAAAGCCATTGTGTTTCTTAAGTTCTCTGGGGGATACACGTGACAGTTTTCAACCGCATTAAGAAAAACATCAGGGCCGGGCACAGTGGCTCAAGCCTGTAATCCCAGCACTTTGGGAGGTCGAGGCGGGTGGATCACGAGGTCAAGAGATCGAGACCATCCTGGTCAACATGGTGAAACCCCGTCTCTACTAAAAATACAAAAAATTAGCTGGGCAGGGTGGTGCGTGCCTGTAATCCCAGCTACTCAGGAGGCTGAGGCAGGAGAATTGTCTGAACCCAGGAGGCGGAGGTTGCTGTGAGCCGAGATCGCGCCATTGCACTCCAGCCTGGGTAACAAAAGCAAAACTCCGTCTCAAAAAAAAAAAAAAAGAATAACATCAGGATCGGGCTGGGCGCAGTGGCTCACGCCTGTAATCCCAGCACTTTGGGAGGCCAAGGCGGGTGGATTACAAGGTCAAGAGATCGAGATCATCCTGGTCAACATGGTGAAACCCCGTCTCTACTAAAAATACAAAAAATTAGCTGGGCGTGGTGGCGCATGCCTGTAATCCCAGCTACTCAGGAGGTTGAGGCAGGAGAATTGCCTGAACCCAGGAGGCGGAGGTTGCAGTGAGCCAAGATCATGCCCTTGCACTCCAGCCTGGGTAATAAGAGCGAAACTCTGTCTAAAAACAAAACAAAACAAAACAAAAAACATCAGGATCAACAAACAGCAGCTGATTTTGGTTTTTCACTTCCTGAAAAGTCCAAAACTGATTCTAATGCCTCAACAGGTTAAAAAAAAAAAAATCACCAAAACAAATCATTCTTTCCTTGCATGCTTTGAAAGGAGAAGAAATGCTCTCCTATGATTTGTTCTTACAGTCACCTAAAAGGTTCACAAAAAATAGCAATTTCTTTTTTTGTTTGTTTGTTTGAAACATGGTCTCACTCACATCGCCCAGGCTAGAATGCAGTAGTGTGATGATGGTTCACTGCAGCCTCGACCTCCTAAACTCAAGCAATCCACTTCAGCCTCCTGAGTAGCTGAGACCACAGGCCTGCACCACCACACTCAGCTAGCTAATTTTGGGGGGGGGAGGTTTGTAGACATGGGTTTTCACCATGTTGCCCAGACAGGTCTGGAGCTCCTGGGCTCAAGTGATCCTCCCACCCTGGCCTCCCAAAGTGATGAGACTACAGGTGTGGGCCACCGCACCTCAACAAAATTAACACTTTCTAAATGCTCTAAGATGAATACCTGAAGCCAACCCACTGCTACCCATATGGTAAAGAGATCCAGTCTGTGAGTGTGTGGTAAATGCCTACCAAGTGTCAAAACACCTTGCATGTCATTATAATGAAAATCACAACAGCTAGCCATTACTGGAAACTTACTACCTGCCAGGCAGTGTTCTACGCATTGCACGGGAACTGACTCATAATAACCCTCTGAGGTGAATACCATTATACTACCCATTTCAGAGATGAGGAAACTGAGGTAGAAATTGAGGTGCAAGAAAGAAACTTGCCCAAAAATCTCAACACAACTGGGAACCGGCAAACCCAGGATTCAAACTCCAAGCTCCAAGGCCAATGCTGATTCCACTGCCCCCACTATCATTCCTGTTCGTAATTCAAAGGGAAAACTTCCAGATTATGTCCTCTGACTCCATATGGAGTAAAGACACTTTGGCAGAAAAGTCATGTGTCTAGTCTTTGAGGTAACTTCTAGGGCCTACAAAGCTCCTGGGCCATTATTTCTAGAAGGCAAAATATTCTAAAGATATCTTAAAGCTTCTTCTCAGGCCAGTCTGACTGAAAGAACATGGAATAATTTTAATGAACCACAAGAATGAGTCTTTGTTCCTAGGGAAAAACAGAGCTAGAAAACAACACCAACAGAAAGCGAAGAGGAGAAGCACACATTTTAGAGGCCAGCAGCTGCCACCACTTCTTCCTGGGGAGGCTTCTCAGGCCTCTATCCAAAGGAAAAAACAAGTCTTGCCTGCCATGTCCGCTAATGTCAATGCTGTTTTACATTCCATGTGAAGACGGCTGCATCTCAGTGTCTGTCTCATCATAAGATCAAACATCTCTCTCTCTCTCTCTCTCTCTCTCTCTCTCTCTCTCTCTCACACACACACACACACAAACACACACACACACACACACGCACGCACACATCCACCTTGGATTTTGTATTTTGGCAAAATAATACAGTGCACCATCTCGGCTCCCAATCCAGCAATGGCTGCTCTGTCCTGCTAGCACTGCCTCTCCCCAAAACATTACTTCTCCACCAACACCTTGCAGCTTTCTTTCGATGTAAGGACATATACTATTATTTACTTATTTGTCTTGAATTTGACTCACTCTGTTCAGTTACATACACCTGTTTAAAAAGGAAAATTCTTTTGAAATAAAAAAAAATGGAAAGCTCCATCACAAATGTAAACGGAAAACTAGCATCAGGTGACATAAAAACAGTAGCCTTAAAACTAAACATAATTAATTCAAGAAGGAGATTTAAAAAAAATGAAACCAAAAAAAAACTAAACACAGGCCAGGCACAGTGGCTCATGCCTATAATCCCACCACTTTGGGAGGCCAGGGTGGATAGACCACTTGAGGTCAGAAGTTTGAGACCAGCCTGGCCAACATAGTGAAACCCCATCTCTACTAAAAATACAAAAAAATGATCCAGGCCAGGTGCAGTATAATCGCAGCACTTTGGGAGGCCGAGGCAGGCAGGAGTTCGAGACCAGTCTAATCAACATGGAGAAACCCTGTCTCTACAAAAAATACAAAATTCACCAAGTGTGGTGGCGCATGCCTATAATCCCAGCTATTCCAGAGGCTGAGGCAGGAGAATCACTTGAACCCAGGAGGCAGAGGTTGCGGTGAGCCAAGTTCGAGCCATTGCACTCCAGCCTGGGCAACGAGAGTGAAACTCTGTCTCAAAAAAAAAAAGATCCAATATTTGTGATTTCCTTTAGTTCAGCTTAAACCAAAGTAAGTCCCTCTCCCTGATATCACTGAGACTGGAAAAGAATTAAAAGGAAAATAACCCAGCTATTAGGCAACTGAAAGGAATTTAATACCATGCATTTAACACCTAACATGATGTTAAGTTCATGCTGTGACATGAATCTCTCATTTGGGGAAAGTGTGTGCTTTAAAAAAAAAAAAAAAAAAGGAGGACATGGGGCTAGAGAAGGAAGACCATATTGCCGTTCCACTATCCATAAACCATGTGGTCCATTTACCCTAGGTCTGTGTCCCCAGCACTTAGGAGGTAGCAAAAGAAAATGCTGCACAAATGGCCACTCCCAAACTTTTATGCCTGTAAGTATAGGGAAACTGTCCCCTTCTTGCCTGCCTATATCATAGGGTGGTCACAAGGATCAAGTGAGACTCATGACCTACACAAGAGCATTTTCAGGCCACCTCCCTAAGTGGTGGCTCACACCTGTAACCCCAATACTTAGGGAGGTCAAGGACGATGGATCACCTGAAGTCAGGAGTTCGAGACCAGCCTGGCCAATGTGGTGAAATCCTATCTCTACTAAAAATACAAAAATAGCCCAGTGTGATGGTGGGCACCTATAATACCAGCTACTCGGGAGGCTGAGGCAGGAGAATTGCTTGAACCCAGGAGGCAAAGCCTGCAGTGAGCCAAGATCATGTCATTGCACTCCAGCCTGGGTGATCAACTAAGACTCTCTCTCCAGGAAAAAAAAAAAAAAAAAAAAAGGACCAACCAGGGCAACACAGTGAGACCTTGTATCAACAAAAAAATTTAAAATTAGCCAGGCACAGTGACACATGCCTGCAGTCCCAGCTATTTGGGAGGCTGAAGTGAAAGGATGGCTTAAGCCCAGGAATTTGAGGCTGCAGTGAGCCCTGATGGTGCCACTGCACTCCAGCTGAGTCAGAGAGTGAGACTCAGTCTCAAAAAATAAAAAAAAAAATTTAAAAGTATGGGCAAATCAATTTATAATACAAATGTGTCATTTATACAGATTTATAAACTATAACAATACAGGGCAGGGGTCAGTCAAGCACAGCCCTTGGGTCAAATCCATTCCTTTGCAAGGAAAGTTAGTGGCAATGAGGTACACAGTAACGACAGCAGGCCCAGATGGACTGTACTATGCAGGGAGGGAAGTGATGTCAGGAATCCGAAGATTTCCTTGAAAGCTGGGCACAGTGGCTCACACACGTCATCCCAGCAGTTTGTGAGACCAAGGTGGACAAATCAGCTGAGATCACGAGTTCAAGACCAGCCTGGCCAACATGGCAAAACCCCATCTTTTTCTTTTTTTTTTTTTTTTGAGACGGAGTTTCGCTCTTGTTACCCAGGCTGGAGTACAATGGCGCGATCTCAGCTCACCACAACCTCCGCCTCCTGGGTTCAGGCAATTCTCCTGCCTCAGCCTCCTGAGTAGCTGGGATTACAGGCACACTCCACCATGCCCAGCTAATGTTTTGTATTTTTAGTAGAGACGGGGTTTCACCATGTTGACCAGGATGGTCTCGATCTCTTGACCTCGTGATCCACCCACCTCAGCCTCCCAAAGTGCTGGGATTACAGGCTTGAACCACTGCGCCCGGCTAACCCCATCTTTTTAAGACACACAAAAATTAGGTGGGCATGGTGGCGGGTGCCGATAATCCCTGCTACTAAAGAGGCTGAGGCAAAAGAATCACTTTAACCAAGGAAGCAGAGGTTGCAGTGAGCCAGGATCGTGACACTGCACTCCAGCCTGGGCGACAGAGCAAGACTTGGGCTCCAGAAAAAACAAAAACCAAAACAAACTTCCTTGAAAAAGCAGTGAGAAGCTTTAAAAACAAAAGATAAAAAGGCCAGATGGCTGGAACAGAGAGCAGGTGAAAGCATGTGAGGCCTCCACACTTTGTTAAGGACGTGGGTCTTTCTCCCAAGAGCAAAGAGAAGGCAGCTGGGAGACTTCCAGGGGGCATAAGGTGAGGGAATCTGCATTCTGCATTCAGTATGGTGAAAGCAGGACGAGAACGAACGGGGAGAGCTTGGAGCTGCAGCGGCCATCCTGTGAGATGCTGGTGATGAGGACTGCAGCCCAGCAGAGGAGCTGGAGGGAAGTGAGCGGATTTGAACTCAAGTCCAGGGTTGGGCCAGCCATCAGGGGTGAGGAAAGGTGGCAAGTCATCTATCTTGTCAGTCCTCCTAACAGTTTTTTGTTTTGTTTATTTGTTTGTTGTTTTTTGAGAGGGAGTCTTGCTCTGTCACCCATGCTAGAGTGCTGGGGAATGATCTCAGCTCACTGCAACCTCCGCCTCCTGGTTCAAGCAATTCTTCTGCCTCAGCCTCCCAAGTAGCTGGAATTACAGGCGTGCACCACCACATCCAGCTAATTTTTGTATTTTTAGTAGAGATGGGGTTTCACTATGTTGGTCAGCCTGGTCTCAAACTCCTGACTTCATGATCTAACCACCTCGACCTCCCAAGGTGCTGGGATTACAGGCATGAGCCACTGCGCCTGACCAACAGTTATTTTTAAACATTCATTGACCTTCCCTCTTGAGATTCAACTTTCTTCCTTTTTTAAATTTTTTTGGGGGGTTTTGTTTTTGGTTTTTTGGGTTTTTTTGTTTTGTTTTGTTTTTAAGAAGGAGTTTCGCTCTTGTTGCCCAGGTTGGAGTGTAATGGCGCAATCTCAGCTCACTGCAACCTCCACGAGTTCAAGTGATTCTCCTCCTCAGCCTCCCGAGTGGCTGGGATTACAGGACTGTGCTACCATGCCCGGCTAACTCTGCATTTTAGAAGAGACGGGGTTTCTCCATGTTAGGCTGGCCTTGAACTCCCAACTTCAGGTGATCTGCCTGCCTCGGCCTCCCAAAGTGCTGGAATTACAGGCGTGAGCCACTGCATGAGGCCTTTTTTAGTTATATTTCTGAGATGGAGTCTCACTCTTTCACCCAGGCTACACTGCAGTGGTGCAGTCATGGCTCAATGCAATCTCTACCACCCAGGTTCAAGCAATTCTTCGGTCTGAGCCTCCCAAGTAGCTGGGATTATGGGCATGTGCCACCACACTTGGCTAATTTTTGTATTTTTAGTAGAGATTGGGTTTCACCATGTTGGCCAGGCTGGTTTTAAACTCCTGACCTTAAGTGATCTGCCTACCTCAGCCTCCCAAAGAGCTGGGACTACAGGTGTGAGCCACTGTGCCCAGCTGAGATTCGACTTTCTCACAGAATAGGGATGATAATGTGGCCTTTCCAACATGAAGGTGGTACCACCTTTAGCGAAAAATATTTCAAAGGCAAGACCAAGGCTCTGATATTAAGAAGGAATACCCCTGGGGTAAAGGAGAACAATTTTTTTTTTAACCCAGCCTCAAAACCAATTTAGTCACTAAATATCACACAACAGAGAAAGAACAGACCATGTAACTCTAGCCCTTCCAAAATGTCTAACCTAGGCTGTAACATTTTGCCTCTCTGCATGTTTTCTCATCAGTAAAAAAGGGATAACCCAGGCACAGTGTGGCTCACACCTGTAATCCCAACACTTTGGGAGGCCAAGGTGAGAGGATCACTTGAGCCCACAAGTTCGAGACCAGCCTGGGCAACATGGTGAGACCTCATCTCTACAATAAAATACAAAAATTAGCCAGGCATGGTCACTTGCATCTGTAGTCCCAAGCTACTTGGGAGGCTGAGTGGGAAGATCTTGAGCCTGGGAGGTTGAGGCTGCAGTGAACCACGATCACACCACTGCACTCCAGCCTGAGCGACAGAGCAAGACCCTGTTTCACAAAAAAAGAAAGGATAATATCTCTGCTCCTCCTGAGGACTAAGCATCAACATAAATAAAACACAGCAAAGGCAGTCACATACTATAACTATTATTGTTATTTTCGCTTGTTTTTAGAGAGAGGGTTTCTGTCTATCACCCAGGGTGGAGTGCAATGACATGATCATAGTTCACTGCAGCCTTAAACTATGGCCTCAAGCAATCCTCCTACCTTAGGCTCCCAAAGCATTGGGATTACAGACACAAGCCACAGCACCTGGCCTATTATTATTAATAGTAGGCAGTGTACTCCTTTAAGCCATAAATGACAGTTGTCACAGAAGGAATTAACTTTTTTTTCCTACTATAAAACACAACACTGGCCTGGCACGGTGGCTCACGCCTGTAATCCCAGCACTTTGGGAGGCCGAGGCGAGTGGATCACGAGGTCAAGAGATCAAGACCATCCTGGTCAACATGGTGAAACCCCATCTCTACTAAAAATACAAAAAATTAGGGGGAGAGAGATCCAAGATGGCTGACCACTAGCAGCTCTGGATTGTAGCTCCCAGTGAAAGCACAAAGAACGAGAGGATGCCACACCTTCACATGAATTCTTGTTGCTCACGCACCAGGAGATTCCCAGCGGAGGAGCCCCACGGGTCGCCAGCGCGACTCTTGTGACCGGCGAGGCGGTTTTGCCGGCGCCTTGGAGCGTCAGTTCTTGGTGCAGAGTCAGAAAAGCACCATCAATCTTAACGCCGCTGATTTAGTCGGCACAGTGGGTTGCTCAGATTTCAGCGCTGAGAATCAGTAAGTTGGACGTCCACTCGGAAACCCAATTACAAAGACAGTAAATACAAAGACCACAGATGGATAAATTTATAACGAAGGGAAGAAAACAGCCAAAAAAGGCTGAGAATACCCAAGATCGGAACGCCTCTCCCTCAGCAGGGGATCATAGTTCCTCATCAACAACAGAACAAGGCTTGATGGAGAACAAGTGTGTTCCAATTACAGAAGCAGGCTTCAATTTGTGGATAATGAGAAACTTCTGTGAATTAAAAGAACTTGTTTTAACCCAATCCAAAGAAACTAAGAACTTTGAAAAAATATTTGACGAAATGTTAACAAGAATACACAATTTAGAGAGGAATATAAGTGAATTGATGGAGCTGAAAAACACAATACGAGAACTTCGTGAAGTATGCACAAGTTTTAACAGCCGAATTGATCAAGCAGAAGAAAGAATATCAGAGGTCGAAGACCAACTCAATGAAATAAAACAAGAAGACAAGATTAGAGAAAAAGGGATAAAAAGGAACGAGCAAAGTCTCCAAGAAATATGGGACTATGTGAAAAGACCTAATCTACGCTTGATAGGTGTACCTGAATGTGACGAAGAGAATGAATCCAAGCTGGAAAATATGCTTCAGGACATTATTCAGGAAAATTTTCCCAACCTAGTAAGGCAGGATAATATTCAACTCCAGGTAATACAGAGAACACACAGAGATACTCCTCAAGAAGAGCAACTCCAAGGCACATAATCGTCAGATTCACCAGGGTTGAAATGAAGGAGAAAATACTAAGGGCAGCCAGAGAGAAAGGTCAGGTTACCCACAAAGGGAAGCCTATCAGACTTACAGCAGATCTCTCAGCAGAAACCCTACAAGCCAGAAGAGAGTGGAGACCAATATTCAACATCCTTAAAGAAAAGAACTTTCAACCCAGAATTTCACATCCAGCCAAACTAAGTTTCACAAGTGAAGGAAAAATAAAGTTTTTTTGTGAACAAGCAAGCACTCAGAGATTTCACCACCACCAGGCCTGCTTTACAAGAGCTTCTGAAAGAACCACTACACATAGAAAGGAACAAACAGGCCGGGCGCGGTGGCTCAAGCCTGTAATCCCAGCACTTTGGGAGGCCGAGGCGGGTGGATCACGAGGTCGAGAGATCGAGACCATCCTGGTCAACATGGTGAAACCCCGTCTCTACTAAAAGTGCAAAAAATTAGCTGGGCATGGTGGCACGTGCCTGTAATCCCAGCTACTCAGGAGGCTGAGGCAGGAGAATTGCCTGAGCCCAGGAGGCGGAGGTTGCGGTGAGCCGAGATCGCGCCATTGCACTCCAGCCTGGGTAACAAGGGCGAAACTCCGTCTCAAAAAAAAAAAAAAAATTTTAAATTGACTAAATCCCCCAATCCAAAAGAAAAGATTGATGGTGCTTTTCTGACTCTGCACCAAGAACTGACGCTCCAAGGCACCGGCAAAACCGCCTCGCCAGTCACAAGAGTCGCGCTGGCGACCTGTGGGGCTCCTCCTCTGGGAATCTCCTGCTGCATGAGCAACAAGAATTCATGTGAAGCTGTGGCGTCCTCTCGTTCTTTGTGCTTTCACTGGGAGCTACAATCCAGAGCTGCTAGTGGTCAGCCATCTTGGATCTCTCTCCCCCTAATTTTTTGTATTTTTAGTAGAGACGGGGTTTCACCATGTTGACCAGGATGGTCTTGATCTCTTGACCTCGTGATCCACCCGCCTCGGCCTCCCAAAGTGCTGGGATTACAGGCGTGAGCCACCGTGCCAGGCCAGTGTTGTGTTTATAGTAGGGAAAAAAAAGTAGTATAGTAGGAAAAAAAAATTAGCTGGGCGTGGTGGCGCGTGCCGGCGTGTGCCTGTAATCCCAGCTACTCAGGAGGCTGAGGCAGGAGAATTGCCTGAACCTAGGAGGCAGAGGTTGCAGTGAGCAGAGATCGCACCATTGCACTCCAGCCTGGCTAACAAGAGCAAAACTCCGTCTCAAAAAAAAAAACACAACATTTTCTGTAACAAAGGTTATGGTAGTAAATTCTATTATATAGATTCAGTATTCCTTATCCAAAATACTTAGAATCAGAAATGTTTCCAATTTCAGGTTTTTCTGGACTATGACATATGCGTATTATATACTTACCAGTTAGGCATGCCTAACCCAAAAATCCAAAATCCAACTTGCTGCCATTAGCATTTCCTTGAGCATCATGTTGGTACTCAAAAAGTTTTGGATTTTGGAGCATTCTAATTTTGGGTTTTTAGATGAGGCATACGCTGTGTAAGAACACATTAACCTAACATTCAGAGGAGGATTGCCTCTCTCAGAAAATGGACAGCATGGTAATACAGAAAAGTGATCAAGAAGTCACAGATAAACAGACACACACCACACACACCCATACACAAAGACAAACCAACCTGGCCAGGAAAGGGGAGTCCTTCCTAATTACCTCTGCATCTCAGGCCCTTAAAAACTGACTGCACTGGAAGCTTTCGTGTCCAGCAGAATCACCTGGGGAGCCTGCTGAATTGCAAACTCTCAGCAAGCTGCTCGGTTTCAGTACATACACACACAAATTCATGCACATATACACATCCTGCTCCAGTACAACTAGGATGGGACTTAGACAGTGCATCATCAATAAGCCTCCCAGGAGATTCCGATGCAAGCAGACCTTGGATCCCTGTGTAGACCAAAGCCAGGCCTCATAGCAGGCCCTAAAGAAGGACTAAATTGATCAATCAGTCTAATGATCTAATGCCACAAACACACTGAGAATCTAATGTATGATAGGCACAAAGTGCTTGTGTAAAACACTAAGAAGTAAAATTTTTTTTAAAATGGAGAAACATCCTTTCGCGATGATGGATGAGTATGTAATACACATACTCATCTGGACAACAAATCTTTACTGAGTACCTTCTAGATGCTTCTAGGCACTGGAGAGACATCTGTAAACAATACAGCAAAACATCCCTGCCTGCACATAGCTGACATTATAGTGACAAGAGACAGATAATAAGCAAAATTAAAAGGCTGAATGTATATATAGCCTGTTGGAGGGTGATACATGTCATGAAGAAAACCTAAGCAAAGCAGGAATGGATTATAAGATGTATCATTTTAAACCTGTGCCAGTTTCAAATCACCCATGTAGCTCTATTCCAGGCAGGTCTACATGCTTTGCTCATGGCTGTTAAAGTTTTACAGAAGAACAAAGGAAGGAAAGGACTGAAAAAGGAATGATGGACATGGGTAGGTGGGCTAGGGTGAGAGGGCGGGGGACACGAACAGTTTCCAGGATGAGATGAACGTTGAGCAAGTAAGTTCCCTTCCCTTTCCTTCCCATGCAGGAATGTCCCTCCTGCCACCCCAGGGGCTGCAGAGCGCGAATCAGCTCTGACTGAGCTCACAACACATTTGCAGCAAGGACTGGATGCCTGTGTGTCCCCTACCTTTCCTAAGTCCCGTGTGTCTCCTTCCAGCCAATATTATCAGCTTATGCAATTATGTCAGCCTTTCCTGGGTCGTGAATGTCAATGGCCATTTTTAAGATTTTTTTTTTTTTTTTTTTTTTGAAACACAGTCACTCTGTTTCACTTTGTCACCCAGGCTGGAGTGTAGCAGTGCAAACTCAGCTCACTGCAACCTCCACCCCTAAAACCTTGATTTTCCCCAAAATTAGTCTGGCCTCAAGCAAGTCTCCTGCCTCAGCTTCCCAAGTAGCTGGGACTACAGGTGTACACCACGACGCCCAACTAGTTTTTGTATTTTTAGTAGAGACAGGGTTTCACCATGTTGGCCAGCCTGGTCTCGAACTCCTGACCTCAAGTGATCCCCCTGCCTAGGATTCGAAAAGTGCTGGGATTACAGGCATGAGCCACCGCACCTGGCCCATTTTTAGGAAATATTTGTTATCATAAAAGAAACAGATAATCACAGTAAAAATATGAAACATACCAGAAAGCAATATTTCCAATATTCTTACCCCTACTGCTACCTCAGGCCACATTTCATGTGTTTGGCCAGTGCTATCTGACATAGCTAGGACCACTCTGCAACCATAGAATTTCGTATCCTGCTCTTTTTACAACATATGCCTTTTACTGCATATGTAATTTTTAAATCACTACCTATGTGCTTTTCTGTTGAAAACAAATTCTATATAAATATCATTTTTAATGACTATATAACATTCCGTCCTATTAATGCACTATGCTTTATTTAAATATTTGCCAATTATTGGGTATTCAGACATCTAAGTTCTTATCATTATTATTCATCCTGAAAATAACTTTATATGGGAAGGTATTTTGAATAATTCCTTCAGAATAGATTCCTAGAAAGAGAATTACAGAAAATGTGAGTGTTGGCGATAAGTAGTCACTGCACAAAGAGTCCACGGGGGACTCACATTTCAGCGCTGTACCTCTCGGCTGCAGAGGCAGAGCACATAAGCCAGTCACCTTCTGCTGCCTTTTCAACCTCGATGGTCAATGGTTTTAGAAGAGACATATTTACCTGCTGTCAGAATCCGAGGCGATCTCCTTTCTCCCTCCAAAGCGGATCTGGCACTGCACAGAAAAAGAAGCTGCTGAGATCAGCTGTTGGGTTGGGACACTCAAAACGTTACAAAACAACCCACACAGGGCTTAAGGGTCAGGAAGGGGACACGGGACCAGAAGCTCTGCAAGCCACATCAGGACATCCCTGTGCCCTGAGTGTCAGCACAAGACTTAAGAAGGTGCACACCCCAGCCTTCAAGCTGCCACTTAAAGGAAACCCTTATCTCCTGTACCCCAAACTTATACAGAAACAAGCCTTGTGGGAAAACAACGCTAACAGGAAAACAAAACACACAGCCATCTGTGCATTATCCAGGAAGCTGCTCCTGCTGTCAGCAGCTAACTGTCTACAACACAAAGCTCTTCATGGGTGATAACTACAACTTCCACCAACCTGCACTGATGGGTCCCTTTGGACAGAGCCCCAGAGTTGTTATGACTGGCTATGACGTTACAACCGCCTCATACGAGTTATCCTGTTGTGCGGAATGACCATGTACTGAGAGTGGATAAAAATTAAACCAGGCTACTTTTTGAATTGGTAAAATTAAAATATAGAGAACGTATACTTTGCCATTTTAACCATCTTTAGGTGTAAATTTCCATTTACAATGTTGTGCAACCATCACCATTATTCACTATTCTAGTTTTTTTTGTGTGTTTTTTTTTTTTTGAGACAGAGTTTCGCTCTTGTCACCCAGGCTGGAGTGCAATGGCGCGATCTCGGCTCACCACAACCTCCGCCTCCTGGGTTCAGGCAATTCTCCAGACTCAGCCTCCTGAGTAGCTGGGATTACAGGCACGCACCACCATGCCCAGCTAATTTTTTGTATTTTTAGTAGAGACGGGGTTTCACCATGTTGACCAGGATGGTCTCGATCTCTTGACCTTGTGATCCACCCGCCTCGGCCTCCCAAAGTGCTGGGATTACAGGCTTGAGCCACCGCGCCCGGCACTATTCTAGTTTTCTTTTCCTTTTTTTTTTTTTTTTTTTGAGATGGAGTCTTGCTCTGTCACCTAGGCTGGAGTACAGTGGTACGATCTTGGATCGCTGCAACCTCCGCTTCCCAGATTCAAGCAATTCTCCTCCCTCAGCCTCCTGAGTAGCTAGGATTACAGGCACATGCCACCATGCTCAGCTGATTTTTGTATTTTTAGTAGAGACGTGGTTTCACCCCGTTGGTCAGGCTGGTCTCGAACTCCTAACCTCATGATCCACCCAACCTTGGCCTCCCAAAGTGCTGGGATTACAGGTGTGAGCCACCGTGCCCAATCTCTAATTTTCTTAAAAAAAAAAAGCCACCCAACCTTGGCCTCCCAAGCACTGGGATTACAGGTGAGAGCCACTGCACCTGGCCTACTACTGTATTTTGTCTTTTAAAGGTACAGAATCTCTGCTATGTGTAGCAGTCTTGCAGGATTCCTAAACTTATTATCAAAACTACTACAGTGTGTGTGTGTGTGTGTGTGTGTGTGTGTGTGTGTGTGTGTGTGTATCTGTGTGTGTATATAATTTTAAATGACACATTAGTCAAAACACATAAAACTGTACATTTAAAACGCTATATTTTATGTAAATTATACATCAAAAAAGTTTATTTATAAAACTTATATGCAAAAAAAAGTCATATACAACACTTTAACCCTCAAAATAACAATAATAATAACAATAACAGCAGGCCAGACGTGGAGGCTCACATCTGTAATCCCAGCACTTTGGGAGGTCAAGGTGGGTGGATGACCTGATGTTAGGAGTTCAAGACCAGCCTGGTCAACGTGAGGAAACCCTGCCTCTACTAAAAAAATACAAAAACTGGCCGGGTGAAATGGTTCATGCATGTAATCCCAACACTTTGGGAGACCAAGGCGGGTGGATCACCTGAGGTCAGGAGTTCAAGACTAGCCTGGCCAACATGATGAAACCCCATCTCTACTAAAAATACAAAAATTAGCTGGGCATGGTGGCAGGCACCTGTAATCCCAGCTACTCAGGAGGCTGAGGTAGGAGAATTGCTTAAATCTAGGGGGCAGAGGTTGCAGTGAGCTGAAATCACACCACTGCACTCCAGGCTGGGCCACAGAGTGAGACTCCATCTCAAAAATAAATAAATAAATAAATAAATAAAAATTAAAAAATAAAATATAGGCACAGTGGCTCACACCTGTAATCCCAGCACTTTGGAAGGCCGAGGCAGTTGGATCACCTGAGGTTGGGAGTTAGACACCAGCCTGACCAATGGAGAAACCCCATTTCTACTAAAAATACAAAATTAGCTGGGCATGGTGGCTTGCGTCTATAATCCCAGCTAATTAGGAGGCTAAGGCAGGAGAATCACTAGAACCAGGGAGGTGGAGGCTACAGTGAGCCAAGATCGTGCCATTGCACTCCAGCCTGGGCAACAAGAGCAAAATTCCATCTCGAAAATGAAATAAAATACAAAAATTAGCCAGGCACAGTGGTGCACGCCTGTAGTCCCAGCTACTTGGGAGCCTGAGGCAGGAGAATCACTTGAACCTAGGAGACAGAGGTTGCAGTGAGCTGAGATTATGCCACTGCATTCCAGCCTCGGCAATAGAGCTAGACTCCATCTAAAAACAAACAAACAAACAAACAAACAAAAAAAAAAAAAAAACGAAGCTCTGGGCATAACCTCCAATTTATTTCTCTCTAACTGCTACATTTAAAGTGGTTCAACTTGCCTCCTCACCTTATTATATTTTCCATTTCTGCAGCAAAGAAAGAACAAGCTAATAACATGGGCTCCAGATGTTACCATATTAACAGAGGACCAGGCTCTGTCCGGGCCCTTTACCTGCTTTAACAAGCCAATTCCCTCAGCAGCCGTACACAGATAAGTGACCCAGTTACAGAACAGAAAAAGGATGCTCAGGGAGGGTGCATGAGTTGTCCCTGTACACACAGAGCTGAAGAAGTAAAGCTGGCCTTCACTTCCAGCTACATCTGAGCCCAAAGCCTGTGTCCTTCCTATCACACAATGCGTCAAGGCTTGCGTAGATGCTACATTCTCTGGGCTCACTTCAATACTCAACACACATCCTGGCCACGTGTGGTGTCATGCACCTGTATGTAGTCCCAGCCACTCATGAGGCTAAGGTGGAAGGATTGCTTGAGCCCAGGAGTTCGAGGTTACAATGAGCTATGATGGCACCACTGAGCTCAAGCCTGGGCAACAGCAAGACCCTGTCTCTAAAAAAAAAAAAAAAAAAAAAAATTAACACATACCCCTATTAAAGTACTTACCTCCCTATAGTGTAATTACACACATATAATTGTCACTGCACCTTCCAAAAGAGAGCTCCTAGAATTTCCAGATTTGGATCCTACCTCTGCCACTTACTAACTGTGACGCCTTGAGCAAATTATTGGATCTCTCTGAGCTTCAGTTTCTTCATTCGTAAAATGAAACCAATTGCAGGAACTATAATCTCACAGTGTTGTTGGAAGGATTAAATATAAAGTGCTTAGTGGAGAGCCTGGCACACAGAGAAGGTGTGATCAATGACAGCTAACACTAGCATGCATCTGGTACATGCAGCAAGCAGATTCCAGTCTCACGTCCAGGCTTGCTTCCAAGCCCAGCCAGAGCCAAGCATCAGAAACAGCATCACACCGAACACCACAGAGCCACCTGGAGCATCCATATAGCTGGGGCAGCAGCAGAGAACCCCAGGCATGGGCTCCTTCCTCCCTGTCCTAGCCTTCTTGTGCTCAGCGGTCCTAACTCCAGACCACCACCTCTGCACCCTTCGGAGTTGCTCTCAAACACAAATGCTTGGAAATGAGACAATGAGACTTTGAAACCCACACCAATGTTCTTTTTTTTTCTTCTCTTTTTTTTTTTTTTTTTTTCTTTTCTTTTTTGAGACAGTCTCACTCTATCACCAGGCTGGAGTACAATGCCATGATCTCGGCTCACTGCAACCTCTGCCTCCCAAGTTCAAGCGATTCTCCTGCCTCAGCCTCCCAAGTAGCTGGGATTACAGGTACCTGCCAGCATACCCAGCTAATTTTCGTATTTTTAGTACAGACAGGTTTCACCATTTTGGCCAGGTTAGTCTCGAACTCCTGACCTCAAGTGAGTGATCTGCCCGCCTTGACCTCCCAAAGTGCTGAGATTATAGGTGTGATCCACTGCGCCCAGCCCAATGCCCTTCTTGAAAGGACATCATGAAGGATGGAGTCCTCTAGAGGGCTTTGGAAATTCAAGACACAGGACTTCTTCCAACCCAACTCTGACCACATTCCCTGCTCTATCATTTCCTGGGGAAAACGATTAGATCGCTTCACTGTTCCCAGATATAAAGTGGGAGTCAGTATATGTATGTTATGGGGAAGAAATGACCTATATTAATTATCTGACACATTACTCGACCGAAAAGGCAAACGTGTGCTTTCTGCTTACCTGCTTCACTGCATCCAGCAGTCGCTCCAGCAGAAATTGTCTTTTGTCATTGTTCTGTGATCCTAAAATGGAATGAGGCTTCATTAGTTCTGTCTGATGCTCGTCTTCTATTAAGACTTTCTGACATTATGGTACATGGTTGTCCTCAACTACATCAGTCCATTGCTACTGATCTTTAACAAAATCAATACCACGACCAGGTACCAATAATCTATAACATTACAGTGAAGTTTGCCCACTGCCTGTTACTGCATCAAAGGAAAACAGCTAAACTCATTTTCCCCAAATTTGAAGAAGATGGCTAGAATGGTCTAAGGGCTTCTCAACCCTTGGCATTATTGACATTGCAGAATGTTTAGCAGCATCTCTGGCCTCTACACATTACATGCCATTAGCACACACAAACCCTGAGTTATAACAAAAATGTCCCCACGTAATCCCATATGTCCCCTGGGAATCAAAACTGCCCCCAGTTGTCAACCAGCAGCCTAAAATAAAACTTAAGTTTCCCAATACAGTGGGCACTGCTCACTGGCTGATCTCACTACCATCTCCAACATCCTTTTTCCATGCCACCTTCAGCAATCCAAGCTGAAAAACCTGATTACTCCTTTTCTCAACAGCTGAGTCTGAACTTAAGCAGTCTGGCCAATGAGAAGCCAGCAGAAGTAAACTGGGAGAGTTCTGGGAAAGATTCCTTTCTGATATAAAGAAAAGCTTAAAGGGCATCATTCCATCCTCCATCCTTCATGCCTTAATCATAAACATGTTGGGTGGAGCTGGAGTAGCATTTTGCCACCATGAAGTCACGAGCCTGAGGGAAAGACCTACAGAATCACAAAGACACCAGCCCTTAGATCACTGAGTTAAGCCAAGACTAGAAACAAGCTAATTCTCACAAAATAATAACCTTATTTGTCCACACCACCACACACTGGGCTGTTACTTGCAGCCAAAAGCATTCCCAACTGACATGGATGACATACACTGAACTTCCATTTAAGGTCTAGAGCACGAGCACTTGAAAGCACCAGGTAGACAGTTGTTGGAGCCACACCTGATCTCCACAAGAGGCCCACTACCTCCAAGCAAGATACAAAGCCACGGAATATGACACACCAGACACAGAGCACACTGACTTCAGAGGATACTGAAATTCAAGTTTCAAGGGCAGATGTTCCACATAGCAAGCGCTGAATTGCCATCAGGCTGATTGTGTCTTGGGCAACTCTACGGGGGCTGCACCAGGGAGCAGCAGTGGGGCATTACCTCAGAGAAGGTCAGTGATTCCTCCAGTCAAGCCTGGGCCAGCTGGTTGATAACAACCACCACCACATGCTGGGCACACCCTACATGCCAGGCACCAAGCTGGGCACTCTGTATGCATCGTCTCCTTTCACCTTCACATCCACCCTACAAGCCAGGACCCCAAACACAGATGGGAAAGCTGAAGCCCACAGACGTCAAGTGACTGTGTGCACTGATCCACCCAGGATTTATTTAACTTCTATTGTGTGTGAGGCAATGTTTTAAGAGCTGAGGACACAGGAGTTAAATGGAGCTAAAATCCTACTAGAAAGTGGGCACATGGTGGCTCACACCTATAATCCCAGCACTTTGAGAGGCTGAGGCAGGCAGATTGCTTGAGCTCAGGAGTTTGAGACCAGCCTGGGCAACATAACGAAGCCCTGTATCTACCAAAAATACAAAAAATTAGCCAGGGATGGTGGCACACACCTGTGGTCACAGCTATTCATGAGGCAGAAGTGGAAGGATCACTTGAATCCGGAAGGCAGAGGTTGCAGTGAGCTGAAATCGCCCCACTGCACTCCAGCCTGGGTGACAGAGTGAGACCCTATCTCAAACAAACAAACAAAAAAGAATAAGAAACAATCCACACAAAATTAAACTAATCAATGAAAAAGTATTAGAGAGTAATACTAGCAAGAAAAAAACAAAGAGAGTGATGGGTTAGGGAGGAAGCAAGAAGGCTGTTTTAGCCAAGGCAGCCACTGAGGTCTCTCTACACAGGTGACATTTGAGCTAAGCCCTCTATAAAGAGAAGGAGCACCTATGGAAAAATATGGCAGGCCAGTGTTCCAGACAGTGCAAACAGCAAGGGGAGAGGCTCTGAGGCAGGACAAACTTAGCTCTAGTCTTCCAGGACTAGAAGGAAGTTCGCTGTGGCTTGACCAAAAAGCAAAAAAGCAGAAGGAACAATCAAACAGGCATGCAGGGGCCAGTCACACAGGATCTTGTGGACCATGATAATGGGGGTAGATTCTGTTCAAATTTGAATTCTAATTGGTGGAACTGTGATCCTGACTCAAGACTTCTAAAGCCTATGTTGGGACCACGATACAAGGATCCTGCCTTACCCCCAGGTCTGGTGATAAAATCAGTCAGCAGATCCTTTGAGTCACACAGTAAAATAGCTGATTCTTCAAAAAGTACCATTAGTACTTTTTCTGGAAGAGGATTTGATCAGGAATAGCCTAGACTCCATTCCCACCAGCCATCAGGCATTTCAAGGCATCACTCGGGATGGCTATAGACCCATCTGGCAAAGGTCCTCCCACACCTCTGGACACCTGTGTCTATCAATCAAACGTTCTTTGTTTCAGAATCCAGAGTTTGGACTCTGCTCTTCTCTCCTTAACACCAGAATAGAAAAGTCAGGCTTGCTTTCTTCCTTTTTCCAAGTATGAGACCTGACAGTTCTGCCTGCTCTTGAGCAATGCCAACTGGAAACCTGACAGGGTTCCCTGCACTGGAAATGCCTTTGCTATTTTTTTCTCATTACAGCAACAATTCATGTTGGAAAAAAAATAGAATAACAAATCAGGAAAAAATGTACAAAGAAAATAAAAATCTCTATCATCTCCCTACTGATAATTTTTTAATGCAGTGCTTCTCAAACTTCAAGGTCCACAGAAACCTCAGGTCTCATGGACACCTAGTTTAAAAGCAACAATGGGCCAGGGACAGTGGCTCACACCTTTAATCCCAGCAACTTTGGGAGGCCAAGGTGGGCAGATCACATGAGCTCAGGAGTTCAAAATCACTCTGGCCAATATGGCAAAACCCGTCTCTACTAAAAATACAAAAATTAGCCAGGCGTGGTGGCGGGCACCTGTAATCCCAGCTACCCAGGAGGCTAAGGAAGGAAAATCACTCAAACCTGGAAAGCAGAGGTTGCAGTGAGCCAAGATTGTGCCAGTGCACTCCAGCTGGGCAACAGAGTGAGAGTGTCTCAAAAATAAATAAATAAAGAGAGAAACGGCATTTAATAGGCTGCAGGGAGCACAGGTGGTCTCAGGATCACTTATCAACTGAGAGGAACAGTGGAAGGAGCACTGAGTGGGAAGTCACAAGGCCTGAGCTCTGATCCTGCCTGGCCTGCTTGCTAGCCATGTGACAGGGACAGTCACTTCCCTTGTCTGGGCACTGGTTTCTGCATGAGATCATACCCTCCTAGCTCTACAGTCTGCTAATGTGGGGATTCTGCAGAGACAGGAGGGCAAAGCAATCAACGCTACCAGTCTCCTTCTTACCTTCTTCCTCTGAATCCAGTGGAGAGTACAATACCCTGCCAGGGCCCAGAAGAATCTGCCAGCTTCAAATGTTGCTGCCACTCAGAGAGAAGCAAGAAGAATGTGCCACCTACTGAGTCCCAACCACAGGCTAAGTCATGAGATGACTGACGTATTTAATCCTTGACAACGAAGGAAAAGTGGTTGTATTCAATAGAGAGAACTGTGACTCAGAGAGGAAAAGACTTTTACCCAAGGCTAGACCCTTGGGAAGTGGCCAAGGAGGAATTCAATTCCAAGTTCACGGACTCTCAGACCTTCCAGCTGCTAAGCCCTGCTCACCTTCAATCTCTGTAACAAACTGCAGCAGTGGCTCACTGCAAATTCAGCAAACACTTCACAACACAGGAGCAATCCAACCCCATATTCCTGCATCCTCATCTCCATGGGCAGCCCCCAGCCAACAGCCAACCAGGTGAACGAGAGCAGGCTTCCTTTAAATTTCTCATTTAGATCACCATCAAAATGAAAACAAAAAATGGAAAGGCACCCCAGGGAATACCTCCAGGGATCCACAAACCTGTCTGGGAAAAACAGTCAGCTGTCACCCCCTAACTCTACTCAGAAACCTCATGTGCATGGGAAAGTCAGTCACCTAGTTGGGACTCTCTTTAATGTTTTGTTGTTGTTGTTGTTTGTTTGTAGACGGATTCTTGCTCCTGTCACCTAGGCTGGAGGGCAGGGGCACGATCAGGACTCAATGCAAACTCTGCCTCCCGGGTTCAAGCAATTCTCCTGCCTCAGCCTCCCGAGTATCTGGGATTACAGGTGTGCACCACCACACCCAGTTAATTTTTGTATTTTTAGTAGAGATGGGGTTTCACCAAGTTGGCCAGGCTGGTCTCAACTCCTGACCTCAGGTGATCTGCCTGCCTTGGCCTTCCAAAATGCTAGGATTACAGGCGTGAGCCACAGTGCCTGGCCTTTGCCTTTAATGTTTAGAACCCTCAGGATCTAATGTTTAACATTTAGAGTCCTTTGGGTCCTATGCTAATTTTTACCACAAACCTCTAGCCTTCTGTCTCAGATCACCATTCAAGCTGCAGTGACCTCCTAGAGAGAGAGCAGAAATTAAGAACAAGAGCCTGGCGGGGTGGCTCAGGCTTGTAATCTCAGCACTTTGGGAGGCCAAGGTGGGTAGATCACCTGAGGTCAGGGGTCCCAGACCAGCCTGGCCAACATGATGAAACCCCATCTCTACTAAAAATACAAAATTAGCTGGGCGTGGTAGTGCATTCCTATAGTCCTAGCTATTTTGGAGACTGAGGCAGGAGAATCGCTTGAATCTGGGAGTTAGAGGTTGCAGTGAGCCAAGATTGCACCATTGCACTACAGCCTGGGCAACCAGAGAGAAACAAACAAACAAACAAACACAATAGCCTGGGTTAGAATCTTACTCCACCAGCCATGTGATCATGAGCAAGTTAGTTAACCTCCCTGCTTCAGGCTCTTTATCAGAGAACCCACCTCTTGGGAGGATGAAATGAGTGAAATTGTGTTGTGCGCCTAGAACTCGGCCTGGTTTATACCAAGCACTTAATAAAACTAGCTATCATCACTGTTGTTGGAAACCCTTACCCCAAAGTATCAAGATCTCTGGCTCCAAGAAGTCCTTTCAACTAGCTACCTTCTCTCCAAAGCCCAGGCACAGCAATTCAGTCCAGACCTCTGTGTTACCGCCCTTGGGAGATGAAAGGGTGAAAGAGGCCCCTGGCACGTGGCGAGGGGTAAACAAGCAGGCGCAGCAACCAGGCGCTCTGGCTATATTCCCTCTTAACCCTCACAACCTGGAGCTCCAAGTAAACTGGTTCCCATTCCACAGAGGTGGGCCACAGGATTTTTTTTTTCTTTTCTTTTACACAGTCTCACTCAGTCACCCAGGCTGGAGTGCAGTGGCACCATCTCTTCTCACTGAGGCCTCTGCCTCCCAGGTTCAAGCAATTCTCTTGCCTCAGCCTCCCTATTACGTCTACAAACAGACAACAACAAAGATTCTCTTGCCTACTCCTCCTGAGTAGCTGGGATTACAGGCGCCCACCACTATACCCGGCTAATTCTTTTTTTATTTTTAGTAGAGATGAGGTTTCGCCATGTTGGTCAGGCTAGTCTCAAACTTCTCAAGTTATCCGCCCACCTTGGCCTCCCAAAGTGCTGAGATTACAGGTGTGAGGCACCACACCCAGCCCACAGCAAAAGTGGTATTTCGCTGCCACTCAATGCAGTGGTGGAGGCAACGCTAGACATTTATCTGGTGAGATCCTTGTAACACATTAAGCAGGTACAAGCAAGAAAAGAAAAAGAAGGCAATGCTCTTTGAGTACCCACTGTGTGCAAGGAATTCTGCCCAAGGGCACACAGTCAAACAAGTGCTGCAGTGGAGGCTGAGCCTGCTCTTCCTAACTCTCACTGAACAAGTGGGAACTTGAGCTGTGCTTGCAAAAATGGGAAGAACCAGAACAGGTAAATCCATAGAGACAGAAGGCAGAGAGGTGGTTTCCAGGGGCTGGAGTGGTAGGGGGATGGGTGACACTCAAAGGATATGGAGTTTCCTTTGGGTGACGAAAATGTTTTGAAACTAGACAGAGGTGCTAGTTGCACAACAATGCAAACGTACTAAATGCCCCTGAATTGCTTGTTTTAGAACAACAGTTAATTCTTTGTTTTGTAAATTTTACCTCAATTTAAAAAAAAATAGTAAGAGATGGAGTCTGGCTCTGTCATCCTGGCTAGAGTACAGTATGGTGATCATAGCTCACTTTGGCCTCCAACTCCTGGGCTCAAGCAATCCTCCCACCTCAGCTTCTCAAGTAGCTAGGACTACAGGAGTACACCGCCATACTTGGTTAATTTTGCATTTTTTGTAAAGACAGGGTCTCGCTATGTTGCCTGGGCTGGTCTTGAACTCCTGGCCTCAAATGATCCTCCTGCCTCAGTCTCCCAATGTGTTGAGATTACAGGTGTGAGCCACCACTCTTGGCCCAGTATTTTTATGAGAAGGACTGCAACAGGTAGATGTTGGCTGAGAAAATGTTCCTGTTCTGAAGAACTACAATAGGATTATTGCAAAGGCTGGACAAGGCAACTGCATAGAGAACCCAGTCCCTGTATTGAATCACACAGTAGAAAAGCTACTCCCAGCAGGGTGCAGTGGCTCATCTGTAATCCCAGCACTTTGGGAGGCCAAGGCAGGTGGAACACTTGAGACCAGGAGTTCAAGAGCAGCCTGGCCAACATGGTGAAACCCCATCTCTACTAAAAATATAAAAATGAGCTAGGCGTAGTGACAGATGCCTGTAATCTCAGCTACTCAGGAGGCTGAGGCAGAGGTTGCAGTGAGCTGAGATAGCGGCATAGCACTCTACCCTGGGCAATAAGAGCAAAACTCCATCTCAAAAAAAAAAAAGAGACAAAAAATTAGCCAGGCATGGTGGCACATGCCTGTAATCTCTGTTACTTGGGAGGCTGCAGCTGGAGAATCACTTGAACCTGGGAGACAGAGGTTGTGTAAGCTGAGATCACACCACTGCACTCCAGCCTGGGTGACAAAGCGAGACTCTGTCTCAAAAGAAAATAAAATAATAAAATAAACAAACATATTTATATTTTTTAAAATAAAGTAAATAAATTTAATAAAAACCATGCCTTGCTTCCACTGGCCCCTCCAGCTGTGCCCCTATCTCCCCCAGTCTGGCATAGCTCTTTCTTCATGAGACGGCAAGTCTCACGGCAAAGGGCCTCAGTGACAGCCACCCCTGTCTCAATCGCTGTTCCTAGCTCTGGCCCTATTACTCTCATTTCCTTTACCCTGTGCTGAATTATAGATAATTCAGGGGCTAGAACATCTGGAAGCACAGATGAATACACAATAAACGACTTACTGGTATTACAGGATACAAACAATGATGTTACGTGATTCATTCAATGTGTCCCACGCAACTGCAACAGACACAGCATTTCTGTCAGCCCTGCGTGTGCATCTATGGCAGGCTGCCTCACATGATTTGTTTCTGATTTTCACTGAACCTGTACCTTTAGCATTCCCTAGAATGGGGGTCAGCAAACTCTTTCTGGAAAAAATCACTCAGTCAGTATTTTAGGTTTTGTGGGCCACAGGGTTGCTGTCACTACCCAACTCTGCCACTGCAGTGTGAAAAGAAGCCATAGATAATGTATAACAAAGAGTTCTTGGGCCAGATTTAACAGCCCACTGCCCTGGCAGAAACAATGAAATAAGGATGGCAGGTTAAAAATTAAAACAATAGTGTCTGTGTGTGAAGACCTCGTAGCCACCGTGCAGTTAAGATGGTTAAACGTGTGCGATCCCCAGCACACTGTAGACCAGGCCTGCATCATAATCACGCTCTCATCTTCCCTCGCCCTCTAACCAAGGCCCCACATACAGAGTCTTACAGGGAACAAGAACATCATCAACCTGTTGTCACTGCAGAATTCATCCTCAGTTACACCGGCAGGCATCTGGGAAGCCTAGTGCTACCAGCCCAATGACGACTTTAGTGTTGTTGCTACTGTTTCACTCCCATCCCACCCCTCAAAATCCACTACCATTCCAAATAAAGAAACTGAAAGAAAGCAGAAGTAAAGAAGAAGGGTGGCAGAAAGTCTGCCCAATATACGCCTGGGGCACACACAAGACCAAGAGGGACCCCTGCAATGCCCACGGAGTCAGGTGGGGCATGGAAATGAGTGGGGTGGGCTGGCAAGGCACAGCTCACAAGAGCAGAGCAGGTGTCCCTCTAGGCATGGCAGCTGCTACCCAGCTCTGGCAGACAGTACCTCATAGCAATACCAGCAATTGCCCCATCTCCTGGTTTTTCAAGAGAGGCTGAAAATCCAGCTTTTTTGTGTCAGTTAGTTGGCACCTAATTATACCCATGTTAGAAAAGTACTCCAGCCAACTCTGCATGGGACCAAACACAACGCACCTGGGGCCAGGTCTGCCGCCAAGCCGCCATACCGACACATACGTTTAACCCTTACTTACATCTATCTGGAAGGTGGGGGCTGGCCGCCCTAGTGAAACACACAAAGGAAGTGATGCTTGGAGACATTGATCATTCACCTAAAGAACAGCTTAGAGGTGACAGACCCAATATTTTACCCCAAACCTTGTACCTTCAACCTCCACAAAACCAGGCTCACTCCTTGAATGGCTCAATCTTAGCACAGAAAAAGGGTTCTGTCACCAAAGTGCCACCAAAGAAAACCCAACCTCCTCATGGCTGGCTCAAATGTTCCCTTCTCAAAACCTTCCCGTCAACAATCCTCCAGGGGCACACTACTCTGTCTCTACACAGTGCTCCCACAGCCCTGCAGTCCCACCACAGAACAGGTGTAATCCCTGCTGCAGAAGGGATTACGCACTGTGAGCTCACGGGGACAGAGATGGGAGCCTCATGAACTCCCCAGTCACAGAAGGAACTCAACAGTTGTTGAATCTAGATTCTGGCACAGTTCATTTCTGTGGCTCCTCAAGTGGCTGCTTTAAATAAAAAGGACCAGAACTGGCCAGGACACAGTAGCTGCCTCATCCCTGTCATGGGCAGAGGGAGGTGGTGGTTTTATCTGTCCCAGCCTTAGCATACATACAGATAAAATGGACAATCACTCTTTCCCAATGTCAGGGTGCTGGCTCCCAGTATTGTGGGGTGAAGTGGTACAGCTGGCCCAGGACAAAAGGACAGACTGTCTGCCACCACACAATGCAAAGAGGAGACTCTACATGCAGCAGATGAGCTTGGGCCATCTATGTGGGCTTATGGGGTCTAAGATCAAATACAAAATAAATAAGCAAAGAATGAAGACCATCAATTTACTCTAGAGCAGGCCAGTCACAGGGGCTCACACCTGTAGTCCCAGCACTTTGGGAGGCCAAGGAGGGCAGATCACTTGAGGTAAGGAGTTCAGGACCAGCCTGGCCAACATGGTGAAACTCGGTCTCTACTGAAAACACAAAAATTAGACAGGGCATGGTGGTGCCCACCTATAATCCCAGTTACTGGAAAGGCTGAGGCAGGAGACTCACTTGAACCCAAGCAGGTAAAGGTTGCAGTGAGCCAAAATTGCACCACTGCATTCCAGCCTGGGCAACAGAGTGAGACTCTATCTCAAAAAAAAATTTTTTTTTACGCTAGTAACAGGGATTGGGAAACATTTTCTGTAAAGAGCAAAACAGTAAATATTTTAGGCTTCTCAGCCCAAAATCTCCTGAAACCGATAAGCTACTTCAGCAAAGTCTCAGGATACAAAATCAATGTACAGAAATCACAAGCGTTCCTATACACCAATAACACACTTAAAGAGAGCCAAATCAAGAACAAACTGCCATTTACAATTGCTGCAAAGACAATAAAATACCTAGGAATACAACTAACAAAGGATGTAAAGGACCTCTTCAAGGAGAACTACAAACCACTGCTCAAGGAAATCAGAGAGGACACAAACAGATGGAAAAACAATCCATGCTCATGGTTAGGAAGAATCAATATTGTGAAAATGGCCATACTGCCCAAAGTAATTTGTAGATTCAACGCTAACCCCATCAAGCTACCTATGACCCTCTTCACAGAACTGGAGAAAACCACCTTAAACTTCATAAAGCCGGGCACGGTGGCTCACGCCTATAATCCCAGCACTTTGGGAGGCCGAGGTGGGTGGATCACGAGGTCAAGAGATCGAGACCATCGTGGTCAACATGGTGAAACCCCGTCTCTACTAAAAATACAAAAAATTAGCTGGGCGTGGTGGCACGTGCCTGTAATCCCAGCTACTCAGGAGGCTGAGGCAGGAGAATTGCCTGAACCCAGGAGGCGGAGGTTGCAGTGAGCCGAGATCGCGCCATTGCACTCCAGCCTGGGTAACAAGAGCGAAACTCCATCTCAAAAAAAAAAAAAAAACTTCATAAAGAACCAAAAGACAGCTCGCATAGCCAAGTTAATTCTAAGCAAAAAGAACAAAGCTGGAAGCACCATGCTACCTGACTTCAAACTATACTACAAGTCTACAGTAATCAAAACAGCATGGTACTGGTACCAAAACAGAGATATAGACCAATGGAACAGAACAGAGGCCTCGGAGGCAATGCCACACATCTACAACCATCTGATCTTTGACAAACCTGACAAAAACAAGGAATGGGAAATGATTCCATGTTTAATAAATGGTGTTGGGAAAACTGGCTAGCAGTGTGCAGAAAGCAGAAACTGGACGCCTTCCTGACACTTTATGCTAAAATTAACTCCAGATGGATTAAAGACTTAAACATAAGACCTAACACCACAAAAACCCTATAAGAAAACCTAGGCAAAACTATTCAGAACATAGACATAGGCAAAGACTTCATGATTAAAACACCAAAAGCATTGGCAACAAAAGCCAAAATAGACAAATGGGATCTAATTAAATGTCAGAGCTTCTGCACAGCAAAAGAAACAGTCATTAGAGTGAATCAGCAACCAGCAGAATAGGAAAAAAATTTTGCAATCGGCCGGGCGCGGTGGCTCAAGCCTGTAATCCCAGCACTTTGGGAGGCCAAGGCAGGTGGATCATGAGGTCAAGAGATCAAGACCATCCTGGTCAACATGGTGAAACCCCATCTCTACTAAAATACAAAAAAAAATTAGCTGGGCATGGTGGCACGTGCCTGTAATCCCAGCTACTAGGAGGCTGAGGCAGGAGAATTGCCTGAACCCAGGAGGCGGAGGTTGCGGTGAGCCGAGATCATGCCATTGCACTCCAGCCTGGGTAACCAAGAGCGAAACTCCGTCTCAAAAAAAAAAAAAAAAAATTTTGCAATCTACCCATCTGACAAAGGGCTAATATCCAGAAACTACAAAGAACTAAAACAGTTTTACAAGAAAAAAAAAACAAATCCATTCAAAAGTGGGCGAAGGATATGAACAGATACTTTTCAAAAGAAGACATATATGAGGCGGGGGTACCTCATGAAAGAGCATGGAAAATGAAACATAACAGCAGGACTGTGTGTAAGGTTGCTGAGATAGAATCTATTTAATATGATTGTAGAAATATCTCGGTGGACAAATGCTAAAATGGAGATTGCCACCAAGGAGCCACTGAATCCCATTAAACAATATGTAAAGGATGGAAAGCTATGCCATGTGGCGAATATCTTCCCTTACAAGGGTTATATATGGAATTATGGTACCCTCCCTTGGACTTGGGAAGATCCCCATCAAAAAGACAAGAGCGCAAACTGCTGTGGAGATAATGATCCCATTGATGTTTGTGAAATAGGCTCAAAGATTGCTTCTTGTGGAGAAGATATTCAAGTGAAGATCCTCGGAATTTTGGCTCTTATTGATGAAGGTGAAACAGATTAGAAATTAATTGCTATCAATGTGAATGATCCTGAAGCCTCAAAGTTTCATGACATTGATGATGTTAAGAAGTTGAAACCGGGTTACCTCGAAGCTACCCTTAATTGGTTTAGATTATATAAGGTACCAGATGGAAAACCAGAAAACCAGTTTGCTTTCAATGGAGAATTCAAAAACAAGGCTTTTGCTCTCGAAGTTGTTAAATCCACTCATCAATGTTGGAAGCATTGCTTATGAAGAAGTGTAATGGAGGGACTGTAAATTGCACAAATGTGCAGATATCTGACAGACCTTTTCACTGCACTCAAGAGGAAGCAAGATCATTAGTTGAATCGGTATCATCTTCACCAAATAAAGAAAGTAATAATGAAGAGCAAGTGTGGCACTTCCTTGGCAAGTGACTGGAACATTTGAAATTCTGCTGTCAAGATTCCAGTCTCTAAGGACTTCAAGACTCTTTTTTTTCCCCAAGTGCCAGAGACAAGGCAGGTCTATGAGCATTTACTGACTTCCTGTCGAAACTTCATTTTTTTTTCAAACTTTTTGAGATATGCAATATATAAATAAACAGTAAGAATTTTGAATTTAAAAAAAAAGAAGACATATATGAGGCAAACAAACATATGAAAAAATGCTTATCATCACTGGTCATTAAAGAAATGCAAATCAAAATCACATTGAGATACCATCTCACAACAGTTAGAATGGCAATCATTAAAAAATCTGGAGACAAGCCAGGCGCGGTGGCTAAGCCTGTAATCCCAGCACTTTGGGAGGCCGAGGCAGGTGGATCACAAGGTCAAGAGATCGAGACCATCCTGGTTAACATGGTGAAACCCCATCTCTATTAAAAATACAAAAAATTGCCGGGCGCGGTGGCTCAAGCCTGTAATCCCAGCACTTTGGGAGGCCGAGGCGGGTGGATCACGAGGTCAAGAGATCGAGACCATCCCGGTCAACATAGTGAAACTCCGTCTCTACTAAAAATACAAAAAATTAGCTGGGCATGTTGGCGCGTGCCTGTAATCCCAGCTACTCAGGAGGCTGAGGCAGGAGAATTGCCTGAACCCAGGAGGCAGAGGTTGCGATGAGCCGAGATCGCGCCATTGCACTCCAGCCTGGGTAACAAGAGCAAAAACTCTGTCTCAAAAAAAAAAAAAATACAAAAAATTAGCTGGGCATGGTGGCGCGTGCCTGTAATCCCAGATACTCAGGAGGCTGAGGCAGGAGAATTGCCTGAACCCAGGAGGTGGAGGTTGCGGTGAGCCGAGATTACGCCATTGCACTCCTGCCTGGGTAACAAGAGCGAAACTCTGTCTCAAAAAAAAGAAAAATCTGGAGACAACAGATGCTGGAGAGGATGTGGAGAAATAGGAACACTTTTACGCTGTTGGTGGGAGTGTAAATTAGTTCAACCATTGTGGAAGACAGTGTGGCGATTCCTCAAGGACCTAGAAACAGAAATTCCATTTGACCCAGCAATCCCATTACTGGGTATATATCCAGAGGATTATAAATCATTCTATTATAAAGACACATGCACATATATGTTCATTGTGGCACTGTTTACAATAGCAACGACCTGGAATAAACTCAAATGTCCATGTATGATAGCTTGGACAGGGAAAATGTGGCATATATACACCATAAAATATTATGCAGCCATAAAAAAAGATGACTGACACGTCCTTTGTACGGACGTGGTTGAATCTGGAAACCATCATTCTCAGCAAACTGACACAAGAACAGAAAAACAAACATCGCATGTTCTCACTCATAGGAGGGTGTTGAACAATGAGAACACATGGACACAGGGAAGGAAGCATCACACACTGGGGTCTGTTGGTGGGGACTAGTGGAGGACAGCGCCAGGTAAGGAGTTGGGGAGGGATAACATAGGGAGAAATGCCAGATATAGGTGACGGGGACGGAGGCAGCAAACCACATTGCCATGTATGTACCTATGCAACAATCCTGCATGTTCCGCACATGTACCCCAGAACCTAAAGTGCAATAAAATATATATATATATATTTTTTTTTAGGCTTTGCAGACCATATACTCTCTGTCACAGTTACTCAATTCTGCCATTGTATAAGTCTGAAAACCCACCACCGATAATAGCAAATGAATAGATATGGCTTTGTTCCAATAAAACTTTATTGTAAAACAGGAGGCCAGCCCAGTTCACCGGTTCTTGCTGCAGGAAAAAAAACACTATCACGGCAATGTGCAAAAACTTTAAAGTGACAATAGGCCAAGAATGGTGGCTCACACCTGCCTGCAATCCCTGCATTTTGGAAGGCAGAGGCCAGAGAATAACTTGAGCCTAGGAGTGTGAGACCAGCCTGGGCAACACAGTGAGACCTTGACCCTACAAAAGATTTTTAAAAATTAGCTGTGTATGGTGGCCCACACCTGTAGTCCAAGCTATGAGGGAGGCTGAGGTAGGAAGATCACTTGAGCCTATAGGTCAAGGCTGCAGTAAGCAATGATTGGACCATTGCACTCCAGCCTGAGTGACAGAGCAAGATCACATCTCAAAAAAGAAACAAAGAGTATCTTCCCTCCTGGCTGGAGAAATGCAAATTATATGCTTACTAATAATCACCACATGGCACCATTATATCACAAATTAACCAAGAAAGTTTTGTTTTTTGTTTTTTGTTTTTTTTGAGATGGAATCTTACTCTGTCAGCCAGGCTGGAACACAGTGGTGTGATCTCTGCTCACTGCAACCTCTGCCTCCCAGGTTAAAGTGATTATCCTGCCTCAGCCTCCTGAGTAGCTGGGATTACAAGCACCCACCACCACACCCAGCTCATTTTTATATTTTTAGTTAAGACGGTGTTTTACCATGTTGGTCAGGCTAGTCTAAAATCCCTGACCTCAGGTGATTCACCCTCCTCAGCTTCCCAAAGTCCTGGGATTACAGGTGTGAGCCACCACACCCGGACTCTAAGAAACATTTAAAGTGAAATTCCTGAATGCTGGTAAAGCTATGATAAATCAAGTACACACCACTGGTAACAATCTATGGGTACAGTAAGTTCTGAAAAGCAATATGACAATGCATATCAAAAGCTACAAAAAATATCAAATTCCTTTTTGACACCTTGGAAATTAAGCTAGAAAAGGAACAGGGAAATGAGAAAAGATAGAAATAACAATTTAGCCTGGCCCTCTACATTCCAGGTCCTGAGAAAGGACAATACATTCATTACTTGCTTCAACTTCCATTTTCCGGTAAGAGAATTAAGAATCAGAGAAGTTCAAAAATCTGCCCAGGCCAGGAGCAGTGGCTCACACTTATAAAGCCCAACACTTTGGGAGGCCAAGGAGGGCAGATCACGAAGTCAAGAGATTGAGACCATCCTGGCCAACATGGTGAAAACCTGTCTCTACTAAAAATACAAAAATTACCTGGGCATGGTGGTACAAACCTATAGTCCCAGGTACTCTGGAGGCTGAGGCAGGAGAATCGCTTGAACCCGGGAGGCTGAGGTTGTGGTGAACTGAGAACATGCCACTGTACTCCAGCCTGGGCAACAGAACAAGACTCCATCTCAAAAAAAAAAGAAAAGAAAAGAAAAGAAAAGAAAAAAAGCTGGGCATGGTGTCACACACCTGTAGTCTCAGCCTCTTAAAGAGCTGACAACGAGGAGGGAGGATCACTTGAGCCCAGGAGTTTAAGGTTACAGTAAACTATGACTGCACCACTGTACTCCAGCCTGGGTGACAGAGTGAGACCCTGGCTCAAAAAAAAAAAAGAAAACAAAACACTGCCCAAGTTCTTCAATATGGAGTTAAATCCACAATGTGTCTGCATGCAAAGCTTCTCCACAATAACACAATGACTTCCTGAGCATCAATGGGCACAAAGATTTTTACTGTAGTGTCCTAATATAGGGGTCGTCAACTATAGCCCCCAAGCCAAATCCAGCTGCTGACTTTACCCTAATAAAGTTTTATTGGAACACAGCTACATCCTTTCATTTACACATGGTCTATGGCTGCCTTTACACTACGACAGCAGTATGAGGCTGCGACCAGATGGCCCACAAAACAGAAAATATTTACTATCTGGTCCTTCACAGGAAACGCCTACCAATCCTAGAAAATCATAATGGAATCTACTGTCTTTTGCAGTGAGGCAGAGGTTAAACAGCCGCAGTACCTCAATGTGTTGGAAGGTTATGTTGCCTTTTCAAAGAACTGTGAAGATAAGGAACATGGATAAGTGCTCTCACATCAGCAGAAACACTCATTCAAATGTAGATACAATGCAATTATGCAAAATGCATATATAGAGTACGCTTTGAACAAAGGCAGATGTGGAATACCTAAAAATTTAAATATTACATGTGCCAGGAACATATATTTAAAGGTATATTCTGTTTTCACAATAACCTTCAATGTCATTTTGGGTTTTTGCTTTTTTAATGTTGTAGGAAGAAAGAGCAGCTTCCAAGAAACACAGATGCAAGCAAAGGAAAATGAGATGAAGTGGGCAAGTTTCCCTCCTTGGAGGAAGTGGGGTACTGCTCGGGTGGGCAGAGGAAACACTAGTGCCAGGTCTCTGAAGTGCCCCTGGACAGCAAAAAGTCAGGGCAAGGAAAAGAGTCCTCACTCCCCCTCCAGGATTCAAACTGCACAGCCTCCACCCAAGCTGCTCCCTACAGGATCTCCCACTTCAGGAAAAGGCAATTCTGGTCCAGCGCAGTGGCTCACACCTGTTACACCAGCACTGTGGGAGGCCGAGGCACGTGAATCACCTGAGGTCAGGAGTTCAAGACCAGCCTGGCCAACATGTTGAAACCCCCACTCCGCTGGGTGCGGTGGCTCATGCCTGTAATCCCAACACTTTGGGAGGCCAAGGCGTGTGGATTACAAGGTCAAGAGATTGAGACCATACTGGTCAACATGGTGAAACCCCATCTCTACTAAAAATACAAAAAATTAGCCGGGTACGGTGGCTCAAGTCTGTAATCCCAGCACTTTGGGAGGCTGAGGCAGGCGGATCACGAGGTCGAGAGATCGAGACCATCCTGGTCAACATGGTGAAACCCCGTCTCTACTAAAAATACAAAACATTAGCTGGGCATGGTGGTGCATGCCTGTAATCCCAGCTACTCAGGAGGCTGAGGCAGGAGAATTGCTTGAACCCAGGAGGCGGAGGTTGCGGTGAGCCGAGATCGCGCCATTGCACTCCAGCCTGGGTAACAAGAGCGAAACTCCGCCTCAAAAAAAAAAAAAAAAAATTAGCTGGGCATGGTGGCATGTGCCTGTAATCCCAGCCACTCAGGAGGCTGAGGCAGGAGAATTGCCTGAACCCAGGAGGTGGAGGTTGCGGTGAGCCAAGATCGCGCCATTGCACTCCAGCCTGGGTAACAAGAGCGAAACACCCTCTCAAAAAAAAAAAAAAAAAGAAAGAAAAAAAAGAAACGCCACCTCTACTAAAAATACAATAATTAGCCCAGTATGCTGGCACTTGAGATGGGAGAATCGCTTGAATGTGGGTTGCAGTGAGCCTAGATCGTGCCACTGCACTCCAGCCTGGTGACAGAACGAGATTCTGTCTCAATAAAAAAGATAAGGCAATTCCTGCCCCTTTCAGCTGCTCAAGAACAAAACCTAAGAGCCACCTGTCTCATGAGGGCTCTCTTGCCACATCACATTCCTAACCACCCCATCCAAAATTACAGCAGCCCTTCCCCTTAAGTTCATCTTCCATCCAGACAATCTAGGAGGACACACTCCCGCATGGGTCCAGACTAGACCTTTGGTCCAGACCTGGACAAGCAAAGTCACAGTGACGGGTCGCAGGATGACCACATGGCCAGCCCGACTCCGGTGGGTCAGTCCCAGGACTCTAGCTAGAGCACTTGGAAAAGAAGCCCATTCTGTGCTTGGGTGTTTCTAGGTTGGAGGATGAGGCCCAAGAGCTGCTGGTGGCCATCTTGCCTCCGTGGAGGGGTGGCTGCCTGTGGATGAAGTCAACAGAGAGGAAAGCCAAGTTGACAGCCAGACAGAAAAACAGTCCTGTTAGTCCTTTAACATATGAATCCAGCTAAGTCCGAAGCCAGTCCTTTATCTCTTTTCCACTACAAGACACCATACGTTCCCATGTTCCTGAAATCAGTTTGATCAGCTTCTGCCACATTCCACTAAAAAGAGTCCTGGTGCTGGGTGCAATTCCAGCACTTTGGGAAGCCAAGGAGGCAAATCGCAAGGTCACTAGTTCAAGACCAGTCCGGCCAACAGAGTGAAACCACGTCTCTACTAAAAATATTTAAAAATTACCCAGTTGTGGTGGTGTGTGCTTGTAATCCCAGCTACTCAGGAGGCTGAGGTAGGAGAATCACAAGAACCTGGGAGGCAGCGGTTGCAGTGAGCCAAGATGGTGCCATTGCACAACAGCCCAGGTGACAGTGCAAGACTCCGTCTCAAAAAGAAAAAAAAAAAAAAGGAAAAAAAGAAAAGAGTCCTGACTGACAATCTCAACACTCAGCACAATTCCAACAAAATCTGGTACTTTCATTTCCTTTGCTTCAACAGACCCCAATTCTAACAGCCTTTTGATAAGTGATAGAGCATGCACCATATTATCATCCAATAAACATTTGCTGAATGTTGAACCCTGAATTTCTGGCCAAACTCTCCTCCCACCAGAGCCCTCATCCTTACTTGCAGCATCTGAAACTGGTGCAACCACTTTGGCAAAAATCTAATCAATCCAACTAAGTTTAATTATGTATCCCAAAAATAAAAACAAAAAAGAAATCAAATGTGATAAACTCTTCAATGTTAATGCTACTTTTGGAAAATCACTCTAAAGACATAATCTAAAGTATGGAAAACTACCTTGCAAAAAAAAAATGTTCATTGCATCATTACTTAAAACAGGAACAAGAAAGAAAGAAGGAAACCTAGGCATAGTGGTTCACATCTGTAATCCTAGCACTCTGGGAGGTTGAGGCAGGAGGATCACTTGAGGGCAGGAGTTCAAGATCAGCCTGGGCAATATAGTGAGACCCTGTCTCTACACCCAATTAAAAAGTGACGGGTGTGGTGGTGCACCTTTAGTCCTAGCTACTCAGGAGGCTGAAGTAGGAGGATCAACTTGAGCCCAGGAGGTTAAGGCTGTAGTGAGCTATATTAGTACCACTGTAGCCAGGCATGGTGGCTCACACCTGTAATCTCAGCACTTTGGAAGGCCAAGGTGGGCAGATCACCTGAGGTCAGGAGTTTGAGACCAGCTTGCGTTGAGCCAAGATTGCACCACTGCACTCCAGCCTGGCCAACAAGAGCAGAACTCCATCTCAATAAATAAATAAATAAATAACTGTGCCACTGCACTGCAGCCTAGGCAACAAAGCAACACCCTATCTCAAAAGAAAAAGAGGAAAAAGAAGAAGAAAGGGAAGGAAGGGAGAGACAGAGGAAAAAAGGGAAGGAGAGAGGGAGAGAGGGAGGGAGAGAGGGAGAGACGGAGGGAGGGAGGGAGGGAGAGAGAGAGGGAGAGAGGAAGGAGAGGGGTAGAGGAAGATAAGCTAAGTTTCTACAACTAGAATCAATAGTCAAAAATTGTACTACATGCAAAATGATGGCTGACTGATGGAGTGTGCAGTCCATAAAAGTGATCAAGAGGGAACCCATGTAGTAGTGTGGGAGGGTTTCATCCTGAAATGTTAACGGTGAACACAAAACGCAAAGTTATATGATAATAATAAAATTACTGCAGCCTATATCAGTGTTGCTCAATCTTTTGTTGTTGTTGTTGAGACACGGTCTGAGGGTCTGACTCTGTCGCCCAGGCTGGAGTAAAATGGTGCATTCATGGCTCACCATAGCCTCAACCTCCCAGGCTCAAGTGATCCTCCCACCTCAGCCTCCCCAATAGCTGTGACCAGGGGCATGCACCACCACACCCAGCTAGTGTGTGTCTCTGTGTGCATGTGTGTACAGACAGGGTCTCATGGACTCCAGCAATCCTCCCACCTTAGCCTCCCAAAGTGCTGAAATTACAGGTGTGAGCCACTGTGTCCAGCTCAATCCTTTTCATTCTTTCCCCCTAAGGATACTTTTTAGATACTTTTTCCCTCATCATCCCCTCCATGAAAAAGTAATACCACAGATACAGTGTACATCTGTTTATGTACTATATGCCTATCTGTGCTTTATTCATTAGAGTAAGGTTTTATCTCCCCTGGGAACCATTGTTCACACCCCCCCCACTGCAAATATATGGCCTATGTATAGACAAGACAGTGGCAGATGGAAGGTGCTTTATCTGGAACTATGCTCACATTGCCGCAATTTACAGAAATCCATAAAATCTTGGATTTTAGTTCCAAATTTTAAGAGCTCTAAGCATTTAAGTTCCTATCAGCTACCTGGATCAAGCAACCAGGAGGCAGAAGAACCAATATCAGCGGGACCTAGTCCATCGGTGATTGCTAGCAGAGGTGGGGGTCAACTGTTTGCTGATGGTGGAACACATATTTCTTGCATTCTACCATTAAAGATTAATTCAGTGCCTTGGGCGGCGGGGATGTTGAGTGCTAGGATTACTTTTCTACTTTGAATGAAAACCACAAAAATTCTTTTTTCATTCATTCGTTCATTCATTCATTCATTCATTTCAGCCAATTATTTATTCTAAGTACAAGCCACTTCCAGAGAGGCCCCAGTCAATGCTAAGGAGAAAACTATGACCTTCAACATTCCAGAAAACTAAGGAAAAGCAGCCGGCACAGTGGCTCAGGCCTATAATTTCAGTACTTTGGGAGGCTGAGACAGGATGCTTAAGGCCAGGAGTTCAAGATTAGCCTGGGCAACATAGTATGACCCAGACTCTAAAAAAAAAAAAAAAAAAAAAATTGTAGGCCAGGAACGGTGGCTCACACCTATAATCCTAACACTTTGGGAGGCCCAGGCAGGTGGATCACCTGAGCTCAGGAGTTGGAGAGCAGCCTGGGCAACATGGCGAAACCCCGTCTCTACTAAAAATACAAAAAATTAGCCAGGCGTGGTGGTGCATGAGTGTAATCCTAGCTACTTGGGAGGCTGAGGCATGAGAATCACTGGAGACTGGGAGGCAGAGGTTGCAGTGAGCCAAGATTTTGCCACTGCATTCCAGTCTGGGCAATACACAGAGAGAATCTGTCTCAAAAAAATATTAATTAATTTTAAAAAATGTTTTTAATAAATAGCTGCCAAAATATACATAAACATAAGGCAAGAAACAGCAGTAAATTACCCATTAAGCCCAAAACTCTGATATATGACAAGCCTTAGAGCTCAACTGTTACATAAATTATTGATCACTGTAGGCATGGCTTTCCTCACCCTTGAAACAGGAACCTCAGTGTCTCCTTAAAAAATACTGATGAGGCTGGGCACAGTGGCTCACGCCTATAATCCCAGCACTTTGGGAGGCCGAGGCAGGAGGATCACCTGAGGTCGAGAGTTCAAGACCAGCCTGACCAACATGGAAAAACTCCATCTCTGCTAAAAATACAAAACTAGCCAGGCGTGATGGCACACACCTGCAATCCCACCTACTCAGGAGGCTGAGACAGGAGAATCGCTTGAACCCGGGAGATGGAGGTTGCAGTGACAGGGCATTGCACCACTGCACTCCAGCCTGGGCCATGAGAGCGAAACTCCCATCTTACACACACACACACACACAAAAAAAACTGATGCAAAGGGGCATCCAGGATATTAAGGATAAAGACTTACAAAAGACAAAACTTGAGAATAATAATGACTTTCTGGCTCTACAAGTTCTACTTTCTCAGTAACAGCAAACACCTATCTGAAAATCAGCATTCCTTACATAGTCTGAAGATGCTGGCAATCAAGTATTCCTATCTATTGGACCCTTTAAACAAAAATAAACAAATTGTGACTGCCACCCTACAATAACCACCCACACACTGGCAGGCATCCTTCTTCCTGATAATTTTTTTAGTTCTACATATGTATGTGAATCCATAAATACTGTCTTGTATATATTTTCATTTGAATCAAGGTGTATATTTTAGGTATGCTACACCCCCCCTTTTTTTTTTTTTTTAATTGAGATGAGATCTCACTACATTGCCCAAGCTGGTCTCGAACTCCTAGACTCAATCCTCCAGCTTGGGCCTCCCAAAAAGCTGGGATTACAGGCATAAGCAACCACGCCAGGCCCACCCGCTTTTCAAAGGGAATATTAACACTGAGATATAGCCACGGTGATGTGTATGATTCCATATCGCTCCTTTTAACATTTCTGAGGCTTTCCATCAGGTGACCACAGCACACTGGGTTTACCTACGCCCCTGTTAATGGTCATCTGAGTTGTTTCCGGCCTCCTGATACCAGTTTACCTTGTGTGTATATTACCCAGGGCCATTCCACTTCCTGGTTATTTGTCCTTAATGTGTTCAGCTTTGCACCCATCTCGCCTCTGACTCTCTTCAAATATTTTCAACTCAAAAATACAGCAGACTCTAATTAACAATTTATAGCACATACAAGAGACTGAAAAACACATGAAGTCACACCAAAAGGATGCAATCAGCAAAGACCTGCAAAGGATTCTCAGGATAAATAACTGTGTTTCCTTCAACAACAACTGCAAGGGGAAAAACGAGAGAGATTAAAGGGCAGCCGTAGTTTAAAAAAAAGACTCTGTGCTTCAAAAAACGCCATCAAGAAAGTGAAAAGGAGCAAGGCGCGATGGCTCACGCTTGTAATCCTATGACTTTGGGAGGCTGAGGCGGGCAGATCACTTGAAGTCAGAAGCTCGAGACCAGACTGGCCAATGTGGTGAAACTCCATCAATATTAATAATACAAAAATTGGCCGGACATGGTGGCTCATGCCTGTAATCCCAGCACTTTGGGAGCCCAAGGTGGCAGATCACTTGAGACCATGAGTTCAAGACCAGCCTGGTCAACATGGTGAAACCCCATCTCTACTAAAAACACACACACAAAAAAAAATAGCTGGGTGTGTTGGCGTGCAACTATAGTCCCAGCTACTCCAGAGGCCGAGGCAGGAGAATCACTTGAATCCGGGAGGCAGAGGGTGCAGTGAGCTGAGATCGCTCACGGCACTCCAGCACTCCAGCACGGGTGACAGAGCGAGACTCCAACTCAAAAAAAAAAAAAAGAAAAGAAAGAAAGAAAAGAAAAGAAAAGAGAAAATGAAAAGATAAACCATGGAGGGGGGGAAATTTTTTATCAACAATAAACCTGATAAAGAAGTTATATCCAGAAATTACAGAGGAATCTCACAGATCAGCATAAAAAGACAAACAATCTAATTTTTAAATGGCCAAAGGATCTGAATAGATATTTCTCCAAGGAAGATACACAACTGGTCAATAAGCACAAGATAAGATGCTCAACATCACTAGTCACTAGGGAAATGCAAATCAAAACTACAAAGAAATAACACTTGACACCCACTAGAATGTCTGCTATTAAAAACACCCTTGGTGAAGGTGTGAAGAAACAGAACCCTCATACACTGCTGGTGAGAATTTAAAATGGTACAGCCACTTTGGAAACAGGTCTGACACAGTTTCTCAAATGGTTAAACCCCAGGCGTCCCCAGACTTTTTACACAGGGGGCCAGTTCACTGTCCCTCAGACAGTTGGAGGGCTGCCACATACTGTGCTCCTCTCACTGACCACCAATGAAAAAGGTGCCCCTTCCTGAAGTGCGGCGGGAGGCTGGATAAATGGCCTCAGGGGGCCACATGTGGCCCGCGGGGCCGTAGTTTGGGGACGCCTGGGTTAAACACATTTATCATATGACCCTGCAATTCCACTCTTTTTTTTTTTTTTTTTTGAGACGGAGTTTCGCTCTTGTTACCCAAGCTGGAATGCAATGGCGCGATCTCGGCTCACCGCAACCTCCGCCTCCTGGGTTCAGGCAATTCTCCTGCCTCAGCCTCCTGAGTAGCTGGGATTACAGGCACGCGCCACCATGCCCAGCTAATTTTTTGTATTTTTAGTAGAGACGGGGTTTCACCATGTTGACCAGGATGGTCTCGATCTCTCGACCTTGTGATCCACCCGCCTCGGCCTCCCAAAGTGCTGGGATTACAGGCTTCAGCCACCGCGCCCGGCCTGCAATTCCACTCTTACATCTACGCCCAAGAGAAATGAAGAGTCTTGCCCCGACAAAAACTTATGCATGAACATTCACAGCAGCATTATTCAGAAGAGCTAAAAAGTGGAAACAATTCAAAGGCCCATCTATTGATGCACAAATACACGAAATGTCCAATATCCATATAAAGGAATATAATTTGGCCACAAAAAGAAATGAAGTACAGATATACGCAGTAACATGGTTGAACCTCAGGAAAATTATACCAAGTGAAAAAAGCCAAATACGACAGGTCCCATATTGTATGATTTCATTTATATGTACCCACAACCAGCACATCCAGAGACAGAAACTAGGTGAGTGGTTCCCAGGGGTTGAGGGGAAAGGGAAAGAGGAATGACTGCTAATGGGTACAAAGTTTCTTTCTGAGGTAATTAAAATGTTCTGAAATTAACTATTGTGATGTTTGCACAGTTCTGAATATACCAAAAAATAAATAATAAAACTATAACTAAAACTAAAGGGAGGCGAGGGAGAGACCTAAAAGATTTCAAAGACAAACCAATTTGCACTGTTTAAACCTTACCTAGATCCTGAGTTTTTAAAAACACGTCATAAAATAAAATGTTAACGCCGGGGCGCGGTGTCTGACTCCTGTAATCCCAAACTTTTTGGGGCTCAGACAGGTGGATCACATGAGGCCAGGAGTTTGAGAACAACCTGGCCAACAGGGTGAAACTCCATCTCTACTAAAAATACAAAAATAAACTGGGCCTGGTGGTGCACGTCTGTAATCCCAGCTATTCAGGAGGCTGAGGCAGAAGAAGTGCTTGAACCCAAGAAGCAGTGAGCTGAGATCGTGACACTGCACTTCAGTCTGGGTTACATGGAGAGATTCTGTCTCAAATAAATAAATAAAATATTATAAGTGGGACACAAAAGAAAGAAAAGAAATATTTCCATGCCACTTTATTTTATTGTGTGCCAGTTATCAATCCCACAAGTGGGGAAACCCACTTTCAACTGCATTCTCAAGAAACAATTAAAATATACCGTTGGACTTCCCCGTTCTTCCTCACAGACCACTTTTTCTGCCTCAATTACAATCTTTCCAAAAGAAAGTTTGGCCGGGCGCGGTGGCTCAAGTCTGTAATCCCAGCACTTTGGGAGGTCGAGGCAGGTGGATCATGAGGTCAAGAGATCGAGACCATCCTGGTCAACACGGTGAAACCCCATCTCTACTAAAAACACAAAAAATTAGCTGGGCATGGTGGCGCGTGCCTGTAATCCCAGCTACTCAGGAGGCTGAGGCAGGAGAACTGCCTGAACCCAGGAGGTGGAGGTTGCAGTGAGCAGAGATCGCGCCATTGCACTCCAGCCTGGGTAACAAGAGCGAAACGCCGTCCAAAAAAAAAAAAAAAAAAGTTTAGATCCTTCATGCTTTTTCCTAAAAAGTCATTTGTTGGTTTCCTTTTCTAATTTGTTTGGCTTTAGATGTAATTTTTTTTTTTTTTTTCTGAGACTGAGTCTCCCTCTATCACCCAGGCTGGAGTGCAATGGCTCGATCTCTGCTCACTGCAACCACCACCTCCCAGGTCCAAGAGATTCTCATCCCTCAGCCTCCTGAGTAGCTGGGATTATAAGCGCCCACCACTACACCCTGCTAATTTTTGTATTTTCAGTGAAGACAAGGTTTCATCATGTTGGCCAGGGTGGTCTTGAACTCCTCACCTCAAGTGATCCACCTGCCTCAGCCTCCCAAAGTGCTGGGATCACAGGCATGAGCTACCACACCTAGCCAACATAAATGATTTTTTAATTAAATTTTAAAACTTCCTAAGTTTTCACATTATTTCTCCTTGAAAGATAAACTTATCTACTTCTATTGGCTTATCAATTTCATTTTCTCTTGAGCTAAAGGTAGAATGAAAAGGGTCCAAAACTGTGAGCTTGTGGCAGACTCCTTGGTTATATTAAAAGGAAAAGATTTTCAGAGACTGTCTAGTCCTAGCCCTCCTCCCATAAGGGGGCAAAAACAACCCCACTCCTATTCCCCATGAGCCCTTACAGAAAGAACAGCAGGCAGCTCTGAGATCCTGATAATGCACCTCGTGGTATACATGGTACCAGTCACTTTACCTAATCAATGTTATTTAGTCATTACAAGCCTAGAAGACAAGTACTACTATGTATCTCTATTTTGCTGGGACTCCCAGAATCATCAAGTAACTTACTCTTAAATCACACAGTTTCATGTGGCAGAGCCAAAATTTGAACCCAGGATATCTGGCCTCAGGGCCTGCACTTACACAAACCTACATCACCTCCTGGTGGAAGCCAGCTCATAACATTTTTATTGTGGTATCACTAATATTCACGAATAAGAAACCATAATTAGGCTTAAAATCATTTGATATGGCAACCAAAGGTAGATTACCTCCCAGGAAACTCGCCCACACCAACCCCTTCATTAGGACTGTCCATATCACAAATCTAGGTCTTGAATAACAAAAGCAAAAGGCACATCACTTGTTTAAACAAACAACCAACAACGAAAAAGATCCACAGAGGTTACTTTAAAAGTTAAACATGAACACAGCAGTAGCCCTTGGCCTTGTCCCCCACCCCCACCCCTACACCCGCTCAACCTCCAGAAATGCCTGGGGGAAAGACTAGGGCCAGGAGGGCTGGATGCAGAGAGTCCTGAGACACAATTCCACAGTGAAGGGAAAACAGGCACTATGAGGATAGGCGGGGCTTCCCAAATAAATCCTGATCCCAGAGTGGCTGGACAGACAGGGGAGAGCTGAGAGGCTTCCCTGAGTCACTCCCATCTCCACATACAAAATCCAGGAATGACTTAGCACCAAAACACCAATAAGACTCCTCAGACGAAAGTAGGGTAGAGGCAGGAGACTAAACTTCAGAAAACACTGAGGACAGGCTGTCCACACCCACCTCCCTTTCGCTTCCAGCATCCCCATCAACATCACTATTCCCCCCATCCCCCGCCCCCATGGTGACAGGAAGAAGTTTGGACTGGGAAGAGCAAGGACGAACTGATGGTCCCCAGATGGGCTGGGCAAGGGACAAGAAGGGAAGGGCGGCAGGACAGAGCAAGAGAGACCTTAAATGATAATGAAGAGCCAGGATAAGACACGGAAGGGGATGGAATATGCAAGGACCATCGCAATGTAAAAGCCAGGACCCGGGAGGGAAGCTGAGTGGGTAACAGGGAAGAACTGGTGATGGGAACAGCAAAGCACTGCGAGCAGGGGTGGAGGGAATGAGAGGGATGGGGAAGACAAAGGGGTTGGAGAACTGAGCTCCTCTGGGGACCAGGAGCTCCTGGGACACGAAGGTACTGAGGTCAGCAATCTAAGTGTCCAGAAAGACTCTGCCTGTGTGGAAACTGCAGGGAATGGAGACCAGGGGCCTGGGAAGCGAGGATGACTGGGGATGGGGGACCCGGAACTGGAGTTGGGACGCAGAGGGTCTAGGAGTTAGGAGAGACTGAGACCTGGGAGGTCGCAGAACTGGGGGGCTGGACACTAGGCAAGGGGGTCGCAGGACTGGGACGACTAGGGACAGGGCTTTAAGAGCTGGTTTTTATGGATGGACCGGAGTCAGGAGACCAGGAGCGCCCGGCCACGGGAGCTCAAGAGACCCGCAGGTGAGCAGGGGCCAGCAACCGGGCGCCCCGGGGGCCAGGGGTCTGGAAAAGGGAGCGACGGGGAGGGTGTCTGTGAGGGAGCGGGGCGCGGGGACTCAGGGGCCGGAGTGTGCAGCTGGAGCGGCGGGAGCTGGGGCGGCCGGGGCGGGTGACAGCGGCGGGACAGCCACTCACCGCTCATGGTGCCGCTCCCCGGGCCGGTGCCTGCGCCGCGCCGCGCCGCCGCCGCTGCAGCCTCTGCGGCCGCCGAGCTCCAGACAGGCCGGGAGACAGGAGCCCCGCCCCGGCCGCCCCGCCCCGGAAGTAGAGCCCGGCCGCCGGCGAGGCCCCGCCCGCCGACCCGGAACGTAAACACCGGCGCCGGTCCAGGTCGCCGGACAGAGGATCGAGAGCGGTGCTGAGTTGACGCGCGCTGGGGACTCCTGGCGGACCCGAGACCCCGCGAGGAGGTGCCGCTGTCCCCAGGTCTCCTCCCTGGCCCTCCAGAGGTTCCCACTCCTGTCGGGGCGCCAGATAGAGAAGAAGGCCACGAGTGTTGGGGCGACTTCGTCCCAGAGAGGGATGCGGGCTGGAAGGGAAATAAAATCAGAGTAACTGGCCAAAGCGTGGGCACAGGCGGATGGGCAATCCCGGAGGCCCTCTCTCAGGAGGCGGGTTTTGAGCCCAGACATGGATGATGAGAGGAAACCAGCCCGGAAAGATCCCTAGGGAGGAGGGTGTTCCATAAGGAGAGGCAAGTGCAAGCGCCTTTCCTGGAGGGGTTGACTGCAGCCAGGAGATGAGTGAGAAAATAGGCCTGGCGCAGTGGCTCACGCGTGTAATCCCAACACTGTGAGAGGCCGAGGCGGGTGGATAATCTGAGTTCAAGGGTTCGTGAGGGTGAGTGAGAGAAGGGTGGTGAGACGGAGGAGACTGAAGAGGTGAAGGGAGGCCCTTGCAGACCAGAGGAGGGAGTTTGGGCTTTTATACCTAACTGGAGGAAGGAAGGGGAGTGGGAGGCTATTATAAGAATGCCAGCAGAGACCAAACGCGGTGTCTCACGTCTGTAGTCCGAGCACTTGGGGAGGCTGAGGCCGGCAGCACGCTTGAGGCCAGGAGTTCGAGAGCAGCCTGAGCAACATAGCGAGATGCCGTTCTCTACAAAAATGGAAAGAAGAATTATTCAAGCAGACGACTGACAGGATCTGAATTAGGTTTTAAAATGTGGCTCCTGAGTGGGCGCAGTGGCTCACGCCTGTAATCCCAGCACTGTGGGAGGCCAAGGAAGGTGAGGTCAGAAGTTCGAGACCAGCCTAGCCAACATGAAACTCCGTATCTACTAAAAAATACAAAAATTAGCCAGGCATGGTGGCATGCGCCTGTAGTCCGAGCCACTCGGGAGGCTGAGACAGGAGAATCGCTTGAACCCGGGAGTCAGAGGTGGCAGTTGAGTGGAGATTTCCAGACTCCAGCCTGGGCGTCAGAGTGAGACTGTGTTTTAAAAAAAAAAAAAAAAAAAAAAAAACACAGCTCTTCCGGGATGAGAATTAACTATAATGCGGGCAGGGTGGAGAAAGAGCAGCTGGTTAGGGAGCTGTTGCAAATGTCCAGGCAAGAGATGGTGGGCAAGAGATGGTGCCTGGCTGCAATGGTGGCAGTGGACATGGAAAAGGTGATGGATTGAGTATGAACACAGGTGTTACACGTTCACAACATTCTTATGAAGCCCAGGGTGTTGTCCCGTTTTACACATGGGGGAAAAGGGACTGAAGGAGTATGTTCCCAACTTGTTTTACCTACACCCAGAGTGAAGAAATACATTTTCTATCACAACCCTGAAAACATACCTATACATTTAAGGAGATGTTTAGGAAAACAATTCTGTAGGTAGTAGATTCTCTACTTTTCTTTTTTTTTTTTTTTTTTTTTTTAATGCTGATGGAAATTTACTCGATTGATCCATAATAAGTCTTGGTTGTTTTTTGTTTCTTTTATTTTGAACTGGAGTCTCGCTCTGTCGCCCAGGCAGGAGTGCAATGGCGCGATCTTGGCTTACCTTCGCCTCCCGGTTGTAGCGATTCTCCTGCCTCAGCCTCCTAAGTAGCTAGGATTACAGGCGTGCCACCATCATGCCCACTAATTTTGGTGTTAGTCCCGTAATGTGTTTCGCTGGGGTTCCAAACCCTCATTCTTTTTGTAGCCTCATAATTTGGCAGGGTGTGGTGGCTCATGCCTGTAAGCCCAGTACTTTGAGAGGCCAAAGCAGGCGGATCACCCGAGGTCAGGAATTCAAGGCCAACCAGACCAACGTGCTGAAATCCATCTCTACTAAAAATACAAAAAGTATCCACGTGTCGAGGAGGGCGCCTGTAATCCCAGCTAACCCAGGAGGCTGAGGCAGGAGAATTGCTTGGACCATGGAGGTTGCAGTCAGCCAAGATGGCACCACTGCACTCCAGCCTATGCAACAAGAGCAAACTCCATCTCAAAAAATAAATAAAATAAATAATTTATAAGTGTCTGAACTCTCTTGAGGGATAGGTATTCACTCTGTGATTCTCCCCCAGGGTACAGTTCAATAAAATGTGTCTACCTTTTCTCCAGTTAATCTGCCTTTCATGAGTTGATTTTTCAGCAACTTTCCAAGGACTAAAAGGAAGAAGAAGTTTTTCCCCTGGCCCCTACAGTGGAAAGAACCGAAGCCCAGCTATGGAAGCATAGCTAAGCAAATCATGGCTGTAAGCCAAAAATGAAATTCTAAGCCCCCCAGTCATCTGAATGGAGCCCTTCTCTTGGCCAAAGGCATTCCAAAGGCAGCTGGAAAAACAAGTTCTGGCCATGACTGGAAATGGAAGCCGAACATGCCTCACGATAAACTCCTCCCTTTTGGAAATAGACTTTTTTAAAAAAATAACTTTTTTTATTTTTTGAGAGGGAGTTTGGCTCTTGTTGCCCAGGCTGGAGTGTAATGGCACGATCTCAGCTCAACACAACTTGTGCCTCCCAGGTTCAAGTAATTCACCTGCCTCAGCCACCCAAGTAGCTGAGATTGCAGGTGCCTACCACCACGCCTAGCTAATTTTGTATTTTTAGTAGAGAAGGGGTTTCTCCATGTTGGTCAGGCTGGTCTCAAACCCCTGACCTCAGTTGATCCGCCTGCCTTGGCCGCCCAAAGCGCTGAGATTACAGGCATGAGCCACAGCAGTTGGCCTTTTTTCTTTTTCTTTTTTTTTTTGAGATGGAGCCTCGCTCTGCCATCCAGGCTGGAGTACACTTGCATGATCTTGACTCACTACAACATTCTCCTCTCAGGTTCAAGTGATTGTCCTGTCTCAGCCTCCTGAGTAACTGGGATTGCTGGCCTCCGCCAGCACGCCTGGCTAATTTTTGGTATATTTAGTAGTAGAGACAGGGTTTCACCATGTTGGCAAAGCTGGCCTTGAACTCCTTACCTCAGGTGATCCACCCGCCTCAGCCTCCCAAAGTGCTAGGATTACAGGCATGAGCCATTGCACCCAGCTTTTTTTTTTTTAAGACACAGTTTCACTCTGTTGCCCAGGCTGGAGTGCAGTGGCAAGATCTCAGCTCACTGTAACCTCCACCTCCCAGGTTCAAGTGATTCTTGTGCCTCAGACTCTGAAGTAGCTGGGATTACAGGCGCTTGCTACCATGCCGGGCTAATTAGTATTTTTCAGTAGTGATGGGGTTTCACCATAGTGACCAGGCTGGTCTCAAACTCCTGACCTCAAATAACCTGCCTGCCTCAGCCTCCCAAAGTGCTGGGGTTACCAGCGTGAGCCACTGCACCCTGCCAGAACAAATTCCTTAAATCTGGTAGGAAACACATCTATTTTCTGAAGCCTGCCACCTGGAGGCTTCATCTGCATGACAAAACCATGGTCTTCACAACCGCTTATCTTAACCAACATTGCTTTCTATTGATTCTAAATCTTTAGACAATAACTTAACCCTTTCAACCAAAGTTTTTGAATCTAGGCCAGGCACGGTGACTCCCGCCTGTAATCCCAGCACTTTGTGTGCAGATGGCTTGAGGTCAGGAGTTTGAGACCAGCCTGGCCAACGCTGTGAAAACCCACGTCTACTAAAAATACAGATATTAGCTGGGCATGGTGGTGCACACTTACAATCCCAGCTACTTGAGAGGCTGAGGCAGGAGGATTGCTTGAAGCTGGGCAGCAGAGGTTGCAGTGAGCCAAGATCATGCCACTGCAATCCAGCCTGGGTGACAGAGCAAGATTCTGTCTAAAACAATTTAAAAAAATATATTTGAATCCACCTGTGACTAGGAATCACCTCTACCACCAACCCCCTCCCCATACCTACTTCTAGTTGGCCTGCCTTTCTGGACCAAACCAATGTACATCTTACATGTACTGACTGAAGCTTTATGTCTTTTTTTGAGACTGAGTTTTGCTCTTCTTGCCCAGGCTAGAGTGCAATGACGTGATCCTGGCTCACTGCAACCTCTGCCTCCCGGGTTCAAGTGATTCTCCTGCCTCACCCTCCTGAGTAGCTGAGCTTACAGGCATGTGCCACTATGCCTGGCTAATTTTGTGTATTTAGTAGAGACAGGCTTTCTCCATGTTGGTCAAGCTGGTCTTGAACTCCCGACCTCAGGTGCACTCCATTGCTCTCCAGCCTGGGCACTGGAGTGAGATCCCATCTCAAAACAAACAAACAAACAAAGTAACAAAATGCTGATTTTAAAGACTGGAATGCCAGCGAGGTGGCTCACACCTGTAATCCCAGCACTTTGGGAGGCCAGGGTGGTGGATCAGCTGAGGTCAAGAGTCCGAGACCAGCCTAACTAACAAAGTGAAACCCCGTCTCTACTAAAGATATAAAAATTAGCCAGGTGTCGTGGTGTGCAACTGTAATCCTACCTACTCGGGAGGCTGAGACAGGAGAATTGCTTGAACCCAAGAAGCAGAACCCAGGTTGCAGTGAGCTGAGATCATACCACTGCACTCCAACCTGAGCCACAGAATGAGACTTCATCTCAAAAAATAAAAATAAAAATAAATAAAGACTGGAAATGTGGGACAATGCCAGTCATCATACATTAAGTGAAAAAAAAGCCATACAAAATAGTCTGTATGCCGTAATTACACTTTTGCCAAAAGACAGCCATGTGTAGGGACTATGAAAAAAATCTAAAAATGGGAATACTTGTATGTTTGGTTCATGAGGTTTTCCCCATTTTCTTTTCTTTTTTTTTTTTTTTATTTGACACAGAGTTTCGCTCTTGTTACCCAGGCTGGAGTGCAATGGCGCGATCTCGGCTCACCGCAACATCCGCCTCCTGAGTTCAGGCAATTCTCCTGCCTCAACCTCCTGAGTAGCTGGGATTACAGGCACGCATCACCATACCCAGCTAATGTTTTGTATTTTTAGTAGAGACGGGGTTTCACCATGTTGACCAGGATGGTCTCGATCTCTTGACCTTGTGATCCACCCGTCTCAGCCTCCCAAAGTGCTGGGATTACAGGCTTGAGCCACCGCGCCCAGCCTTTCTTTTCTTTTTCTTTCTTTTTGTGAGACAGAGTTTTGTTCTAGGTGCCCAGGCTGGAGTGCAATGGCGCACTCTCAGCTCACCCCAAACCTCTGCCTCCTGGGTTCAGCCAATTCTCCTGCATCAGCCTCCCAAGTAGCTGGGATTACAGGCATGTTCAACCACACCCAGCTAATTTTGTATTTTTAGTAGAGACAGGGTTTCTCCATGTTGGTCAGGCTGGTCTCGAACTCCTAGCCCGAGGTGATCTGCCCACCTTGGCCTCCCAAGGTGCTGGGATTACAGGTGTGAGCCACCGTGCCCATCCTCCCATTTTCAAAAATATACTTCATAGTTGTTAATTAATTTGCTACTTCAGTTAAAAAGTTGGTGTGTCTGGTGCCAGGCACAGTGGCTCAGGCCTATAATCCTAGCACTTTGGGAGGCCAAGGCAGGAGGATCCCCTGAGGCCAAGGATTCCAGACCAGCCTGGGCAACATAGCAACACCCTGTCTAAAAGGAAATTTTTAAATTAGCACCTTTAGTCCCAGGTACTCAAGAGACCAAGGTGGGAGGATCATTTGACCCCTGGAGTTTGAGGCTGCAGTGGCTATGATTATACCACTGCACTCCAGTCTGGGTGACAGAGCAAGACCCTGTCTCTAAAAATAACGATTAACAAAAGTTCCAAAACCAAAGTTCCCCACGTCTGAAATGTGTACAAAAGCAACAGAGCCCCAAGACCTTGAGAATCTATGATATGGCACCAATAGACAACTTAGCAATGACCAAAATCGGCAGATAACAAGAAGGCATCCCATTGCCTTTCTGTATTGTATTGCCTTTCTGTAAGACCCTAGGACCTTTGCACAACCCCAGGAAGGGAATCCTCCCTGAAGGACTAAGACTGTAGCCCAAAAACATGGGGAAGTCAGAAGTGCAATTAAATGGACGTGTAGAGGAAAAATAAAATGCATTAAGGACACCTGGGTTTAGGCCAGGCGCCATGGCTCAAACCTGTAATCCCAGCGCTTCTGGAGGCCGAAGCTGGCAGAGCACAAGGTCAGCAGTTCGAGACCAGCCTGGCCAATATGGTGAAACCCCGTTTCTAACTAAAAATACAAAATTAGCCAGGCGTGGCAGTGCACGCCTGTAGTCCCAGCTACTCAGGAGGCTAAGGCCAGGAGAATCGCTTGAATCCAGGAGGTGGAGGTTGCAGTGAGTCAAGATTGCACCATTGCACGCCAGACTGGTGACAAAGGAAGACTTCATCTCAAAATAAAAAGAGGCTGAGGCCTACTAGACTGCACTCCTAGACAGGTAAGGCATTCTAAGTCACAGGATGAGGTAGGAGGTGGGTACAAGATATACATCATAAAGGCCTTGCTGAGCCGCGCGTGGTGGCTCATGCCTGTAATCCTAGCACTTTGGGAGGCTGAGGTGGGTGGATCACCTGAGGTCAGGAGTTCAAATGCAGCCTGGCCATCATGGTGAAACCCCATCTTTAAATAAATAAATAAATAAAGGCCTTGCTGATAAAACAGCCTGCAGTAAAGAAGCCAGCCAAAACCCACCAAAACCAAGATGGCCACGAAAGTGACCTCTGGTCGTCCTTACTGCTACACTTCCACCAGCGCCATGACAGTTTGCAAATGCCATGGCAATGTCAGGAAGTTACCCTATATGGTCTAAAAAGGGGAGGCTTGAAGAATCCACCCCTTGTTTAGCATATCATCAAGAAATAACTGGCCAGCCATGGTGGTTCACACCTGTAATTCCAGCACTTTGGGAGGCCGAAGTCAGTGAAACACTTGAGACCAGGAGTTCAAGACCAGCCTGTCCAACATGGTGAAATCCCATCTCTAATAAAAGAAAAATTAGCCAGGCGTGGTAGCATGTGTCTGTAATCCCAGCTACTCGGGAGGCTGAGGCAGGAGAATAGCTTGAACCCAGGAGGTGGAGGTTGCAGTGAGCTGAGATTGCACCACTGCATTCCAGCCTGGCAGCAGAGCCTAACAACAGCCCTGAGGGCTGCTCTGTCTATGCAGTAACCATTCTTTTATTCCTTTGCTTTCTTAGTATACTTGCTTTCACTTTATGGACTCATTCTGAATTCTTTCTTACATGAAATCCAAGAACCCTTTCTTGGGGTCTGAATTTGGACCCCTTTCTGGTAACACCACTACTATGGTTTGAATGTTGTCAATGTGTACTGAGAACTGGGGCCTTTAAGACGTGATTAAGGACAAGCACAGTGGCTCACACCTGTAATCCCAGGACTTTTGGAGGCTGAGGAGGGTGGGTCACCTGAGGTCAGGAGTTGGAGATCAGCCTGGCCAATATGGTAAAACCCCATCACTACTAACAATACGAAAAGTGGAGGAGCGTGGTGGTACACACCTGTAATCCAAGCTACATGGGAGGCTGAGGCAGGAGAATTGCTTGAACCTGGGAGGTGAGGTTGCAGTGAGCCAAAGGCCACTGCATTCCAGCCTGAGCAATAGAGCAAGACTGTGTCTTAAAAAAAAGGGGTGATTAGGACATGAGAGTACATCCCTCATGAATGGGAATAAGGCTATTTTAAAAGAAGTTTCACATAGCATTTGGCTAATTTGCTTTTCCACTCTTATGCCACATGAAGGACACGGCATTTGTCTCTATTTACCTTTCCACCTTCACCTATGTGAGGACCACTAAAAAAGGCCCCCATCAGATACTAACACTCTCGGGCTTCCCAGCCTCCAGAACTGTGAGAAAATAAATTGCTATTCTTTATAAATTACTCGGTCTTGGGTATTCTGCTACACCAGCACAGACTTCAGACAGCCACTTACTGGCTATCTTACCTTCCTCTGACCATGTTTTTGTCATCATCTGTAAACTGGAGATAATAATGCCCACTGGGCCAGGTGTGGTGGCTCATGCCTGTAATCCTCGCACTTTGGGAGGCCAAGGCAGGCGGATGACAAGGTGAAGAGACCAAGACCATCCTGGCCAACATGGTGAAAGCCTGTCCCTACTAAAAATACAAAAATCAGCTGGGCGTGGTGGCGTGCGCCTGTAGTCCCAGCTACTTGGGAGACTGAGGCAGGAGAATCGCTTCAACCCGGGAGGTGGAGGTTGAAGTGAGCCACGATCCTGCCACTGCACTCCAGCCTGGAGATAGAGTAAGACTCTGTCTCAAAAATAAATAAATAATGTCCACTTACCCAGTAGGTTTTTGTTTTTGTTTTTTGACATAGAGTTTCATTGGAGTGCACTGGCAAGATCTTGGCTCACTGCAATCTCTGCCTCCCAGGTTCAAGAGATTCTCCTGCCTCAGCCTCCCAAGTAGCTGGGATTACAGGCATGTGCCACCACACCTGGCTTATTTTTGTATTTTTAGTACAGACAGAGTTTCACTATGTTGGCCAGGCTGGTCTCCAACTCCTGACCTCAGGTGATCCACCTGCCTTGGCCTCCCAAAGTGCTGGGAGTACAACTGTGAGCAACCATGCCAGGCCATACCCAGGAATTTTTTGTGTGCTTCAAATGAGTTAAGTATAGGCCAGGTGTGATGGTGGACACCTGTAATCTCAGCTACTTGGGAGGCTGAGGTAGGAGAATCTTGAACCCGGGAGCTGGAAGTTGCAGCGAGCCAAGATCATGCCAGTGCAGTCCATCCTGGGCGACAAAATGAGATTCCGTCTCAAAAAAGTAAAATAAAATAAAAATAAAATGAGTTAGTACAGGTGAAGCACTTAGAACAGTCCCTGGCACATTAATAAGACTATATAAGGGTCAGATATGATTATAGCACACCCACATTTTGGGCTGAAAACAGTATCTCATGCACCATTATCACACTTTGCAATTATACATTTATTTATGTAATTATAGTAATGCCTGATGCATTCATTAAGCTGGAAGCTCACAAGGCCAAGAACCACCTGGGCACTGCAAACTGACTTCATCTGGCTGATTCTAGGCTTCTCCTATTTGCAGAAGTACGTAGGATAAATTAGCTTTCCTTTAACAATAAAGAGAAAGGAGGTCGAGGAATAGGGGAAGGATAGCATTAGGAGAAAAACTTAATGTAGTGATTGGGGGATGGATGCAGCAAACCACCGTGGCACCTGTGTATACCTATGTAACAACCCTGCACTTTCCGCACATGTACCCCAGAACTTAAAGTAAAAAAAAAAAAAAAAAACAATAAAGAGAAGAATCTGATCTGTCCTGAAATGTGTATGTGTATAGGAGAGATGTATCCCAGCCATGGAAATGTGTGACTGGGGCTGGGCACGGCGGCTCATGCCTGTAATCCCAGCACTGTGGGAGGCCAAGGTGGGTGGATCACCTGAGGTCAGGAGTTCCAGACAAGCCTGGCCAACATGGTGAAACCCTGTCTCTACTGAAAATACAAAAATCAGCCAGGCATGGTCGCACATATGTAATCCGAGCTACTTGGGAGGCTGAGGCAGAAGAATCTTTTGAACCCAGGAGGCAAAGGTTGCAGTCAGTTGAGATCACATCACTGCACACTCGAGCCAGGGAAACAGAGCAGGACTTCATCTCAAAAAAATAAATAAATAAAATAAAATAAAACCAGGCCGGGTACAGTGGTGCATGCCTGTAATCCCAGCACTTTGGCGGGCAGAGGTGGACAGATCACGAGGTCAAGAGATTGAGACCATGCTGGCCTAGATGGTGAAACCCCATCTCTACTAAAAATACAAAAAACAGCTGGGCGCTGTGACGGGCACCTGTAACCCCAGCTACTCAGGAGGCTGAGGCAGGAGAATCGCTTGAACCCGGGAGGCGGAAGTTGTAGTGAGCTGAGATCTTGCCACTGCGCTCCAGAGCAAGACTGTCTCAAAAGAAGAAAAAATGTGTTGCTGAGATCTGCAGAATGCTGTACTTTTTTTTTTTTTTTTTGTCTCTTAGTAAGTCAAGAGTTTAGAGGGCTCTAGTGAGAAGATTGTCACGTTAGCACATTCAAGGTGAAGAGTATCAGCTAGGATGAGCAAGGTTGTTTGCAACCACTGACTGTGTGGAAGGGGTCTGTGTTAAATGCTACACAGAGAACACCATCAGGGACCTTAAGAAGCTGATGATTGGCTGGGCGCGGTGGCTCAAGCCTGTAATCCCAGCACTTTGGGAGGCCGAGGCGGGTGGATCACGAGGTCAAGAGATCGAGACCATCCCGGTCAACATGGTGAAACCCCCGTCTCTACTAAAAATACAAAAAATTAGCTGGGCATGGGGGCGCGTGCCTGTAATCCCAGCTACTCCAGAGGCTGAGGCAGGAGAATTGCCTGAACCCAGGAGGCGGAGGTTGCGGTGAGCCGAGATCGTGCCATTGCACTCCAGCCTGGGTAACAAGAGCGAAACTCCATCTCAAAAAAAAAAAAAAAAAAAAAAAAAGAAGCTGATGATTACAGCCCAGACCAGGGCTATAACAAGAACAGCTTTTCAGGGACAAGACTGTCCTGAATAAGTGGTATACAATTTTTAAGGACCATATATCACTAGGGGACTATAAAATGCAGTAGGAGATGAAACTGGAGCTTTTTTTTTTTTTTTTTTTTTTTGAGACGGACTCTAGCTCCGTGGCCCAGGCTGGAGTGCATTGCAATCTCAGCTCACTGTAACTTCCGCCTCCCCAGGTTCAAGCCATGCTCCTGCCTCAGCCTCCTGAGTAGCTGGGATGACAGTCACCCGCCACTGCCCCCAGCTAATTTTTGTATTTTTAGTAGAGATGGGGTTTCACTGTCTTGGTCAGGCTGGTCTTGAACTCCTGACCTAGTGATCCACCTGCCTTGGTCTCCCAAAGTGCTGGGATTACAAGCATGAGTCACCACACCTGGCCTTTTTTTTTTTTTTTTTTTCTTTTGAGACAGAATCTGGCTCTGTTACCCAGGATGGAGTGCAATGGTGCCATCTCAGCTCACTGCAACCTCTACCTCCCGGGTTAAAGTGATTCTCCTGCCTCAGCCTTCAAGTAGCTGGCATTACAGGCACCTACCACCATACCCAGCTAATTTTGTATTTTTAGTAGAGATGGGTTTTCACCATGTTGGCCAGGCTGGTCTTGAATTCCTGAGCTCAGGTGATCTGCCTACCTTGGCTTCCCAGGGTGCTGGATTATAGGCGTGAGGGCCAGAACTGGAGCTTTATTATCAACAGATTAGAATTCTTTTTCCCTGTCCCACTTTTCTTTCTTTTTTTTTTTTTTTTTCTGAGACGGAGTTTCGCTCTTGTTACCCAGGCTGGAGTGCAATGGCGCGATCTCGGCTCACCGCAACCTCTGCCTCCTGGGTTCAGGCAATTCTCCTGCCTCAGCCTCCTGAGTAGCTGGGATTACAGGCACACACCACCATGCCCAGCTAATTTTTGTATTTTTAGCAGAGACGGGGTTTCACCATGTTGACCAGGATGGTCTCGATTTCTTGACCTCGTGATCCACCTGCCTTGGCCTCCCAAAGTGCTGGGATTACAGGTGTGAGCCACTGCGCCCGGCCCCCTGTCCCACCTTTCTGTCTCACCCTCACCCCCCACAGTGGTATACGTGCTTGTTTTGTTTTGTTTTTTTTTAAGCTTCACTATTAGTCCAGAACATGCTTGTTTTTAAAAACTCATGTTAATAAAAACTTAGATGTCAGAAAAAGAAAAAAAGAGTTTAATCATGAAACCAAGGAAGTTTCTACAGTTAAGTTCCCAACAGTAACCAAGAGGAATATATCTAACATAAAGAGTTTCCAGGATTAGAGGACAAAAGCTGTATCAGCAACTGAAAAATATAGTTATTCTAAAGAGATCTGACACACCATCTATTCTGACAAAAGATTTTTTAAGTGGCACTGCATGAGTCGAAATGGTTAATTACCTAGCAGAAATTGATTTCTCTATCTCCATGACACTCAACGCAGCTGGCAGGCTATTGCAATAGTCATTCGTTTTTGTGGTGACGAGAATGGTTGCGCCTTCCTCCATGGCTGGGAGTGGAAAGCAATGGTCAGAATCGACCTTTGGTTTGTTCTTGACACAGTCTTCACAGGTACATTCTTCCACCGTGTACTGCAGGCCTCTCGGAAGAATAATTTCATCACCAGTCCCGGTCTTTTCCAGGTCGACATTAGCCATGCCCAGGAGACCTGATCCTGGTAATACAGAAACGGAAACATTAACCCTAAGCGTCAGAGTGTGGTCAAGAGAGTCTTAGCAGTACACATCGGGACTCAAAGCAATGTGAGACAAATTTTTTCATTTTGTAGAGATGGGCTCTTACTGTGTTGACAGGCTGCATTCAAACTCCTGGGCTCAAGTAATCCTCCCATGTTAGCCTCCAGAGTAGTTGGGACTACAGCTCCATGCCACTGCACCCAGCTTGAAACAGATCTTTTCATTAAAAAATAATCGACCGGACTCGGTGGCTCACGCCTATAATCCCAGCAGTTTGGGAGACCGAAGCAGGTAGATCACGAGGTCAAGAGATCGAGACCATCCTGGTCAACATAGTGAAGCCCCGTCACTACTAAAAATACAAAATATTAGCTGAGCATGGTGGCGCATGCCTGTAATCCCAGCTACTCAGGAGGCTGAGGCAGGAGAATTGCCTGAGCCCAGGAGGTGGAGGTTCCGGTGAGCCGAGATCGCGCCATTGCACTCCAGACTGGGTAACAAGAGCGAAACTCCGTCTCAAAAATAATAATAATAGTAATAATAATAATAATAATGCGTATAGGCTGGGCACAGTGGCTCACGCCTGTAATCTCAACACTTTGGGAAACCAAAGTGGGCAGTTCACTTGAGATCAGGAGTTTGAGACCATCCTGGCCAACATGATGAAACCCCGTCTCTACCAAAAAGTACAAAAATTAGTCGGATATGGTAAGACATACCTATAGTTCCAGCTACTCAGGAGGCTCAGATGGGAGAACTGTTTGAACCCAAGAGACAGAAGTTGCAGTGAGTTGAAATCACACGACTGCACTCCAGCCTGGGCCACAGAGTAAGACTCCATTTCAAAATAAGTAAATAGGTGCATATAGAAATAGGGCACTGGCTATACATGTTTGGGAATGCAATCAAGAGCAAAGGTGCTACGTAAGTATTTTTATCTTAAGAGGCACTTAAGTAGAACATTTACTTTTCTGAGACTGGTTCTTTATTGCTTAAAAAAGATAATTATTAGCTGGGCACAGTAGCTCAAGCCTGTAATCCCAGAACTTTGGGAGGCCGAGGCGGGTGGATCACAAGGTCAAGAGATCAAGACCATCCATGATCAACATGGTGAAACCCCATCTCTACTAAAAATACAAAAAAAATTAGCTGGGCATGGTGGCGCGTGCCTATAATCCCAGCTACTCAGGAGGCTGAGGCAGGGGAATTGCCTGAACCCAGGAGGCGGAGGTTGCGGTGAGCCGAGATCGTGCCATTGCACTCCAGCCTGGGTAACAAAAGCGAAACTCCGTCTCAAAAATAAAAATAAATAAAAATAAATAAAATTAAAAAGATAATTATTTTTTAGATGATTGCTCAAATAATCTAGGAGCAACTGGTTATTCATTGCTAACATTTTTCAGTAGCAAAATGTCCACCCAAGCAAATAACACTAAAATTTGTATAAAAACATGGACATAGATCTTGACAAGTATGTTTTTCCCGACAGTAGCACACCTGGTTAGGAGTTTCTGATAATGTGGCATTTAATTGATGTACTAACATTAGTCAAAGAGACTGATGTTTCCCAAGAAAGCATTAGTACTTTCCATAGTGTAATTACCAAGGGAAGAATCCTGGGAAGGTTGACTTCGTAGAAAACCTGCCAAGCTGTCAAAATCAGAATGAAGATGTCTCACCTCCACCAAGTTCATTTAATGTTAACTATTTTCCAACATACTAGAAAGGGCTGCAACCAAGTGAAATAGTCAACACTAAAAAAAGAAAAGGAACTGAAACTTACAATAGCCATCTCCTGGAAATAGATTTCAAAGATTCACCAAGGAACCAACCTGTGTTTTTAAATTTGTCCTTTAATGGTTCAGAGCTCATCTTCCTTAGCAAAAACATTAACACAAAAACTGCCAAAGAAATTATCAAGCTGAGTCCCAAACAGGTCCAGAGAATCGCATTTGTTCCTTTCACTGAATTGGTCCCACCTTTATGAAAAGAGAGTCAGACAGATAATGAGCTGATAGCGTAATATTCACGTACTTTATTATTTATTTATTTATTTATTTATTTTTGAGACAAAGTCTTGCTCTGTTTTCCAGCCTGTAGTGCAGTGGCATGATTTCGGCTCACTGCAACCTCCGCCTCCCGGGTTCAAGCGATTCTCGTGCCTCAGCCTCCCAAGTAGCTGAGATTACAGACTTGCACCACCACACCTGGCTAATTTTTGTATTTTTAGTAGAGATGGGGTTTCACCATGTTGGCCTGGCTGGTGTCAAACTCCAGACCTCAGGTGATCCACCCACCTCCCCCTCCCAAAGTACTGGGATTACAGGCATGAGCCACTGCACTGGGATGATTTTTGCTATCAAAATAATCAGGTATGAATTATTTCCATTTAATCACCTTAATTAATGAACATCAACTTTTAAATTCTAAATATCACTTAATTAGAAGAGTTGATTTTTTTAAAAAAAATCTATGTTGCTAATAGTCCTGAATCATGTAGAGTTCAGTCCCAAATAATTACTTGGTTTCCGTAAACATTAAAATCATTGCCTTGTTTCCTTTCTCTTTTTGATTCAAAAAAATCTCACCATCATGACCATTACATTGATTCTCTGAATAAATAGTCCGTATAGACAGAATAGTTAACACCAATGAGTAATCATTCAAGCAATATTACTTACTTGCATTACAATAACGTTGACATGTTAGAGGAGGAGTATTAGAACATCGAAGTTGACAAGGTTTGCAAGCATGCAACAAACTGTCAAAATATTCATTTTGGGAGCACTGCCGAGCCATCTGCAACATAATCACAAAAAGAAAACAAGGGAGCTACAGAAAGAACACTCTAGAAGGACAAGTAATGTCTCTACAGGAATTCCAGACCAAATGCAGCAACAGCAGCTAGAAAGTCTAGGAGAATAATGAACTTCACCTGTCTCGTGGGTTCTTAGTGGGGCCGTCTGTTTCTTTGTGGTGGCTAAGGATTTGAATACCACATCTAACTCAAGTTTCTAAGTTTGAGTCTTGTATGGGGTAAGAGATGGGGTGTAAATATCAGGGCAAGTCACATCAGAAACAGAAACTGTTTATTTATAGAAGAAATTTCTCAGCCAGGTGACAGTTGCAAGATGCAGACAAGCCCACAGCATCAAGCCGAACGTTCGGTAACAGTTTCTGGAACATCTGTTAACGAGCTGTACTATGTGAGAGGGGCCAAGGAGACAGACAAGACAAGGTCTGTGCTGTGCCTCTTCAGATCTTAACATTGAGGCCAGGCACGGGGCTCACACCTGTAATCCCAGCACTTTGGAGGCCAAGGCAAGAGGATTGCTTGAGCTCAGGAGTTCAAGACCACCCTGGGCAACAGGGCAAAACCCCATCTCCACAGAAACATTTTAAAAATTAGTCTGGTGTGGCTCACACCTGTAATCCCAGCACATTGGGAGGCCAAGGTGGGTGGATCACTTGAGGTCAGGAGTTCGAGACCAGCCTGGTCAACATGGTGAAACACTGTCTCTACTAAAAATACAAAAATTAGCTGGGCGTGGTGGCGGACGCCTGTAATCCCAGCTACTTGGCAGGCTGAGGCCGGGAGAATTGCTTGAACCTAGGAGGCGGAGGTTGCAGTGAGCTGAGATCCTGCCTGAGTGACAGCAAGACTCTCTCTCCCCCCCCAAAAAAAAATGCAGGAAAATCAGAGGTGATACACTAAGGAAGACTCACAATGCCACTGACAGAAAAAGGGACATTTGGGGTAAGACATTTGTGGAAAGAGGGTTGAAGGGAAGATAGGTTTGGGATATTATAACAATACAATAATCTACGTTCCATTGTTGAAAATTTAGAAAACACACATGAGCAGATAAAAAACCATTTTTAAAAAATCCACAGTCCATGGCCAAGCAGAGTGAATAGCTCATGCCTGTAATCCCAGCATTTTGGGAGGCCGAGGCAAGCGCATCATGAGGTCAGGAGTTTGAGTCCAGCCTGACCAACACGGTGAAACCCCGTCTCTACTAAAAATACAAAAATTAGCAGGGCATAGTTGGGCGTGCCTGTAATCCCAGTTACTTAGGGGGCTGACACAGGAGAACTGCTTGAAACTGGCAGAGGTTGCAGTGAGCTGAGATCATGTTGTTGTACTTCAGCCTGTTGACAGAGCAAATCTCAGCCTTAAAAAAAAAAAATCCACACTCCAAGCATTCAGAAATAATCACTGCTAACACCTGGTATATTCTAGAAGTTGCAAACAGGACTGCTAATGGAAGTTTTCTTTTGTTTGACCGATCCCTGATGTATATCCCTCCAGAAGGAATTCTAGAAAGATAGATTTATAAAGTGCCTTTTCTTGTTTACATAAATGGATCACTTGAGTTTGCTTTTTTTTTTTTTTTCAGATGGAGTCTCACTCTGTCGCCAGGCTGGACTGTAGTGGCTCGATCTTGGCTCACTGCAAACTCTGCCTCCCAGGTTCAAGCAATTCTCCTGCCTCAGCCTCCTGAGTAGCTGGGATTACAGGTGCACACCACCACTCCCAGCTGATTTTTGTATTTTTAGTAGAGACAGGATTTCACCATGTTGGGTCAGGCTGGTCTTGAACTGCTGACATCAGGTGATCCACCTGCCTCGGCCTCCCAAAGTGAGCCTCTCAAAGTGCTGGGATGACAGGCATGAGCCACCTTGCCTGGCCAATAACTCTTATTTTAAAAATTCATATTATTAAAAAAATAAGTATTCAAACAATACCAAAGATTTTTTCTTTTCTTGTCAACTCAACATGGATTAGACAAAGATTTTTCAATGAAAAGTAAGTCTTTTTCCTATTCTAGATTTCCTGTCTCTTGCCAGAGGCAGTAATTATTATCAGTCTCTTTTCTCCCTTTTTTTTTTTCTTTTTGTTTTTGAGGCGGAATCTCGCTCTGTTGCCCAGGCTGGAGTGCAATGGCGCAATCTTGGCTTACTGCAACCTCTGCCTCCTGGGTTCAAGCAATTCTCCTGCCTCAGCCTCCTGAGTAGCTGGGATTACAGGCACCCACCACCATGCCCAGCTAATTTTTTTGTATTTTTAGTAGAGATGGGGTTTCACCATGTTGGCCAGGCTGGTCACAAACTCCTGACCAGTGATTTGCTCGCCGCCTCGGCCTTCCAAACTGTTGGGATTACAGGCGTGAGCCACTGTGCCTGGCCTTTTTTTTTTTTTAGGCAGAGTGTTGCTCTGTTGCCCAGGCTGGAGTGCAGTGGCAGCATCAGGGCTCACTGCAGCCTCCGCCTCCTGGCCTCAAGCAATCCTCCCACCTCAGCTTCCTCAGTAGCTAGGACTATGTGCATGCCACCTTGCCTGGCAAATTTTTGCATTTTTTGTAGAGATGGGATTTCATCACGTTGCCCATGCTGGTCTCGAACTCCTGGGCTCAAGTGATCCTCCTGCCTTGACCTCCCAAAGTGTTGGGATTACGGGTGTGAGCCACAGTGCCTGGCCACTGTCATTCTTCTATCTTTCCAAATAGAGCCTTTGTTTATGTCTGACTATTCAGACTCAGCCTATTTTATTTGTATCCACCCAGGAGGCAGATACAGTATATTATATAATTGTTCATACCTTGCTTTTTTTTTTTTTTTTTTTTTTGGAGACAGAGTCTCAGGCTGGAATGCACTGGCACAAGAGAATCACCTCCCAGGTTCAAGCCATTCTCTTGTTTCAGCCTCCCTAGTAGCTGGGATTACAGATGTGTGTCTCCAGGCCCGGCTAATTTTTATATTTTTAGTAGAGACAGGGTTTCACTATGTTGGCCAGGCTGGCCTCCAACTGACCTTAAGGAATCCACCCGCCTTGGCCTCCCAAAGTTCTGGGATTACAGGCGTGAGCAACTGCTCCCTGCCACTTTTTATATTTTTAAAGTAGTAAATAAACATTAAAATCATGACAATAAAATAAAATGCAGACATTTAAAACAACACATTTTTTTTAAATGCAGGACTTGAGCCTAGGAAAGGTTTTGAATTTAGATATTGCTCAAAACCTCAAATTCCTCTGGGGTCCAGGCGGTAAGGTAAGTGGGTGAGGCTGCCTGGGTGGGACAGGGAGAAGCTGAAGCAGCCGGCCTGGGGCTCCATTCCCTCAGCTTCTGCTAGATGCTGTCCTTTGGAAGACAGGCAAAGAAGGGAAAAACATGATTAGAGAAATAGGGAGAGAACAAAAATTATCTCCCAGGCTGGGCGCAGTGGCTTATACTTATAATCCCAGTACTTTGGGAGGCTGAGGCGGGCGGATCACCTGAGGTCAGGAGTTCGAAACCAACCTGGCCAACATGGTGAAACCCCATCTCTACTAAAAATACAAAAATTAGCCAAGCGTGGTAGCACATGCCTGTAATACCGACTACTCGGGAGGCTGAGGGAGAGTACCGTTTGAACCCCGGAAGCAGACATTGCAGTGAGCCAAGACTGCACCACTGTACTGCAGCCTGGATGACACAGTGAGACCCTATCTAAAAAAAAAAAAAAAAAAAAAAATTATCTCTCATAAGAGTTAAGCAAGGAAAGGTTTTAGTCTGGGATAGGAAGTGGAGTGAAATTCTACAGAAGGATCAGAGGCAGTGCACCAAGGAAGCAGGTCATTGGTGGCCTTTGAGTGTATCCCTGGTGCAAGCTAAATGGTAGATATTTAAGGACTGGTGAGGAAGAGGAGGCAGCCAATAGGAGCCATGCCTGGGGCCAGGCGCGGTAGCTCACGCCTGTAATCCCAGCACTTTGGGAGGCTGAGGCAGGCAGATCACCTGAGGTCAGGAGTGCCAGACCTGCCTGGCCAACATGGTGAAACCTGATCTCTACCAAAAATACAAAAAATTAGCTGGGCATGGCGGCGCATGCCTGTAATCCCAGTTACTTAGGAGCCTGAGGCAGACAAATCACTTGATCCCAGGAGCTGGAGGTTTCAGTTAGCTGAGATCATACTACTGCACTCCAGCCGGGGCAACAGAGCAAGATTCACACACAAAAAAAAAAAAAAAAAAAAAAGGAGCCATGCTTGGAAGCCAGGACAAGCAGGAGGAAGAAAGCTTTGATAACTCTTAGGAAAGAGATACACTTGCTCAGTGCTTAAAATCACATGTAGTTCACTGCAGCATCACATCCGTTCCTAAGAGCCAAGAACAACCTAACTGTCCATCACTGGGAGCCTCATAATGGAAGACTATAAGGCCATCAAAAAGAATGAGACAAGCCAGACACAGTGACTCACACCTATAATCCTTTGGGATTATAGGTGTGTTTGGGAGGTCGAGGTGGGCAGATCACAAAGTCAAGAGTTCAAGACCAGCCTGGCCAACATAGTGAAACCCCATCTGTACTAAATATACCAAAAAAAAAAAATTAGCCAGGTGTGGTGGCAGGCACCTGTAGTCCCAGCTACCTGGGAGGCTGAGGCAGGAGAATCGCTTGAACCTGAGAGGCAGACGTTGCAGTGAGCCTACATTGGGCCACTGTACTCCAGCCTGGGCAAAAGAGTGAGACTGTCTCAAAAAAAAAAGAAAAGAAAAATAATGAGACAGATGTGTTCTTATATAAAAGATAAATCATGAAGTGAAAAACACAAAGTACAGACTGGGCACAGTGCCTCATACCTGTAATGCCAGCATTTTGGTAGGCCAAGGTAGAAGGATCACTGGAGCCCATGAGGTCGAGACAGTCCGGGCAACACAGGGAGATCCCATCTCTACAAATAATTTTAAAATTAGCCAGGTGTGGACTGGGCGCAGTGGCTCACACCTGTAATCCCAGCACTTTGAGAGGCTGAGGCGCATGGATCCAGACCGGCTTGAACCTTGTATCAGTAGTACAAGACCAGCCTGGGCAACATGGTAAAACCTTGTCTTTACTAAAAATACAAAAATTAGCCAGGCATGGTGGCACATGCCTGTAATCCCAGCTACTCAGAAGTCTGAGGCAGGAGAATCGCTTGAACCTGGGAGGCTGACGTTGCAGTAAGCTAAGATAGCACCATTGCCCTCCAGTCTGGGGCAACAAGAACAAAACTCTGTGTCAAAAAATAAATAAATAGGCCGGGCGCGGTGGCTCAAGCCTGTAATCCCAGCACTTTGGGAGGCCGAGGCGGGTGGATCACGAGGTCAAGAGATCGAGACCATCCTGGTCAACATGGTGAAACCCCGTCTCTACTAAAGGTGCAAAAAATTAGCTGGGCATGGTGGCGCGTGCCTGTAATCCCAGCTACTCAGGAGGCTGAGGCAGGAGAATTGCCTGAACCCAGGAGGCGGAGGTTGCGGTGAGCCGAGATCGCGCCATTGCACTCCAGCCTGGGTAACAAGAGCGAAACTCCGTCTCAAAAAAAAAAAAAAGAAAAAGAAAAATCTTTGGTAGTGTTTGAATACTTAATTTTTTTAAATATGATTTTTTTTGAGACAGGGTCGCCCTCTGTCACCCAGGTTGAAATGCAGTGGTGTGGTCATAGCTCACCACACCCTTGAACTCCTGGGCTCAAGCAATCCTCTTGCCTCAGCCTCCCAAGTAGCTAGGACTACAGGAGTGCACTACCAAGCACAGCAGATTTTTTTCTTTTTAGTTTTTTTTTTTTTTAGATTCAGGGTCTCATTCTGTTGCCCATGCAAGTCTTGAACTCCTGGCTCCAAGCAATTCTCCCACTTCAGCCTCCCAGCATGCTGGGATTACAGGCATGAGCCACTGCACCTGGCTGGCTAGAAGCATCATGTTAGAACGAGGATTTTTAAAAGTTTTATAAGACTAGTGCTGATGTAATCACATCACCAAAAGAGTGCTGTGTTTGCTCTCGCATGACATCAAAAGAACAGAGAGGGATCCAGTACTGACGTCTCCCTCAAGCTTCACTTGTCACTCACAGCTCTAAGGAAGCAAAGTGCTGCTGCGTCAAACTCTCAAAGCCATGAATAGCGTCTTCTGCCACGGATAAGCCCCCGCACCAAATGCTTGGCTGCTCATTCACAGAGGCAAGAGCCAGACAGGGGCAACCTAAACTCCTTATGAGCTCCCCCTGCAGAGCCTCACTCTGGCAACCAGACATTCCTGACTTCTAGATCCACTGGTTGGTGACATGTGGTCCCACTCTCAGACCTTCACCACCTCAGATGCTACAATTGTGCAAGGTCTAATTCCTTCCCTTATCCCGTAACACTCACTCATGGTGGCTCAGCCCCGCAAAGCAACACTGACTGTTACCACCTCTTTAACCTTGATATTTTGAACCTAAAGGCTTTCTTGGGTTTTTTTGTTTGTATGTTTGGGTTTTTTGGGGGTTTTTTTTTGAGATGGATTTTGCTCTTATTGTCCAGGCTGGAGTGCAAAGGCGCAATCTCAGCTCACTGCAACCTCTGCCTCCCGGGTTCAAGCGATTCTCCTGCCTCAGCCTCCCAAGTAGTTGAGATTACAGGCATGTGCCATCATGCCCAGCTAATTTTGTATTTTTAATAGAGGCGGGGTGTCTCCATGTTGGTCAGGGTGGTATTGAACCCCCAACCTCAGGTGATCCACCCACTTCAGCCTTCCAAAGTGTTAGGATTACAGGCGTTAGCCACCACACCCAGCCCTTGTTTTGTTTTTTTGAGACAGGGTCTCACTCGGTTACCCAGGCAGGTGTACAGTGGTGAGATCAAAGCTCACTGCAGCCTCACCGTCCTAGGCTCAAGTGATCATTTCACTTCAGTCCCCTGAGTAGCTGGGACTAAAGGAACATGCCACCTTCCCTGGCTTGGTTTTTTATTTCACCTCATTTTTTCGTAGACTTGGGGTCTCGCTATGTTGCTCAGGCTGGTCTCAAACTCCTAGATTCAAGCCTTATGCCTGCCTTCCTTCGCCTCCCAAAGTGCTAGGATTATGTGTGTGAGCTACCATGGCTGGCCTAGGAATTTTATTTATTTATTTTTTCTTTGAGATGGGAGTTTCACTCTTGTTGCCCAGGCTGGAGTGCAATGGCACGATCTCGGCTCACCGCAACCTCCGCCTCCTGGGTTCAGGCAATTCTCCTGCCTCAGCCTCCTGAGTAGCTGGGATTACAGGCACACGCCACCGTGCCCAGCTAATTTTTTTTTGTATTTTTAGTAGAGACAGGGTTTCACCATGTTGACCAGGATGGTCTCGATCTCTTGACCTCGTGATCCACCTGCCTCGGCCTCCCAAAGTGCTGGGATTACAGGCTTGAGCCACTGCGCCTGGCCGGAATTTTCTTTTTTAAACAGAGTCTGGCTCTGTCACCCAGGTTGGAGTGCACTGGGGCAATCTCAGCTCACTGCAACCTCCACCTCTTGGGTCAAGCACTTCTCCTGCCTCAGCCTTCCTGAGTAGCTGAGATTACAGGCGCCCACCACCATCCCCAGCTTAATTTTGTATTTTTAGTAGAGATGGGGTTTCGCCATATTGGTCAGGCTGGTCTTGAACTCCTGACCTTAGGTGATCTGCCCGCCTTGACCTCCCAAAATGTTGGAATTACGGGCGTGGGCCACTGCGCCCAGACAGCATTTTCATTTTGTACTGGGCCCCACAAGTTAAGTACTCAGTCCTGAGTGACTCAATAAAGAGAATGTTAGAAAGTTCTCATAATAGGATTTGGATTTATGTCAAGTTATTTGGGGAGGGTTTGCAAAAACAGGGATATCTCAGTATCAATAGAATTCTCCAGAGAAACAAAACCAACAGGAATATAGAGATAGATACAGAGATTTACTTCAAGGAATTGCTTCATGCAATTGTAGGAGCTGGCAAATCCAAAATCTGTAGGGCAGGCTCGAAGGCTGAATATCCAGGTAAGAGTGGATGTTGCAGTCCTGAGTTTGAAATCCACGGGGCTGGCCAGGCAGGCTGGAAACTCACAGAGGGTATCTGTGTTTCAGTCTTGAGGCTAAATTCCTTCTTCTTTAGGAAATCTTGGTCTTCGCTCTTAAGTCCTTCAACTGATGGGATGAGGCCCACCACATTATGGAGGGCAATGTCCTTTGTTCAAAGTCTACTGATTTAAGAGCCAGGTATAGTGGCTCAGGTCTGTAATCCCAGCACTTTGGGAGGCTGAGGCAGGCTGGAGAACAGCGGTTCAAGACCAGCCTGGCCAAAATAGCGAAACTGTCTCCACAAAAAGAAAATACAAAAATTAGCCAGCATGGTGGCATGCACCTATAATCCCAGCTACTCAGGAGGCTGAGGCAGGAGAATCACTTGAACCCAGGAGGGAGAGGTTGCAGTGAGCAGAGGTTTCTTTCCTTTCTTTTTTTTTTTTAATGGAGTCTTGCTCTGTTGCCCAGACTAGAGTGCAGTGGCTCAATCTCAACTCACTGCAACCTCCACTTCCCAGGTTCAAGCAACTCTCCTGCCTCAGCTTCCCAAGTAGCTGGGACTATAGACCCACACCATGTCCAGGTAATTTTTGTATTTTTAGTAGAGATAGGGTTTCGTCACGTTGGCCAGGCAGGTCTCAAACTCCTGATCTCAAGTGATCTGCTCAACTCTGCCTCCCAAAGTGCTGGGATTATAGGTGCGAGTCATAGCACTCAGACCTCTTTTCTTTCTTTCTTTTTTTTTTTTTTGAGATGGAGCCTTGCTCTGTCGCCCAGGCTGGAGTGCAGTGGCGCAATCTCAGCTCGCTGCAATCTCTGCCTCCCAGCTTCAAGCAATTCTCCTGCCTCAGCTTCTCAAGCAGCTGGGATTACAGGCACGTGACACCATGCCCAGCTAAATTTTTGTGTGTATTTTTAGTAGAGACAGGGTTTCGCCTTGTTAGTCAGGGTGGTCTCAAACTCCTAATCTTGTGATTCACCCACCTCAGCCTCCCAAAGTGCTGAGATTATAGGCATGAACGACCACGCCCAGACTTCTTTTCTTTTAATAGAGACAGGGTCTCCCTCTATTGCCCAGGCTGGTCTCAAACTCCCGGACTCAAGAGATACTCTTGGGCTGGGCGCGGTGGCTCACGCCTGTAATCCCAACACTTTGGGAGGCTGATCACGAGGTCAAGAGATCGAGACTATCCTGGTCAACATGGTAAAACCCCGTCTCTACTAAAAATACAAAAAATTAGCTGGGCATGCTAGTGCATGCCTGTAATCCCAGCTACTCAGGAGGCTGAGGCAGGAGAATTGCTTGAACCCAGGAGGCGGAGGTTGCAGTGAGCCAAGATCGTGCCATTGCACTCCAGCCTGGGTAACAAGAGCGAAACTCCGTCTCAAAAAAAAAAAAAAAAAAAAAAGAGAGAGATACTCTTGCCTCAGACTCTCAACGTGCTAGAATTACAGGCGTGACCTGCCACATCCAGCCAGTATTTCATTATAGCAGCTCAAGCAGACTAAGACAGACATGTTTTTTTGTGAATGAGAAATAAACCCCTAAGATGTGGGTGTTGTTTGTTACTGCAGGAAAACCTCCTTTATCCTGACTGATAAGAGTCCAAAGCCATTGCATTAACTCCTCTGCAATACTCTCTTTACTTTCACTAAAAACTTCTTTAAAAAAAAAAAAATTAATTAATTAATTTTTTTGAGATGGAGTCTCACTGTGTCACCCAGGCTGGAGTACAGTGGCACAATCTCAGTTCACTGCAAACTCTGCCTCCCAAGTTCAAGCGATTCTCCTGCCTCAGCCTCCCAAATAACTGGGATTATAGGCACCCACTAACACGCCCACCTAATTCTTGTGTTTTTAGTAGAGAAGGGGTTTCATCATACTGGTCAGTCTGGTCTCAAACTCCTGACCTCAGGTGATCCACCCGCCTCCACCTACCAAAGCGCTGGGATTATAGGCATGACCACCTGACCTCACAAAAACTTCTTTATGATGACTGTATCTCTGTATGAATGAGCAAGCCCTTTCTAGTGCATGCAATTCAAAATGAAAGAAGCCTCAAACGGGCCGGGCGCGGTGGCTTATGCCTATAATCCCAGCACTTTGGGAGGCCAAGGCAGGTGGATCACAAGGTCAAGAGATCGAGACCATCCTGGTCAACATGGTGAAACCCCGTCTCTACTAAAAATACAAAAAATTAGCTGGGCATGGTGGTGCGTGCCTGTAATCCCAGCTACTCAGGAGGCTGAGGCAGGAGAATTGCCTGAACCCAGGAGGTGGAGGTTGCGGTGAGCCGAGATCGCGCCATTGTACTCCAGCCTGGGTAACAAGAGCGAAACTCCGTCTCAAAAAAAAAAAAAAGAAGGCTCAAACAAACACAAAACTGGCCAGGCTCGATGGCTCATGCCTGTAATCCCAGCACTTCGGGAGGCCGAGGTGGGCAGATCACTTGAGCTTGGGAGTTCAAGACCAGCTTGGACAATGTAGAGAAACCCTGTCTCTACTAAAAATACAAAATCAGCCAGGTGTAGTGGTGCATGCCTGTAATCTCAGCTGCTGAGGAAAACTGAGGCAGGAGAATCACTTGAACCCAGGACGCAGAGGTTGCAGTGAGCCAACATCAGCCATCGCACTCCAGCCTGGGAAACAAAAGTGAAACTCTGTCTCAAAAATAAATAAAAAAGGACACAAAACTAACAAGAACGCAAAGGAACAGCAAACAGCACACTAGAAATACTGGCCCTCTGGTATATACACAAACTGCAGGCAGGTTAGTTTCTCCTTCCATGTGAAACAGCCTGAAGGAAGTGAGCTTTGTGCTTAGGGGAGCCGGAGAAGATGAAACAGCTTGAAGCTGGGGTCTGATGAAGGAGGGGGCCAGGAGCCCTGCTGAGCAAGTCCTGCAAAGGCGGAGTCCAATGCAAAGACCTTCTTCCTCCCTTCCTCTCCCTCAGACTTAGATCTTTGCAGGTTCCTCAGGAGCCTTGTTTACCTAGCAACATGAAAAGGCTAATTTGATATGGGACCAATTCTCAAGGCTCTCTGCTAGTTTTCCACGAAGATTCCCTTTGAAGATCAGCTCCTCTGAACAGCTCTCCTTCCACACTCTCAGAAGTGTGACATTCTGTCGGCTCTTTAGAGTTTTTCAAAGTGGCTTCACTCTGGTTTCCAGGGTGGGAAGGCTCATGGTGTTGAGGAACTTTAACTTTTCTTTTTTTTTCCAGTAAGGACCTACATGTCTTCAAGAACATTAAAAAGAAATTGTTTTTTAATTTTTTTTTAGCCTTTTTTTTTAGATCCCTGGGGTCTCACTGCTGCCCAGGCTGGAGTACAGTGGTGCCATTAGGCTACCTGCAGCCTCCATCACCTGGGCTCAAGCCTCCTGAGAAGATGGGACCACAGGTGTGAGCCACCACACCCAGCTAATTTTCAATTTTTTTTTTCTTTTTGTGAGAGGAAGTTTCACGCTTTTGCACAGGCTGGAGTGTATTAGTGCAATCACAGCTCACTGCAACCTCTGCCTCCTGGGTTCAAGTAATTCTTCTGCCTCAGCCTCCTGAGTAGCAGGGATTTCAGGTGCCCACCACCACACCCAGCTAGTTTTATGTTTTTGGTTTTTTTTTTGAGAGTGAGTCTTGCTCTGTCGCCCAGGGCGGAGTGCAGTGACGCAATCTCGGCCCACTGCAACCTGCACCTCCTGAGTTTGAGCGATTCTTTTGCCTCAGCCTTCCTAGTGTCTGGGACACAGGTGTCTGCCACTATGCCCAGCTAATTTTTGTATTTTTAGTAGACAAGGCGTTTCACCATGTTGGCCAGGCTGGTCTCGAACTCCTGACTTCAGATGATCCATGATCCACCTGCCTCAGCCTCCCAAAGTGCTGGGATTATAGGGATATGAGCCACTGTGCGCAGCCTTCTTTTTTTTTTTTTTTTTTTTTTGAGAGGGGTTTCGCTCTTGTTACCCAGGCTGGAGTGCAATGGCGCGATCTCGGCTCACCACAACCTCCGCCTCCTGGGTTCAGGCAATTCTCCTGCCTCAGCCTCCTGAGTAGCTGGGATTATAGGCACGCGCCACCATGCCCAGCTAATTTTTTGTATTTTTAGTAGAGACGGGGTTTCACCATGTTGACCAGGTTGGTCTCGATCTCTCGACCTTGTGATCCACCCGCCTCGGCCTCCCAAAGTGCTGGGATTACAGGCTTGAGCCACTGCGCCCGGCCTTTTTTTTTTTTTTTTTGAGATGGAGTCTCACTCTGTTGCCAGGCTGGAGTGCAGTGGCACAATCTCGAGTTACTGCAACCTCTACCTCCCAGGTTCAAGTGATTCTCCTGCCTAAGTCTCCCCAGTAGCTGGAACTACAGGTGTGTGCCATCACACCCAGCTAATTTTTGTGTTTTTAGTAGAGACAGTTTCACCATTTGGCCAGGATGGTCTCAATTTCTCAACCTTGTGATATGCCTGCTTCAGCCTCCCAAAGTGCTGGGATTACAGGTGTGAGCCACCATGCCTAGATAATTTTTTGTATTTTAATAGAAACAGGGTTTCATCATGTTGCCCAGGCTGGTCTCAAACTCCTGACCTCATGTGATCCACCCGCCTCAGCCTCCCAAAGTGCTGGGATTACAGGCATAGGCTACCACACCCAGCCTAGTTTTTAATTTTTCTGTAGAGATGAGTTTTCACTATGTTGCCCACAGCTGGTCTCAAACTCCTGGGCTCATGAGATCCTCCTGTCCCGGCCTCCCAAAATCCTGGGATTACAGGCATGAGCCACTACGCTCAGCCTGACTTTATTTATTTATTTTTTTAAGCAATTTTAGATTCACAGCAAAATTGAGAAGGTACAGAGATATCTCATATGCCTCTTGCCTGTACACGTGCACAGCATCCCCAACAGTCAACATCCCCCAGTAGGACGGTGCATTTGTTATGATCAGCGAACCCACGTTGACAAATCATGGTCATCCAAGCCTGTACTCCACGTGAGGGTTCACTCTTGGTGACAGGTATCCACCATCATAGAATTATACAGAGTAGTTTTATTGCCCTAAAACTCATCTGCACCCTTTCTCCTCATCCCTCCCCACCTAATCCCTGGCAATGACTATCTTTTTACTGTCTCCATAGTTTTGCCTTTTCCAGAATGTCATATCATTGGAATCATACAGTATGTCACCTTTGTATGTGGATTGCTTTCATTTAGAAATATGCATTTAAGTTTCTTCCATGTCTTTTCATGCATTGACAGCTTATTTCTGTTTAGCCCTGAGTAATATTCCTTTTTTTTTTTTTTTTTTTTTTTTTGAGATGGAGTTTCGCTCTTGTTACCCAGGCTGGAGTGCAATGGCGCGATCTCGGCTCACTGCAGCCTCCGCCTCCTGGGTTCAGGCAATTCTCCTGCCTCAGCCTCCCTAGTAGCTGGGACTACAGGCGTGCGCCACCATGCCCAGCTAATTTTTTATATTTTTAGTAGAGACGGGGTTTCACCATGTTGACCAGGATGGTCTTGATCTCTTGACCTCATGATCCACCCGCCTTGGCCTCCCAAAGTGCTGGGATTACAGGATTGAGCCACCGCGCCCGGCCTTATTATTATTATTTTTTGAGACAGAGTCTCGCTCTATCACCAGCACAGTGGCGTGATCTCAGCTCACTGCAACCTCCGCCTCCTGGGTTCAAGCAATTCTCCTGCCTCAGCCTCCCGAGTAGCTGGCACTACAGGTATGTGCCACCACGCCCAGCTAATTTTTTTTTTTTTTTTTTTTTTTTTGTATTTTTAGTAGAGACGGGGTTTCACCTTGTTGTCCTGGATGTTCTCAATCTCTGGACCTGTGCTCCACCCACCTCAGCCTCCCAAAGTGCTGGGATTACAGGTGTGAGCCACTGTACCCGGCCTCTTTTTCTTTTAATTGTTATTTGTTTGTTTGATTATTTAAACACTGACTTCTCCCTGTGAGACTTTTTCTTTTTTTTTTTGAGACTGAGTCTCATTCTGTTGTCCAGGCTGATCTTGGCTCACTGCCACCTCCACCTCCTGGGTTTAAGCAATTATCCTACCTCAGTCTCCGGAGTAGCTAGGATTACAAGTGCATGATACCTCACTCAGCTAATTTTTTTCTATTTTTAGCAGAGGACCTCAAGTGATCCATTCATTTCAGCCTACCAAAGTGCTGAGATTGCAGATGTGACCCACCGTGCCTGGCCTGGACTTTTTTATCAATTTTTTTTTTTTTTGGCCGGGCACAGTGGCTCAAGCCTGTAATCCCAGCACTTTGGGAGGCCGAGGCGAGTGGATCACGAGGTCAAGAGATCGAGACCATCCTGGTCAACATGGTGAAACCCCGTCTCTACCAAAAAATATAAAAAATTAGCTGGGCATGGTGGTGCGTGCCTGTAATCCCAGCTACTCAGGAGGCTGAGGCAGGAGAATTGCTTGAACCCAGGAGGCGGAGGTTGCGGTGAGCCGAGATCGCGCCATTGCACTCCAGCCTGGGTAACAAGAGCGAAACTCCGTCTCAAAAAAAAAAAAAAAATATTTTTTTTTTGGAAAGTCAGTCTCACTTTGTGATTAAGAGTGGAGTACAGTAGCATAATCATAGCTCACTGCAACCTCAAACTCCTGGGCTCAAGCAATCCTCCCACCTCAGCCTCCCAGGTAGCTAAGATTACAGGCATACACCACCACCCCTGACTAATTTCTTTATTTTGTAAAGATGAGATCTCACTACATTGCCCAGGCTGGTCTCAAACTGGCCTCAAACGATCCTGTTGCCTTGGCCTCCAAGAATGCTAGGATTACAGGTGTGAACCACCAAGTCTGGTCCTTGGCTCCACTTTAAACACCAATTGCCACAAGATGAGAGCAGCACGTGCATCATTAGATGATTTGAGAGGCAGAGAAAAATCCTTCTATTCAGTTATTATTGATCAAGTGCCTGCTATATTAGACTCTAGGCCAAGCACCAAGTTACCGCAGTGAGTTCATCTGAGCTGTGGTTCCTGCCCTAATGGCGTTTGCAGTCTAATGAAGCAAACGAAGGTTAACATAACAAATAAAGTACGGGCTGGGCACAGTGGCTCACATCTGTAATCCAAGCGCTTTGGGAGACCAAGGCAGGCGGATCACCTGAGGTCAGGAGTTCAAGACCAGCCTGGCCAACATGGCAAAACCCTGTCTTCACTAAAAATACAAAAATTAGCCAGGTGTGGTGGTGTGTGCCTATAATCCCAGCTACTCGTGAGTCTGAGGCAGGAAAATTGCTTGAACCTGGGAAGCAGAGGTTGCAGTAAGCCAAGATCGCATCACTGCACTCTAGCCTGGGCAACAGAGCAAGGCCCTGTCTCAAAAAAGCCAAAAAGACAGTAGTGCATGCTGTATAAGATGTGCTCAGTCTGATGGGCAGTTCTCAAGCCATAGATACCCATCTGGGGAGCCCTCCATCTTACAGGAATGGCTGGCAGCAAGCAGGAGAAGCAGAAAATCCCGAGGGGATCGTTGCTAAGATGGTATATTAGTCCATTTTTACACTGCTATAAACAACTGCCTGAGACTGGGTCATTTATAAAGGAAAGAGGTTTAACTGACTCACAGTTCCGCATGGCTGAGAAAGCCTCAGGAAGCTTACAATCCCTGCAGAAGGAGAACCACCTTCTTCTGAAGGTGGCAGGAGAGAAAGAGGAGAGTGAGTGCAGGGGAAATTGCCACTTTTTAAACATCAGATCTCGTGAGAATTCCCTCACTATCACGAGAACAGCATGATCCAATCACCTACCACCAGATCCCTCCCTGGACACATGGGGATTACAATTCGAGATGAGGTTAGGTTGGGACCACAGAGCCAAGCCATATCAGACAGTGAGTAGGATCACTCTTGCTCCTCCTCCTTGGTTCCTGGACTATGTTGCCAAGGCTGGTCTCAAACTCCTGGGCTTAGGCAGGTCTCCTGCCTCGGCCTCCCAAAGCGCTGAGATTACAGACATGAGCCACTGTGTCCAGCCCTGGTAGGATTTCTTGTAGAAACAAACAAGTTGATTCTAAAATGTACATGGAAAGGCAAAGGAAGTAGAAGAGCAAAAATGATTTTGAAAAAGAATGAAGTTGGAAGAATGTGCTATCCAATTTAAGGCTCACTGTAACACTATATTAATTAAGCCAATGTGGTACTAGTGAAGAAACAGACCCACAAAGTAAGAGAAGAGAACAGAGAGCCACAGATAGACCCATGAAAACATGGCCAATTCACTTCTGATAAAAGTGTAAAAAAGTTTAGTGGAGGATGGAGAGTTTTTTTTAACAAGTTGGACTAAAAAAAAACTGGAAAAAAGGAAATGTACCTCTGCCAAAACCTGACACCTCACACAAAAACCAACTTAAAATGCCTCCTGGGCTTAAATGTAAAACTGTGAAACTTCTAGAAAAAGAGAAAAGTTTCCCAAAGAAAAAAATTTTGGAACTTGGGATAAGTAAAGAGTTCTTAGATGATAAAATCAATAAATTGGGTCTCATTAAATTAAAAACATTTGCAGCCCGGGCGCGGTGGCTCAAGCCTGTAATCCCAGCACTTTGGGAGGCTGAGGCAGGTGGATCACGAGGTCAAGAGATCGAGACCATCCTGGTCAACAAGGTGAAACCCCGTCTTTACTAAAAACACAAAACATTAGCTGGGCATGGTGGTGCGTGCCTGTGATCCCAGCTACTCAGGAGGCTGAGGCAGGAGAATTGCCTGAACCCGGGAGGCGGAGGTTGCAGTGAGCCGAGATCGCACCATTGCACTCCAGCCCGGGTAACGAGCGAAACTCCGCCTCAAAAAAAAAAAAAAATTTGCTTTGCAGCCAGGCACTGTGGCTCACGCCTGTAATCCCAGAACTTTGGGAGGCTGAGGCAGATGGATCAAGAGGTCAGGAGTTCAAGACCAGCCTGGCCAAGATGGTGAAACCCATGTCTACTAAAACTGCAAAAATTAGCCAGGTGCGGTGGCAGGCACCTGTAATCCCAGCTACCTGAGAGGCTAAGGCAGGAGAATCACTTGAACCTGGGTGGCAGAGGTTGCAGTGAGCTGAGACTGAGCCATTGCAGTCCAGCCTGGGCAACACAGCAAGCCTCTGTCTCAAAACAAAACAAAACAAAAAACTTTTGCTTTGCAAAAGACACATTAAGAGAGTGAAAAGTCTGGGTGCAGTAGCTCATGCCTGTAATCCCAATACTTTGGGAGGCCAAGACAGGAGGCTCACTTGAGTGTAATACCAATACTTTGAGAGGCCAAGAGAGGAGGCTCACCTGAGTGTAATCCCAATACTTTGGGAGGCCAATACAGGAGCCTCACTTGAGCCCAGGAGTTTGAGACCAGCCTGGGCAATACAGTCAGACCTTGTCTCTACTATTTAAAAGAGAGAGAGAGTGACTGAGTGAAGAGATGGCTAGGTACAGAGACTCACACCTGTAATCTCAGCACTTTAGAAGGCCGAGGCAGTAGGATCACTGAGCTCAGAAATGTGAGACCAGCCTGGACAACAGAGCAAGATTCCATTTCTACAATATAAAATTGTTTTAAATTAGCTGGGTATGGTGGCACATGCCTGTAGTCCAACTTATTCAGAAGGCTGAGGCAGGAGGATCACTTGAGCCCAGGAGTTTGAAGCTGTGGTAAGCCATGATTGCACCACTGCACTCCAGTCTCAGCAAAAAAAGCAAGACCCTGTCTCTTAAAAAAAAAAAAAAAAAGAAAAAAGATTAAGAGATAAAACACGCCGGACACGGTGGCTCACGCCTGTAATCCCACCACTTTGGGAGGCCAAGGCGGGTGGATCACGAGGTCAAGAGATGAAGACCATCCTAGTCAACATAGTGAAACCCCATCTCTACTAAAAATACAAAAAATTAGCTGGGCGTGGTGGCGTGTGCCTGTAATCCCAGCTACTCAGGAGGCTGAGGCAGGAGAATTGCCTGAACCCAGGAGGCAGAGGTTTCGGTGAGCCGAGATCACGCCATTGCACTCCAGCCTGGGTAACAAGAGTGAAACTCCGTCTCAAAAAAAAAAGAAAAAAGAGCAAAAAGAAAAAAAAAAAAGAAAAAAAAATAGTAAAGAGCAAAACTCCACCTCAAAAAAAAAAAAGAGAGATAAAACACATGGCCGGGCACACAGAATCACACCTGTAATCCCAGCATTTTGGGAGGCCAAGGTGTGTGGATTGCTTGAGGCCAGGAGTTCAGGATCAGCCTGGGCAACATGGTGAAACTGGCCTCTACTAAAATACAAAAAAAATTAGCCGGGCATGGCAGTGCATGCCTGTAATCCCAGCTACTTGGGAGACTGAGGCAGGAGAATCACTTGAACCTGGGAGGCAGAGGTTGCAGTGAGCCGAGACAGAGCCACTGTACTCCAGCTTGGGCAACAGAATGAGACTGTCTCAAAAAAAAAACAACAACAACAAAATGAGAAGATAAGCTACAGACTAGGATAAAATATTTGCTATCATATACCTGACAAAGAATTTATATCCACAACATATAAGCAACATTTAAAATTCAATAGTAATAAATGTAACGTGTAATAAAACGTAGAACCCGGCTGGGTGCAGTGGCTCATGCCTGTAATCCCAGGACTTTGAGAGACCAAGGCAGGCAGATCACAAAGTCAGCAGTTCGAGACCAGCCTGACCAACATGGTAAAACCCCATCCCTACTAAAAATAAAAAAATTAGCTGGGCAGGGTGCACACACACGTAGTTCCAGCTACTCGGGAGGCTGAGGCAGGAGAATCGCTTGAACCCAGGAGGTGGAGGTTGCACTGAGCCGAGAGGGCACCACTGCACTCCAGCCTGGGTAACAGAGCAAGATTTAATCTTGGAAAAAGTAACTAAATAAAACATATAACCCAATTTTAAAATAGGCAAAGAGTTGAAAAAGCGCTTCGCTTACAAGTAAGTGCATGTGGGAAGTAGAAAAGTTCTTTTTTAAAGTTTTCTTTCTTGTTAAAGAATAAGGGCACTAGTGACTTCATTACGCCCTATCCTGTGTAGCTGTTCGATATGCCATGTTTACAGGCACGTAGTACATTCTAAGTCCTTGTACTTTAACCAAGATATCTGTGCTGGACGTGCTCACAGGCATGTCCCAGTCCTCCATTGCTTTTACCTGTTTAGAAAAATTTAAGTTGTTAGGCAATCAGGTTTTAGTTTAAATTGTGAGGTCCGGCTCCAACCAACAGAGATCAAAAGCAGCAGTAAGGACGACTCCAAATGTGTAAGGAATAAATTCATGTGTTTTCCTTTGTTCATTGTACTCTCGTGGCAAGATGGCTAGAGGGAGTACCCTTTCTGCAGTCCAGAAAGTAAAAATTGCATTGCTGAAAGATCATTTGTCTCAGTGCTGATTTTTCTTTGTGGCCCCAAGCACCTATTTCCAACATGCATTTCCAACAGTGCATGAGAAGATATTCAACATCATTATCCGTTAGGGAAATGCAAATTAAAACCACAGTGAGATATTACGAACCTATTAGAATGGCTCAAATAAAAAATATTGGCCATATCTAGTGCTGGTGGAGACGCAAAATAAACAGAACTATCCTGCATTGTTGGTGAAAACACAGAATTATTCAACCAGTCTAGAAAAGAGTTTGGTAATTTCTTTTTTTTTTTTTTTTTGAGATGGAGTTTCACTTTTGTTACCCAGGTTGTAGTGCAATGGCGCGATCTCGGCTCACCGCAACCTCTGCCTCCTGGGTTCAGGCAATTCTTCTGCCTCAGCCTCCTGAGTAGCTGGGATTACAGGCACACGCCACCATGCCCAGCTAATTTTTGTATTTTTAGCAGAGACGGGGTTTCACCATGTTGACCAGGATGGTCTTGATCTCTTGACTTCGTGATCCACCTGCCTCGGCCTCGCAAAGTGCTGGGATTACAGGCTTGAGCCACCATGCCCGGCCTGGTAATTTCTTATAAAATTAAACATATTTACACCCATAGCAGAAATTCTTTTTTTTTTTTTTTTTTTTTTGAGACAGAATCTCACTCTGTTACCCAGGCTGGAGTGCAGTGGGGTGATCTCAGCTCACTGCAAGCTCTGCCTCCTGGGTTCAAGTGATTCTCCTGCCTCAGCTTCCTGAGTAGCTGGGATTACAGGCATCTGCCACCATGCCCAGCTAATTTTTGTATTTTTAGTAGAGACAGGGTTTCACCATATTGGCCAGGCTGGTCTCGAACCCCTGACCTCAGATGATCCATCTGCCTTGGCCTCCTAAAGTGCTGGGATTACAGGCAAGAGTCACCATGCCCAGCTCATTTTATTTTACTTTAAGAGCAGCTTTGAGATGTAATTCACAGATCATCAAGATAACTGTTTTGTTTTTGGTTTTGAGACAAGTCTCACTCTGCTGCCCAGGCTAGAGTGCAGTGGCACAGTCATAGTTCACTACCCTCTCCACCTCCTGGGCTCCAGCAACACTCCTACTTCAACCTCCTGAGTAGCTTGTACCAAAGGCACACGCTGCCACACCTGGTTAATATTTTAATTGTTTTGCATAGATGAGATCTCCCATTGTTGCCCAGGCTGGTCTCAAACTCCTGAGCTCAAGGGACCCTCCTGCCTCAGCCTCCCAAAGAGTTGAGATGACAGGCATGAGCCACCACACCCAGCAAGATCACTCTTTTTTTGTTTGTTTTGTTTTGTTTTGTTTTGTTTTGTTTTTGTTTTTTTGAGGCGGAGTTTCACTCTTGTTACCCAGGCTGGAGTGCAATGGCGCGATCTCGGCTCACCGCAACCTCCGCCTCCTGGGTTCAGGCAATTCTCCTGCCTCAGCCTCCTGAGTAGCTGGGATTACAGGCACACGCCACCATGCCCAGCTAATTTTTTGTATTTTTAGTAGAGACGGGGTTTCACCATGTTGACCAGGATGGTCTCGATCTCTTGACCTCGTGATCCACCCGCCTCGGCCTCCCAAAGTGCTGGGATTACAGGCTTGAGCTACCGCGCCCGGCCCAAGATCACTCTTTTAAAGTGTCTGGCTGGGCGGGGTGGCTGGTACTTGTCATCTCAGCACTTTGGGAGGCTGAAGCCAGCAGACCGCTTGAGCCCAGGAGGTCGAGACCAGCCTGGGCAACAATGGGAGATCTCATCTATACAAAACCATATATACAACATGACACAACCACGTCTCTACCAAGAAAAATACAAAAATTAGCTGAACATGTTGACACATGCCTGTAGTCCCAGCTACTGAGATGGGAAGATTGTTTGAGCCCAGGAGGCGGAGGCAGCACTGAGCAAAGATCGCACCACTGCACTCCAACCTGGGCAATTACAGCCAGACCCTGTCTCAAAAATAAAACATAATAAAGAAAGAAAGAAAGCGTATAGTTAGGTGGGTTTTAGCATATCCATAGACTCATGCATCAATCATCGTTACCTAATTCCACATTTCCATTACCTCCAAAATAAACCTGTCCCCACTAGCAGTCATTCGCCATTCCCCCTTCTCCAGCCCCTCACAGCCATTAATCTACTTTCTGTCTCTGTGGATTTGCCTATTCTGGACATTTCATATAAATGGAATTGTACAGTAGGTGGCCCTTTGTGTCTGGCTTCCTTCACATCACATAATGATCTCAAGGTTCATCCATGCCGTAGCATGAATCGGTACTTTAATCCCTCCTATGGCCAAATAATAGTAGTCTATTCTGAGGCCGAGACGGGTGGATCATGAGGTCAAGAGATCGAGACCATTCTGGTCAACATGGTGAAACCCCGTCTCTACTAAAAATACAAAAAATTAGCTGGGCATGGTGGTGCATGCCTGTAGTCCCAGCTACTCGGGAGGCTGAGGCAGGAGAATTGCTTGAACCCAGGAGACGGAGGTTGTGGTGAGCCGAGATCGCGCCATTGTACTCCAGCCAAGGTAACAAGAGCGAAACTCCGTCTCAAAAAAATAAAATAAAATAGTAGTCTGTTCTATGCGTATGCCAAATTTTGTTCATGTATTTATCAGTTCATCATAAGTTCATAAACATTTGGGTTATTTTCACTGTTTTGTTTTTTTTATTTTTGAGATGGAGTCTCGCTCTGTTGCCCAGACTAGAGTACAGTGGCTTGATCTTGGCTCACTGCAACCTCCATCTCCCAGGTTCAAGCAATTCGCCTGCCTCAGCCTCCTGAGTAGCTGGGATTACAGGCTTGTGTCACCATGCCTAGCTAATTTTTGTATTTTTAGTGGAGATGGGGTTTCACCATGTTGGTCAGGCTGGTCTCAAACTCCTGACCTTGTGATCTGCCCGCCTCGGCCTCTCAAAGTGCTGGAATTACAGGCGTGAACCACCGCACCCAGCCTTCACTTTCTAGCTATTATGAATAATGCTGCTGTGAACAGTCAGGTAGAAGTCTTTATGGAAACATGTTATGTATATGTATGTTTTTGAGATGGAGTCTCGCTCTGTTGCCCAGACTGGAATACAGTGGCACAATCTTGGCTCACGGTTGCCTCTGCATCCCAGGTTCAAGCAGTTTTTGTGCCTTAGCCTCTCAAGTAACTGGGATTACAGCTATGCACCACCACACACGGCTAATTTTGTATTTTTAGTAGAGACAGGATTTCATCACGTTGCCCAGGCTGGTCTTGAACTCCTGACCTCAAATGATTCGCCTGTCTCAGCCTCCCAAAGTATTGGGATTACAGGCGTGAGCCACTGCACCCAATCCAGAACTCATTCTTTTAGAAGGATCCCAGCACGAATCCATTAATGAGCTCCGAGCCTTCATGACATAATTACCTCCTAAAAAGGTCTCACCTCTCAACACTGTTGCATTGAGAATTGAATTTCCAACACATGAACTTTGAGGGACACATTCAAACCACAGCCGTGCCTGAGGCCTCAATTCTACCCTCCCAGCCTATGGCACTTTGGCCAAAAGCCTCTTTGCTTCTCCTATTAACTTTCAGGAGAATTTCTAATTTTAGTAAATAATAATAACCAGCATGGTCACTTTGCTGAGAGCTCTCTTGGGCTGGCTATAATATCAAGGCCTGTTCGTATTTCCGTTTTCAGTCATTTATTCCCTTCCTCGCTGGACCTATTTTTAAAACTTTCCAAATCAAACAAAAGCAGTTTCAGAAAAACAGCTGGCCACATCACAGTTTGGTTCAGTTCTACAGAGAGCCTGACTCTGTGAAAGAAAGCTTTTTTTTGAGACAATATCGCTCTGTAGCCCACGCTGGAGTGCTGTGATGCGGTCTCAGCTCACTGCTACCTCCACCTCCCAAGGTTCAAGCCATTCTCCTGCCTCAGCCTCTGGAGTAGCTGGGATTACAGGTGCCTGCCACCACATCTGGCTAATTTTTTGTATCATTAGTAGAGACTGGGTTTGCCACGCTGGTCTGGAACTCCTGACCTCGTGATCCACCCGCCTCAGTCTCCCAAACTAGGATTACAGGCATAAGCCACTGTGCCTGGCCAAAAGAAAGCTTTTTAAAAAATAAAAGTTCCCACCAATTTAGCCTTTTCAATAGATGAGAACTGCCAACTTTATTACGTAGTGAGAGCTTTAGGGAGAGCTCTGAGTCCATAGGAAGGCAGTTACAATATTTAAATTATATTCACTTATGAGTCTTTTTCTTTTCTTTTTTTTTCTTTTTTTTTTTTTTTTAGCAGCTAATAGATATTCCCTTTGCCCTGCACTTGATTCCCCAAATCTGATGTGTGATAATAAAATTACGAATATATGAGTAATTTACACACATTACATTTTGGAATTGCACTGAAAAGTGTTACTATGCATTTTAAGTATCTTTTTGGAAATTTCCTGATTAAGAGGTTTTCAGAAATGGAGAGCATCAATTTGGAGCTATGATTAAAATGAATTCCTTTATTTCTATGTTTAAGATTATGTCGATGGTGCAGATGACATGATTTTAATGTAAATGTGAGCTTACTTGTAAGTCTTTTTCACTTAATGTGTTTTCATTGTGAATCTAATGATATGCAAACTCAAGCTTTCAAAATAGATGTCTCTTCCAAGTTTCAACAGGCAGAAATGCTAGGCAAACTGCTTTTTTCATTGTTTTAATAGTTAATGGAAAAGTCTGCTTTGGACATGTGATTTTTCTAACACTTTCACCATCTTCACAGAGGATTCATTTTTTATAGCCTTGTGTCTCTAGCTTTAGTACAAAACAAATGCTGACCTAATTAACGAAAGCTTGCATCCACCGGGCTCTTGGGAGATGCTGGGTGCTGTGCTGTATGTTTTGCAATGATTCTCAGCTAACCTCATCAATCCGGTAAGGCGGGTGCAACCATTATTATTACTCCCATTCCAAAGATGAGTAGGCTGATGCTGAGGTGTTACAGAGCTTGCCCAAGGTCCAACGGCAAGAATAGGGCAACAGGGCCAGATGTGGTGGCTCACACTTGTAATCCCGGCACTTTGGGAGCCTGAGGCAGGAGGATCAGATGGCCCAGGAGTTCAAGGCCAGCCAAGCAACATAGTGTACACCTCATCTCTACTAAAAAAGGAATTTTTTAAAATTAGCCAGGTGTGGTGGTAGTACCTGTAATCTCAGCCACTCAAGGGAGCCTCAGCCACTCTGAGGCAGGCAGATTGCTTGAGCCTAGGAATTGGAGACTGCAGTGAGCTATGACCATGCCACTGCACTCCAGCCTGGGTGACAGAGAGAGACTCTGTCTCAAAAAAAAAAAAAAGTCCATTCCTGCCTGTTTTGTGTGAAGAGACTGCCTTGGGGACAGAAGGAATGCTGCAGACGGTTAAGAGGGGATTGCTTCCTCCCTTGACCCCCTACCAAGTGAGAAAACAACAGCGAGGCCAGGGTGGTGATGAAATAGATGGGCAGAAGGTCAGGCATGGTGGCTCAAGCCTGTAACCCCAGCACTTTGGAAGGTCAAGGTGGATCACCTGAGGTCAGGAGTTCAAGACCAGCCTGACCAACAAGGTGAAACTCCATCTCTAAACAATTTTTTAAAAAAGAAAGAAACAGACGGGCAGAAAAAAAGAGTGGAGGTGGGGTGCGGTGGCTCACACCTGTGATCCCACCACTTTGGGAGGCCGAGGTAGGCAGATCACCTGAGGTCAGGAGTTCAAGACCAGCCTGACCAACAGGCTCTCTACTAAAACCCTGTCTCTACTAAAAATACAAAATTATCCAGGCATGGTTGCACACACCTGTAATCCCAGCTATTCAGGAGGCTGAGGCAAGAGAATCGCTTGAACGCAGGAGGCAGAGGTTACAGTGAGCTGAGATTGTGCCACTGCACTCCAGCGTGGGCAACAAGAGTGAAACTCCATCTCAAAAAGAAAAAAAAAGAAATCCTGTCTCTGTTCATTTTCTCACATTTAACATTCAGAGTGGCAACATTCCCTATAGCATGTTGGTGTTCAGTGCCTCCCTTAGGTTAGCATCTGATGAGGCCAGTAGACTCCTGCCCCAGCCTCCACTTACGCAGAGAATAGACTTTGCATGGAGGTACAGGGCTATCCATTCTGTGTGAGGTGAGAGCATTCCAGAGTCCCCAGATGGCCTACTAATGAGCCATATAGTCCCATAATGGAGATCCAACCTTCCCATCTACAGGTAGCACCCGAAGGCCAGGAGTCATTCTTCCCTAGGAGACTTTCCCACTAGAAGTTTCCATTGCCTGGATGCTCCCTATACCTTGAAGTGTCCCTGGTGACTATCCATGCTGCCTGCCACCTGACCTTAATCCTCTTGAATTCCCCGGGTTGAGACACAGAGGTGGATTTTATTGGGTGTCCTCTCTGCTATGACCTCTCTCTGGTTTACTGATTGTAAAAAAATGAATCAGACCAAGCACAGTGGCTCACGCCTGTAATCCCAGCACTTTGGCAAGCCAAGATGTGCAGATCGCTTGAGGTCGGGAAGTCAAGACCAACCTGGCCAACATGGTGAAACCCCATCTCTACTAAAAACACAAAAAATTAGCCAGGAGTGGTGGTGCACTCCTGTAATTCCACCTACTCAGGAGGCTGAAGCAGGTGAATTGCTTGAACCCGGAAGGTAGAAGTTGCAGTGAGTCCAGATTGTGCCACTGTACTCCAGCCTGGGCGACAGCATGAGATTGTCTCATAATAATAATAATAACAACAACAATGGCCGGGCGCGATGGCTAACGACCGTAATCCCAGCACTTTGGGAGTCTGAGGTGGGTGGATCACCTGAAGTCAGAAGTTCAAGACCAGCCTGGCCAACAAGGTGAAACCCTGTCTCTACAAAAAATACGAAACCTAGCCAGGTGTAGTGGCACATACTTGTAATACCAGCTACTTGGGAGCCTGAGGCAGGAGAATCACTTGAATCCCAGGTGGTGGAGGCTACAGTAAGCTGAGATCATACCACTGCACTCCAGCCTGGGTGACAGAGCAAGACTCCATCTCAAAAGAATAAAAATAATAATTAATTAATTAATTAATTAAAAATAAATTTAAGGCCAAGCGCAGTGGCTCACGCCTGTAATCCCAACACTTGGGGAGGCTGTAGCAGGTGGATCATGAGGTCAGGAGTTCAAGACCAGCCTAGCCAACATGGTGAAAGCCCATTTCTACTGAAAACACAAAAATTAGCTGGGTATGGTGGCATGTTCCTGTAATCTCAGGTACTTGGGAGGCTGACGCGGGAGAATTGCTGCAACCAGGACCTGGAAAGTGGAGGTTTCAGTAAGCCAAAATCACATCACTGCACTCCAGCCTGGGCTACAGAGCGAGACTCTGTTTCAAAAAGCAAAACAAAAACAAAACCAAATAGCCATCTTGGCAACAACTGATGCTGCCTAAATGAGGAGGCAGGGCAGCTGTGGAGCCCTCCCGGGGCCTGGACAGCAGGGTACCTGTCCTCCACCCCCTAGTGTCTGACAACCCTGGGATGAATCGGACTAAGCATGGACACTGGGAGCCTGCCAAGAGCAAGAGAGGTTTTCAGAAGACGGCCTGGAGAAGCCTAGCTCCAATGCCAGCATGAGCATCCGGTACTCAGTGAGTGTCCCTCCTGGGCATTCTGTAGATCGTTTCTTTTCTTTTTTCTTTTGAGACAGAGTCTCACTCTGTTGCCCAGGCTGGAGTACAGTGGCATAATCTCAGCTAACCGAAAACTCTGCTTCTCTGGTTCTAGTGATTCTCCTGCCTCAGCCTCCCAAGTAGCTGTGACTAAAGGTGACTGCCACCATGCCTGGCTAATTCGTATATTTTTAATAGAGACAGGGTTTCACCATGTTGGCCAGGCTGGTCTCAAACTCCTGACCTCAGGTGATCTGCCTGCCTCAGCCTCCCAAAGTGCCAAGATTACAGGATTGAGCCACTGTGCCCGGCAAGCCACCATTTCTCTTCCAGATGGCTACTGAGAGCAGGACCCCAGAGAGTGTTCATTAAGGGCAACGTGGGAACCAGGCCTTGAACCAGGCCTTGTTCAAGACCTGGTTCTCCCACTTACAGGGCTTGAGCAATTCACTTTCCCTCCCTGAGGCTTGGTGACCTCTGCTGTGAAATAGAGAGAGACACCTATCACCTGCTGTCAGTGCCCATCAAGGCAAGATCGAAAGAGGGAGGTACCCATCACCATGGGTCTTGTTCATGGAAGAGGGGCAGAGGAAAGATTCATGCATGATTAAAGACTGGCTGCAATTTCCTGCTTGCCTTTGGAATGAATCAAAAACAAGTGAAAACGTGTGGTTGAGGCAAAGCATTTGGGTCTGTGGGGACTCTGCAGTGGACAGAGGAGGCCTGGGGCTGACTGAGTTATCTAAGTGGGTGATTGTTTTTTTCCTGTTTGCAAAATAAGAATCAGGTTCCAGAGGGGATACATAGAGTAAAATTAAATGTTTCCCTCCAAGCCTCCAAGCATCCTCCCAGTGGAAGGCTTCCCAAGCAGCATCACAGGGTAACTTTCCGTTGTCACTATCTGAAACAACTGAAAGGAAGAATGGCAAATTTCTTTTCTTTCTTTTTTTTTTTTGGAGACAAGAGTCTCACTCTGTCGCCAGCCTGGAGTGCAATGGTATAACCTCGGCTTACTGCAATCACCACCTCCTGAGTCCAAGCAATTCCCCTGCCTCAGCCTCCCAAGTATCTGGGATTACAGGCATGTACCACCATGCCCGGCTAATTTTATTTTGTATTTTAGTAAAGACGAGGTTTCACCATGTTGGCCAGGATGGTCTCGAACTCCTGACCTTGTAGTACACCAGCCTTGGTTTCCCAAAGTGCTAGGATTACAGGTGTGAGCCAGCCACTGCACCCGGCCTTGTTTTGTTTTGTTTTGTTTGAGATGGAGTCTTGCTCTGTCGCCCAGGCTGGAGTACACTGGCATGATCTTGGCTCAGTGCCACCTCCACCTCCTGGGTTCAAGCAATTCTCCCCAAGTAGCTGGGATTACAGGCGCACCCCCACCACGCCTAGCTAATTTTTTTTTGTATTTTTAGCAGAGAAGGGGTTTCACCATGTTGACCAGGGTAGTCTCGATCTTCTGACCTCATGACACCGGCCTTGGCCTCCCAAAGTGCAGGGATTTCAGGCCTGAGCCACCATGACCACTAAGCCTTGAATTTGAAGCCTTGAACATACATAATATCTACTTGACAAATATTTATGGACTGGAAGGAAGGAAGGGAGGAAGGATGAGAGGAGGGAGGGAGGCATAGAAAAGAGTCCTGGCCCCCAAGTTTTTCACTGTTATTTGCAGCCAAGCTTGGAAACAGATGTGTGGGCAGAGTGCAAAGAACGCTGGAAGAAAAGGGCTCTGAGCTGGTAGGGGCTTTGCATAAACTCTCTTTCTCCTTATGTTAGCATCCTCCTTTCCACAGAAGAGAAGTCATTTGCAAAGTGATCAGGCACAAAGCTCATCTTCAAATTCAAGGCTTAGTGGGCATGGTGGCTCAGGACCATAATCTCAGCAATTTCGGAGGCTGCAGCAAGAGGATTGCTTGAGCCCAGGAGTTAGAGACCAGCCTGGGCAACATAGTGAGACCCTATATCTTAGAAAAAAAATTTAATTAGGCTGGGCGACATGGCTCATGCCTATAATCCCTGCACTTTGGAAGGCTGAAGTGGGCGGATCACCTGAGGTCAGGAGTTGAGGATCAGCCTAGCCAACATGATGAAACCCCGTTACTACTACTAAAAATACAAAAATTAGCCAGGGGTGGCGACAGGCGCCTGTAATCTCAGCTACTCTGTAGGCTGAGACAGAAGAATCACTTGAATCCGGGAGGTGGAGATTGCAGTGAGCCAGGATCATGCCACTGTACTCCAGCCTAGGTGACAGAATGAGACTCCATATTGAAAAAAAAAAAAATGAATTAAAGAACAAATTCAAGGCTTATATGGTTGCAGAGAACCCTCTTCTTTCAGAATAAATGAGAACCAGATTATTCCTGCTAAGTCGGGGGCAAAAACACTGGCAATGAATACACTGTACCTCCAAAGCAGACAAATCTTAACCAGAAACTCTGGGAAAAGGACACATTCGTCAACCTCGGGGGGAAACTGGTTTCAAGTAACTCAAAGGTGACACCCGATGTCGCTTTAGGGAACTACACCAAATCCTAAACTCTTCAAGAAGAGGGAGCAAGGCTGCTGTTTCCTTCCACTGCTGTCCAGCCAGGTCCATGAGGCTCTGAGAGGCTGGGCTGAACGAGGAGACCCGCAGGGCTTGGCTAAAAGAGCCTCTCACTTAAAAGGAAGCCCAGAGCAAGATGAGCTGCCTTCTTGGGGTTGCTGTATCTTTTCTCTGCCTGAATAAGCTGCTACTGATTTAGTTACCCGGATTCTTCTCTGATTCCTGCGGCTGCATTTGAAGAGCAGAAATCCTGGCAAGAGGAAACACTGATTTGGACTAAAAACTTGACTGAGGCGGACCCTGGAGTCATAGGAGTCTAGGTGGGAATCTGCTTTGGTTCCTACCAACTCTGTAGCTCTGGTCACATAACTTCACCTCGCTGAGCCTCAGTTTCTTGCCTATAAATGGAAATGATACCTATTTTGCAAGGTTGCCCAACTTGATTGCATGAGATCACCAATGTACACAGTAATAAAATAGAAAAAGCTTAGCAAGTGTGGATACTATTGTGGCTGACATTTACTGAGCCCTTATCAAAGCCTTTGATAATCACTGCCTTTTTCCCTCCTTCCCTCCCTCCTTTCTTTCTCTTTCTCTTTTTAATTTTTAAAATTTTTTATTTTTTGGAGACAAAGTCTTGCCCTGTCACTCAGTGGAGTGGTACAATCTCCACTCACTGCAACCTCTGCCTCCTGGGTTCAAGCAATTCTCCTGCCTCAGCCTCCCAAATAGCTGGGACTACAGGCACACACCTCCACAACCAGCTAATTTTTGTATTTTAGTAGAGATGGGGTTTTGCCATGTTGCCCAGTCTGGTCTTGAACCCCTGAGCTCAGGCAATCTGCCCACCTTGGCCTTCCAAAGCACTGGGATTACAGGCGTGAGCCACTGCGCCTGGCCCAGATCTCGCTCTGATGCCCAGGCTGGAGTGCAGTGGCCCCATCACAGCATCATGGCTCACAGCAGCCTCGACTTCCTGAACTCAAGCAATCCTCACATCTCAGCTCCTTCCCGTACAAGAATCTGGGATTACAGGCATGTGGCACCACACCCAGCTATTTTTCAAATTTTTGTAGAGACAGTGTCTTGCTATGTTGCCCAGACTGGTCTCAAAATCCTGGCCTCAAGGAATCCACCCACCTCAGCCTCCCAAAGTGCTGGGATTACCGACATGAGCCACTGCACCCAACCACCAATCATTGCCTTTTTTTTTTTTTTTTTTTTTTTTGAGACAGAGTCTTTTTCTGTCGTCAGGTGCCAGGCTGGAGTACAGTGGCACGACCTCAGCTCACTGCAACCTCCGCTTCCTGGGTTCAAGCAATTCTCCTGCCTCAGCCTCCCAAGTAGCTGGGACTACAGGCGCGCACCACCATGCCCAGCTAATTTTTGTATTTTTAGTAGAGATGGGGTTTCACCATGTTGGTCAGGATGGTCTCACTATCTTGACCTCGTGATCCACCTGCCTCGGCCTCCCAAAGTGCTGGGATTACAGGAGTGAGCCACCGAGCCCAGCCTCATCGCCTTTTTCAATGCTCACAACAAACCTCTGAAGTAGCTGATAGATTTTTTTAGACGGGGTTTTGCTCTAGTCACCCAGGCTGGAGTGTAGTTGTGCAATCTTGGCTTTTTTCAACCTACACCTCCCAGGTTCAAGCAATTATCATGTCTCAGCCTCCCAGCATAGCTGGGGTTACAGGCATGCACTACCACACCCGGCTAATTTTTGTATTTTTAGTAGAGATGAAGTTTCACCATGTTGGCCAGGCTAGTCTGGAATTGATGGCCTCAAGTGATCCGCCTGCCTCAGCCTCTCAAAGTGCTGGGATTAGAGGCATGAGCCACTGTATGTGGCCTGAAGTAGTTAATATTTGTGTAGGTGGGAAAAACTGAGGTCCAGAGAGAATGATGAAGATCATATATTAATAAGTAGCCAAGCTGGCATTCAAATCCAGTCCATCTGACTTCAGAGTACCCACTGTGAAGCATTACTCCATAATGGCTCTGTTCATCCCTGAGATGTCTGAGGAAAACAAACAAGCATATATATATATAGTGGCTCCAGTATATTATTGTTAAGGAGATAATTCAAAACCAAATGTACGCGGGGTGCGGTGGCTCACACCCGTAATCCCAGCACTTTGGGAGGCTGAGGTGGGTGGATCACCTGAGGTCAGGAGTTCGAGAGCAGCCTGGCCAACATGGAGAAACCCTCTCTCTCAAAAAAAAATAAAAAATAAATTAAAAAAAAAAAAAAAAAAACACGCCGGGCGCGGTGGCTCAAGCCTGTAATCCCAGCACTTTGGGAGGCCGAGGCGGGTGGATCACGAGGTCAAGAGATCCAGACCATCCTGGTCAACATGGTGAAACCCCGTCTCTACTAAAAATACAAAAAATTAGCTGGGCATGGTGGCGTGTGCCTGTAATCCCAGCTACTCAGGAGGCTGAGGCAGGAGAATTGCTTGAACCCAGGAGGCGGAGGTTGCGGTGAGCCGAGATCGCGCCATTGCACTCCAGCCTGGGTAACAAGACCGAAACTCCGTCTCAAAAAGAAAAAAAAAAAAAAAAAAACAATGTACTTGGCTGGGCATGGTGGCATCTGCCTGTAATGCCAGCTGCTCAGCAGGCTGAGGCAGGAGGACTGTTTGAACCCAGGAATTCCAGCCCAGCCTGGACAACATAGCAAAACTCCCCTCTCTAAAAAATATAATAATTTTGGCCAGGTGTGGTGGCTCACACGTGTAATCCCAGCACTTTGGGAGGCCAAGGCCAGTGGATCACTGGAGGCCAGGAGTTCAAGACCAGCCTGGCCAACATGGTGAAACCCTGTCTCTACTAAAATTATTTAAAAATTAGCTGGGCATGGTGGCACGCTCCTGTAATCCCAGCTACTCAGGAGGCTGAGGCAGGAGAATTGCTTGAACCTGGGAGGCAGAGGTTGCAGTGAGCTGAGTTCCTGCCATTGCACTCCAGCCTGGTTGAAAGAGCAAGACTCTGTCTCAATAAATAAATAAATAAATAAAATAAAATTTTTTTGAGACAGAATTTTGCACTGTAGTTCAGGCTGTAATGCAGTGCCACAATCTTGACTCATTGTAATCTCCACTTCCCGGGTTCAGGCAATTCTCCTGCCTCAGCCTACTGAGTAGCTGGGACTCAGTAGCTGGGATTACAGGCATGCACCACCATGCCCAGCTGATTTTTTTTGTATTTTTAGTGGAGACGAGGTTTCACCATGTTGACCATGATGGTCTCGATCTCTTGACCTTGTGATCCACCTGCCTCGGCCTCCCAAAGTGCTGGGATTACAGGCTTGAGCCACCACGCCCGGCCCCAAAATTATTTTTTAAAAAATTAAATGTACCCAATTTTTAAATGGCTCAAGAGTCTGAAAAGACACTTCTCTGAGGAAGATATATAAATAGCCAGGAAGCACTTTCAAAAATGCTGTTTCTTTTTTTTTCTTTTTAATAAAAGATTCTCAAGCCAGGTGCTGCAGCTCACGCCTGTAATCCCAGCAATTTGGGAGGCTGAAGCAGGTAGATCACCTGAGGTCAGGAGTTTGAGACCAGCTTGGCCAACATGGTAAAACTCTATCTGTACTAAAAATAAAAATACATGCACTGAGGCCAAGAGCAACATGACAAAAAAATTAAATTTAAAAAATAGAAAAATACAAAAATTAGTTGGGTATGGTGGCACATGCCTGTAATCCCAGCTGCTTGGGAGGCTGAGTCAGGAGAATCACTTGAACCCAGGAGGCAGAGGTTGCCGTGACTCAAGATCACACCATTGTACTCCAGCCTGGGTAACATAGTGAGACTCCATCTGCCAAAAAAAATACATGGGCATAAATGACTGCAAAACTGCCCTGAGTGGCTACTCTCTGCTTACGGGGTAGCCTGGCTCTGTGGAAGCAGCTGTAACACCTAAGGAGCTATAATACCAACATTTAATAAAGCTGTTTTATTTTACCTCCAGCTTGCCCTTCCTTTCTTTCATGGGCAAAGCCAAGAACCCTCACAGGCTAAGTCCCAGTTTGGGGGTCACCTGCCCTGCATCACTGGTAAGTTTCATTTGGCCTCTAGGGAGAAGGTTGTTAGCGTTAAGCGTGGCTTAGGGTCTGACAGGTGAATGGATAGTAAAGAGGCAGGGAGGAGAAAGAGAGGAAGGTGTATTCCTTGCCTTCAGCCTTCCAGATCCCAGGTTAACTTGTAGTAGGAACAGGGCAGGACTGTCTCTAACTGCAATCAAGTACAGGAAATTAACCAGATTATACACTGTTCAGATTGCTCAGCACAAGCATGAAGTTTGCAGCTCTCTCAACAAGATAGTCAAACACCACTGCCAACAGCAACACAGACAGGCTGCCAGCAACTAATTAGGTATCCAGAAGAGAGACTTAACACCACCACGTCAGGTAGGCTCTGCCCAGAACCCAGCCCCCAGCCCCCAGCCCCCAGTCCCCAGGCGACAGACTCAGGGTTTGGACATGACTAGAATGAGTCCTCAGCCTCCAACTAGTCTGTCCTGTAGCTGTGGGAATAGCAGGGCTCTGTGACATTTCCATTATCATATGTGTTTCAGTAAGGATGACTTAGAGTGTAACAGCTGTGCGACAAATACAAGGGCCTTAAAATTTACTTGTACATTTCATCGTTTCTGTAAAAACAGCTTTGTTGAAATATAATTCACAGGCTATACAATTCACCCTTTAAAGTGAACAATTCCACAGTTTTCAGTGTATTCAGAGTTGCGGCATCTCACCACAACCAATTTTAGAACATTTTCATCTTCCCCCAAAGAAATCCTATGCTGGCCAGGTACAGTGACTCACACCTGCAATCCCAGCATTTTGGGAGGCCGAGGTGGGAGGATCACTTGAGCCCTGGAGTTTGAGACCAGCCTTGGCAAAATAACAAGACACACATCTCTACACAACTAAAAAAAAATGTTAGTCAGTTGTGGTGGTGCACACCTGTAGTCCCAGCTACTTGGGAAGCTGAGGCAGGAGGATTGGTTGAGCCCAGGAGTTGGAGATTGCAGTGAGGTGGTATGATTGCACCACCGCACTCCAACCTGGGTGACAGAGTGAGTCCTTGTCAGAAAAAAAGGAAGGAAAAGAAAGGAAGGAAGGAAGGAAGGAAGGAGAAAAGAAGGGAAGGCCAGAAGCAGTGGCTCAGGCATGTAATCCAAGCACTTTGAGAGGCTGAGGCAGGCAGATCACGAGATCAGGAGTTGGAGACCAGCCTGACCAACGTGGTGAAACCTCGTCTCTACTAAAAATACAAAAATCAGCTGGGTTTGGTAATCACAGCTCCTCAGGAGGCTGAGGCAGGAGAATTGCTTGAACCTGGGAGGCGGAGGTTGCAGTGAGCTGAGATTGCACCGTTGCACTTCAGCCTGAGCAACAGAGCAAGACTCTGTCTCAAAAAACAAACCAAAAATAAATAAATAAATAATAAAAAAGAAGAAAGAAGGAAAAGGAAAGAAAGGAAAAAGAAAGATTCAACATCCATTAGCAGTCACTCCCCAGGTCCTTCCAGTCACTTCCCAGCCCCTGGCAACCACGAATCCATTTTTGTCTCTGTGGATTCGCCTGTTCCATACATTTCCTATAAATGGAATCATACACTATGTCATCTTCTGTGTCTGGTTTCCTTTTGCTTAACATGTTTTCAGGGTCGATTCATGTTGTAGGATGCACTTCACTCCTTTTCTTTTCTTTTTTGAGACAGAGTTATGCTCTGTCACCCAGGCTGGAGTTCAGTGGTGCAATCTTGGCTCACTGCAACTTCTGCCTCCCAAGTTCAAGCGATTCTCCTGCCTTGGCCTCCCGAGTAGCTGGGATACAGGTGCTCGCCACCATGCCCAGTTAACTTTTGTACTTTTTTAGGAGAGATCAGGTTTCACCATGTTGGCCAGGCTGATTTCAAACTCCTGACCTCAAGCGATCTGCCTGCCTCAGCCTCCAGAAGTGCTAGGATTACAGGCGTGAGCCACCGCACCCACTTCATTCCTTTTTATGGCCAAATAATATTTCACTGTATGGATAGACCACATTTTCTTTATCCATTCATTAGCTAAGGGACATTTGGGTTATCTGCACTTTTTGGCTATAACAAAATAATGAGAGTACCAACAATAATGCTGCTATGAGCATTTGTGCATAAGTTTTTGAGTGGACAGACATTTTTAGTTGTCTTGGGTATTTACCTAGGAGTGGAATTGCTGGATCATATGTTTAACTTCATGTTGCCAGGCTAGAGGGCAGTGGTGTGATCTCAGTTCACTGCAACTTCCACCTCCTGGATTAAAGCAATTCTTCTGCCTCAGTCTCCCAAGTAACTGGGATTACAGGCATCCATCACCATGCCTGGCTAATTTTTGTATTTTTATTAGAAATGGGGTTAGAGATGGGGTTTCACCATGTTGGCCAGTCTTGTCTCCAATTCCTGACCTCAGGTGAGCCGCCTGCCTCAGGCTCCCAAATTGCTGGCATTACAGGTGTGAGCCACCATGCCTGACTATACCCACTTTTAATAACATACAGATTAATGCATAAAACATTAGTGGTTTATGTACAATTTCTAGGGGAAGGGTTGTATTGGTCCTCAGGGCACTGCCATGGAAATGGGCAGTAAGTCCTGAGTGTTGTCATGGTGATGGTGACCTGACAAGGCACACTGGTGGGCATGTCTTATAGAAAGCTGCTTCCACCCCAGCCCTGTTTTAGCTGGTCCTCAACTGGATCCTGTGTCTAAGTCCCACCTCTGGAGTTGAGTCCCTCCTCCTACCTCAGCAGAGCATCAGTCAAAGTAGAAAGCTAAGACCTCTGTTGATCTAGTGGGAGAGTCTGCCTCATCTTTGCCCCAGAGCTCCCTCCTTCTTGTGTGGGGATGAGACAGGGAGGCTGTTATACATCTCCTGTGAATACTGCCCCTAGGAGTGGGCGGGTACCAGCCTACAAGGCGGTAAGCTATAGGTCTGTGGAGGGGAGAGACATGGAGAGAAAAGGATCCCTTGTAGAACATCCTCATCTATATCATCTCAATCTGTTATCTCTGTCTCCCACAGCAGCCCTGACTGTGCTTACCTGGGTCTCTGTTGACTGTGTAAATATTTTGTCTCACTAACACAATTATGACATCTGAAGACAGGAAATAGAATTTCTTTTTCTTGCTATCTTCCAGATAAATTGTTATAAACCAAAACTGTGGACACATGCAGTGGTAGGCAGAAGAATGGCCCCTAAAAATGTCCACTTCCTGATCCCCAGAACTTGTGAATAAGGGACCTTATATGGCAAAAGGGACATCGCAGATGAGTTTGAAAATTCAGCTAAGGATATTGAGGCCGCGTATTGTGGCTCAAGCCTGTAATCCCAGCACTCTGAGAGGCTAAGGCAGGAGGATTGCTTGAGGCCAGGAGTTTGAGACCACCCTGGGCAATATAGCAAGAGACCATATCTACAAACAATTTAAAAACTAGCCAGGTCTGGTGGTCACCCGAGATTGGGAGTTCGAGAACAGCCTGAGCAGCATGGAGAAACCCTGTCTCTACTAAAAATACAAAATTAGCCAGGCGTGGTGGTACGTGCCTCTAATCCCATCTAGTCAGGAGGCTGAGGCAGGAGAATCACTTGAACTTGGAGGCAGAGGTTGAGGTGAGGTCAGCCAAGATTGGGCCACTGCTCTCCAGCCTGGGCAACCAGAGCAAAACTCCTTCTTTTTTTTTTTTTTTTTTTTTTTTTTTGAGACGGAGTTTCGCTCTTGTTACTCAGGCTGGAGTGCAATGGCGTGATCTCGGCTCACCGCAACCTCCGCCTCCTGGGTTCAAGCAATTCTCCTGCCTCAGCCTCCTGAGTAGCTGGGATTACAGGCACGTGCCACCATGCCCAGCTAATTTTTTGTATCTTTAGTAGAGACGGGGTTTCACCATATTGACCAGGATGGTCTTGATCTCTCAATCTTGTGATCCACCCGCCTCGGCCTCCCAAAGTGCTGGGATTACAGTCTTGAGCCACAGCGCCCGGCCGCAAAACTCCTTAAAAACAACAACAACAACAACAACAACTAGCCAGGCATGGTGGTATGTGCCCGTAGTTAGTTCCAACTACTTGGGAGACTGAGGCAGGAGGATGGCTTGAGCACAGAAGTTGGAGGCTGCAGTAAGCTATGATTGCATCACTGCGCTCCAGCCTGGATGACAGAGCAAGACCCTATCTCAAAACAGAGAGTGAGAGAGAGATCTTTAGATGAGAAGATAATCCTGGGTTATTCAAACAGGCCCAGTAAAATGAGCTCATTCAAATGGATCCTTAAAAGAGTGGGGAAGTAGTCTCAGGGTCATAGAAGTAAATGTAACAACGGGAACAGAAGTCAGAGCAATGCAGGGCCACGAGTCAAGGAATTCAGGTGCCTTTGGAAGCTGGAGAAGACAAGGAAGCATATTGTCTCCCATGCCTCCAGAAGGAATGCAGTCTTGCCAACCCAATTCTGACCTGCATATACGTAATGAATGTGGGTTGTCTGGAACCACTAAGTTTATGGAAGTTTGTTACAGCAGCCACAGCAAACCCACATGCATCTACCATCCTCTGCCTCACCACCATTGCAATCATCATGGTGAATGCTGACTGAGTTTACTGATGTAATCATCATGAAAATGAATAAATGGAAAATATATACAATTATGGCCCTATTTTATTATATTGAGACAGGGTCTCGCCATGTTGCCCAGGCTGGAGTACACTGGCATGAACACTGCTTACTGCAGCCTTGAACTCCTGGTTGCAAGCCATCCTCTTGCCTTAGCTTCCTGGGTAACTAGGTTTACAGATGTGAGCCACCACATCTGGCTTGTTACAAATTTCTTTTACCTGTAGAGACAGGGTCTCACAATGTTTGCCAGGGCTGCTCTCAAACTCCTGGGCTAAAGCAATCTACCTGCCACAGCCTCCCAAAGTTGTGGGTTTATAGTTGGGAGCCACATCAATGGGCCTGTTACCCTCATTTTACAGATGAGAAAACTGAGGCTCAGAAAGGTAACATAATGGAAGTTTTTATCTGGTTTGGTGTTTGTTGTGGCAGCAGAAACTGATCTTAGCTAGTACAAGCTAGACAGCAGGCAGTGGCCCTGAGCAGGATAAATCCTTGAGGAAGTACCATATGGGACATAGTGGGGCCTAAGCATGAGTCTTTGAGGTGACACTTTCACCTCCCAGACACCCATCTTTGGGATTTCTCTTTTTTTGAGACCGAGCCTGGCTCTGTTGCCCAGGTTGGAGTGCAGTGTTGCGATCTCGGCTTACCATGACCTCCACCTCCCAGGTTCAAGATATTCTTTTGCCCAGCCTTTCTGAGTAGCTGGGATTACAGGTGCATGCCGCTATGTCACACTAATTTTTGTATTTTTACTGGAGACAGGGTTTCACCACATTGGTCAGGCTGGTCTCAAACTCCTGACCTCATGATCCACCCACCTCGGCCTCCCATACTGCTGGGATTACAGGTGTGAGCCACCAGGATTGGCCTGTCTTTCACATTTCTAATTTCTCTCTCTTTTTCTTTTTTTGACCAGGAAGTTTCATTCTTGTTGCCCAGGCTGGAGCATAATGGCAAGATCTCACCTCACTGCAACCTCCCTCTACTGGGTTTAAGCAATTCTTCTGCCACAGTCTCCTGAGTAACTGGGATTACAGGTGCCTGCCACCATGCCCGGCTAATTTTTGTATTTTTAATAGAGACAGGGTTTCACCATATTGACCAGACTGATCTTGAACTCCTGACCTCAGGTGATCCACCCACCTTGGCCTCCCAAAGTGCTGGGATTACAGGTGTGAGTCACCACACCTGGCCCAGAATTTCTAATTTTTTGTTAACAAAACACAGTATTTGTTGACAGCTAGGGATACAATGGTGACCCAAAAAAAGGAGACATCACTCCTGCTCACACGATGCTGTGATGCTCACTTATAGCTAAGGGAGAAAGCAGGTTAATCAGCTCAGCACTGTGAAAAAGGACACGCTGCAACCCTGCTAAGTGCTGTGTGTGAGAAGCAGTGTGAGCACACGTGATAGTGAAGCCACAGGTGCAATGACATGTGGGCAGTGAGGAGTCACTGAGCCTTAGAAGCCAGAAGGGAAGAGCCATCTCTGGTGTCTTAGATGCTAAGTTTTATTTTTTTTCTCCTGGTCTGCTTTTTCCATATTTGGTACCACTACCAGGAGAGTTGTGCAGCATCGCCTCATGGAACTTCCTGAAGCAATCTGTCTGCTTTTTCTTTTGACTGAGAGTTTCACTCTGTTGCCCCGTCTGAAATGCAACGGTATGATCTTGGCTCACTGCAACCTTTACCTGCCAGAGGCATAAACCGCCACGCCCAGCCTCAATTATTTCTTTTATTAAGGTTAAATACATATACTTATAAAACATAAAATATGACCAAGTGCAGTGGCTCATACCTGTAATCCAGATACTTTGGGGGGCCAAGGCTGGTGGATTGCTTACTTAAGCCCAGGAGTTCAAGATCAGCCCCCATCTAATCAAGACCTCAATTCTACAAAAAATTTAAAACATTAGCCAGGCATAGTGACATGCACCCACAGTCCCAGCTACTCAGGAGGCTGAGGTGGGAACCCAGCCCAGGCTTAAGCCCAGGAGTTCAAGGCTGCAGTGAGCTGTGATCACACCACTGCACTCCAGCATGGGTGACAGAGGGAGACCCTGTTTCTTAAAAAAAAAAAAAAAAAAAGACCAGGCTCAATGGCTCACATCTGTAATCCCAACACTTAGGTAGCTCAAGGCAGGTGGATCATTTGAGGACAGCAGTTCGAAATCAGCATAGGCAACAGAGTGAAACCCTGTTTCTACTAAAAATACAAAAAATAGCCAAACATGGTGGCAGGCACATGTAATCCCAGCTACTCAGGAGACTGAGGCAGAAAAATCGCTTGACCCTGGAAGTGGAGGCTGCAGTGAGCAAAAATGGCACCACTGCACTCCAACGCAGGCAATGGAGTAAGACTACAACACATACACACACACACACACACACACACACACACACAAAGCTGAGCAAAGGGGCTCATGCCTGTAATCCCAGTACTTTGGGAGGCCAAGGTGGGTGGATCACTTGAGGTCATGAGTTCGAGACCAGACTGACCAACATGGTGAAAACTCATCTCTACTAAAAATAAAAAAATGAGCTGGATGTGGTGGCACATGCTTGTAATCCTAGCTACTTGGGAGGCTGAGGCAGGAGAATCTCTTTAACCCAGGAAGTAGAGGTTGCAGTGAGCTGAGATTGCGCCATTGCACTCTAGCCTGGGCAACAAGAACTAAAGCCCTTCTCAACAACAACAACAACAACAAAAAGGTATCCGATATAGTTTAGCTATGTCCCCACCCAAATCTCACCTTGAATTGTAATAATCCCCATGTGTCAAGGGCGGGGCCGTGTGAAGATAACTGAATTACTGGGTGCAGTTTTCCCCATACTGTTCTTGTGGTAGTGAATAAGTGTTGTGAGATCTCATGGTTTTATAAATGGGAGTTTTCTGCTTAAGCTCTCTTGCCTGTCTTTGCTTCTCCTTTGCCTTCCGCCATGATTGCCATGATTGTGAGGCCTCCCCAGCCATGTGGAACTGTGAGTCCATTAAACCTCCTTCCTTTATAAATTACCCAGTCTCAGGCATATCTTTATTAGCAGCATGAAAACAGACTAATACAGTATCATTTTTAACCATGTCTAAGTATACAGTTCGGTGATTTAATTACATCACAATGTTATACAACCACTATTTCCAAAATTTTTCATCACCCCAAACAGAAACTCCAAATCCACTAAACAAGAATTCCCATTTTCCCCTTCCTCCAGCCCCTGGTAACCTCTGCTCTATTTTCTGACTCTGCAAATTTGCCTATTCTAGGTGCCTTGTGTAAGTGCACAGTATGTGTCCTTTTGTGTGAGGCTTATCTCACTTAGCTCCATGTGTTCCAGGTTCACCCATGTTGCAGCATGTATGAGAACATCATTCTTTTTAATGGCTGAACAACATTTCATTGTATGGAAATACCGCTGTAAGGCCTCATTCACTCAGACACAATGCTAGACCTTCAAGTGCTTTTCTGCTTTAGATGTATTGCTAAGCTTGTTTCTTCTCCAGTCTCCCCATCCAAAAATTTGGAACATTTCTTAAAAGCAAGGCTCAGCCGGGCGTGGTGTCTCACGCCTGTAATCCAAGCACTTTGGAGGCCAAAGCGGGTAGATCACCTGAGGTTGGGAGTTCAAGACCAGCCTGACCGACATGGTGAAACCCTGTCTTTAAAAAAAAAAAAAAGCAAGGCTCTGCAGAGAATTTTTTTTTTTTTTTTTAGACAGAGTCTCACTCTGTCGCCCAGCTTGGAGTGTAGCGGCACTATGTTGGCTCACTGCAACCTCCAACTCCTGGATTTCAGCAATTCTTGGGCCTCAGTCTCAGCCTTCTGGGATTACAGGTGCCTGCCAACATGTCCAGTTAATTTTTGTAATTTCAGTAGAGACAGTGTTTCACCCTGTTGCCCAGGCTGGTCTTGAACTCCTGACGTCAAGTGATCTGCCCTACCCCTCAGCCTCCCAAAGTACTGGGATTACAAGCATGAGCCACCGCACCCAACCTCTTCCTAATATTTTCATTCTAATTTCTCACACTGAGAGTTTCCACCCGGAAAGCCCATCCTTAGATTGCAACTCCTCTCCCTGCACCTCTCTATACAACTAGGCTTTGATCGGAGAGGACTTCAGAAAGGGAGATGTAGGCTGAGAGCTGTGGCTCATGCCTGTAATCCCAGCACTTTGGGAGGCTGAGGCCAGCGGATCACAAGGTCAGGAGTTCAAGACTAGCCTCGCGAATATGGTGAAACTCCGTCTCTACTAAAAATACGAAAATTAGCCAGACATGGTGGCATGCACCTGTAATCCCAGCTATTTGGGAAGCTGAGGCAGGAGAATCACTTGAATCCAGGAGGTGGAGGTTGTAGTGAGCCAAGATCACGCCACAACACTCCAGCCTCTGTCTCAAAAAAAAAAAAAAAAAAAAAGAAAAAGAAAAAAGAAAAAAAGAATAAAGGGAGATGTATATGTGAACCCCTAGGTACTCAGTGTGGAGGGCCCCTCACCTGCACCCCTTGAACAGCTTATAATTTTACAGTCCTGCACATTATAATGACTGAGGCATCCAAGCCTATCTCTCACTGTCAAGAGGGGAAGTGGGAAGTGAGAGCAGCCAGTCCTCAAATTTTCTTTCCTGTACCTGGGGTGCGTATGTAGCCAGTTTCAGGGAAAATGAGGAAATAGAGACACTGAAGCCAGTTTGTCCAGAAGCTAATTGTGTGTAGTTGAAAAGGCTGGCTCTGTTCTGAAAAGAAGTTCTCGGTATGTATACGAAATTATGCTGAGAATAGATGGGAAGTGTTCTTTTAATTTGGCAAAATGAAAAGATGACTTTGTCCTTCACCCAAAATTCTGGAAAATTTGCTGATCTGTGACATTCTAAATTCTGTTGAGACACTGGTGCACTCGTGACTCAGAGCAGCCCATGGGCTAGGAAAGGAAGGGAATGAATCGTTTACAACCGTTCACAGTGTTATTCCGGAAGAAAGAGATGTGGGCTTCTCACTGTTTTCGTTATGGGGCATGTCAGCATCTCAAAAGTAAAGAGTAGCATCTACCATCACTGGGCTTCAAAAATTATCAACCAAGGGCCAAGCTTGACTTATCTTTACACGTGTCTACTTCCCCTTGGATTTTTTTTTTTTTTTTTTTTTTTGAGACAGAGTCTTGCTCTGTCACCCAGGCTAGAGGACAATGGCAAGATCTCAGCTCACTACAAGCTCTGCCTCCCAGGTTCAAGCAATTCTCCTGCCTCAGCCTCCCAAGTAGCTGGGATTACAGGCGCCTGCCACCACGCCTGGGTAATTTTTGTATTTTTAGTAGAGACAGGGTTTCACCATGTTGGCCAGGCTGGTCTCAAACTTCTGACCTCAGGTGATCCACCCAACTCGGCCTCCCAAAGTTCTGGGATTACAGGTGTGAGCCACTGTGCCCAGCAAGTTTTTACCTTAAACACCCTGCAGCCTCTGTATTTCCTGTGAATTGGTAGTTGGATCCATAGACTTGTTTGTATTTATGTTCAATTTTTTTTGTCAAAAAATATTTCAAAAATGGTGTTGAGCATACTTTCCTCACAGAGACGCAATGACCAATTGTCTTTTTACGGTGTCAGCAGCCACTAGTGCTTAATGACAAGATTCATAGTTCATTAGGAGTGCTTCTCTATTTCTATTTGGTGAGGTCACCAGGTGACCAACCCCTCCCAGTTCACCTGGAACTTGCCCAGTTTTAGCCTCTTCAGTCCCATGTCCCAGGAACCCACTTAGTCCCAGGACAGTTAGTCACCTTGTAGGAAAGCCAGGGTTTTTAGGCAGTGACTCTTCCCACCCCACTCCGCCTACCTTTGCCATAGTGTGCAGAGAAGTAGGAGACAGGATGTGGATAACGGCTAGAGAATGCAGGCAGAGGGTTCTGTATCAAGTGGCCAGTCTTGGGTGTAATTGACACCTTAGTGGTTGTCCACCTGGTATCCACATCCACCTTCTTGCAATACCCTGATTTTTGATTGGGTAATGGTGCCTACCCATAGCCCACATGCTTCATGGGTACTGATGATAGCCTCTCCTCCCATGACCAGAACCCAGGATGAAGCCAGTCAGTGCAAGCCAGTCCCCATGCCATGCCTTGGGCCAATAAAACACAAGGAGTGATTTGTCAGAGACATTTTGGAAAACATTTCCTTATTCCCTTTTTAAAATTTTTATTTACTTTTATTTTTTCATCCAGAATTTCTGATGAAGACCATTCTTTAAAATATATATATGTGTATATGAGCTGGGCGCGGTGGCTCAAGCCTGTAATCCCAGCACTTTGGGAGGCCGAGGCAGGTGGATCACAAGGTCAAGAGAACGAGACCATCCTGGCCAACATGGTGAAACTCCGTCTCTACTAAAAATACAAAAAATTAGCTGGGCATGGTGGCGCATGCCTGTAATCTCAGCTATTGAGGAGGCTGAGGCAGAAGAATTGCCTGAACCCCGGAGGCAGAGGTTGCGGTAAGCCGAGTCGTGCCATTGCACTCCAGCCTGGGTAACAAGAGCGAAACTCAGTCTCAAAAAAAAAAAAAAATATATATATATATACATATATATATATATGTATATATGTATATGTGTGTGTATATGTATATATGTATATATGTGTGTATATGTATATATGTGTGTGTATACACACACACACATATACACACCATTGACTGGGCAAGTGGCTTACACCTTCCAGCAACTTAGGAGGCTAAGGCAGGAGGATTGCCTGAGTCCAGGAGATCAAGATCTGCCTGGGCAACATGGTGAGACCCCATCATAACAAAAAAAAATTTTTAATTAAAAAATATAGGCTGGGAGTGGTGGCTTATGCCTATAATCCCAGCCCTTTGGCAGGCTGAGGTGGGTGAATCACCTGAGGACAGGAGTTCAACACCAGCCTAGCCAACATGGTAAAAACTCATGTTTTTTTTTGTTTTTTTTTTTGAGATGGAGTTTCGCTCTTGTTACCCAGGCTGGAGTGCAATGGCGCGATCTCGGCTCACCGCAACCTCCGCCTCCTGGGTTCAGGCAATTCTCCTGCCTCAGCCTCCTGAGTAGCTGGGATTACAGGCACGCGCCCCCATGCCCAGCTAATTTTTTGTATTTTTAGTAGATTCGGGGTTTCACCATGTTGGCCAGGATGGTCTCAATCTCTTGACCTTGTGATCCACCCGCCTCGGTCTCCCAAAGTGCTGGGATTACAGGCTTGAGCCACCGCGCCCAGCAAAAACCCATGTTTTAATACCCTATGGTGTACTAAAAATACAAAAATTAGCTGGGTATGGTGGTGCATGCCTGTAGTCCCAGCTACTCGGGAGGTGAGTTTATGTTGCTTTGTGTAAACATATGCTTTCATTCCTCTCAGTCAGAAATACCTAGGGATAAAATTGCTGGATCAATTTGTGTTTCCATTTTCATTAAATTTCCCAACTGTTTTCCAAAGTGGCAGGCCCCATTTTACTTTCCTGCCAGCAATATAGAGAAACAGATCCTCACCACTTACAATTCTCTTTTCGAGTATTAGTCATCCTGCTGGATATGAAGTGGTATCTCATTATGTGTTTTTTTGTTTGTTTGTTTGTTTTTAATTTTCCTAAGAGGTTTTTTTTTTTTTTTTTTTTTTTTTTCTTTCTAATTTGAGACTGGCTCCATGGAGGATTTGAAGCAGCAACCTTGCAACTGCAGGCCCTACACCTTAACTACTAGGCTAACAGGCCACTGGCATATGCATTGTTTTTTTTTTAAAGACAGGGTCTCACTCCATCGCCCAGGGTGGAGTATAGTGGCACAATCATAGTTCACAGTAGCCTCCAACTTCTGGCCTAAAGCTATGCCCCCACCTCAGCCTCAGCCTCCCGAGGCTAGGACTACAGGCTCACACCACTGTGCCTGGCTGATTTTTTACTTTTTTGTAGACACGGGAGTCTCACTATGTTGTCCAGCAGGTTTCAAACACTCAGCCTCAAGGGAGCCTCCTATCCCAGCTTCCCAAAGTCTTAGGATTACAGGCATGAGCCACCGCAACTGGCCTCATTGTGTTTTATTTGCATTTCTATAATGATGAATGTTGTTTTGAATTTTTGTTTTCTTTTTTTTCTGTTTATTTATTTTAAAATTTTTTTGAGAGGCAAGGTCTGACAATATTGTCCAGGCTGGAGGGCAGTGATGCAATCATAGCTCACTGCAACCTCGAACTCCTAGGCTTAAGTGAGCCTCCCACTTCAGCCTCCCAAGTAGCTGGGACTACAGGTGTGTGCTACTATGCCTGGCTAATTTTTCTTTTTGTAGAGGAGAGGTCTCACTGTATAGTCCAGGCTGCTCAAACTCCTGGCCTCAAGTAATGCTCCCACCTCAGCCTCCCAAAATACTGGGATTACAGGTGTGAGCCATCACACCTGGCCTGGTTAGCATCTTTTCAGGAAGCACTTCCTCACTCTCAAGAGCATGGCATGGGCCGGGCACGGTGGCTCAAGCCTGTAATCCCAGCACTTTGGGAGGCCGAGGCGGGTGGATCACGAGGTCAAGAGATCGAGACCATCCGGGTCAACATGGTGAAACCCCGTCTCTACTAAAAATACAAGAAATTAGCTGGGCATGGTGGTGCGTGCCTGTAATTCCAGCTACTCAGGAGGTTGAGGCAGGAGAATTGCCTGAGCCCAGGAGGCGGAGGTTGCGGTGAGCCGAGATCGCGCCATTGCACTCCAGCCTGGGTAACAAGAGTGAAACTCTGTCTCAAAAAAAAAAAAAAAAAAAAAAAAAAAAAAAGAGCATGGCATGAAGAAACAGCTTCTTCTAAAGCGACGCGGGGTTCAGGATCTTCCCACCATCCTAGGATGGAGCTGACTCAGAGGAGCAGAGCTCAGAAAACTGTACAGAGACAGGATCAGACCCCTGATGAAATAGTACATGAAGTCCGTCCAACTTCCGGACTCCTTTAGTCACAGGCGCCAATAGATCCTTTGTATTGCTGGGTGCTGCGGCCCACACCTGTAATCCCAGTACTTTGGGAGGCTGAGGTGGGTGGATCACCTGAGGTCAGGAATTCAAGACCAGCCCTGCTAACATGATGAAACCCCATTTCTACTAAAAATACAAAAAATTAGCCCTGTGTAGGGGCATGTGCCTGTAATCCCAGCTACTCAGGAGGCTGAGGCAGGAAAATCGCTTGAACTTGGGAGGCAGAGGTTGCAGTGAGCTGAGATCACACCATTGCAGTCCAGCTTTGGCAACAAGAGCGAAACTCTGTCTCAAAAAGAAAAACTTTTGCATTGCTTTGTAATGCCTACACCAACTTGAGCTGGGTTTTTTGTTACTTGCATTTTATTGAGCATCATGGAGCATCATGGAGTGAGGCAATCTTTCTTATCAATTCTGGGACAAAGACTGAGCATTTTAGATGCTTGCTATGGTGAAGACAAAGAACTCAGTTTGAACAGGACAAAGAACTTGATAAAAGGAGGCAACTAACTTCAGCAGAGATATCAAGGAATAAGAAGAAAGGATGATGACTGGGAGCAGTGGCCCACGCCTGTAATCCCAGCACTTTGGGAGGCTGAGGCGGGAGGATCATTTCAGCCCAGGAGTTGGAAGTTGCAGTGAACTATGATCATTCTTCTGCACTCCAGCCTGGGCCACAGAGCAATATCTCAACTCTAAAAACATAAAAGAGACCAGGTGTGGCTCACACCTGTAATCCTAGCACTTTGAAAAGCCAAGGCAGGAGGATCACCTGAGGTCAGGAGTTCAAGACCAGCCTGACCAACATGGTGAAACCCCATCTACTAAAAATACAAAATTAGCCAGGTGTGGTATCTCATGCCTGTAATCCCAGCTGCTTGAGAGGCTGAGGCAGGAGAATCACTTGAACTCCGGAGGAGGAGGCTGCTGTGAGCTGAGATCACACTATTGCACTCCAGCCTGGGCAACAAGAGAGAGACTCCAGCGAGAGAAAGAGAGAAAGAGAGAGAAAAAGAGAGAGAGAAAGAGAGAGAGAGAGAGAGAGAGAGAGAGGATGGTACAGAAAAGGGAATGAGCTAAAATTGGAATTTTTTAAAGAACACTAAATTGAACCATAATGCAGAGTATTATTTATTAGCTAGAGCTAAGAAATTTTTAATATGAATAGTTCCTTTGTAGAAAGAACAGGAAATTAATATCTAAATGAATCCCATTGTATAGAATCTGTAACCTGTGGTGTGCCTTTTTATTAACATTATAGAGTTCTCATTCCATTGGATGGGTTCAGTCGCTCTCCATTTACCTTCTCCTCATTTTTTAAAAATAAAATCTAGGCCAGGCGTGGTGGCTCAAGCCTGTAATCCCAGCACTTTGGGAGGCTGAGGCGGGTGGATCACGAGGTCAAGAGATCGAGACCATCCTGGTCAACATGGTGAAACCCCGTTTCTACTAAAAAATACAAAAAATTAGCTGGGCATGGTGGTGCGTGCCTGTAATCCCAGCTACTGAGGAGGCTGAGGCAGGAGAATTGCCTGAACCCAGGAGGTGGAGGTTGCGGTGAGCCAAGATCGCGCCATTGCACTCCAGCCTGGGTAACAAGAGCGAAACTCCGTCTCAAAAAAAATAAAATAAAATAAAATAAAATAAAATCTAAATAGCTCAAATATTGATAGAGAGATACAATAAGGTATATTACTTTAACAGCAAAATAAGAATCCCTTCGAGGGAGGGAATTTTCTTTGTTGGTAAAGATGGCAAGTTAAGGCTTGGGCTAGAAAATGAGCCTCCTCTTCCTTTTTAGGCCTTCGGGCCTTATGGGATCAAAGCTTCAAAGGAGAGTGAATCAGAAGAATAGAAAGAGAAGTTAGGCTCTCAGGGGGAACCCTAGAGGGAGAGAATGAGGGCAAGTTGAGAGGAGAAAAAGAGACAAGAAGCCAGTACTGGCCGGGCGCGGTGGCTCATGCCTGTAATCCCAGCACTTTGGGAGGCTGAGGCGGGCGGATCACAAGGTCAAGAGATCGAGACCATCCTGGCCAAAATGGTGAAACCCCGTCTCTACTAAATATACAAAAATTAGCTGGGTGTGGTGGCTCGTGCCTGTAGTCCCAGCTACTTGGGAGGCTGAGGCAGGAGAATTGCTTGAACCCAGGAGGCGGAGGTTGCAGTGAGCCGAGATTGTGCCACCGCACTCCAGCCTAGCGCCTGGCAACAGAGTGAGACTCTGTCACAAAAAAAAAAAAAAAAAAAAAAAAGCCAGTACCTCTGGGCACGGTGGCTCCCATCTGCAATCCCAACACTTCAGGAGGCTGAGGTAGGGGGATTGCTTGAGTTGCTTGAGGCCAGGAGTTCAAGATCAGCCTGGGCAACAGGTGAGACTTTGTCTCCATAAAAAAAATTAAAAATTAGGCTGGGCACAATGACTCATACCTGTAATCTCAGCACTTTGGAAGGCTGAGGCAGGCAGATCACCTGAGATCAGGAGTTCAAGACCAGCCTGACCAACATGGAATAAACCCCATCTCTACTAAAAAATACAAAATTAGCCAGGTGTAGCAGCACATGCCTGCAATCCCAGCTACTTGGGAGGCTGAGGCAGGAGAATCGCTTGAACCTGGGAGGTGGAGGTTGCAGTGAGCCAAGATGGTGCCATTACACTCCAGCCTGGGCAACAAGAGTGAAACTCCATCTCAAAAAAAAAATTTTTTTTTGTTTTAATTAGCCAGGCATGGTGGCACATGCCTCTAGTCCCAGCTACTCTGGTGATCAAGATGGGAGGATCAAGTAAGCTTAGGGGTTTGAAGCTAAAGGCAACTGTGATTGCACTGCTGCACTCCAACCTGAGTGACAGAGTAAGATTCTGTCTTAAGGAGCCAGTAAGATGATGGAAAGGCGTGTATTCTATGATGTGACTTGACTCCACAATTTCCCCTAACATCTCCTCTTGGTTGGTGTAGAAACTATAGAAGAGATTGAATTCACATTGGGTTTGACATGGTATGAGAAAGAGACAGACCATTATAAACCAGAGCCCAAGAGGCAGGGAAGGCCAGGAAAATATAAACCTCCTGGGAGGAAGCAGAGATCAAGGAGAGGATATTGGACTGCCACAGGCCCTGAGGTATAGGATGGAGGGTGTTTCTCTGACAATTTTATATTTCACCTAGATCTATAGCAACCATTGCAATCAATGACTTAGGAAATAGATGAATTCCTAGAAATTGGCACAACAAAGGAACAGAGTGCTAAAATAAACTGATACATATTAAAGAAATTGAAGAGTAACCAAGACCTCCCTCTCCTAAAAAAGCCTGGGCCGATGGACCCAGATGGTTTTACAAGTGGATTCTTTTTTTTTTTTTTTTTTTTTTTTTTTGAGATGTAGTTTCGCTCTTGTTGCCCAAGCTGGAGTGCAATAGTGTGATCTCGGCTCAAGGCAACCTCCACTTCTGGGGTTCAAGCAATTCCCCTGCTTCAGCCTCCTGAGTAGCTGGGATTACAGGTGCCCACCACCATGTCCAGCTAATTTTTGTATTTTTGGTAGAGACGAGGTTTCACCATGTTGGCCAGGCTGGTCTTGAACTCTTAACCTCAGGTGATCCTCCCACCTCAGCCTCCCAAAGTTCTGGGATTGCAGGTGTGAGCCACTGAGCCTGGCCTCAAACGGATTCTAAAGCTATCCAGTTCCAGGCACAGTGGCTCATGCCTGTAATCACAGCTACTCAGGATGTTGAAGTGGGATGATGACTTGATCCCAGGAGTTTCAAGGCTGAGGTGAATTTCAGGGCTGCAGTGAGCTATGATTGCACCACTGGACTCCAGCCTGAGCAACAGAGGAAGACTCCAACTCTAAAAAACAAAAAAAAGTAAAGCAGTCCAGATTTTTGATGGTTAATATTAGGAGTCACCTTGATTAGACTGAAGGATGCCTATGTATCTGGTAAAGAATTGTTTCTGGGTGTGTTTGTGAGGGTGTTGCCAAAGGATATTGACTTTTGAATCAGTGGACTGGGAGAGGAAGACCACCCTTAATGTGAGTGTGCACCATCTGATAGGCTGAGATCATGGGTAGAACAAAGCAGGCAGAGGAAGATGGGATAAGCTGGCTTGCTGAGTCTTCCAGTCTTTCTCCCAGGCTGGACACTTCCTCCCATTCCTCCTACCCTTGGACATCAGACTCCAGGTTCTTTGGCCTATGGACTCCTGGACTTACACCAGTGGTTTGCCAGGGACTCTCGGGCCTTCAGCCATAGGCTGAAGGCTGCACTGTTGGCTTTCTTGCTTTTGAGACTTTTGCCCTCATACTGAACCCCTAGTGGATTCTTTCTTCACCAGTTTCCAGATGGCCTGTCATGGGACTTCACCTTGTGATCGTCTGAGTTAATTCTCCCTAATAAACTCCCTTTCATATATTCAAGTATCCTATATATCTGTCTCTCTGGAGAACCCTGACATAAGATGACATGAGTGTAATCTTGACTCCAAAACCAGATAAGATAAATACAATTATGCATACATTTCACTTTCAAATGTAGAGGCCAACATTCTAAATAAAATGTTGGCTAACTGAAGCCAAATGGATAAGAAATAGTGTATCACTTATAGTAGTTACCTAGGACTGATTTAATAAAGTGCCACAAACTGGGTGGCTTAAAACAGTGGAAATTTATTTATCGTCTCAGGGATGTGAAAGTTAGAAGTCTGAAATCAAGATGGCAGCAGGGCCATGCAGTTTCTGAATTCTATTGGGGAGAATCCTTCCTTGCCTCTTCCTAGCTGCTGATGGTTTACTAGCAATCCTTGGCATTCTTCAGTTTGCAGCTGCCACAACTCAATCTCTGACTCCCTTGTTACATGCTGTTTTTCCTTTGTATATATCTGCCTTCACATGGCGTTTTCCCCTTCTCATAAGGACACCAGTCATAGATGAATTATGATCCACCCTAATTACCTCATCTTGACTACATCTTCAAAGACTATTTCCAAATACGGTCACATTCATGGGCACCTGGGCGTAGGACTTCAACACATCTTTTTGTGGGACACAATTCAAATCATAACAAGCATGATCAAGTAAAGCTTATCACAGGAATGCAAGGATGGCTCAACATAAGAAAATGTATCATTAGGCACAGTGGCTCCCGCCTGTAATCCCAAGACTTTGGAAGGCCAAGGAAGGCAGATTGCTTGAGCCTAGGAGTTTGAAATCAGCCTGGGCAACATGATGAAATCCCATCTCTATTAAAATACAAAACAGAACAAAGCAGGAGGCATCACACTACAGGACTTCAAACTATACTACAAGGCTACAGTAATCAAAACAGCATGGTACTGGTACCAAAACAGAGATATAGACCAATGGAACAGAACAGAGGCCTCAGAGGAAATACAACATACCCACAACCATCTGATCTTCGACAAACCTGACAAAAACAAGCAATGGGGAAAGGATTCCCTGTTTAATAAATGGTGTTGGGAAAACTGGCTAGCCATGTGCAGAAAGCAGAAACAGGACTCCTTCCTGACACCTTACACCAAAATTAACTCCAGATGGATTAAAGACTTAAACATCATACCTAACACCATAAAAACCCTAGAAGAAAATCTAGGCAAAACCATTCAGGACATAGGCGTAGGCAAGGACTTCATGACCAAAACGCCAAAAGCAATGGCAACAAAAGACAAAATAGACAAATGGGACCTAATCAAACTCCACAGCTTCTGCACGGCAAAAGAAACAGTCAGTAGAGTGAATCGGCAACCAAAAGAATGGGAAAAAATTTGTGCAGTCTACCTATCTGACAAAGGGCTGATATCCAGAATTTACAAAGAACTAAAACAGATCTACAAGAAAAAAACAAACAAGCCCATTCAAAAATGGGCGAAGGATATGAACAGATACTCTACAAAAGAAGACATACAGGAGGCCAACAAACATATGAAAAAATGCTCATCATCACTGGTCATCAGAGAAATGCAAATCAAAACCACATTGAGATACCATCTCACACCAGTTAGAATGGCGATCATTAAAAATTCAGGAAACAACAGATGCTGGAGAGGATGTGGAGAAATAGGGACACTTTTACACTGTTGGTGGGAATGTAAATTAATTCAACCGTTGTGGAAGACAGTGTGGCGATTCCTCAAGGACCTAAAAATAGAAATGCCATTTGAACCAGCAATCCCATTACTGGGTATATATCCAAAGGATTATAAATCATTCTACTATAAGGACACATGCACACGAATGTTCATTGCAGCACTGTTTACAATAGCAAAGACCTGGAACCAACCCAAATGCCCAACGATGATAGACTGGATAGGGAAAATGTGGTACATATACACCATGGAATATTACACAGCCATCAAAAACGATGAGTTCATGTCCTTTGTAGGGACATGGATGAACCTGGAAACCATCATTCTCAGCAAACTGACACAAGAGCAGAAAATCAAACACCGTATATTTTCACTCATAGGCGAGTGTTGAACAATGAGAACACATGGACACAGGGAGGGGAGCACTACACACTGGGGTCTGTTGGGGGGAAATGGGGGAGGGACGGGGGGTGGGGAGGTGGGAAGAGATAGCATGGGGAGAAATGACAGATACAGGTGAGGGGACGGAAGGCAGCAAACCACACTGCCATGTGTGTACCTATGCAACAATCTTGCATGTTCTTCACATGTACCCCAAAACCTAAAATGCAATAAATAAATAAATAAATAAATAAATAAATTAATTAAAAATACAAAACTTAGCTGGGTGTGTTGGTGTGTACCTGTAGTCCCAAGACCCTGCTACTTGAGGTGGGAGAATCGATTGAACTCAGGAGGCACAGGTGGAAATGAGCTGAGTTTGCACCACTGCACTCCAGCCAGGCGACAGAGTGAGATTCTCTCTAAAAAAGAAAATCTGTCATTGCAATTCACTACCCTGATGGAGGTATATCACATGACATACCTAAAAGAGGTATACCAGGGCAAGGTGTAGTGGCTCACGCCTATAATTCCAGCTACTCAGCAGCCAGGTGGGTCACCTGGTGTCAGGAGTTTGAAACCAGCCTGGTGAACATGGCAAAACCCTGTCTCTACTAAAAACAATACAAAAAGTAGCTGGGCGTGGTGGCAGGCGCCTGTAATCCCAGCTACTTTGGAGACTGAGGCAGGAGAATTGCTTGAACCTAGAAGGCAGAGGTTGCAGTGAGCTGATATCTCACCAATGAACTCCATCCTGGGCGACAGAGCCAGACTCTATCTCAAAAAAGAAAGAAAGAAAAGAAAAGAAGGAAGGAAAGAAACTGTTATCCCCAACTGCCCTGGAAGCCGGAAAGCCACCTATATGCTGTAGATGGATGCCCAGTAACCTCTGGGTCCCATTCTTAGAAACATCTATTCCTGGAATGTGAGTGGAGGTAAAGCAAGATGATGGAATAGAAGCCTGCACCATTCATGCTCTCTGCAAGAACACCAAGTGTTAGCAACTACCTGTACAAAGAAAAGCACTGTCACAGGAACCAACAGCAATCACAATCTCTGGTTTTTTGTTTTTGTTTTGTGTGTGTGTGTTGTTTTTCTGAAACTAAGACATACTCTCTCGCCCAGGCTGGAGTGCAATGGTGTGATCTTGGCTCACTGCAACCTCCGCCTCCCAGGTTCAAGAGATTCTCCTACTTTAGCCTCCTGAGTAGCTGGGATTACAGGCAGGCACCACCACACATGGCTAACTTTTTTTGCATTTTGGTCAGGTGGGTCTCAAATTCCTGACCTCGTGATCCACCTGCCTCGGCCTCCCAAAGTGCTGGGATTAAAGGCGTGAGCCACTGCACCCAACCTTAGTCTCTGATTTTAACTTCATATTGTTGAGAGAGGCACTGAAGAGGGTCAGAGAGACAATCTTGAATTGCCAATGCCACCCCTCTCCTATTCCCCAGCAGCAGCTCTGAAGTGCAGAGTCTGTGCACTTGAGGAAGGGAGAGTACAGTGACTGGGGAAATTCACATTGAACTCAGTGTTGTCCTGTCACAGTAGAGAATAAAGCCATGCCGGGCTCAGCCAGCATTCACATATGGAGGGAGCATTTAGACCAACCGTAATCAGAGAGGAATCATCCATCCCTTTCTTTTCTTTTTCTTTTTTTTTTTGAGACGGAGTTTCACTCTTGTCGCCCAGGCTGGAGTGCAATGGCACGATCTCGGCTCACCACACCCTTCACCTCTCGGGTTCAAGCGATTTTCCTGCCTCAGCCTTCCGAGTAGCTGAGATTATAGGCAAGCACCACCACACCTGGCTGATTTTGTATTTTCAGTAGAGATGGGGTTTTTCCATGTTGGTCAGGCTGGTCTTGAACTCCCGACCTCAGGTGATCTGCCCACCTTGGCCTTCCAAAGTGCTGGGATTACAGGTATGAGCCACTGCTCCGGGACCATCCCTTGAGTTTCTATGGAAGCCAAACGACCAAGGGCCAAAGTGCTTTGGTGCCTTAGATGAACTTGAAAGGCAGTCTAGGATACAGAACTGTAATTTCTAGGCAACTCCTAGCGCTGGGCTGAACTCAGAGCCAGAGAACTGGGTGGCATGTGACCTAGAGACATTCCTGGAGTACCAGCCCTCCCCCAACACCAGGCAATGCAGCTCACAGCAGTGAAAGTGACTTCTCAGCCGTGCGTGTGGTGTCTCACGCCTGTAATCCCAGCACTTTGGGAGGCCGAGGTGGGTAGATCACGAGGTCAAGAGATCGAGACCATCCTGGTCAACACGGTGAAACCCCGTCTCTACTAAAAATACAAAAAAATTAGCTGGGCATGGTGGCGCGTGCCTGTAATCCCAGCTACTCAGGAGGATGAGGCAGGAGAATTGCCTGAACTCAGGAGGCGGAGGTTGCGGTGAGCTGAGATCGTGCCATTGCACTCCAGCCTGGATAACAGGAGCGAAACTCCATCTCAAAAAATAAAAATAAAAATAAAAATAAATAAATAACAAAAGTGCAAAGATTTGTCCAGGAAGTGTCAGAAACTATCAGGCAAATTATTGGCAGGTGCAGTGGCTCACACCTGTAATCCCAGCACTCTGGGAGGCTGAAGCGGGTGGATCATGAGGTCAAGAGATCGAGACCATCCTGGCCAACATGGTGAAACTCCATCTCTACTGAAATACAAAAATTAGCTGGGCATGGTGGTGCACACCTGTAGTCCCAGCTACTTGGGAGGCTGAGGCAGGAGAATTGCTTGAACTCAGCAGGCGGAGGTTGTAGTGAGCCGAGATCACACTACTGCACTCTAGCCTGGTGCCTGGTGACAGAGCAAGACTGTCAAAAAAAAAAAAGATTAAAAAAAAAGAAACTATCAGGCAAATTATCATTCTCCAAATTTATGTTTCAGTAGAAACTGAAATATGGAAATACTAAATTGACTGTACACAAACAAAAAATTTCAAATGAGTACTACTCGTCTGCTTTGCTAATTGGAAATTAGCCAGTCCTTCTGCTAGGCAATTAAAAACAGACTTTAATCGCCCGGCTAGAAATTAAAGGCCATCCCACTCTCAATCTGATACTGCTGTTATTAGCTTAGTGACATTAGCAATGTTTAGTCACAGCCACAAAGATTAGCAACCACCAGCCTGACTTATCTGACAAAAGCAATTTAAACCCCTAAGAAACAGGATGTAATTTATAGGGGGTAAAGGCAGGAAATGTGTTTCTAAGCACTAAAATAATACTATCTTTCTCTCTTACAATTCAAGCAGCAATATAAGCAGTATCACCACTCCAAAGGGCATTCAGCAATGTGAATGAAAAGGCTGTGAAAAATAAATATTCTTGGCTGGGCTCCATGGCTCATGCCTGTAATCCCAGCACTTTGGGAGGCTGAGGCAGGAGGATCCCAGGAGTTGGAGACCAGTCTGGGCAACATAGAGAGACCCTGTCTCTACAAAAAAAAAAAAAAAAAAATTAGCCAGCCATGCTGATGCATACTTATAGTCCCAGCTACTCAAGAAGCTGAGGTTGTCAGGTGCAGTGGCTCATGCCTGCAATCCCAGAACTTTGGGAAGCCAAGGTGGGTGGATCACCTGAGGTCAGGAATTTGAGAGCAGCCTGGCCAACATGGTGAAATCCCATCTCTACTAAAAATACAAAAATTAGCTGGACATGGTGGCAGGTGTCTGTAATCCCAGCTACTTGGGAGGCGGAGGCAGGAGAGCTGCTTGAACCCAGGAGGCAGAGGTTGCAGTGAGCCGAGATCACACCAATGCATTACAGCCAGGGGGACAAGAGCAAGACTTTGACTCAAAAATTAAATCAATAAACAAATAAATGATAAACTTGGGGGAAAAAAAAAGAAGCAGCTGAGGTCAGAGGATTACCTGAGCCCAGGAGGTCAAGGCTGCAGTGAGCCATGATTGTTCCAGTATACTGTAGCCTGGGTGACAAAGCAAGATCCTGTCTAAATACATATATGTGTATATGTGTGTGTGTGTGTGTGTGTGTGTGTGTGTGTGTATGTGTATTCTTTGATCCAGAAGTTCACATCCAGAAATTTCTTTTTTTTCTTTTTTTCTTTTTTTGAGACGGAGTTTCACCCTTGTTACCCAGGCTGGAGTGCAATGGCGCAATCTCGGCTCACCGCAACCTCCGCCTCCTGGGTTCAGGCAATTCTCCTGCCTCAGCCTCCGGAGTAGCTGGGATTACAGGCACGCGCCACCATGCTCAGCTAATTTTTTGCACCATTAGTAGAGACGGGGTTTCACCATGTTGACCAGGATGGTCTCGATCTCTTGACCTCGTGATCCACCCGCCTCGGCCTCCCAAAGTACTGGGATTACAGGCTTGAGCCACCGCGCCCGGCCCAGAAATTTCTTTTACAGACTTAAGGAAGTCTTCAAAGGTTTGGTTACGAAAATGTTCATCACCATGTTATCAAGTGGAACTTCACAACAATGCAGTACCACGTACTTATGTGTAAAAATAGCACAAAACCAGATCCTCTGAGATATCAACAAATTTGGGAGGAAGAAGGTGGAATTGATTGATTGGTTGATTGACTGATTGATTGGAGACAAAGTCTCACTCTGTTGCCCTGGCTGGAGTACAGTGCAACCTCCGCCTCCCTGGATTCAAACGATTCTCATACTTTAGCCTCCCAAGTAGCTGGGATTACAGACACATACCATCACACCCGGCTAATTTTGGTATTTTTAGTAGAGACAGGGTTTCGCCATTTTGGCCAGGCGGGTCTCAACTCCTGATCTCAAGTTATCCACCTGCCTCAGCCTCCCAATGTGCTGGGATTACAGGCATTAGCCACCATACCAAGTCGAGGGTGGAATCTAGAATCAGAACTTGAATAGATAGTCTCAAAGATATATTAATATGAATACCCAAAAGCCCATGAAAAGATGCACAAAATCACTAATCGTTAGGGAAATACAAACAAAACCACAACGAGATACCACTTTATAATCATTAGGATGGCTGTTACTTAAAAAACAAACAGGGGCTAGGCAATGTGGCTCACACCGTAAACCCATCACATTGGGAGGCCAAGGCAGGTGGACCATCTGAGGTCAGGAGTTAAAGACCAGACTGGCCAACATGGTGAAATCCTGTCTCTACTAAAAATACAATAATTAGCCGAGTGTGGTGATGTGTGCCTGTAGTCCCAGCTCCCTAGGAGGCTGAGGCAGGAGAATCACTTCAACCTGGGAGGCGGAGGCTGCGGTGAGCTGAGATCACACCACTGCACTCCAGCCTCGGCGACAGAGTGAGACTGCGTCTCAAAAAACAAAACAAACTGGGCTGGGCATGATGGCTCACACCTGTCATCGCAGCATTTTGGGAGGCTGAGGCTGGGGATTGCCTGAGGCTAGGAGTTTGAGACCAGCCTGGATAACAGTGAGACCCCGTTTCTATTTTAAAAAATCGAAAGCAGAAAATGGCAAGTTGGTGACGATTTGAAGAAATTATTGGAAACTTCGTGCACTAGCACGGGATTATAAAACAATGCAGCCACTGTGGACAAACATAAGACAATTCCTCCACAAAATTGAGCCGAGAATTACTATATGATTCAGCAATTTTGCTTTCCAGTATACACACAAAAGAATTGAAAGCAGGGACTGGAACAGATATTTCCATGCCAATGTTAATGGCAATAGCCAAATGTTTATTCACAATAGCCAAAAGGTAGAAGCAACCAAATGTCCACTGATGGATGAATAGATAAAAGGTGGTACTTCTATATATATTATGTATATATATACACAACAAAATAATTTTTAGGTGTGCATGTGACAAAGTCTTGCTATGTCATCCAGGCTGGGGTGCAGTGGCACAATCTTGGCTGACTGCAACCTCTACCTTCCAGGTTCAAGCGAGTTTCACGCCGAAGCCTCCCAAGTAGCTGGTACTAAGGTGCTTGCCAAGGTGCCTGGCTAATTTTTGTATTTTTAGTAGAGACAGGTTTTCACCATGTTGGTCAGGCTGGTCTCTAACTCCTGACATCAGCTGATCCACTTGCCTTGGCCTCCCAAAGTGCTGGGATTACAGGCATGAGCCACCATACCTGACACATTTACAACAGATGTTATAGAAGAAATTTCCTCAATGAGTAAAAAGGCAGACTCACTAAAGAAGGGGGTCATTAGGACCCTTTACAGTTGTGGCATTAGCTTCACAACTCGCTTTATCTGTCTTTGTTACTCCAGCATGATAGATGTTTTTTCAACCCAAGCTAATTTTAATTTTCTTATTGTATAGCTTTTTTTTTTTTTTTTTTTTTTTTTTTTTTTTTTTTTTTTTTTTTTTTTTTTGAGAGAGAGAGAGAGAGAGAGAGAAAGAGAGAGATGGGGACTTGCTATATTGCCCAGGTTGGTTTCAAACTCCTGGCCTCAAGCAGTCTTCCCACTTTGGTCTTCAAAAGTGCAAGGATCACAGGCGTGGACCACCATTCACAACCCTTACTCTATATTGATGTTTTTATATATAAAAAGTGGAATATTTTATATTACTGTCATGGTTACTGTGAACATTATGAAAATGGTGGGCTTAGAAAAAAATCTAGCAAAACCACAGCATGGCATGGGATCAAATGAAGATGGTTGAGTATATCAAATACATCAAAATTTCAGCCTTATCACAGAGCTGAATAAAAATGGCATTAATTGAGGTTATTGCCACAGAGAATAATGTGATTCATCAAGGTATTCATAAGGTGATTATACTGTAATTGTGAACTGCACTTAAGATTTACATATATTACTTATGTAGGAAGTAATGTATAAACAATGTCAACAATAACCACTCTAAGCAGTGGTACCTTCAATAATGTACTCTGGCTGGGCATGGTGGCAGGAATCTATAATCCTAGCTATTCAGGAGGGTGAGGCAGGAGGATGGCTTCAGTCCAGGAATTCCAGGCTGCAGTGAGCTATGATTGTACCAGTGTATTACAGCCTGGGCAACAGAGGAAGAGCCTGTCTTTTTTTTTTTTTTTTTTTTTTTGAGTCTGTCTTTTAATAAAGAAACACATAGATAGGCTGGGCGCCGTGGCTCACGCCTATAATCCTGGCACTTTGGGAGGCTGAGGCAGGTGGATCATGAGGTCAGGAGTTCAAGACCAGCCTGATCAACACGGTGAAACCACACCTCTACTAAAAATACAAAAATTAGCTGGGTGTGGTGGTGTGCACCTGTAATACCAGCTACTCAGGAGGCTGATACAGGAGAATTGCCTGAACTCGGGAGGTGAAGGTTGCAGTAAGCTGAGATCACACCACTGTACTCCAGCCTGGGCAACAGAGCCAGACTGTGTCTCAAAAATACATACATACATACATACATACATACATACATAAACAAAATAAGTTGGGGAGGCAGTGTTGAAAGACTTCTGCCTTCTTTTTTGTTTTGTTTGTTTTGTTTTGTTCTTGAGGTGGAGTTTTCGCTCTTGTTGCCTAGTCTGGAGTGCAGTGGCATGGTCTTGGCTCACTATAACCTCTTGTCTCCTAGGTTCAAAGGATTCTCCTGCCTCAACCTCCTGAATAGCTGAGTTTAACAGGCATATGCCACCACGCCCAGCTAATTTTTGTGTTTTTAGTAGAGATGGGATTTTACCATGTTGGCCAGGCTAGTCTTGAACTCCTGACCTCAAGTGATCCAACCACCTCGGCCTCCCAAAATGCTGGGATTACGGCGCCTGACCTCCTTGATAGCTTAGTTTTTTGTTACTGAGTTGTTCTTTGTATATTCTGAATATTAGCTCCTTATTAGACAGATGATTTGCATATATTCTTTTCCCATTCAGTGGATTTTTTTGTTTGGTTTTGTTTCACTTTTTAGACAGAGTCTCACTGTCATGCAGGCTGGAGTGCAGTGGTGCAATCTTGGCTCATTGGAACCTTGACCTCCTAGGCTCAAGCAATCCTCCTGCCCCAGCCTCCTAAGTAGCTGGAAAGTTAGGCATGCATCATCATGCCCAACTAATTTTTTTTTTTTTGGTAGAGACAAAGGTCTCTCTACGTTGCCCAGGCTAGTCTCAAACTCCTGGTTTCAAGTGATCCTCCTGCCTCAGCCTCCCAAAGTGCTGGGATTGTAGGTATGAGACACTGTGCCCAGCCCTCTGGGTTTTTGTTTTGTTTTGTAGAAACCACAGGATAAAACAGATTATGAGGCGATGCTTTGACAAGCTACACACAGTGGAGTCACAGTATCCCTGTATTTAACTTGGTAAATGCAACTATGAAGGTTTGAATGTGAGAAAGGCAGAAAGAGAAAGAAAGAGACAGAAATTAGACAGATAGAGAGAAAAATCCTTTAAATGATTCAGGGGTTTCTGCCCTCCACTCTGTAAGAACACAGAACCCATGGGCTGAGTGAAAGGAGGAGAGGGCATAGCTGCCCTTCCCCCTCAAGCTGTCTCAAAATCTAGGGCCTTTCACAATTCCTGTGCTCAGCAGGATTCCAGTTTTTTGTTTGTCTGAGAGAGAATCTCACTCTGTCACCGAGGCTGGAGTACATGGGAGCGATCTCAGCTCACTGAAGCATCTACCTTCCAGATTCAAGCGATTCTGCTACTTCAACCTGCTGAGTAGCTGGGATTACAAGCGTGTACACACCACCACATCTGGTTAATTTTTTTTTTTTTTTTGTATTTTTAGTAGAGGTTTCACCTTGGTGGTTAGGCTGATCTCAAACTCCTGGCCTCAAGTGATCTACCCACTCCAGCTTCCCAAAGTGCTGAGATTACAAGCATGAACTACTGTGCCCTGCTTATTTATTTATTTTTGAAGCAGGGTCTCACTATGTTCCCCAGACTGGAGTACGGTGGTGCCATTATAGCTCAGTGCCTCAGCCTTTCAGGTAGCTGGGACTACAAGCACACACCACTTCATCGTCTATTTATCCTTAACACATCTCTAAGGTTTTTTAATTTCCATTTTGAACACAGAGGGCCTCAGTAAGTAATAGTATCTGGCCTAAATTTATTTTGTTTCTTTTGAACATATTTTGTTTTGTTTTTGAGACAAAGTCTCCCTCTGTTACCCAGACTGGAGTGCCGTGATGTGATCTCAGCTCATTGCGACCTCCATCTCCCAAGTTCAAGTAATCCTCATACCTCAGCCTTCTAAGTAGCTGGGATTACAGGTGCATGCCACCATGTCCAGTTAATGTTTGTATTTTTAGTAGAGACGGGGTTTTGTCATGTTGGCCAGGCTGGTCTCGAACTCCTGACCTCAGGTGATCCACCCACCTCAACCCCTCAAAGTGCTGGCATTACAGGCATAAGTTACTTCGCCCAGCCTTATTACATCTTTAACACATCGCCAAGGTTTTCTAATCTACATTTTGAACAAAGAGAGGGCCTCAGCAGGTAATAGTATCTGGCTTTAATGTTATAAAATTTTGTTTCTTGTGTATGTGTTTTGGAAATGACCTATATTTCATTGTAAGAGACACATGCTTCCCATTTATTATAGAAATAAAGTTTGCTTTTAAAGTACATTTGTTCAATTATAAAAGGGTGTCAGTTTGAAAAAAAAAAGCAGTAAGTAAATAACAGCACAGATGATAAGTGCCGATGGCAAAAATGTGAAGACTGAGGCCAGGCATGGTGGCTCACACCTGTAATCCCAGCTCTTTGGGAGGCCGATGCAGGTAGATTACCTGAGGTCAGGAGTTCGAGACCATCCTGACCAATATGGTGAAACTCTGTTTCTATTAAAAATGTAAAAATTAGCCGGGCGTGGTGGCATTCACCTATAATCCCAGCTACTCAGGAGGTTGAGACAGGAGCATGCTTGAACCCAGGCAGTGGAGGTTGCAGTGAGCCAAGACTGTGCCATTGCACTCCAGCCTGGGCGACAGAGTGAGACTCTGTCTCAAAAATAAAAAAAAATTTTTAATGTGAAAATAGAAGAAAAAAAATGTGAAGCCTGAATGAAGCTTCAGAGACACAACTGTGGTGGTTAATGAGCCCTGGTTTGGGATCAGACTGGCTTGGGTTTGATTTTCAGCTCTGCCACATGGCTGCCACCCCAGCCTCTCACGTGACTGCTCTGTGATCCTGGGCCAGTTATTTGGTTGTCCTGAACCTAGTTACCTTATGGGGGAATAATCCCAAGCCCACAGACTCGTTTCCGGGGATGCAAAGAGATGTATGTGTAAACAAAAGACCCAGCACAGCATCTGATTCGGAAAAGCAGCCCACTGAATGGATGCTATTGATGTGACTACTGCTCTGCCTACCTGCAGACTAAATTCTGGGGCTGTAACCACCCAGTGGGTTTACCTTGCCCCCTGCCTAGACAGAGCAGATTTATCAGGACAGGGAAATTGCAGTGGATAAAGAGTAACTCACAAAGAGCCCGTTGTCGCAGAAGACAGGAGAATCACTTGAACCCGGGAGGTGGAGGTTGCAGTGAGCCAAGATCTCGCCATTGCACTCCAGCCTGGTTGACAGAGTGAGAGACTGTCTCAAGAAAAAAAAAATAATAATAAAATAAATAAATAAAAATAAGTATATAAATGGTTATATATAAAGCTAAAACTATGCCCTTATTCCATTTCCTTTTTTCCCTCTTCTAAAGAAATCGCTTTCCTCAAGCTGGCCCGCAGCCTCTCTGTGTCTGCTGTAATACTTTTCATGCTTGTATATGTTCCCATAACAACATAGACTATTGTTTTTTCAGCTTGAGTCTTTAAAAGTTTTTCGAGCCAGGCACGGTGGCTCAAGCCTGTAATCCCAGCACTTTGGGAGGCCGAGGCGGGTGGATCACGAGGTCAAGAGATCGAGACCATACTGGTCAACATGGTGAAACCCCATCTCTACTAAAAATACAAAACATTAGCTGGGCATGGTGACGCGTGCCTGTAATCCCAGCTACTCAGGAGGCTGAGAGGCAGGAGAATTGCCTGAACCCAGGAGGCGGAGGTTGCGGTGAGCCGAGATCACGCTATTGCACTCCAGCGTGGGTAACAAGAGCGAAACTCCATCTCAAAAAAAAAGTTTTTTACACCATTGAGGCGCAGTGGCTCATGCTTGTAATCCCAACACTCTGGGAGTCCGAGGTAGATGAATCACCTGAGGTCGGCAGTTTAAGACCAGCCTGACCAACATGGAGAAATGCTGCCTCTACTAAAAATATAAAATTAGCCGGAGGTCGTGGTACATGTCTGTCTCAAAAAAAAAAAGTTTTTCACAAATGACATCATATTGTACATAGTCTACAACTTTCCTCTCTGTCCCCAACATTAAGTTTTTAAGATCTGTCCCTGATGATACATTTAGATTTGGTTCATTTTTTTTTTTCTTTGAGACAATACAAAGGATCTATTGGCGCCTGCAACTAAAGAAGTCTGGAGGCTGGACTGCTGTGGCATGGTCATGGCTCACTGTAATCCCCACATCCCCAGCTCAAGACATCCTCCCACCTCAGCCTCTTGAGTAGCTGAGGCTAAGGTGCTACGATACTACGCCCAGCTGAGTTTTGTATTTTTTGTAGAGATAGGGTTTTGCCATGTTGCCCAGGCTGGTCTCGAACTCCTGGGTTCAAGCTATCCAAGTGCCTCAGCCTCCCAGAGTGCTGGGATTACAGGCGTGAGCCACTAGAGCCAACAAGATTTGGTTCATTCATGATAATTGCTGAATTGTATTCCATCACATATAGTTATTTCTTCTTCTACTGCTAGACATTTAGGTTTTTCTAATTTGGGATATTTTAAGCAGTGCTATAATGAATATCTTTTTTTTTTTTTTTTTTTTTTTTTTTTTTTTTTTTCTAATTCAGACATAGTATTGCTATGTTGCCCAGGCTGGAGTGAAGTGGCTAGTTCTTGGCTCACTGCAACCTCCACCACCGGGGTTCGAGCGATTCTTGTGCTTCAGCCTCCCAAGTGGCTAGAACTATAGGCACGTGCCACCACAGCAAGTTAATTTTTTTTTTTTTTTTTTTTCAGTAGAGACAGGGTTTCACCACATTGGCCAGGCTGGTCTCATACTCCTGACCTCAGGTGATCCACTTGCCTTGGCCTCCCTCAGTGCTGGGATTACAGGTGTGAGCCACAGTGCCTGGCATGAATACCTTTAAACCCATCTCTTGGTGCTAACCAGGGAGTTTTTCTAGCTCAGTATTTCCCAATCTGTTTCATGTCCAGCTCACAGAAAAAACAGTAATAGAGTATTTGTACTCAGGAGGCTCCTCACGGCCAGAGGCCACACGCTCATAGGCTAGAGCTACTTAGGTCCTGTGGGCACTGAGAGCATCAATTTCTCAGCACCTCTCATTCTTTTTTTTTTTTTTTTTTTTTTTTTGAGACGGAGTTTCGCTCTTGTTACCCAGGCTGGAGTGCAATGGCGCGATCTTGGCTCACCGCAACCTCCGCCTCTTGGGTTCAGGCAATTCTCCTGCCTCAGCCTCCTGAGTAGCTGGGATTACAGGCATGCACCACCATGCCCAGCTAATGTTTTGTATTTTTAGTAGAGATGGGGTTTCACCATGTTGACCAGGATGGTCTCGATCTCTTGACCTTGTGATCCACCCACCTCGGCCTCCCAAAGTGCTGGGATTACAGGCTTGAGCCACCGCGCCCGGCTGAGCACCTCTCATTCACTTGACCACTCACAGGTTGGGAAGTTCAAATCAAGGGAATGTACTTGGCAATGAAGCTGTATTGCTGGCTTGTGGGATAGGCACATCTCCACGTCAATATTATAGGTTGCAAAATGCTTTCCCAAGATGTTATAGCAATTCGTACACCTACCAGTGGTATGTATACGTCTCTATTTCCTCATATCTTTACCAACACTTTATGTTAACTTGACTTTTTTTTTTTAACAGGTTCTCACTCTGTTGCCCAGGCTGGTGTGCCATGGCATGATCATGGCTCACTCACTGCAACCTCAACTTCCTACACTCAAGTAATACTCCCACCTCAGCATCCTGAGTAGCACTACAGGCATGCACCACCATACCTGGCTAACTTTTTAAACTTGTAGTAGAGATGGGGAGGGCTTGCTATGTTGCCCACACTGCCATCTTAACCTCCCAAAGTGCTGGGATTACAGGTATAAGCCACCTCACCTGGCCTTCTTACCCCCTGCAGATATAAAATCAATTCACTGAGATTGTGGTATTACAGTAAAGAAAGAGGTCAATTAATGCAAAGCTGGCCAGGTGGAATACTAGAGCTATTACTCAAATCAGTCTCCCAGATAACTCAGAGACTAGGGATTGTATGGATAATTTGAAGGGCAGGGGGCTAGGAAATGGGTGCTGCTGATTGGTTGAGGATGAAATCATAGGGGTATGGAAATGGCCCCGGTGTGCTGAAACTGCCCCTTGGTGAGGATCATAGGACTGATTGAGTTGTAATTCACAGGTCTGATGGGGTGAGTTGGTTGCCAGAATACAAAAGTCTGAAAAACACCTCGAAGACCAGTTGTGGGTTCTATAATAGTGGTGTTATCTATAGCAGTAATTGGGGAAGTCACAAATCTTATGACTTCTGGCCATGACTTCTGAGTAGTAAGGGATGATAGAAACTTTGCCTATGTTTTAACAGAATTCACTCCCTTCCCACAACCTAAATCCTGGCCTTTTATTGGCTTACAAAGGTGGCCTTTGAGCAAGGAGGGTGTTTATTTTAGGGAGGGATTTTTATCATCCTTGCTTCAAAGTTAAACAATAAGGCAAAGGTTGCAGTGAGCCTGGATCAGCCACTGCACTCCATCCTGGGTGACACAGCAAGACACCATCTCAAATAAATAAATAAATAAATAAACAATAAGCTAAATTCCCTCCATGGTTAGCTTGGTCTACACCTAGGAATGAGCGAAGACAGCCAGCCTGTGAGGCTAGAAGAAAGATGGAGTCAGCCATGCTAGACTTCTCTCACTCTCATAATCTTTTCAAAGGCAGTTTCAAAGCAAATCCCATAATACATGATTAGATGCAGGAAAACAAACAAACCCCTTTATAGAAGATGTAAGAGAATAGATGACTGTTGATTGATCCATGAGGCAAGAGTAATTACAGTGAAATGAACTGAGAATAGGGAGTCTTTAATAAGGCTTGAAAACTGCATATTGGGCTTCTGGAGAAACATACACTGTGAATGTCTAATCCAATTTCCTGATCTCCGAGTCATGCACTTAATAAAGATGGTATCAATAAGAGGTCAGTCACATTTGGGGAAGTCAAAAGTCTGGAAGAGAAGGTAAGACCCCAACATCGGAAATTGTGTTGTGTTGATTATGCTAACATCAATTCCCAGGAAATTACTTCAGGATCAGGAAAATGTTTATTGGCCCTCAGTAGACTCAGAATGAATTGAAGTAAAATAAATGAATAAATTGGTGTGTGCTCTGCTACCAAAGAGAGGCGCATAGTCCAACGTCTCTCTTTTCCCTGTGTGCTAAGGAACTTAGAGCTAAATCAGTTGCTGTAGCTGACTTTAATCAAGAGATCTTGGCCAGGTGTGGTGGCTCACACCTGTAATCCCAGTACTTTGGGGGGCCAAGGCAGGAGGATCACTGGAAGCCAGGAGTTCAAGGCCAGCCTGGGCAACATAGTGAGACCTCCCCGCCAATCTCTACAAAAAAACAAACAAACAAAAAAATGGCCTGGCATGGTGGCACACACCTGTAATCCCAGCTACACACGAGGCTGAGGAGAGAGGATTGCTAGATCCCAGGAATATGAAGCTGCAGTGAGCTAGGACTACATCACTGCACTCCAACATGGGCAACAGAGTGAGGGTGAGATCCTGTCTCAGAAAGAGGGAAGGGAAGGGGAAGGGAAGGGAAGGAAAGGGAAAAGGGGAAAGGATTTCAATTGGAGGAAATAAAAGAAAAGAAAAAAAAGTGAAGCTCAGGTGGCTCAGGCGCTTTGGGAGGATGAGGCAGGTGGATCGCTTGAGGTCAGGAGCTCCAGACCAGCCTGGCCAACATGGTGAAACCCCGGTTCTACTAAAAATACAAAACTAAGACGGAGGTGGTGGCGGGTGCCTGTAATCCCAGCTTCTTGGGAGGCTAAGGCAAGAGAATTGCTTGAACCGGGGAGGCGTAGGTTGTAGTGAGCCGAGATTGCGCCACTGCACTCTAGCCTGGCGAGAGGGCAAGGCTTTGTCTCGAAACAAAACAAAACAAAATAATAAAAATAAAATAAAAAGTATCTTGATACCCTTTCCCCCTTCTTCTCTTTTTATGTCTTGGTTTCTGCGGTTTTATTAAAACAAGCTTCAAATCCTCTTTGGAAGTTGATAGGGATTTGAATCAGTGAGATTCTAAAATCGGAGATGTATCTATTCACTTATTTATTCTTTCTATTTTTTTTAAATAAAACGAACCCTTGTGTCGAGGGGTGACTTTCAATAGACGGCAGGGAGGGAGCTGCTCTGCTAGGTATGAAACCCCGACCCAGAAGTAGATCGTCTACGAAAGGTTTAGTGCCAGGTTCCCCACGAACGTGCGTTGCGCGACCGGCGAGGGGGCGGCCGCCTTTCCGGCCACACCCTGTTTCCCAGGACCAAGGGCTCTCGGTATGGACCCCGGTTCCAGCGCGCGGCGGGGCACGCCCTGCGCAAGGCGGAGCGGCCAGCGACGGTGGCGGGGGACTGGCTATCCAACGCCAATCGAGGCCCTCTCCTAGGAAATCAGAGATTTATTTTTAATCCAGCTGATCAGAAGAAAGCTTACTCATTAAAGCTTTGGAAGATATTCTTTAGAGGAGCTGGCGTATGCAGTTTCTGATTGAGTCCCTAAGCAAGAAACCCCAGTGCATAAGTGGATTTTGCATCAGTGAGGATGAAAGAGCACCCTAGCTTTGCAGTCTAACAGAACTGGGTTCAAATTATTCAACCTCTCTGAACTTCTGTTTTCTCATCTTGACAATATGGAGATAGCACAATGAGCCCTTCAGCGCTGTTCTGATGTTAAAGGTAAATAAATTTTAATTTTTAAAAGTTTTGCCTGGGCGTGGTGGCTCACATCCCAGCGCTGTAGGAGACCAAGGGAAGAGGATCTCTTGAGGCCAGGGGTTTGAGACCAGCCTGGCCAATGTAGTATAACTCCATCTCTAAAAATAGTAAATAAATAATTTTATTTTTTACTTTCATTTTTTAATTTTTTTGAGATGAGGTGTTGCTCTGTTGCCCAGACTGTAGTGCACTGTGTAATCATAGCTCACTGCAACCTCAAAGTCTTGGGCTCAAGTGATCCTCCTGCCTCAGCCTCCCAAGTAGCTGGGACTACAGATGACTGCACTGTGCCCAGGTTTTTTGTTTGTTGAGACAGGTCTCACTGTCATCAATGCTGCGCAGTGGTGCAGTCATGGCTCACTGCAGCCTATAGCCTACATCTTCCAGGCTCAAGCTATCCTGCGACGTCAACCTCCCAGGTAGCTGAGACTACAGGAATACACCACCATGCTCAGCTAATTTTTACATTTTCTTTTGTAGACACAGGGTCTTGGCTTTGTTGCCCAGGCTGGTCTTGAACTCCCGGCTTCTAGCGATCCTCCCATCTCAGCCTCCCAAAGTGCTGAGACTACAGGCTTGAGCCCCTGCTCCTGGCCAAAGATAAATATATTTTAAACATAATAAACCGAATCATCCAGCAGTTTCTTTCTTTCTTTTTTTTTTTTTTTGAGACAGAGTCTTGCTCTGTTGCCCAGAGTGGAGTGCAGTGGTGTGATCTCAGCTCACTTCAATCTCTGACTCCGGGGTTCAAGTAATTCTCCTGTCTCAACCTCCCAAGTAGCTGGGATTACAGGTGTACACCACCATGCCTGGCTAATTTTTGTACTTTTTTTTAGTAGAGATGAGGTTTCACCATGTTGGCCAGGCTGGTCTTGAACTCCTGACCTCAAAGTGATTTGCCCACCTCGGCCTCCCAAAGTGCTGGGATTATAGTCATGAGAGCCACCATGCCCAGCTAGCAGTTCTACTTCTAAATGGACATTCTAAAGAGTTGAAAGCATGGACTGAAATATGAACAGGTGTCATAGTAGCATTAGTTACAATAGCCAAAAGACAGAAATGACCTGTGTCCATCCACAGATGAATGGACAAACAATACACAGTGTATATACATACAATGGCATAAATTTCAGTCTTACAAAGGAATGAGACTCTGATACCTGCTACCACATGGATGAACCATGAAGAATATCATGCTAAGTGAAAAAAGCTGGCCGCAAAACGATAAATATTATATAATTCCACTTTTGTGAGTTAACCTAGAATAGGCAACTTCACAGACACAGAAAGTAAAATTGAGATTACCAGGGTCCACGGGAGGGAGAAATGAGAGAGTTAATGTTTACCGGGTATGGCATTTCTTTTCTTTTTTCTTTTCTTTTTTTTTTTTTTTAAAGATAATCAAATGTCAGCTTTATTGTTTCTATAGTAACATCTTTTTGTACTGAAAACTGTAAAAACAGGATAAACTTTGCTCTTATTGCAACCCAAATTTTTGAAAGCCAGAAAATCTAATTATTATGCTCTAACAAAACTAACTAATGCTTCCTTTATCCACAAGTATCTTTGCATCAATTTCTTGTTGCTGGGTTTCACCTCACTGACTTTGGGCTTCTAAAACACATGGGAATACCTATATGCTCTTGGCTTCTTTGGGTCAAATCAAACAGTAGAGCTAAAGTTATCCAAATATATTCAAACTACACAGATCCCTTATAAATTACTAGCATCATAGTAGGGAAAAAGATACAAGAAAAATACAACCTCAAACTCATTATCAAAATTATTGGTGTATAATCCATACAAGCAGAGTAGCTTTCTCGGTCTGCTATATAAAATTACCAGCAAGAAAAAAAAGGGGGGCAAGAATAAGGTTTATGGCTGAAGTGGCTTGGTGTCATAGTTCCCCATTCTTGCATTCTCAGAAAGATCCCATCTGCTAGACTCGCAGAAACTGCAGGGACATTTGAATATTTTTCTTCTTAATGCATCCTAAACTCCCTTAAGCCCAGTGTTCGTTAGTGTCCTTTAAGGCTGTCTAGGACTTCTGCCAAGTAGCATGTATCTGAGTCTTGCCAGCCTTTCTCTCTTCACAGACAGCAATGTTCTTACTCCTCTCCTCCTGTAAGGCAACTCATCTCCGATTTCCCTGAGGATTGCTGCTTCTGTAGACTGCTGATGCAGTGAACCCTCTGGTAGAGGGGAAGGGAATTCAGTACTGGTGTTGAGAGTCAGCTTACTAAGGTTCTTTATCAATGTCTCGGAGAAGTTTTGAGAGGCCCCTGAATCGTCCGGGTAAGTTTCTTTGGTGACCACTTGTGAAGACTTTGGGATGAAAGTCAGATTAAACTTCTGTGTTGTGTCCATTTTTGTCTTGACACAACACTAAGCTTCTCCTCGATCTTTGAAACCCAGCAGAAACTGATGACCAGCAAATTTTAATTGCTACAAGGTAGCCTGGAAAGAAGCTGAAAACAGGAGCTCCAGGGAATGGTGGCAGAACCGACTTAAACTGACTTTTTTTTTTTGAGATAAAGTACTCTGTTGCCCAGGCTGGAGGGCAGTGGCATGATCTTGGCTCACTGCAACCTCTGCCTCCCTGGTTCAAGCGATTCTCCCACCTCAGGGTACAGCATTTCTTTTAGGGAAGATAACGTTCTGGAGATGGATGATGGTGATCATTGCAGAACAATGAATGTGAATGTTCTTTTCTTTTTTGAAACGGAGTCTTACTGTGTTGTCCAGGTTGGAATCCTATGGCTCACTGCAGCCTGGACCTCCCAGGCTCAAGGGATCCTCCCACAAAAAAAAATACAAAAATTAACTGGGCGTGGTGATGTGTGCCTTGCAGTCTCAGTTACTTGGGACACTGAAGTGTGAGGATGGCTTGAGACCAGGAGGCCAGGTTGCAATGAGCCAAAATTATGCCACCTCACTCCACCCTGGGTGACAGAGCCAGACTCTGTCTCAAAGACCAAAAAAAGGCCAGGTGCAGTGGCTCAGGCCTGTAATCCTAACACTCTGGGAGGCTGAGTCAGGTGGATCACTTTGGTCAGGAATTCAAGATCAGTCTGGCCAACATGGTGAAACCCCGTCTCTACTAAAAATACAAAAAATTAGCTGCGTAGTGGCAGTAGCCTGTGATCCCAGCTACTCAGGAGGCTGAGGCAGGAGAATCGCTTGAATCCAGGAAGCAGAGGTTGTAATGAGCCGAGATGGTGCCACTGCACTCCAGCCTAGGCAACAGAGTGAGACTTCACCTCAAAAAAAAAAAAAAAAAAAAAAGGATATTATTAAAAGATAATAATAAATATAGTTTATTAATATACTATAATTGCTGTGATTACATATTTCTATAATATATACATTGTTTAATAGGCTAGCTGTGCATCTTAAAACTACTGAACCTAGTTGAGGGGAGTTTTTCTCTCCCCACCTATAAGATACCTTTCCTGATCAGGGGTCTGTAAGAATGTGCAGGGACCCTGGAAAGTCTTAGGTGTAAAATATGACAAGCGGGGCCGGGTGCGGTGGCTCAAGCCTGTAATCCCAGCACTTTGGGAGGCCGAGGCGGGTGGATCACGAGGTCAAGAGATCGAGACCATCCCGGTCAACATGGTGAAACCCCGTCTCTACTAAAAATACAAAAAGCTAGCTGGGCGTGGTGGCGCGTGCCTGTAATCCCAGCTACTCAGGAGGCTGAGACAGGAGAATTGCCTGAACCCAGGAGGCGGAGGTTGCGGTGAGCCGAGATCGCGCCATTGCACTCCAGCCTGGGTAACAAGAGCGAAACGCCGTCTCAAAAAAAAAAAAAAAAATATGACAAGCGGCCAAGTGCAGTGGCTCATGCCTGTAATCCTAGCACTTTGGGAAGCTGAAGCAGGTGGATTACCTGAGGTCAGGAGTTTCAGACCAGCCTGACCAACATGGTGAAACCCCATTTCTACTAAAAATACAAAATTAGGCTCTGAACTTTGTTTTCTTCCCTTGACAATGGATCTTGACAATCAGGAATTATGATTCCCGGTTTCTGCAGAATAAATCAACTTTTCATCTGAGTCAAATGATGATTATTAGGCTTCCTCCGTGCTCTTGAGTTACGAGTCTTTTACATGCACAAAGTGGATGTACTGGGACAATCATTACAACGAGACAGCTATTTCCAACGCAAATCAACAAGCCCATTTAACCTGGGGATAGCTGCTGCTATTTATATACCTTTCAAGGGCAAAGCTCTGGCCTAGGAAATTGGCAACTCTTAGAGTGGTCCTGGTAGCTTCATTCTACCAGCTGGGGCAAATCCATTTACAGGGAAACCCCGGGGGTAAGCGAGTGTTAATGCCTCCTGGGTTTTAGTCACAGACAGCACCGTGATTTTATTGACTAAGATCTCTTTCTCCAGATGGATGGACTCAGAAAATGAGGCCTGCAAAGTGACGTAAAGGATTGACTCACAGAAGCATCTCTGATTCCTGGAAAAACCAGGACAACTGGTTTTTGCAGCCCTTTATTGAAAAGGCAGTTAACCCACAGGAGCTGGCAAGGAAGTCAGTTCTGGCACATGAACGGGTCAATTGAGTCTCCTTTAAGACAGAGCTCTGGGGCTCAATGTCATTTTGATCATGTTGGCATTACCAAGTTTTAACCACATCGTCATCATCATCATCTGCTATTGATTCAGTCTTTCCTTATCATTTTTCAAAATTTATTTTTGTAGAGATGAAGTCTCCTGCTATGTTGCCCAGGCTAGTTTTGTATTTTTGGTAGAGACAGGGTTTCTCCATGTTGGTCAGGCTGGTCTCCAACTCCCAACCTCAGGTGATCCACCTAACTCGGCCTCCCAAAGTGCTGGGATTACAAGTGTGAGCCACTGCGCCTTGCTCCTTCCTTGCCTTTTTTTTTTTTTTAAATCTCATACATGACAAAGATTTTTTGCTTGGCCAAACTTTAGTCAGGCTTCTGAATCTTCTGCAAAGCCCATCTGTGCACTTTCTTATAAAATCCAGTTTTAGCGAAGAACCCTGCTAAGTCAGTGTAGCAAGAACCCCCCACCCTTGATATCCGATCATCTTCCATATCTGATCATATGCCTCATACTCCACCAACCTCCAGGTAATATCTGGTCACCCTGGCCTGCCTTCTGCAAGAATCCTTTTAGGTGGGCTTAGCCAGAATCCCTCTTATCCGTGATGTTTCCTCTTAGTTGTTTACATTCACTGCCCCCCTCCCTGATCCTTGGATATAAATTCCCATTTGCCCATGCTGTAAAGGCAACATATGGCTGGCTGTGGTGCTCACTCCTGTAATCCCAACCCTTTAGGAGGCTGAGTCAGGAGGATCATTTGAGCCCAGGTGTTTGAGACCAGCCTGGGCAACATAGTGAGACCCACCTCCTACAAAAAAAATTTAAAAATTAAGTGGCTTGAACCTGTAGTCTCAGCTACTCCAGAGGCTGCGGTGGGAGGATCGCCTGAGGTGAAGAGGCTGGGGTTGCAGTGAGCTGTGATCATGCACTACACTCCTGCCTGTGCAACAGAGCAAGAGTTTGTCTCAAACAAAAAAAAAGGCTGGGCGAAGTGGCTTATGCCTGTAATTCTAGCACTTTGGGAGGCCAAGGTGGGTAGATTACTTGAGGTCAGGAGTTCAAGGCCAGCCTGGCCAACATGGTGAAACTCCACTCCTACTAAAAATACAAAAATTAGCCAGACATGCTGGCAGATGCCTGTAATTCCAGCTACTTGGGAGGCTGAGGCAGGAGAATCGCTTGAAACCGGGAGGCGGAGTTTGCAGTGAGCCGAGATTGGGCCATTGCACCCTAGCCTGGGCAACAAGAGCAAAACTCCATCTAAAAAAAAAGGCAATCTTGAGATTCCAGGTACGTTTGTGAGCAATTGTAATTCTTTATACTGTTCTATATTTTTTAAATTCTATTTTTTATTTTATTTTTTTATTTTTATTTATTTATTTTTTTTGAGACGGAGTTTCGCTCTTGTTACCCAGGCTGGAGTGCAATGGCGCGATCTCGGCTCACCGCAACCTCCGCCTCCTGGGTTCAGGCAATTCTCCTGCCTCAGCCTCCTGAGTAGCTGGGATTACAGGCACACGCCACCATGCCCAGCTAATTTTTTGTATTTTTAGTAGAGGCAGGGTTTCACCATGTTGACCATGATGGTCTCGATCTCTTGACCTTGTGATCCACCCGCCTCGGCCTCCCAAAGTGCTGGGATTACAGGCTTGAGCCACCGCGCCCGGCCTATTTTTTATTTTTTAATTTATCTTTTGTAGAGATAGAGTTTTGCTATATTGCTTAGGCTGGTCTTGAACTCCTGGCCTCAAGCATTCCTCCTGCCTCAGTTTCCCAGATTGTTGGGATTACAGGCATGAGCCACCATGTCCAGCCCAAAATTCTTGAAGTTGAAAAAAACTTCCCCTTTCCCACCTCTATTCTTGCCTCAAACAAACTTAATCAAGGAAGATAGAAAAAAATCTTTTGGTAAAGATTTAAGAACCTAGGCTGAAGTCTGAAAGTATAAATAATTTCATATGTGATTTTTTTTTTTTTTTTCAGACAGAGTTTTTCTCTGTCATCCAAGCTGGAGTGCAGTGATATCAACAGGGCTCACTGCAGCCTCAGCCTCCTGGACTCAAGTCATCCTCCCACCTTAGCCTCCTGAGTAGTTGGGACTACAGGCATAAACTGCTGCACCCTGCATTAACTTTTTACTTGGAAACAATTACAGACTCACAAAAAGTTGCAGAAATAGTAGAGAGGCAGGGCACGGTGGCTCACACCTGTAATCCCAGCACTTTGGGAGGCCGAAGTGGGGGAAGACCAAGAGGTTAAGAGATCAAGACCATCCTGGCCAACATGGTAAAACCCTGTCTCTACTAAAAATACAAAAATTATTTGGGCGTGGTGGCGGGCATCTGTATTCCCAGCTACTAGGGAGGCTCATTTGAACCTGGGAGGTAGAGGTTGCAGTGAGCTGAGATCGAGACACGGCACTCCAGCCTGGGCGACAGAGCGAGACTCCATCTCAAGCAAAAAAAAAAAAAATAGTAGGCAAGGCGCAGTGGCTCACGCCTGTAATCCCAGCACTTCGGGAGGCCGAGGCGGATGGATCACGAGGTCAAGAGATCGAGACCATTCTGGTCAACATGGTGAAACCCCGTCTCTACTAAAAATACAAAAATTAGCTGGGCATGGTGGCGCATGCCTGTAGTCCCAGCTACTCGGGAGGCTGAGGCAGGAGAATTGCTTGAACCCAAGAGGCAGAGGTTGTGGTGAGCCGAGATTGCACCATTGCACTCCAGCCTGGGTAACAAGAGCAAAACTCCATCTCAAAAAAAAAAATAGTAAAGAGGTCCCAAGTACCCATCACCTAGCTTTGCCCAACAGTAATATCTACCATAACTATTGTACACTATCAAAATTCAGGAAATTGACATGAAGACAACATACCTATCTAGACTACACACTTTACTGTGATTTCATTTGTTTAACCTTTTGTTTTTGACTTCTTTTTTTTTTTTTTTTTTTTGAGACGGAGTTGCGCTCTTGTTACCCAGGCTGGAGTGCAATGGTGCGATCTCGGCTCACCGCAACCTCCGCCTCCTGGGTTCAGGCAATTCTCCTGCCTCAGCCTCCTGAGTAGCTGGGATTACAGGCACGCGCCACCACGCCCAGCTATTTTTTTGAATTTTTAGTAGAGACGGGGTTTCACCATGTTGACCAGGATGGTCTCGATCTCTCGACCTCGTGATCCACCCGCCTCGGCCTCCCAAAGTGCTGGGATTACAGGCTTGAGCCACTGCGCCCGGCTGTTTTTGACTTCTTTAAGTTACAAAAGCAATTTGCCCATCAATGGATAAACAAATTGTGGTATAATGCATACAATAAACTATTAGCTATTAAAAGGGATGAAGTGGCTGTGAGTGGTGGCTCACGCCTGTAATCCCGGCACTTTGGAGGCCAAGGTGGGCAGATCAATAGATCAGGAGATCCAGACCAGCCTGGCATAGTGCAACCTCATCTCTACCGAAAATACAAAAATTAGCCAGGCATGGCGGCACATGCCTATAGTCCCAGCTACTTGGGAGGCTGAGGGAGGAGAATTGCTTGAACCCAGGAGGCAGAGGTTGTGGTGAGCCCAGATTGTGCTATTCCAGCCTGGGCAAGAGAGCAAGACTCCATTTCAAAAAACAAACAAAAAACACAAAAGGATAAAGTACTGATACCTGCTTCAACATACATGAATCTTGAAAACATTATGCTAAGTGAAAAAAGCCTGCCACAAAAGGTGATGGTGCTATTGTTATATAGTAAGAGATATATATTTGGGCTCTGCCCCCAGTTTGTGGCACAGAAGTTCTAAAACTCTCGAAATTTTCTGAGCCATAGGAGTGCTAGGTGCATCATTTGCTCTAATACTTGGTCTTTGACCCCAGTTCCTGACACGGAGCTCCTAATCCCTTGGCATTTCCAGCAAGAGGAATGTCTTTTGTTCTAATGATGCAACCCTTTGTGTGTGTGTGTGTGTGTGTGTGTGTGTGTGTGTGTGTGTGTGAAGGAGTCTCACTTTTGTCACCCAGGCTAGAGTGCAGTGGCATGATCTCAGCTCACCACAACCTCCACCTCCTGGGTTCAAGCAATTCTCCTGCCTCAGCCTCCTGAGTAGCTGGGATTACAAACATGTGCCATCACACCTAGCTGATTTTTGTATTTTTAGTAAAGACGGGTTTTCACCATGTTGGCTAGGATGGTCTTGAACTCCTGACCTTCGGTGATCTGCCCACCTTGGCCTCCCAAAGTGCTGGGATTACAGGAGTCAGCCACCTCACCCCGCCTAATGATCCAACTCCTGATGGGCTCCTAGAAGATGGCTGGTTACCAGAAAAGCTAAGTCATGACTAGAAGACCCACACACAACCTCTGGGGTGGGCAGAGGGGCTGAAAGTTGAGTTAATCACCAATGGCAGATAATCATGCTACCCAGTGAAGCCTTCATAAAAACCCAGAAGAAGAGAGTTCAGAGAGCTTCTGGGTTGCTGAACACCTGGAGGACCCTGGAGGGTGGCATACCTGGAGAGGGAATGGGAGCTCTGTGCCCCTTCCCACATATCTTGCCCTGTGCATCTCTTCCACACAGCTGTTCATCTGTATCCTTTGTAATATCCTTTATGGGTAAATGTAAGTAAAGTGTTTCCTTGAGTTTTTTTTTTTAGACGGAGTCTTGCTTTGTTGCCCAGGCTAGAGTGAAGTGGAGGGCTCGGCTCATTGCAAACTTCGCCTCCCAGGTTCAAGCAATTCTCCTGCCTCACCTTCCCTAGTAGCTGAGATTACAGATGCATCCCATCACATCCAGCTAATTTGTGTATTTTTTTAGTAGAGATGGGGTTTCACCATGTTAGCCAGGCTGGTCTCCAAATCCTGACCTCAGGCGATTCCACCTCGGCCTCCCCAAGTGTTCAGAATGCAGGTGTGAGCCACTGTGTCCGGTCTGTTTCCGTGAGTTTTGTAAGCCACTCTGGTAAATTACCTGAATCCATGGAGGGAGTCCTGGGAACCCCCAATACATAACCAGTTGGTCAGAAGCACAGGTCATAATTCGGAACCTGTTATTGGCATTGGAAGTGGGGGCAGTCTTGTGGGATTGGCCTCTTAACCTGTGGAGTCTGCCGTAACTCTGGTTAACACCAGAATGGAGTGAAATTATAGGTTATGCTGGCCTGGTGCGGTGGCTCACACCTATAATCCCAGCACTTTGGGAGGCCAAAGTGGGCAGATCACGAGATCTGGAGATCTGTACCATCCTGGCCAACATGATGAAACCCTGTCTCTACTAAAAAACAAAAAATTAGGGTGTAGGGGTACACACCTGTAGTCCCAGCTATTTGGGAGGCTGAGGCAAGGGAATCACCTGTACCCAGGAGGCAGATATTGCAGTGAGCCGAGATCACACCACTGCACTCCAGCCTGGTGACACAGAGAGACTTCGTCTCAGAAAAAAAATAAAAGAGAGAGAGAGAGAGAAAGAAAGAAAGAAATTATAGGGTATCCTGTTGGTGTCTGCTTTAGAATTGGTTGGTGGTGGGTAGAAACTCTCCCACATACGGTGGAGTACAATTGACCCTTGAACAACATGAGTCTGAACTCCAAGGGTCCACTTATACACGGATTTTTTCTTCAATCAAATAAGGATTAAAAAGACAGGATTCTCAGGATGCAAAAACCCAAGCATAGGGTGGGCTGACTTTTCATATACACAGTAGTGATTGTGGGATTTTAGTATGATTGGATGTTGGTATCTGAAGGGCTCCTGGAATGAATCCCCTTCCTCTACCTAGAAAGGACTGTACTCTGTGTTGAGTGGTGACTGGTGCGTAAGAGTAGGAAAAACTCTGTTTTTTCCTAAGTTTTCTAAATTTTTAGTCCTTGGGCACAGAGTGGTGGTTCATGCCTGTAATCCCAGCACTTTGGGAGGCCAAAGTATGTGGATCACTTGAGGTTAGTAGTTCAAGACCAGCCTGGGCAATATGGCAAAACGCTGTCTCTACTAAAAATATAAAAATTACCTGGGTGCAGTGGTGAGCACCCATATGCCCAGCTACTCTGGAGGCTGAGGCAAGAGAATCACTTGAACCTGGGAGGTAGAGGTTGCAGGGAGCCAAGATCATGCCACTACATTCCAGCCTGGGCAACAGAGCAAGACTCCATCTCAAATAAATAAATAAATAAATTGGCCAGGTGCGGTGGCTCACACCTGTAATCCTAGCACTTAGGGAGGCCAAGAAGGGTGGATCACAAGGTCAAGAAATTGAGAACATCCTGGCCAACATGGTGAAATCCCGTCTCTACTAAAAATACAAAAATTAAGTTGGTGTGGTGGTGAATGCCCGTAGTCCCAGCTACTCAGGAGGCTGAGGCAGGAGAATCACTTGAACCTGGGAAGTGGAGGTTGCAGTTAGTGGAGACCACACCACTGCACTTCAGACTGGCAACAGAGAGAGACTCTGTCTCAAAAAAAAAAAAAAAAAAAATTAGTTGGGCATGATGGTAGGCACCTGTAGTCCCAGCTACTTGGGAGGTTGAGGCATGAGAATCACTTGAACCTGGGAGACGGAGGTTGCATGAGCCAAGATCATGCCACTGCACTCTAGCCTGGATGATAGATTGAGATTCTGTCTCAAAAATAAAAATAAAACAAATAAATTATTAGCCCTGTCTCTCAACAGTCCTAAATGAGTATCAAAGGGCAGTATCCTCCCATTTAAACTTATTAAGTACCTTTTATATACTGGGTATATACTAGGCTGTGGAAATATAAAGATTAAGATAAGACCCTTCCCTCAAGTTGCTCAGTCTTAGCACATTGTAACTAGAAGCATTTTTCACTTTTCTGCTGGAACTCTGTCTGGCAGGTCAAAGCTTTTGAAAACCAATGGAATGGATGTTTTCATGAATATCCATAATTATCCTATTCAGAGACAAGGAAATTAATGACATCAACTGCTTTTCTAAGCAGCAGTCTGAGCAGTTTCTGCCTTTGTCCCTAGAAAAACTACCAGGCACAATGAAACTCTGCTAATTGAATTAGAGGTGAAGAACTAACCTATTAGAATGTGATTATTCAGTGCTCTAGGGATGCTACATAAAGGGGAGTAATATTAAAAGACAAAATGCTTAGAGAAGAATGTGTATGTAGTTCATTATTTGAGTTGGCTGATTGTGTTGACATTTTCTTAGGAGTAAGTGGGTGGGGAGTGAAAATCTGGAAAAAAAGTATTTTATTTTGAACACATTGTATTTTTTCTTGTGAACACAAGAAAAGCATTTTATTCTATAGCAATACTGGCCTCGCATAAATGAAGTTCTACTTTTTATATCAGTTAAGTTCTCTGTAAACCTGACAGTCACTTAATACCAACTTTAAAATGGACATTGTTAAGTATGATTCAGTTAGGTCTTCAGATTAACAATGGGCGATAACCAAAACTTCATATTAAGTGAAGGCAAATTTGGCCAGGTGTGGTGGCTCGCACCTGTAATCCGAGCACTTTGGGAGGCTGAGGCAGGTGGATCACTTTTTTTTTTTTTTTTTTTTTGAGACTGAATTTCACTCTTTCACCCAGGCTGGAGTGTAGTGGCCCAATCTAGGCTCCCTGCAAACTCAGTCTCCCTGAAACCTCTGCATCCCAGGTTCAGGCGATTTTCCTGCCTCAGCCTCCCTAGTAGCTGGGCTTACCGGTGCCCACCACCACACCGGGTTAATTTTTGTGTATATATATGTATATATATATATATATATATATATATATATATTTTTTTTTTTGAGATGGAGTTTCGCTCTTTTTACCCAGGCTGGAGTGCAATGGCGCGATCTCGGCTCACCGCAACCTCCGCCTCCTGGGTTCAGGCAATTCTCCTGCCTCAGCCTCCTGAGTAGCTGGGATTACAGACACGAGCCACCATGCCCAGCTAATTTTTTTGTATTTTTAGTAGAGACGGGGTTTCACCATGTTGACCAGGATGATCTCGATCTCTCGACCTCGTGATCCACCCGCCTCGGCCTCCCAAAGTGCTGAGATTACAGGCTTGAGCCACCACGCCCAGCCAATTTTTGTATTTTTAGTAGAGATGGGGTTTCACCATGTTGGCCAGGCTGGTCTCGAACTCCTGACCTCAAGCGATCCTCCTGCCTAAACTCTGCAAAATGCTGGGATTACCAGTACAAGTCACCGTGTCCAGACTATTTTATTTTTATTTCAGTAGGTTTTTGGGAACAGGTGGTGTTTGGTTATGTGAATAAGTTCTTTTGTTTGTTTGTTTGTTTTTGGGACGGAGTTTCGCTCTTGTTACCCAGGCTGGAGTGCAATGGCGCGATCTCGGCTCACCGCAACCTCCACCTCCTGGGTTCAGGCAATTCTCCTGCCTCAGCCTCCTGAGTAGCTGGGATTACAGGCAAGTGCCACCATGCCCAGCTAACTTTTTGTATTTTTAGTAGAGACGGGGTTTCACCATGTTGAGCAGGATTGTCTCGATCTCCTGACCTCGTGATCCACCCGTCTCGGACTCCCAAAGTGCTGGGATTACAGGCTTGAGCCACCGCGCCCGGCCCGTGAATAAGTTCTTTAGGGGTGATTTCTTGAGTTTTGGTGCACCCATCACCCAAGCAGTGTACACTGTACCCAGTGCGTAGTCTTTCATTTTTCACCCCACTCCCTTCCCCTGAGTCCCCAAAGTCCATAATTCCCCTAAGTTTTCAAAGAGTATGGACCACAAACTTAATGAGAAACTTAAAACCAGTCTCCAGGTTTGTTTGTTTGTTTGTTTTTGAGACAGAGTTTTGCTCTTGCTGCCCAGGCTGGAGTGCAATGACACGATCTCGGCTCACTGCAACCTCTGCCTTCTGGGTTCAAGCGATTCTCCTACCTCAGCCTCCCAAGTAGCTGGAATTACAGGAATGTGCCACCACAGCCAGCTAATTTTTGTATTTTTAGTAGAGACGGGGTTTCCCCATGTTGGCAGGTTGGTCTCGAACTCCTGACCTCATGTCATCCATCTGGCTCGGCCTCCTAAAGTGTTGGCATTACAGGCGTAAGCCACTGTGCCCGGCTGGTGTTTCTTTAATCCATAAAGCTTGTTAGTTTAATATTAAATTCAAATTACCGTAGCCTAGAACCCTTTTGAAGATACCTGATAGCTTCATGAGTCACTTATCTCATTAGGCTGAGTTCTCTTTTACAATATCGATGTTTAAAATTAAAATACAGATCTAGATCTACATTTTGTTAAGGTTTTGGTGTTTTTTTTCAAACTGCCCAAGGTCGTTCAGAAGCGTCTTTTCTATGTATGTACTTCCTTTACTCTGTAATTTGTAGTCAGATTAGTTGCGCCCTGTCTAGACTCCTTTCAGAAAAATACTAACAATATGTTTTTCTCTGTCTTGGGCTCCATATGGGTGAATTACAGGAAAACTTAACAGGTACTCAGAGCAACATTTTTTTCCTACTTCATGAAGGACCTAAATGCGAACTCAAGGTATTTATCTTTTGCTTTTGTTATTTTCCCTGGTTTACCTAATTGCAATCTGTAAGTTTAAGATGCAGTCAATGGGAAGTATATGTGGAAATTCTTAAGCAAGTCAGACCTTTAAAAAGGAAACCACTTCACCTACTAGTACGTAAGAAAGGAAGCTGGACTCACCTAAACAATCCTATTAGTTAGGTACAGCCGGATACACCGCGGAATAAGGCAATTCTCCGTTTAATTTTCAAACTCTTTCGCGGGGAGGAGGAAAGGATGGAAAAGTTTGAGTGAAGACTTTAAATGACTAGTCAAACAGTGAGTCATTGAAAGTTTCCAGTTAACAATCCCTTCTGCCTGGGCAGAGCCTGGGCCCCAGCGCTTTATGAGCCACACTGCAGTTTTAAGTTGGAACATCTCACGCTTTTATTGTCTTTTCCACCAAATGATTACATAAAATGAAATCAGTTTTGAAATCTGCACCGGCTTTGAAATGTAGGGCAAAATCTGGTTGGGGTGGGGAGAAAATAAGGTAGGGAGACTGTGAGGCAGAGAACGCAGGAAAGCTGGTGAAAAGAGAGGACAGGAATTTTCAGGAGATGAGTTTTTCTTCCCCACGTTATAGATGCTGTCCGTTTTTGCGCACCTGTGTCCCAACAGGCCGGAATGGACCCCCTCCTTGGGCTAAAAGACTCAGTCTTCAGCCCAGCCCAGAGCTGCACCAACCAGGGCCTGACCCTGCCCCCACCCAGTGACAGGTGGGGCCGCCGAGCGGCCACCAGACGTCAGCCTCCTCGTGTGGCCTGCCGGGAGCTGGAGCCGCTTCCGGTTGCGCCCAGTCCCTGAACTCCGACTCCCGTCGGTCCCCGGGAAAACCGCAGCGGTGTCGCGCGCTCACTGCCGGGACTTGTAGTTCCGCCTCCCGCCGCGCTAAATAGCCGGAAACGGGGGTGGCCAGAGCGAAGAACTACCGAGGCGAAGGTACGGGTGGCGGCGCGGGGTCAATCCGCGCCGGGCGTGGGGTTGGCGGTGAGGCTGTCGGAGGTGGTTGGGTGGGAGGAGATCCGCTCGCACACACGAGGAGGAGGGTTGAGCCGCCGTCGCCGTCGCCGCAGCCTCCGTCGTCGTCGCGAGTGTGGAGTCGGGACTGGAGCTGCCGCCGCGGCGACACCAGGGATCTTGTCTCTAGTCCCCGGCCTTTCTGCTCCGCCGCCTTCCCTCGGTCGGCGCGGCCCACTCCTCCCCGGCCGGGCGCCCCTGCCTCCATTTCCCGCTCTCTGTCCACCACACACACGGCCCCCCCGATCATGGATCCCGGCAGTGGCGGCGGCGGCGGCGGCGGCGGCGGCGGCGGTGGCGGCGGCGGGAGTAGCGGCAGTAGCAGCGACTCGGCCCCCGACTGCTGGGACCAGGCGGACATGGAAGCCCCCGGGCCCGGCCCGTGCGGCGGCGGCGGCGGCGGCTCCCTGGCGGCGGCGGCCGAGGCCCAGCGGGAGCAGCTCAGCGCGGCCTTCAGCCGGCAACTCAACGTCAACGCCAAGCCCTTCGTGCCCAACGTCCATGCCGCCGAGTTCGTGCCGTCCTTCCTGCGGGGCCCGGCAGCGCCGCCACCCACAGCTGGCGCCGCCGCCAACAACCACGGAGCCGGCAGCGGCGTAGGAGGGCCTGCAGGTAAAGGCCCGGGACGCGGGGCAGCCCCGGGACCCGGGAGGTAGCCGGGCCGGACGCCGGAGCCCACATGGGGAGGGGTGCGGCCCGAGGGCGCGCGGCCCTGGGACTCGACCGGCACGTGGGGCGCTGACAGTGGCGCCGGCCGCCTGGGTGGGGCGCCCCAAGCCCTGGAGCCGGCCTGCGCTGGGCGGCACGGCGGTGGCCAAGCAGGGAGCTGGCAGCGGGCAAACGCGACTGAAGACCCGGACCTGACTGCTGCCCCGCTGCCCCCCTGCCCTGCTCTGGGGTCCGCAGTTACCCCGTTGAGATGAGAACCGTATGGGACAGAGTGGGGGCCGCGGCGGATCAGTGCTACGAGGCGCAGAAGTGAGGACAGGACATATGGAGCCAAGAGTCAGTCGGGTGGGCGTTTAGAGATCCTAGGAGTTGTGGAGGACAAATGCCCGAGTTTTCCATTCACCTTAGACCCAGCGGAGATAGCGTCTCTTGCTGCAGTTTCTACTATAGAAACTGTAATTAGGTTTTAAATTATCCATGGCCCCGAACCGTCCGGAAGGAATCCCAAGATGCACTGCAGCCTTGTGATCGGGCAGAAACTTGGCTATCAATACCAAGATCTGTTTTACCCTCAGCCTTGTGTACGCTTCTAAAGTTTACAAAGTGCCGCAAGGTTAGGATTCCTCACTTAATGTGTGATAGGAGACTATATTGATTTGTGTCTTTTTATAGTGAGGCTTAGACTTTTGTCCTTTGTCAGCGACATGTTTCGAGAATTTTCATTGCTGTAAAATCGTTGACCTTATTCAGATTGCTTGAAATAACTCCCTGTGTTTCTGTGTCAGTAATCCAGTCTGTTTGTTCAGACACTTGCGCATTTGTTATAATTTAATAGTTGTCACGTGTCTTTCTGATTAGTTAGTAGACACACATTCTGTGATTTTGAGTCCAGTTTGGTTTTCAAACATCTTCCAGTACTTAGGGGCTGCTGAAGTGGTAGATTGCAGGTGCTGACGTTGTGGGACTGTCAAATGAGTGAACTTAAGTATTCTCATAATGGTGCTTATTTTGTGGTAAATAGCATGCTTTTAGGTATACTGATTTTGTAGGAATGTCCAAAGTATTTTCTTCCTAATGGTGCTTATTTTAGGAACTATCAGTATTTCCTTAAAGAGACAATGAAAAAAAGAAGAAAAAAAAGGCTGAATGTCCTTTCATCATTTAGCCAGGACACTGGTGGGCTGTATCATGACTTCCAGCACATTTTAAGAGGGAGCATACTGTTGATATCTCTCTTTAAAGTTCTGTATTGTGGTATTTCTTAGGTAAGTGGACATTGTAAGAGTACTCTAGGAGTTTGGTTTCTAGAGAAACTTTTGTCGCCGTTTGCTCTTTTGAGGTAAAAGGATAGAGTTTGGAGAAACAGTCTTACGACATATGTATGTCAACAGTGGATTTGGTGGTTTTATTGACTATGGCGTTTCTTTTATTTGTGTGGGTGGTTGATGTTTTCCTTTTGAGGAGATTGAGCTCATTCAGGGTGGTATGGCTGTAGTCGGTGTTTTCCTTTTAAATACGGAAGCTTAGCTTGTAATTCTTGACTTACATCAAACCATTTTGACTGTCTAATCTAGTTCACTTATCAGCTCCTAAAAGTGCCCATGTCTCTACCTTATCTTACAGATTCCGTTTATCCAGCCATTTTCTTTCTGGCTCTTCTTTCGGTGGAGCCACCAGCACCACTCTGACTAGACTTAGGACTCCACTTACAGCCTGTCCAGCTAGTCATCCAGGGGTAACCATCCTTGGTCTAGAATGTTCACTGTTGAGTGACTAGGTATTACCTCTCATGCAGGTTTTTCTCTTCCTGATAGTTGCTAATTTGTAGTTACATTAATCTTTTTTTTTTTTTTTTTTTTTTTTTTTTTTTGACACTGCTAGAAGTTGGAGGTATGAAAACCTGTAGGGAAGTAGCTGTCAGAAAATCCCTACATTATGGTCAGCTTTTTTGTTTTTAATCAAAAAACTGTTTTGGTGTTACTGACTTTACCAATTGCTTCTACCAAAATGCCAGCTAATGTTTTTAAAAATTATATGTAGGATGGGAAAGAACTAATTTTCTTTCTTTCTTTCTTTTTCTGTTTTGTTTTTTTTGAGACAGAGTCTTGCATTGTTGCCTGGGCAATGGTATGATCTCAGCTCACTGCAACCTCTGCCTCCCAGGTTCAAGCAATTCTCCTGCCTCAGTCTCCCAAGTAGCTGGGATTACAGGCACCTGCCACCGAATCTGGCTAATTTTTTTTTTTTTTTTTTTTGTATTTTTAGTAGAGACGGTGTTTCACTGTGTTGGCCAGGCTGGTCCCAAACTCCAGACCTTGTGATCCACCTGCCTCTGCCTCTCAATGTGCTGGGATTACAGGCGTGAGCCATGGCTCCAGGCCACTTAGTTGTTTTTTTTTTGTTAGGTGAGAAACTGGGTTAGTGATTTTAGGGTTACTTGGCCTTTTTAGAACAGCCACAGCTTCTAAATAATGGTGTAGTGTTCTTTGCATCATCCCACCTTTAATGCCTCTCAAAACTCTATTCCATTAAGAAGTAAGTATGGAATAAAACCAGCAGGTCTCAGTTCTAACTCAGAGGAGGCCATGGTGCCCGGCTTTTTTTTTTTTTTGAGACAGGAGTTTTGCTCTTGTTACTCAGGCTGGAGTGCAATGGCACGATCTCGGCTCACCGCAACCTCTGCCTCCTAGGTTCAGGCAATTCTCCTGCCTCAGCCTCCTGAGTAGCTGGGATTACAGGCACAAGCCACCATGCCCAGCTAATTTTTTGTATTTTTAGTAGAGACGGGGTTTCACCTTGTTGACCAAGATGGTCTCGATCTCTTGACCTTGTGATCCACCCGCCTCGGCCTCCCAAAGCGCTGGGATTACAGGCTTGAGCCACCGCGCCCGGCCTTTTTTTTTTTTTTTTTAATGATTGAGAGAGCTATAACTCACACACTGTAAAATTCACACTTTTCAACGGTACACGCTGGGCGCATTGGCTCACACGTGTAATCCCAGTACTCTGGGATGTCGAGGCAGGGGGATTGCCTGAGGCCTCCACAAAACATAGTGAGACTGAGACCCTGTCTCCACAAAGAAAATAAAAAAAGTATTGCTGGGTGAGGTGTCTCACACCTATAATCCCAGCACTTTGGGAGGCTGAGGTAGACAGATCACCTGAGGTCAGGAGTTCAAGACCAGCCTGGCCAGCATGGTGAAATGCGTCTCTACTAAAAATATAAAAATTAGCTAGGTGTGGTGGCAGGCGCCTGTAATCCTAGCTACTTGGGAGACTGAGGCGGAAGAATCGCTTGAACCTGGGAGGCAGAGGTTGTATCGAGTGTAGATTATACCACTGCACTCCAGCATGGGCAAAAGAGTGAGACTCTGTCTCAAAATAAAATAAATAGCTGGGTGTGGTGACACAAGCCTGTAGTCCTAGCTACTTGGGAGGTTGAAGTGGGAGGATCTCTTGAGCCCAGGAGTTAGAGGCTGCAGTGAGCTATGATCACACCACTGCATTCAGCCTGGGTGACCAAGTAAGGCACTGTCCAAAAAGAAAACCTAAAGTGTAGCCGGGCGCGGTGGCTCAAGCCTGTAATCCCAGCACTTTGGGAGGCCGAGGCGGGTGGATCACGAGGTCGAGAGATCGAGACCATCCTGGTCAACATGGTGAAACCCCGTCTCTACTAAAAGTGCAAAAAATTAGCTGGGCGTGGTGGCGCGTGCCTGTAATCCCAGCTACTCAGGAGGCTGAGGCAGGAGAATTGCCTGACCCCAGGAGGCGGAGGTTGCGGTGAGCCGAGATCGCGCCATTGCACTCCAGCCTGGGTAACAAGAGCGAAACTCCGTCTCAAAAAAAAAAAAAAAAAAAAAAACCTAAAGTGTACAGTTCAGTGGTTTTTAGTATATTTATAAGGTTATGCAACCATCATCACTTGGCAGATGCTTTTTAGAATATTCTCAGAAGTGACCTTTTCAGGGCCACCAGAGTAGAGAGGATCCCGAATCAAAGTAATGATTGTTTAATCCAGAAGGGCCCTAACACTTTATTATTATGTTAAATTATATGTATTGAGGACTAGATGATAGGTAAGATTCTTTGTTTGAGAATCTGTTTTTCTTTGAGACTGAAGTGCCTGCAATAACAATGCTCATATATATACTGGGAGTGGTGGCTCACGCCTGTAATTCCAGCATTTTGGAAGGCCGAGGCGGGTGAATCACGAGGTCAGGAGTTCAAGACCAGCCTGGTCAACAGGGTGAAACTCCGTCTCTACTAAAAATACAAAAATTAGCCAGGCGTGGTGGCACATGCCTGTAGTCCCAGCTACTTGGGAAGCGGAGGTTGCAGTGAGCCGAGATCACGCCATTGCACTCCAGCCTGGTGACAGAGCAAGACTCCGTCTCAAAAAAAAAAAAACCAACAAGAAACATGCTCATATAACGGTGTTGTTTAGGCTTCAGTGGGACAGTAGATGGGGTAGAGGAGAGGCCCTACAATATCCCTGGAGTATCACAGTAGTATTTCAGTGCCTTTTGTTACTTCTCCTGCCTTGGCTGACCTTTTTGGCTCTTGTTTCATGATTTTACATATATGAATGGCTTGAGAGTGAGGATTTAGGGAACAAGCAAAGGCATTATCTAGGGTTATGCTGTGCCAAGTTGAGCAGTTGTTTAAACTGTTAGAAATTTTGACTGGAATAAACTCTCTTTGGAGCAGGTTTTACACAATGTGATTAGTACATCTCTTATTTCGTTCTTCTGTTTTTTTTGTTTTTTTTTTTTTTTACCTTTTTTGAAGTTGCACTGCATGAAAAGACAGCAGTTTCAGTTTAGCAGGACAAGTTAAGGAAGTGATGCAGAGGACAGCCTTTAAGCCTTAATTTGCTTGGTTTTGCTGAGGAAGAAGCGTCTGAAAGTGTTTAGATAGTAGTCTTTCTGGTTGAAGAGAAAGGAATGAAAAAGAGATTTGATAACCTTCTGGGTTGAGTTAGCAGTATTAGAGTGGAATTTTTTTTCAGAAATGCAGATTTCTAGTTTTGCTCAGATATGTGTACTAGCAAGTAATTAACATTTACCCGTCCACTGAATGTAAGATGCTGTGCTAGGGACTTGAAATAACACCAAGATGAATAAATTGTGGTCCTGAAGGAATCTAGAAAGGGATCAGATGCCCAGTATAGTTTAGTGAAAGTCACAGCGTGGTAAGCAGGCCCTACAGCAAGTGTAGAGAGGGCTTTCAAAGCTGAGAACAGCAGTCCCTTATGTAAAACATTTCAGCCTTGTCACTCTAATAAAACTAAAGATTTATCTGTTACCTGCTCACTGTTCTTTGTGAATGCCTTGTGTGTGTGTGTGTGTGTGTGTGTGTGTGTGTGTGTGTATGTGTGCGCGCGCGCGTGTTTTGTTGCCTTTTTTTTTTTTCTGGCCTCCTGGCTCAGAGTTGCAGCCAAGGCCTGAGTGCCAAGGTTGTGTGTATTTTTAAAAAGTTTTTTTTTTTTTTTGAGACGGAGTTTCGCTCTTGTTACCCAGGCTGGAGTGCAATGGCGTGATCTCGGCTTACCGCAACCTCCGCCTCCTGGGTTCAGGCAATTCTCCTGCCTCAGACTCCTGAGTAGCTGGGATTACAGGCACGCGCCACCATGCCCAGCTAATTTTTTGTATTTTTAGTAGAGATGGGGTTTCACCATGTTGACCAGGATGGTCTTGATCTCTTGACCTCATGATCCACCCGCCTCAGCCTCCCAAAGTGCTGGGATTACAGGCTCGAGCCACCGCGCCCGGCTTAAAAAAGTTTTTACTTATTATATTTAGAGACAGGATCTTACTCTGTCACCTAAGCTGGAATACAATGGTGTGATCACTGTAACTTTGAATCTCTGGGCTCAAGTGATCCTTTTGCCTCAACTTCCTGAGTAGCTAGGACTATAGGCATGCACCACAACACCTGACAAAGTTTTCGTTAATTTCTTTTTTTTTTTTTTTTTTTTTTTTTTTGAGACAGAGTTTCGCTCTTGTTACCCAGGCTGGGGTGCAATGGCACGATCTCGGCTCACCGCAACCTCCGCCTCTTGGGTTCAGGCAATTCTCCTGCCTCAGCCTCCCGAGTAGCTGGGATTACAGGCACGTGCCACCATGCCCAGCTAATTTTTTGTATTTTTAGTAGAGACGGGGTTTCACTATGTTGACCGGGATGGTCTCGATCTCTCGACCTCGTGATCCACCCGCCTCGGCCTCCCAAAGTGCTGGGATTACAGGCTTGAGCCACCGCGCCCGGCAATTTCTTTATTTATTTAGAGAAGGAATCTCACTCTGTCACAGGCTGGAGTAGTGCAGTGGCCGCATCTCTGCTCACCGTAACCTTTGCCTCCTGGGTTCAAGTGATTCTCCTGCCTCAGCTTCCCAAGTAGCTGGCATTACAGGCATGCACCACCATACCCGGCTGATATTTTTTGTACTTTTAGTAGAGACTGGGTTTAACCATCTTGGCCAGGCTGGTCTCATACTCCTGACCTCAGGTGATCCACTTGCCTCGGCCTCTCAAAGTGCTGGGATTATAGGCGAGAGCCACTGCGTCCGGCCAAGTTTTGTATTTTTAAGTTTGCAGAGAGTGCTGAAAGTAGTGCACTGTAATCTTTTTACACTATTTGTCTCTTATTAAACAGCAGTGAGTTCAGTTACTATGATTCTGGCTAGCGTTATCTGTTGGGGCATGTTTACAGTTTCATCATTCCACCCTTAGTTTTAAAAAATCTTCTGAAGGCAAGAATTTGGCTACTAAGTGTTCTTGATTGTTCTGAGGTCCTCAGAACAATTAAAAAAATTGACAGTTTTTAGCTGTCGATTGTTGATTTGTATCAAAGCTTAGAAATTTCTGCCTTGCTTTCAGTAGAGTTTCACAAAGCAATATGAAGCTGCAGATTGATGGCTGTTACAGTACTCCAAGTTGAACCAGTTTCCCATTATAATTCTAGTTTCAAAAGGAGAGGAACACTTAAGTCTTTCCCTATCAGTGGTGACGCTCACTCCCATACCATATTCCCACTAGGTAATTATATGTCACTTCACTTGGAAAAAACAGTGCGCATTTAGAAGGATGTCACTGGGTAATTTTCTGGTTGAATACTTCTTTTTTTTTGAGTCATAGTCTTGCTCTGTTGCCTAGGCTGGAGTGCATTCTCGGCTCACTGCAACCTCCGCTTCCCAGGTTCAGGTGATTCTTCTGCCTCTGTCTCCCGAGTAGCTGGGACTACAGGTGCCAGTCACCACGCCTGGCTTATTTTTGTAGAGGTGGGGTTTCACCATATTGGCCAGGCTGGTCTCGAACTCCCGACCTTGTGATCCGCCCTCCAGGTACTCCCAAAGTGCTGGGATTACAGGCATCAGCCACCGTGCCCAGCTGGTTAAGTACTTTTGTAGAACTCCAGTATGTTACCATACTACTTATCCTTCTCATTTGGGTGGTTAATTTTGGTAGCAGAAAGATGTTTCTGTTATTATTATTATTTTTTTAGATGGAATCTCCCTCTTGTCGGGACTGGAGTGCAGTGGCAAAAATTATCCTGCCTCAGCCTCCCTAGTAGCTGAGATTCCAGACGTGCACCACCATGCCTGGCTAATTTTTGTATTTTTAATGGAGACGGGGTTTCATCATGTTGGACAGCTGGGTCTCAAACTATTGACCTCAGGTGATCCGCCCGCCTCGGTCTCCCGAAGTGCAAGGATTACAGGCTGAGCCACTGCGCCTGGCCATTTCTGTTGTTTTTGTACTTTTTTGAGGCTATCTGAAATGAAGTTCGGTTTATGTATTTTCAGTGTTACTCAAATTGTTTTTTCTTTTTCTTTTTTTTTGAGATGAGTCTCACTCTGTCTCTCAGGCTGGAGTGCAGTGGTGTGATCTTAGCTCACCGCAACCTCTGCCTTCCCAGTTCAAGCAATTTTCCTGCCTCAGCCTCCCAAGTAGCTGGGATTAACAGACATGCACAACCATGCCCGGCTAATTTTTGTATTTTTAGTAGAGACAGGGTTCTACCCTGTTGGCCAGGCTGGTCGAACTCTGCTGGGATTATAGGCGTGAGCCACTGTCCCTGACCTCAAACTGTTTTTGAAGTAGATAAGATGTAGATCATAAGATTATCTTTCAGGATTGTTTGAAAAACATAGTGGAATTTTAGTTACTCTATGCAAAGTCTAATCAGGTTGATAATGTTGCATTGCTTCAGTGTCTGAATAAATAGATTCTTCAAATGTTAGAGCTAGATAAGACCCTAGCAGTTGTACAGTCTCCTCATTTTCAGATAAAGGAACTGGAGCTTTAGAAATGCCAAGTCAATGCCTAAGGTCACTCACAGAGTTAATGACCCAGTTGAGTCTAGAATACAGATTTGCCACCTGCTAGTTTAGTGCTTGTTCTGCCACATCATGCTGTTTAATAAAGGGGGTTGGGGGAAGGGCATGCCTAGAGCTAATTACTACAACCAGCATGGGTTTTCTGAGAGTGGCCTTGGCATTTGCCTACTGTTTCATTCTTAAAGGTTTCTGAAATTATTTGGGGGCTTTGAAATACTTTGCTGTAATAAATGTACTGAGCAGTTACCACCACTGCTTAATACGCCCTTACCAGTTATTTAGTCTTTACAACATCCTCTTGAGGTTTAGGTACTGTTGACCCATTTTGCAGATGAGAAAATTAAGGCTCAGTAAAGCTAAATAACTTAGGTCACATCCATGAGAGGAGCGAGGCCTAGAATCTAGGTCATTTCAAAGTTTATTTTAGTAGTGACTGCTAGAACTTTCCTTGTTATTTTGTATTAAGTAGACTGAGACTCTTCAGAAACTGGGCCCATGAGCTTGGACTACAGCATTTTTCTGTTCTGTTTCAGTAGTAGTAGAATAACATTTGTCATAAGTAGGCAATGCTCTAATTTAAAGCAATATTTTGAAATTACTTATTTTTACATTTTAGCAAGTGTTGATGTAAAATACTTTAAAACAGCTCTGTTCATCACTGTCTGTACCAGTGTGCTTTTTTATTTTTAGAGTGTTAAGTAATTAAGGCAAACCATCCACATTTTTTATGTGTTCTGCAGACTCCTTTCTGGTGTTTGCTTTTACTGTTTTTCATTATTGTCTATGGGGAAAAAAATGCCTCAGCTTGCAAATTTTGTTAAGAGATGGAATCTTGCTCATTCTTTGCTGTTGGAGGGATTTTCATGAAAAAAATTCAAGAAACATTGTCTTGTGTGACGTTACGAGATAAGTGCCTATTAAGAATTGCTGGCTGTTGGATTTATCATCTCAGCCTAATTTTCTTCCTGAGATAAATGAATCTTGCTTTTTTGTCATTACAACCCTGGCTAATCCAATGGAAATATAATATGAACCACATAGTTAATTTAACTTTTATTTCTTTAATTTCATTTTTTTGAGACAGAGTCTCACATCGTTGGACAGGCTGGAGGCACAATCCTAGGTCATTGTAGCCTCAACTTCCTGGGCTTAAGCGATCCTCTTGCCTCAGCCTCCTGAATTGGGACTACAGCTATATGCCTCCATGCCTAATTTTTTTTCTTTTTTTTCTTTTGAGATGGAGTCTCGCTCTGTCGCCCAGGATGGAGTGCAGTGGCATAATCTCGGCTTACTGCAACCTCCACTTCCCGGGTTCAAGTGATTTTCTTGCCTCAGCTTCCTGAGAGGCTGGGATTACAGGCGTGAGCCACTGCTCCCGGCCACGCCTGGCTAACTTTAAAAATTTTTTTGTAGAGACAGAGCCTCACTGTGTTGCCCAGGTTGGTCTTGAACTCTTGGTCTCAAGCAGTCCTCCTACCTCAGCCTCCCAAAGTGCTGGATTGATAGGTGGGAGCCATCACACCTGGCCCACATCTCCTGAGTACAGTACTTCCCTAACCTCTTCTTAGAAAGCTAGCACATTTAAAATTGTTTTCACTCTTTTGAACCCTAATGGAAATGAAATGAATGTACAGATGGAGGCTAGGGTTCCTAGTCAGAAAAGTGAAATGAGGCCAGGCACGGAGGCTCACACTTGAACCTGGGAGGTAGAGGCTGCAGTGAGCCAAGATCGTGCCACTGCACATTATTAGCCTGGGTGACAGAATGAGACTCCATCTCAAAAAAAAAAAAAAAAAGAAAAGTGAAAAAGTAAAGTGATGTGACTGGAAGGAACCAGTGTGAAAATCAAAGGAAAACAAATAATTCAGTAAAAATTGATTGTATATTTATTCTATACATCATCCCAACTTCTTGAGACTGCAGAAGCAGAGAAAAAAATCTCCATGTTTCAGAAATTCATCCACCCACAGTTCATTCTGGAAGTTCATACCCTAGGGAACAAGAACTAAGCTACATGTGTATCTATAATTTATTCATTTTTGTTGTTTTTTGAGATGGAGTCTCCCTCTGTCACCCAGGCTGGAGTGCAGTGATTCGATCTTAGCTCACTGCAACCTCCACCTCCTGGGTTCAAGTGATTCTCCTGACTAAGCCTCCCTGAGTAGGTGAGACTACAGGTGTGCACCACCATGCCCGGCTAATGTGTTTTGTATTTTTAGTCGAGTTTTTTGTATTTTCACCATGTTGGCCAGGCTGATCTCAAACTCTTGACCTCAGGTGATCCTCCTTCCTTGGCCTTGAAAAGTGCTGGGATTACAGGAGTGAGCCACTGTGCCCAGCCATACTTATTTAAATGTTTTGCAGACAGAGTCTTGCTCTGTCATCCAGGCAACCTCTGCCTCCCTGCTGGAAGCCATTCTCCCACCTCAGCCTCCCAAGCAGCTGGGATTACAGGTGTGTGCCACCAGACACACACCTGGCTAATTTTTATATTTTTTAGTAGAGATGGAGTTTTAGCATGTTGGCCAGGCTGGTCTCAAATTTCTGACCACAAGTGATCCGCCCACCTCAGCCTCCCAATGTACTGGAGTTACAGGTACAGGTGTGAGCCATTGCACCTAGTTCCCCTGTGTGTGTCTAGTTTAAAGAGGTATCATGTCCTAGAGGAGTGATGATTTACCGTCAGGGTGGGGGATGGGCAGATAATGGGCTAGAAATGGAAGATTAGGTAGGAAGTATCTATTACAATTAAGGAGAATCCTTGAGCTAGAACTGTGTAATCAAAGTATAGTCGAGGACCACATGTGGCTATTTAAATTTATGAAAATCAAATTTAAAATTCAGTTCCTCATAACAGCCATGTTTCCAGTGCTTAATAACAACATGTGGCTGGTGACTGTCCTATCACAGCACAGATATAAAACATTTCCATCACTACAGAAACTTGGACAGAATTTTGTCACACATATTTCTCACTTTTCTTGCAATGTAAGACACTTCTGTGACAGCACTGAAGTTATATTTTTCTTTAATGAACACACTATTTAGCTAACAAAACTAAAATTTTAGTTAGGATGGCTGTGTTTGCTGTTGTTTGATACAGGGTCTTGTTCTGTCACCCAGGCTGGAGTGCCAGGGGTGTGATCACGGCTCACTGCAGCCTCCACCTTCCAGGTTCAAGTGACTCTCCTGCCTGGGACTACAGGCTTGTGCCACTACACCTGGCTGATTTCAAAATTTTTTGTAAGGACGAAGTCTCCTTGTGTTTCCCAGGCTGTTTGCAAAACTCCTGGCCTCAAGCGATCCTCCTGCCTCGCCTCCCAGAGTGTTGGTTTTACTGGCATGAGCCACTACATCCAGCCTAAGGATTAGTTTTGTATCTAAAGCAGGACGAATGTAAATTGCTGATTTATGAAATATACGCATCAAGCACTTTTTAAGCATTAGCCAAACATTTGTGTTTAAAACATGTAACTTGAATCAAAACATAGCTTTTCTTACCTGTTGTGATATCTGTGGCCTTGACTGACATGCTGTGTCAATGTGCTGGCCAAGTAGGATTTTCCATATTCAAGTTCTTTGGTCCATGATCAAAGCTTTAAAAAAAAAAATTGTTTACCTTTTTTAAAAATTGAAGCAAAATCCGCAGAACATAAACTGGCCAGGTGCAGTGGGTCACAACTGTAATCCCAGCACTTTGGGAGACTGAGGTGGGAAGATCATGAGGCCAGGAGATCCAGATCATCCTTGCCAACATGGTGAAACTGTCTCTACTTAAATACAAAAAATTAGCCAGTCGTCGTGGCTTGTATCTGTAGTCCCAGCTACTTTGGAGGCTGAGGCAGTGGAATCGCTTGAACCTGGCAGACGGAGGTTGCAGTGAGCCGAGATGGTGCCACTGCACTACAGTCTGGGCGACAGAGCAAGACTCTGTTTCAAAAAACAAAAACATAAAACTAACCATTTTAAAGTGAACATTTCAGTGGCATTTAGTATATTCACACTGTGTTGTACAACCAGCACTTCCATCTAGCTCTAAAACATTTCCTTTTTTTTTTTCTTTGAGACAGGGTCTCATTCAGGTTGAGTGCAGACTGCAGTGGGGCGATCTTGGTTCACTGCAACCTCCACCTCCGGGTTCAAGTGATCCTTCCACCTCAGCCTCCCAAGTAGCTGGCACTACAGACATGTGCCACCACACCAAGCTAATTTTTAATTTTTTTTTGAGACAGAGTCTCAATCTGTTGCCCAGGTTAGAGTGTGGTGGTGTGATTTTGGCTCACTGCAACCTCCACCTCCCAGGTTCAAGTGGTTCTCCTGCCTCAGCCTCCTGAGTAGCTAGGATTACAGGCACCGTCACCATGCCCAGCTAATTTTTGTATTTTTTTTTAGTAGAGATAGGGTTTCGCCATGTTGACCAGGCTGGTCTCAAACTCGACCTCGTGATCTGCCTGCCTCAGCTTCCCAAAGTGCTGGGATTAGTCATGAGCCACCATGCCTGACCTTAAATTTTTTATAGAGACAGGATTTCATTGTGTTTCCCAGACTGGCCTCCAACTCCTGGGCTTAAGCAATCCACCACCTCAGCCTCCCAAAGTGCTGGGATTACAGGTGTGAGCCACTGCGCCTGGCCTCCAAAACATTTTAATCACCTCAAAAGAAAACCCATATTGATTTTGCAGTTACTGCCCACTCTCTCTCAGCTTCCAGAAGCCACCAGTCTTTTCTGTCTCTGTAGATTTACGTCTTCTGAATAATTCATATCAATGGGATCACAGAATATGTGGCCTTTGTGTTGTTTCACCATAATCAAATTTTAAGTATCAATTTTATTTTTTTTTTTTTTTTTTTTATTTTTTTTATTTTTTTATTTTTTTTTGAGAAGGAGTTTCGCTTTTGTTACCCAGGCTGGAGTGCAATGGCGCGATCTCGGCTCACCGCAACCTCCGTCTCCTGGGTTCAAGCAGTTCTCCTGCCTCAGCCTCCTGAGTAGCTGGGATTACAGGCATGCACCACCATGCCCAGCTAATTTTTTGTAATTTTAGTAGAGACGGGGTTTCATCATGTTGACCAGGATGGTCTCGATCTCTTGACCTTGTGATCCACCCGCCTCGGCCTCCCAAAGTGCTGGGATTACAGGCTTGAGCCACCGCGCCCGGCCAAGTATCAATTTTAACATCCAGTTTATCAGGCCAGGCGTGGTGGCTTATCCCTGTAATCCCAGCACTTTGGGAACTGAGAAGGACGAATCACATGAGGTGAGGAGTTTGAGACCATCCTGACCAACATGGTGAAATCCCATCTCTACTAAAAATACAAAAAATTAGCCAGGCATGGTGGGACATGCCTGTTGTCCCAGCTACTTGGAAGGCTGAGGCAGGAAAATTGCTTCAACCTGGGAATTGGAGGTTGCAGTGAGCTGAGATCTTGCCATTGCACTCCAGCTTGGGCAACAAGAGGGAAACTCCGTCTCAAAAAGAAAAAAAAAATCCAGTTATCATTTGTGTCACAGGCAGTATTGCTGGTTGGCTGTCTTCTGGTAAAGTCTTTTTACTTCATGTTTTAAAATTTGTGGTAGTATAGTAAGTATCACAGCCAATTCATTAAACTTCCTTTATTATAAATTATACTGTTTTTCCTATTTTTTTTTTTTTTTTTTTAGATGGAATGCTCTTGTTGCTTCGGCTGGAGTGCAGTTGTGTGATCTCAGCTCACTGCAACCTCTGCCTCCCAGGTTCAAGCAATTCTCCTGCCTTAGCCTCCAGAGTAGCTGGGATTACAGGCACATGCCAACACACCTGGCTAATTTTTTAATTTTTAGTAGAGATGGGGTTTCATCCTATTGGTCAGGCTGGTCTCAAACCCCTGAACTCAGGTAATCCATCTGCCTCGGCCTCCCAAAATGCTGGGATCACAGGCATGAGCCACCGTGCTCAGCCTAGTTTTTTTTTTCTCTCTTTTTTGAGACAGGGTCTCACTCTGTCACCCAACCTGGAACGCAGTTGTGCAATTTTGGCTCACTGCGACCTCTGCTACTCGGTCTTAAGCAGTTCTCCTGCCTCAGCCTCCTGAGTAGCTGGGACTACAAGCATTGAGCTATATCCCCAGCCTAATTTTTGTATTTTTTATAGAGATGGGGTTTCACCATGTTGCCCAAGCTGGTCTCAATCTTAGTTTTTCCTTTTAATTTGGGGAATGGCAGTTGCACTCAGTGGTATGCTCTGACAGCTTTTTTCACTTTTAAAATAGTTAATAAAGGTGTGTTTCTAAACATAGAGATAACATTGGAAAATTTGAAACCATAATTTCATTCCTTGGGAGGGTTTCTGACTTCTTTTACTAGCAGCTGTGAACAGTGCAGGATGTGAGAAATTACATCCTAATCATCTATTTCCTAGCCATGAACAGTTCAATTAAGGAAAATTCTAAGCCCATGTTCATTAGTAGCCATTAAAATCTGGATGTCATATGCATCATGAATTAGACCAGAGTAGAATGAACAAGTAAGGGTTTACTGTGTGTTCATGAAGACAGGGTAGAAATATATATATCGGTTTTATTTGTATTTTTTCAGACAGGGTGTCACTCTCTCACCCAGGCTGGAGTGCAGAGGTGCAATCACAACTCATTGCAGCCTTGACCTCCCTGGCTCAGCCCCCTGAGCAGCTGGGACTATAGGCACATGCCACCACTCTGGCAAATTTTTTTTATACAGATGGGGTTTTGCCATGTTGCCCAGGCTGGTCACAAACTCCTGCCATCCTCCCATCCTCTGGACAACCAGAGGGTTGGGACTACAGGCATGAGCCACGATGCCCAACCCATTTTCAACTTACAATCCATTGTAAGTTCAGGAGCCATCTGTATTGTAAATCTAATAGTTGGTGATAGGAACCAAGTGGTCAGATGTAAGTACTGTTTCATTTCGAAAAGCTGTTAAGAGTTAGGGATACACTTGAGAGTGGTAGGGAAGCCTACCATACCAATCATATTCTTGTATGAAGATATGCGGTACATCATAACTGTATGTCCATTATAGCTCAGTTTACTTGTACACTGATTTTCAGCAGGGCCTATCTGATGGCACTAGCATAACTTTGAAATTCCTGCAGTTGATTCTGATGTGCCTGTATGTTAGATGGTAGTGATTATACCATCTGTTTCATAGGGCTTTTGGTGGGGTGAGCTAGTAACTGGCACATAGGGCTCAATAAAAATTAGAGCAAATTGCTACCACCTACAGCCCTACCCCCAACGCAATATAGATTTGTGAGTCTTTTTTATCCTTGTCTGGCCCATAATAGATACTTAATACATATTTATTTATATTAATTATTATTATTTTTTTGAGATGGAGTTTTACTTTTGTTGCCCAAGCTGGAGTACAGTGATGCGATCTTGGCTCACTGTAACATCTGCCTCCCAGGTTCAAGCAGTTCTCCTGCCTCGGCCTCCCCAATAGCTGAGATTACAGGTGTATGCCATGCCTGGTTAATTTTTTTGTATTTTTAGTAGAGATGGAATTTCACCATGTTTGCCATGCTGGTCTTGAACTCTGGAATTTCACCATGTTGGCTACGCTGGTCTTGAACTCCCAAACTCAAATGATCCACCCCCCATCGGCCTCCCAGAAAAAGTGTGGGATTACAGGCATGAGCCACCTTGTCTGGCTAATAGTACATATTGGTAGGATTGAGTTGGAGTAGTTTTATAGCAGGTGGACACTGACATTTGTTGAATATCTACTACATGCCAGGAGTTCTTTAACTGACACTAAACAAATTATTCTCTCACTTCCTCCCATAAACTCCTCAACAATCCTCTCCTTGACCTCCCTGGTTAGATGGTTTATCATGCCCACAATTTCAATGGAATAAGTTTATTCACAGCTTGTGATAAGCCAGGAGTTAAACCTAGGAGTCAGCTCAGTTCCAGACTCTAAGAGTACCCCATCCTGTCACCTCCTTTCTAGGATGGCCTATGAACTCTCAGTACTGCCTGGCTTTCTCTGAAAACTGAGTAATTTTTCCTTACCTTACCCTTAAAACTTTTCTTCAAAATAGAAAAGCAAAAAAATGAAAGGTTAATCTGTATTGTGTCTGAAGTACATTTTCTCTCTCCTTCCAAACCAGGTTCAAATGAGTTTCCCCCATTTGTGAATATGCTACTCATCCCACAGCTTGGGGTCATCTTAGACCATCTGTTCTCCCTTTCTCCCAACTCCTGTCAGGGGTAGCCCTCCTGTCCTCCCAGTTGAATTGCTCAGTTGTCTCCATGGCATGCTTTCTTGCAGTGGTGATGCAGGTCTTCCTGCCTGTGGGGCCTTTCCCACTCTAGTTCATGTAGTTTAAGCTGCAAGAAAAAGATCTTCCTGAGTGACAATCTGAGCCTGTCACTTAAAAAACAACTTGGTTGTCCTTTACCTATCGGGGCAGGAAATGACTTTACTCCACATTTGATGCTATTGAAAGTTGGGCCCAAAACACTTTCTCTTGACTCTTACTGGTGTTGATCCTTTCCGGGCAATGATTTTGCAGGTTACACATTCTCATTATTTTTTCATACTTGCTGCGCATGATTTGTGTGATTTAATTCTTTGGTGTCTTTTTCTGTCGTGGAGATTCTTTAAAGCAGGGGTACATTCATATTGGAGTATAATTTAGGTTTGTCTATATCTGACAAACTAAAATAAAAAAGCAGACTTAGATATTTGGCTTTTAGTATGTATTTCTCCTACATCTCTTCCAGTAATGTCATAAATAAATTTGCAGTGTTACAACTGGTAACTGTATTGTTGCTTGGTCTTAGAGTTCTAGTGTAGGAAAAAATTGGCATCACTGGAATCACCTTTTCTGCAGCTGTTTTAAGGGCTTATATGTATTTTAGGGCTTTATACAAATGTCATTTATCTTATTGGTATTTTTTTTATTCAGGGATTTTGATAACATGAGTATGGAATACTAAAAAGGGCTAATCACAGGCCGGGCACGGTGGCTTACACCTGTAATCCTGACACTTCGGGAGTCTGAGGCAGGTAGATCACCTGAGGTTGGGAGTTGAGACCAGCCTGACCAACATAGAAAAACTCTATCTATACTAAAAATATAAAATTAGCCGGGCGTGGTGGCATGCACCTCTAGTCCCAGCTCCTTGGGAGGCTGAGACAGGAGAATCACTTGAATCTGGGAGGAGGAGGTTGTAGTGAGCCGAGATTGCACAATTGCACTCCAGCCTGTGCAACAAGAGTGAAACTCAGTGTCAAAACAAAAGGGGGGATAATCATAGCCTTCTTGGGCTAGATTTCCAAGAGAGAATCGAGACGTAGATTTGTATTTGTTGAGCACATCTCTAATTTGATCTGTGCTGTGCTTCAGATTATTACTTTGACAGTATCTGTGAAGAAAAGGTTTATAAAGCAAATAAAAAGAACAAGCATGCTTTTATGAATACATTGAAACTACTGAAATGTTTCAAAATTGGCTGTAATTGGTAGAATTTTGAAAAATAGGTTAAGCAGAGACTTCTAATTTTAAGGCTTGAGTTAGCTGCCATTGATCTGGGTTACTGATTGAGGCTTCTGTTGTGTTATTGAACTCCTATTTTTACTACATATTAAAAGATAAGTGAAATGGATGGATAAATGTCAATTTTTAATAGAACTTATTTCTGTTAAACAGCACCTGTGGAATCCTCTCAAGAGGAGCAGTCGTTGTGTGAAGGTAATAATGTACTCTCTGAAAGTCTACTTACGAAAACATTAGGTTGTCTATGGTGTGTAAAGCTAGATACTGTTTTGTAAATATATATTATATCTCAATCTCTTGTCTAGGTTCAAATTCAGCAGTTAGCATGGAACTTTCAGAACCTGTTGGTAAGAAATTTCTGTCCATATTAATACAGTAATATGAAACTCTTTCACTCTCAAGATTTAAGGTGCAAATGTAAGTTGTTATCATTATCGTAATGACTACATTTAAGACACATTAAGTCTTTGCTATTAATATTTAGAAAGCAGAACAAACTAGGCACTAGCACTGCCTTGATAAACTTAGTGATTCCAAATACAATCGAGTAGAGGAATGCTAAAGTCAATTTAAATACCTGTACACATTCTGTTTTCTTTTTCTTTTTCCTTTTTTTTTTAATTTCACCTGGGTGCAGGTGGGCTAAGGCCGAAAAGGGCGTTAGCCATGCGCATTACATTTTCTTGGTGAAAAATGTTCTTCCTTTTTATAACTATATGGTTAAGGGTTTTATGTTCCCAGGGTGATTAGAGTTGATGCCAAAGTTTTATTACTTAAAGAAAATACCTCCTAAATCCTTTGATACTTTTCCTGTGTCACGATTTCTTTCCTTTTTTTTCCTATTATCAGGGTGTCTCAACACTGAAATAATTAGGCTGTCGGGAATGTTAGAACTCTTGTTTACATTTTGTTTGTCCTTATGAAAATGAAGCTTTGCTAAAATAACAATCTTTCATAGCCTATGAGTCAGTGTTCTCTGATCTGATATTAGCAGTGAGGCTGCCTTGAAAGCTGTCAACCATTTCTGTTATGAAAGAGGTTTTCCTGCTTTTGTGTCACTAGGCATTAGAAAATGAAACTATATATACAAAGTTCCATTTGTTGTTTTAAATTATGTATTTTAAAGTATAGATTATAGTCTTTTTCAGAATACTAAGTTAAAATGTCTTCCTTCAGTAGAAAATGGAGAGACAGAAATGTCCCCAGAAGAATCATGGGAGCACAAAGAAGAAATAAGTGAAGCAGAGCCAGGGAGTGGTTCCTTGGGAGATGGAAGGCCACCAGAGGAAAGTACACATGAAATGATGGAGGAGGAAGAGGAAATCCCAAAACCTAAGTCTGTGGTTGCACCGCCTGGTGCTCCTAAGAAAGAGCATGTAAATGTAGTATTCATTGGGCATGTAGGTGAGTTGCACTCATGGCAATTAAAGTTACTGGTACATCAAACCAAGAACATCCTTTTTAGCTACTTGGAGGTGTTTAGTGAAACTGAAGTGAGTTAATTGAAAGTGTCTTGATTTTTAACTTGCTGGATTTTTTTTTAGCTGGCAAAAACTTGCAAGTAGTTTTTCTTGATGTTTAGGCATCAACTTCAAGAAAATGTAATGGCATAGGTGCTGGAAGAAAACTTTCAATAGATTGTACATGACATATAATTAGACTATTGACCATTGATGGTGGTTCAGCATAGTATGACATCAATTAATACCTTAGAAAATGTGCCTTTTTAAAATATGAACCTCAGTTAATTTTAATGGGATTGATCTTACTAGATAGCTTAATTTTGTGTGAAGCAGAAAATCAATAGTTTGGGGTAATTTCTGGTTGCTTGCCAGGTTGCTGGTTTAGCGAAAAACAAAAGAACAAATTTCAAAGTGTAAAGGCGTGGCAGGGTGCAGTGGCTCATACCTGTAATCCCAGCACTTTGGGAGTCCAAGTGGGCAGATCACAAGGTCAGGAGTTCGAGATCAGTCTGGCCAACATGGTGAAACCTCATCTCTACTAAAAATACAAAGATTAGCCGGGCATGGTGGTGCATGCCTGTAATCCCAGCTACTCAGCAGCGTGAGGCAGGAGAATTGCTTGAACCCGGGAGCCGAAGGTTGTAGTAAGCTGAGATAGCACCATTGCACTCCAGCTCTGGGCGACAGAGCAAGACTCTATCGTGAAAACAAAACAAAACAAAACAAAAGCTGTAAAGGACCACATAACCTATTTGCTGTAAGTGAAAAGAAAAGCACCTAACTGTAGTTCACAGCTCTTCAGCTGCTTTTGCTCTCTGAAACTCCTCTTGGGGAATTTATATTCTGCTGCCCCTGTGCTTCCAGAGTAATCTGTTAAAAAATTATTTCCTGGCTGGGCGCGGTGGCTCAAGCCTCTAATCCCAGCACTTTGGGAGGCCGAGGCAGGTGGATCACAAGGTCAAGAGATCAAGACCATCCTGGTCAACATGGTGAAACCCCGTCTCTACTAAAAATACAAAAAATTAGCTGGGCATAGTGGCTCGTGCCTGTAATCCCAGCTACTCAGGAGGCTGAGGCAGGAGAATTGCTTGAACCCAGGAGGCGGAGGTTGCAGTGAGCCAAGATCGCGCCATTGCACTCCAGCATGGGTAACAAGAGCAAAACTCCGTCTCAAAAAAAAAAAAAATGTATTTCCTTTATCAGTAAAGTATTTCTAAGTCATTATTGAGCCTCATTTTCTTTTTTCTTTCTTTTCGCTCTTGTGGCCCAGGCTGGAGTGTAATGGCGTGATCTCAGCTCACTGCAACCTCTGCCTCCTGGGTTCATGCAATTTTCCTGCCTCAGCTGTCCAAGTAGCTAGGATTACAGGCGCCCACCATCACACCTAGCTAATTTTTGTATTTTTTACTAGAGATAGGGGGTTTCACCATGTTGGCCAGGCTGGTCTCAAACTCCTGACCTCAGGTGATCCGCCCACCTCACTCAGCCTACCAAAGTGCCAGGATTACAGGCGTGAGCCACTGTGTCCATCCTTGAGCCTCATTTTCAAAAGGAGAAGGATAACGAACTGGGATTTATGCCCCCAATTCATTTGGAAGATTTAATTATGTATGTTAAAGGTTGCTGTTGTTTGCATATGTAGCCATTGGTTTTTGTTTTTAACATCTGGTTTGCATGTTTATCTTACTTTTAGATGCTGGCAAGTCAACTATTGGAGGACAAATAATGTAAGTCTGTATTTTTTGTTAAATAACAGAGTTAGTGTGATTGAATTTTAGGCATTGTAAACATTCATACAGTCACACAAAGGAGATAAAAAGGGTCCCCCCAGGAAAAATTAATAATAAAATTACTGGTAGGTAATACTTACGTTAAGAAGTGATTTTTGGCCTGGTGTAGTGGAACACACCTGTAATACCAGCATTTTGAGGCTAAGGTGGGAGGATCACTTCATTTGAGATTTGAGTTTGAGACCAGCCGGGGCAACACAGTGAGACTCTGTCTCTACTTTAATTTTAAAAAAAAAAAAAAAAAAAAGTAGTTTTTGTAATGTGATTATTGCTAGTGTTAAATGTGTTTCTGAAAGCTTTTTACATTTTTAAAAAATAAAAAATGAACATAGAACCCTTGGAACCCTAGATTATGGGAAATCTTAGTCTGCTTTGAATGTAACATATATGGGAATAACAAAAATCATCTCTTGAAACTGGTGAATGGGGGAAGTGCTTTTTCCTCATTCATCAGCTCCTTAAATGTTTATGGATTTAATAAAAGAGATATAGACCAGCTAACATGCTAAGATAATTCTTTGATCATATTATAGAAATTTTCTAGGTATGAAATTACCATGGCCAGCCTCTAGTAAAGCATTTTAGTATTGACAAATCTTGATAATTAAAGAATCCTACAGTTTTAATTGGTTCTCTAAATTAGGCCCATTTCTTCAAACTGTGTAATCATAGGGCCTAGAGGGCATGCCATCATCTTTCCTAAATAATTTTTTTTTGGGGGGTTGACGTCCTGGACCCAAGCAGTCCTTCCACTTCAGCCTCCCAAGTAGGTGGGATTACAGGTGCATGTGACCAGGCCTGGTTAATTGGTTAATTTTTTTACTTTTTGTAGAGGTAAGGTTTTGCCAGGTTGCCTAAGCTGGTCTTGACCTCTTAGGTCAAGTGATCTGCCCACCTCTGCCTCCCAAAGTGCTGGGATACAGGTGTGATTAACTACCTGTATCCAGTACAGGTAGATTAACTACACCTGACTAATCATCATTGGTAATATTGCCAGTTACTTCTGAACATTTCCACAACAGAGACCCTAAGACAGGCTGTTAAACAAAGGTCCTGTCACATCCATTAAATGTTATGATTCAGGACAGTGTGTATGTTTTGGTGATAGGCTGTAATTTTTGGTGGCATCACACAGGGTTTCCACATGCAAATGCTTAGGTGCAATGCACTATGGATGTTTACATGGAAAACACAAATGAAAGCTATAGGGAAAGGAGGGCTTTGATTTGGATTGAGTCAAGGGAAGTATGCATTATTAAAGAACTATTCTAAAACTATGATCTCATTTTGACAAGTAATACTAATAAGACTTCATTGCCTAGACAACATTGTTACAATTTTTTTTTCTTTTCTGTGGTACCTATATTTAAATTTACTTTCGTGTGTGTCTCTGTGTGTGTGTGTGTGTGTGTGTGTCTGTGAGAGAGAGAGAGAGAGAGAGAGAGAGAGACGGAGTTTTGCTCTGTCACCCAGGCTGGAGTGCAGTGGCGTGATCTCAGCTCACTACAACCGCCGCCTCCCTGGTTCAAATGATTCTCCTGCCTTAGCTTCCTGAGTAGTTGGGATTACAGGTGCCTGCCACCAGGCCCGACTAACTTTTTGTATTTTAAGTACAGATGGGGTGGGGGTTTCACTGTGTTAGCTAGGATGGTCTTCATCTTCTGACCTCATGATCCACCTGCCTCAGCCTCCAAAAGTGTTGGGATTACAGGCGTGAGCCACTGCACCCGGCCTAATTTTATTTTTAAATTTACTTGGCTGGGCATGGTGGCTCATACCACTGCCAAAGCGGAAGCCTTGAGTCTGGGCTTCGAGAACAGCCTGGACAACATAGTGAGACCCTCATTTCTATAAAATATACAAATAAAACTATATTTATTTTAAGAAATAGGGTCTTGCTGTGTTGCCCAGGCTGGTGGGCAGTGGCTATTTATAGGAGGATCGTAGCACACGATAGCTTAAAACTCCTGTGCTCAACTGATCATCCTACCTCAGCCTCCCAAGTAGCTAGGACTACACGCATGCACCACCACGCCCATCTTATATTTACCTAAAAAAACCAAAACTTCTATATTCTGAAATAATTTTACATTTACGGAATGGTTGCAAAACAGTACAGGAAGTTCCCTTCATTCATCCTGCCCTGATGTTAACATCTTATAACCATTTTTATTCATCAAAACTTCCTTATTACTGGTGAAATTAGTCATGATTACTTGGTTAAGGTGTCATCTGTCAAGATTGTCCACTATAAGGCTGTTTTTTACCTTTATTTTATTTTATTTATTTATTTTTGAGAAAGGGGCTGGAGAGCAACTGTGTAATCGTGGCTCACTGCAGCCTCCACCTCTTGCACTCAGGCAGTCCTCCCCGCTCAGCTTTCCAAAGTGCTGAGGTTATAAGCATGAGCCACCACACGTGGCCTTTTTTTTTTTTTTTTTTTTTTTTTTTAAAGAGATAGGGTCTTGCTCTTAAACACAAGCTAGAGTGCAGTGGTGGAATCATAGCTTACTGTAACCTCAGCCTCCTGAGTAGCTAGGACTACAGGTATGCATTACCACACCTGGCTAATTTTTTAATATTTTTGTAGAGATGGTTTCACTCTGTTGCACTGGCTGGTCTCAAACTCCTGGCCTCAAGGGATCCTCCCACAGTGCTGGGATTATGGGCATGAGCCATCACACCTGGACACTTTATCTGATAATTTCAGACTGTAAATACCCTTTTTTTCATCTAAACTTTCCATACTTTTAGTATCCACCAGTAGTACCTTTACTTTAACTATTCTGTGGCCAGGTGCGGTGGGTCTCACACCTGTAGTCCCAGCACTTTGGGAGGCAGAGGCAGGCAGATCAGTTGAGTTCAGGAGTTGGAGACCAGCCTGGCCAACATGGTGAAACCCTGTCTCTACTAAAAATAGAAAAAATTAGCCAGGTATGGTTAATCCCAGCTACTTGGGAGGCTGAGACAGGAGAACTACTTGAACCCAGGAGGCGGAGGTTGCAGTGAGCTATCACGCCACTGCTTTCCAGTCTGGGCAACAAAGCAAGACCCTGTCCTCTCAACAATTTTAACATTTTTCTCATTCCACTGAGTAATTTGTAGTAGTTTACTTATGTTATTCTTTAAATGTTTTCAGGTATTTGACTGGAATGGTTGACAAAAGGACACTTGAAAAGTATGAAAGAGAAGCTAAAGAGAAAAACAGAGAAACTTGGTATAGTACACTTTTATGACACTAATATTAAATTACGTTTAAGGAAACGATGCCTACTTAGTGCTTCTGTAGCCTTTTAAAATATAAATTGTTGAAGTCTAAAATGGTATAGCAAAGGAAATTTCCCGTCTTCATAATACACAGTAGATTAGTTCCTAACGACTTAATAACTTACACTGGGAAATTTGGAAATGATCCATACATCTGGTGATAGACTTAACAGTATTATAAACCATACATTTAATTGGGTCATTCTGCAACCACTAAAAACTGACATTTACACAATTTATAGTAACCATGAATAGAACTTGCATTGTGGTGGCATTTGGGGGAAAAGGAGAAAATGTCACTGTACTTAAGATCTGACCATATGTAAATAAATGCTGGAAACAGAATGGAATGGAATTGTTGACAGTGGTTGCCTTTGAATGGTGAGAGAGTCGACTTTTTTCTATTTTCTAACATTATTATTACTTTTATTTTTAAAAAGTTAGCAAGCCTTATCTCAGTGAGATATTGATGGTCATTTTTTAAAAAATAGCCGGGCGCGGTGGCTCAAGCCTATAATCCCAGCACTTTGGGAGGCCGAGGCGAGTGGATCACGAGGTCAAGAAATCGAGACCATCCTGGTCAACATGGTGAAACCCCGTCTCTACTAAAAATACAAAAAGTTAGCTGGGCATGGTGGTGCGTGCCTGTAATCCCAGCTACTCAGGAGGCTGAGGCAGGAGAATTGCCTGAACCCAGGAGGCGGAGGTTGCGGTGAGCCGAGATCACTCCATTGCACTCCAGCCTGGGTAACAAGAGCGAAACTCCGTCTCAAAAAAATAAAAATAAAAATAAAATAAAATAAAAAATAAAATTATATTCCTCTATAATAAGGAGAAAATCCTAGTCAATTTTGTTGTAAAAAATTGAGTTCATACTATGAAATACAGATGATGAGGTAATCTAAATTAATGCCTACGATTATGGATGGTTTGAATTTACATAAATTTTTGCTTGGCAGTGTAATACTGAAGCAATGTTTAGCAGGTATCCATGACTCCCACATGATGGGTTAGTAGCTTTGACTTTTGAAAAATAACTGAGGACAGTTATTTTTTATTTATTAAAAAGTTTTATTGGGCCAGATGTGGTGATTCACGCCTGTAATCTCAGCATGTTGGGAGGCCGAGACAGGCAGATCACCTCAGGTCAGGTGTTCGAGGCTTGGCCAACATGATGAAACCCTGTCTTTACTAAAACTACAAAAATTAGCCAGGCGTGGTGGTGGGTGCCTGTAATACCGAAGCTACTCGGGAGGCTGAGGCAGGAGAATCACTTGAACCCAGGAGGCGGAGGTTGCAGTGAGCTAAGATCATACCACTGTACTTCAGCCTGGGTGACAGAGCAAGACTCTGTCCCAAGACAGCCATTATAAAAATGAAGTAATAAGGCCGGGCGCGGTGGCTGAAGCCTGTAATCCCAGCACTTTGGGAGGCCGAGGCGGGTGGATCACGAGGTCGAGAGATCGAGACCATCCTGGTCAATATGGTGAAACCCTGTCTCTACTAAAAATACAAAAAATCAGCTGGGCATGGTGGCGCGTGCCTGTAATCCCAGCTACTCAGGAGGCTGAGGCAGGAGAATTGCCTGAACCCAGGAGGCGGAGGTTGCGGTGAGCCGAGATTGCACCATTGCACTCCAGCCTGGGTAACAAGAGCAAAACTCCATCTCAAAAAAACAAAAAACAAACAAACAAACAAACAAACAAAAAAATGAAGTAATAAGGGAGTTCATTATCACTTAACACACAGTGTTAGGCACCATGTGTAAAAATGAATAGGAAACCATCTGTTTCATAGGGTCTTCAGTCATTCTGTGATTTTCACAATGTACTGGCACTAGATCACAAATTTTTTTCCTTTGAAGTTACAATGGCATCTGTATTTAGTCTTTCTGTGTATGTTGAACTTATAAATAATGTTCTAGACTGTATAATTGACCATTTATATAAAAGTTGTAAGGGTTTGAATCAATATAATACCAGTTTTATTCTTTCAATTTTTTTTTTGAGAAATTCTTGCTCTGTTGCCCAGGTTGGAGTGCAGTGGCGTGATCTCGGCTAAACTGCAACCTCTACCTCCAAGGTTCAAGTGATTCTTCTGCCTCAGCTTCCCAAGTAGCTGTGACTACAGGCGTGTACCCTATGCCCAGATAATTTTTGTATTTTCAATAGAGATGGGGTTTCGCCATGGTAGCCAGGCTTGTCTCAAACTCCTGACCTCAGGTGATCTGTCTGCCTCTGCCTCCCAAGGTGCTGGGATTACAGCCATGAGCCACCACACCCAGCCCTATTCTTTCAATTTTCATTTCACCAATCCTGTTCATGATTTAGATGTATGGTGGACATAAAGCTGGATGTCATCAATTATATCTTTAATGATGAAGAATAACCTAAAAACTCTGATGTTCTTAGGAATATTATTTTTATTTTTGAAATTATTTCAGGTACTTGTCTTGGGCCTTAGATACAAATCAGGAAGAACGAGACAAGGGTAAAACAGTAGAAGTGGGTCGTGCCTATTTTGAAACCGAAAAGAAGCATTTCACAATTCTAGATGCCCCTGGCCACAAGAGTTTTGTCCCAAATATGATTGGTGGTGCCTCTCAAGCTGATTTGGCTGTGCTGGTAAGAAAGACATTTCCAATCCATCTGTATATTGTTTAGCAGCCCTGCTTATATCTTTAAATTTTAATTTGTCTTTTAAAAATTTTATCTTCCAAAAGCTCAAATTCAGGTTGCAGTGAAATAAATTGATGTACACGGTCACAGTTTTCATCATACTAATCTGTTCCAGAAATCTTCAGAATTTGATTTACTTCAGAAAATATGTTTCACCTTTTCTCTCCTGTTGTTCTTATCTATTACCATGTCAGAACTTAGTGTCCATTAAATGCCAAGCCCACTGTTAGGCACCATGTGTAAAAATGAATAGGAAACCATCTGTTTCATAAGGTCATCAGTCATTCTGTGATTTTCACAATGTACTGGCACTAGATCACAAATTTTTTTCCCTTGTAGTTACAATGGTTAGAAAGCAAATGTTGGAATTTTAAAATATGCAGGTATACTAGATTTTGGGAATGTCGGGGATTGGAAGCATCTAGACATTGTTTGATTTGTGACATTCAAAAGCAGGTATGTCATAACTCATTTGCTTCTATTTCCTTGCAAAAAAAAAAAAAAAAACAAAGTGAAAGGAAAGATATTTTACTGCCATAAGGGTATGCCTGAAGGTGTAAGACTAAACTATTTCCTTTCTTGCCATTAGGTCATCTCAGCCAGGAAAGGAGAGTTTGAAACTGGATTTGAAAAAGGAGGACAGACAAGAGAACATGCAATGTTGGCAAAGACAGCAGGTGTAAAACACTTAATTGTGCTAATTAATAAGATGGATGATCCAACTGTAAATTGGAGCAATGAGAGGTAAGCATAGATGTCTGTTATTTTATGTTAGTGGAATTAGGATGGTTTTGTTATTGTACCCCTTTTTCTCTAGGGTTTTTCTAAACCTTAATCTGTTTACTTAGAAAACTAGAGTTCTTTGTTTATAATTGAATTATTTATAAATATTCATAGATATGAAGAATGTAAAGAGAAACTAGTGCCATTTTTGAAAAAAGTTGGCTTCAATCCCAAAAAGGACATTCATTTCATGCCCTGCTCAGGACTTACTGGAGCAAATCTCAAAGAGCAGTCAGATTTCTGTCCTTGGTACATGTAAGTAACCTTTTTTTCCTTTTTTATAAAAGGATGTTATTACTTAAATTACTTACAAAAAGACATGCTGAATAACATGTTAACAGGTTATTGAGCATATGTCTTTATAAGTAATTTAAGAAAGTATAGCCGGACATGGTGGCTCACACCTGTAATCCAAGCACTTTGGGAGGCTTAGGCGGTGGATCACCAGGTCAGGAGATCAAGCCCGTCCTGATCAATATGGTGAAACCCCGTCTCTTAAAATAAATAAATAAATAATTTTTTTAAAAAAAAGATGTACTAAAAATATATTTATTAACTGTAACCTTGGCTTTAAAAATATCAAGATCTTACACATCAACAGGAAGTTAAAAAAATAAAAGAAAGGAAAAAAAAAATACCAAGATCTTTGCCCATTTTAAAACTGGGTTGTCATTTTGTTATTGAGCCATAAGAGTTCTTTTTAATACTGACTACAAGTCCCTTATCAGTAAGAGTATGATTATAGGAGTTATTTTCTCCCACTTTATGGGTTGCCATTTTTCACTTCTTGATGGTGTCCTTTGAAGCACAAAAGGTTTTATTTTTGAAGCTTTTTACATTAAGGTGTGTATTTTCAATTAATTTTTGTGTAATTTTTTGTGTAAAGTCTATGTCTAGGTTCATTTTGTTTTTGCACATTGCTTATGCACTGTTTGTTGAAAAGACTATTCTTTTACCATTGAATTGAATTGGCACCTTCACTGAAAATAAGACAATCATAAATCTAAGAGTTTATTGCTGGACTCTGTTTCTCGGTTTGCTTTTTTTTTTTTTTGAAACAGGCTGTGACTCTAGCCCGGGCTTGAGTGCAGTAGCATGATCTCAGTTCACTGCAACCTCTGCCTCCTGGGTTCAAGAGATCTTCCTACCTTAGCCTCCCAAGTTGCAGGGACTACAGGTGCATGCCACCACACCTGGCTGATTTTTATGTTTTTAGTAGAGATGGGGTTTCACCATGTTGCCCAGGCTGGTCTTGAACTCCTGGGCTCAAGAGATGCACCTGGCCTTTTGGCCTCACAAAGTGCTGGGATTACAGGTGTGAGCCACTGCACCCAGCCAATACTGTATGTTTAAGGGGGAAATTATTTTATGGAATCTTGGTTTCATAGCTGGCAAAGTGCATAAAAATTAAATAGAGTATAGTCAATTTATTACCTGTGGGCTATTTGCTATAAAATGTTTTCCTAAATTTTAATAAGTTTATGAGGAAGCCTTATACTGAGCAGTTTTGTAATATTTTTAGTTTTCTGTGGAATAAGTAAGATGAAATGGATAAGAAATTGGTTGAATATAAATAATACATGAATAGAATGAAAATATTGTTATAACCTGTTTAAAGTTATGACTGTGTAACTTTACATTTTGATATTTATGTTGAGTTTTGTTTAATGGGTATTGTTGTTACATTCTCAGTGGATTACCATTTATTCCGTATCTGGATAATCTGCCAAACTTCAGTAGATCAGTTGATGGACCAATCAGGCTGCCAATTGTGGATAAGTACAAGGTACCCAAAATATTATTAAAGAAATTTGGTTTCCTGGGAGGTGAAATCATTGTTGTGCATTTTGTTTCTAGTTATGAAAACTTTATTTCATTATTACTTTTTTTTTTGAGATGGAGTCTTGCTCTGTTACCCAGGCTGTAATGCAGTGGCACAATCTCAGCCCGGCTCACTGCAACTTTCACCTCCCAGGTTCAAGCAATTCTCCAGCCTCAGCCTCCCAAGTAGCTGGGACTGCAGGGATGTGCCACTGGGTCTGGCTGATTTTTTTTTTTTTTTTTTTTTTTTGTATTTTTAGTCTAGACAGGGTTTCACTATGTTGGCCAGGCTGGTCTCGAACTCCTAACCTCAGGTGATCTGCCCACCTCTGCCTTCTGGGATTACAGGCATGAGTTACTACACCCGGCCTGAAAACTTCATTAACAACATAGCACTGATATCTTTTTCTTTTTTTTTTTTTTTTCTTTTTTTTTTTTAGGCGGAGTTTCGCTCTTGTTACCCAGGCTGGAGTGCAATGGCGCGATCTCGGCTCACCGCAACCTCCGCCTCCTGGGTTCAGGCAATTCTCCTGCCTCAGCCTCCTGAGTAGCTGGGATTACAGGCACGCACCACCATGCCCAGCTAATTTTTGTATTTTTAGTAGAGACGGGGTTTCACCATGTTGACCAGGATGGTCTCGATCTGTCGACCTCGTGATCCACCCGCCTTGGCCTCCCAAAGTGCTGGGATTACAAGCTTGAGCCACTGTGCCCAGCCGATATCTTTTTCTTAATGGCTACATATAAGTGGTAAAGATAGACAGTAATTTATTCAACAAGTTTATTTTAGCTGTTTCCCGATGAGCCAGGGATCATATCTCAATGCTAAACTCATAGATGTAACTGCTGGGTCAAAGGATTTTCTCATTAAAATTGATGGATATTGATAAATAGCATCACAAAAATACCGTGCTAACTTAGCATGAATGTTAATTTTATCACAGCCTCACCAGCACTGGATGTTTGTCTTTAAAAAAAACAAACTTCTCATTAGGTGCAGTGGCTCATGCATGTAATCTCAGCACTTTGGGAGGCTGAGGTTGGTGGATCATGAGGTCAGGAGTTCAAGACCAGCCTGACCAACTTGGTGAAACCCCATGTCTACTAAAAATACAAAAATTAGCCAGATGTGGTGGTACACCCCTGTAGTCCCAGCTACTTGGGAGGCTGAGGTAGAAGAATCGCTTGAACCTGGGAGGGAGAGGTTATAGTGAGCCAAGACTGTGTCAGTGCACTCCAACCTGGGTGACAGAGTGAGACTCCATCTCAAAAGAAACAAACAAACATAAACTAACTTCTTTGATTTTAACTGGATTTCCAACTTGAATATATTTTAAGTTTTGCAGTATCAATTTATGTAATATTTTTGCCCATCTCAAATACATCATTCTTTCATTAGCTTCATTCTAAATTTCAACAAGTATTGTTTTTTCCAATTTTATGTGTGAGGAAACAGTCCTATAGGTCAGGAGAATGTAAATGTGTACCAACAGTTCCAATCTTCCAACATAAAATTCTTTGCTGTTTTCTGTACCATACTTTGTTACCATGCACTGTACTTTGTTTTTAAATGGTAGGCACACTGAATTATTAATATGATATACATATGCTTATAACACAGATTGTCACAGTATTTTTTACTGTATTTAAGATGAACCTAAGCCTTCTGCTTAAGCAAATGATTTTCCTTTATGAATAAGCAGTGTAGAATTTCATCTTGGGCTGTTGAGCTATTATACAGCACCTGTAAGTCTGAAACTTGGTTTTATTTTACATTTCATCAGGACATGGGCACTGTGGTCCTGGGAAAGCTGGAATCAGGATCTATTTGTAAAGGTCAGCAGCTTGTGATGATGCCAAACAAGGTAAGAGTCAGTAATGCTGTTTCCTGTCTATTTATTGATATTTTTTTAAGAGATAGGGTCTTGTTCTATCACCCAGTCCAGAGTGCAGTGGCAGAATCGTAGCTTTTCACAGCCTCGAACTTCAAATGATCCTGCTACCTCATCCTCCCAAGTAGCTGGGACTGTAGGCATGTACCACTCTGCCTGGCTTTTTTTTTGTTTTTGTTTTTAAATAAAAATTGAGATGGGGGTCTCACTTTGTTGGCCAGATGAGTCTGTAACTCCTGGCCTCAAGCAATCCTCCCATCTTGGCCTCCCAAAGTGCTAGGATTACAAGTGTGAGCCACCACGCCTGGCCTCCGTTATGTTATTTTTGACTGCTCAATTACCCATTTCCTAAGAAACTCAGAGGCAGGGCTTCTCTAACAGCTCCAAAGATGTTGCTTATGCAGGACCACAGACTTGAATCATCAGTACCTGCAGATAGAGATTTTGTTGATTTAAGTGAGAATTTATTTACTATGCTAACCCCAGACAGAGAAAATTAGAAAAAGAATCCATAGTCAAATGTAATATTTAGACATAATTGGCACCTTACATATTGTATTATCTGGCTTTTTGATGCCTTGTGCATTGGAGATTAGAGTAAATAGTATCTTCTAAAATGTTTCTATTTTAAAGCCTATGTTTTCCTATTATCTTTGCAACTTGAAGGCTAACATCTGAATGAAAATAATTGTCAGGTTGAGTTCTTACTCATTTTTTTTTTCCTGAGACGGAGTCTTATCCTGTCACCCATGCTGGAGTGCAGTAGCACCTTGTCAGCTCACTGTGACCTCTCTGCCTCCCGGGTAGCTGGGATAACAGGCAATGCATCACCACACCCAGCTAATGTTTGTATTTTGAGTAGAGACAGGTTTCACCACTTTGGCCAGGCTGGTCTCAAACTCCTGACCTCATGGTTCGCCTGCCTCAGCCTCTCAAAGTGCTCAGTTTACAGGCATGAGCCACCGTACCAGCCTAACCTCTTGTTTATAATAAAATAATCCATGGAGCTGGATGTGGTGGCACGTACCTTTAGCCCAGCTGTTTGGAAGGTTGAGGCACGAGGATTGCTTGAGCCCAGGAGTTTGAGGCTGTAATGAGCTATGATCACACCACTGCACTGTAGCCTGAGTGACACAGTGAGACCTTGTCTCTTAAGAAAAAAACAAAAGTTTTTTAATACAAAAATAAAGTAGTTTATGGAAGCCTAAAGTTCTGATGCCAGCCTTGCTCCTCACTACTTCCTGTGCTGCCTCTGGCAGTAAGGTGAAGAAAAAGAACAAGTGACACATGAAATTTACCATCAGTGACATTTACTGCATTAACAGTGCTATGCATGCTGGATGCAGTGGTTCATGCCTGTAATCCCACCACTTTGGGAGGCCAAGGCAGGTGGATCACATGATGTCAGGAATTCAAGACCAGCCTGGCCAACATCGTGAAACCTTGTCTTTACTCAGAATATAGAAAATTAGCCAGGCATGATGGTGGGCACCTGTAATCCCAGCTACTTGGGAGTCTGAGGCAGAAGAATCACTTGAACCCAGGAGGCAGAGGTTGCAGTGAGCTGAGATCACGCCTCTGCACTCCAGCACGGGCAACAAGAGCAAAAAACTGTCTCAAAAAAGAAAAAAAAAGTGCTGTGTAGCCATCATTACTATCTAATTGCAGAGCATTTCATCACATGAAAAGGAAATCGTGTTCATTAAATAGCTGATACACTTTTAAAGCTTAGTTCATTAACTTTTTTTTTTGAGCACAAATTTTTTGATAACATTTAAGTAGTGTACAATTCTGATATTTGGAGATTGATAGGTAATGGAAAACAGGTCTATTAAATCCTTCATTGAATTTCATAACAAAAATTATATTCATAAAGCTGAAATCCAAATATTGTGTTTTTGATTTTGAAAAAGTGACAAAGGTAAATGCTAGTGTATACAGTGTTCTATTTGGAAATGATTAGAATGTGATATTTAAAAGGTGACATTTTAATATTTTTTTCTTCCCCCTCTTAATGACTTTCTTTTAACAGCAAACACGTTAATACTTTAATTGGCAGTTATACTTCTAGGATATGATTTTCACTGATCATATCTAGGCTGATTTTATGTCATACAGATATAATAAGAGTTTACAGTCAAATCAACAACCACAGAAAAATATGACTTGTAACTCTTCATTGAGCAGACATTCAGATCATTTTATGTTCTGTAATAGAGTGAAATGTGTCAGAAAACCTCCAATCTTGGTTTCTTTTAAAGCACAATGTGGAAGTTCTTGGAATACTTTCTGATGATGTAGAAACTGATACTGTAGCCCCAGGTGAAAACCTCAAAATCAGACTGAAAGGAATTGAAGAAGAGGAGATTCTTCCAGGATTTATACTTTGTGATCCTAATAATCTTTGTCATTCTGGACGCACATTTGATGCCCAGGTAAACAAATTATTGTTGTTGTCATAGTGGGTTTTAATGTCTAAATGAAATTAGTATGTCAGTGCCTTTTGTCCTGATTATTGGTGATATGCCAGTTAACCCAGCTTAAGTGTATAGAAGGGGAATGGAAATAGGTACCTCATACATGATAGGTACACGCAAGGCCTTGAAGCTGGTACAAGTGCTTACTCGATAAGGAGTATTCTTTGTAAGTTCCTTTTTATGTTTGATCTTTTGATACATTTTAGAATATTATTTATTTTGACCAGACCACAGTTACTGTGGAAGTCAATGGTTTATGTGCTCATTCAGAGCACATAGCTTTACAGACAAGAAATCACAGTTTTTCCTGTTACTAACCTAACCCCCTTGGGAGAATGACAGAATAAATGAATGGTGAGCTTAATAGAATTTTTTAGTTCTGTTATAAGGTGTGACAACTAATCAAATTAGATTTTGATGCCAGATTTAAGGTTGTTTACTGAAACTTAGATATTGACAAATGGATAAAGCTGTGGTTAAGTTTACATCTACATAGCTTCTGAGCAGTAATGATTAGCTTAATTCCTTGGGGAATATAAGGAAAGGCTTCCCAGAGAGAAGTAAGTTGGCCTGCTTGTCTTTTGTTTTGTTTTGAAACGGAGTCTCTCTATTCAGTGGCATGATCTCAGCTCATCTGCAGCCTCCACCTCTGGGATTCAAGCCATTCTCTGCCTCAGCCTCCTGAGTAGCTGGGATTACAGACACCCACCACGCCTGGCTGGTCATTTGGTATTTTTAGTAGAGATGGGGTTTTCACCATGTTGGCTAGGCTGGTCTCAAACTCCTGGCCTCAAGCGATTCCCCGGCCCCCTGCCTTGGTCTCCCAAAGTGCTGAGATTACAGGTGTGAGCCACTGCAGCTGGCCAGCCTGCTTTGTTTTTAAAGTTGACCAGGCACTTGCCAAGAAGATAAATAGAGTATAGGATATTGAAATTCATGCTTTGAGGTCAGGCAGCCTGACCCATCCTGTGAACAAAATTAAAGACAAACCTATCACCTCTAACAAAAAATCATTTAAGTTGGTCTTCAACTGAGATTGTAACACTAATTCTTGAGATATTATATGGCACTTGAGAACACTGAAATCTCTTTTTACCCTAAGGATAAAGATAAGAATGTTTGTGTGTGTTTGTTTCACAGATTGTAATTATAGAGCACAAATCCATCATCTGCCCAGGCTATAATGCGGTGCTGCATATTCATACCTGTATTGAGGAAGTTGAAATAACAGTGAGTTTGTTTTTAAGTTAATTGGTTTATTTCGGTTTTATTACTGTTTTATCTTGATGATTCTGATCAGCAACATTGATGTACTTTCATTTCTGTACCTGTTCTTAAAGATCCTTTTATTTAGCATTATTCTAATTTTCTCATACTCTTTTTTTGTTTAGGCCTTAATCTGCTTGGTAGACAAAAAATCAGGAGAAAAAAGTAAGACCCGACCCCGTTTTGTGAAACAAGATCAAGTATGCATTGCTCGCTTGAGGACAGCAGGAACCATCTGCCTTGAGACCTTTAAAGACTTCCCTCAGATGGGTCGTTTTACCTTAAGAGATGAGGGTAAGAGCTTTTAAACTGACATCTAGTAGTATATCCATGATACCTAGCTTTGGTCATCTTTGTCATTTCAGTACAGTATACACTGCAACAGGTTCACAGGAAACTTGGATTCACATTCTATATTCGTATGAGTGTCTTATGAGTTGAATGAATGAACAGAATTAACTATGTTTCTTAGCCAAATCCAGTAATGCTCTACATGAAGAATCTTAATTTTGATGATTTCTGAGTAGTGGATTTGGAGGGCTATTTTGTACTTAGTAAGTAAGACATTTCTATGATGAATCCTTTGTAATATATCTAGAGATTAAAAGGGCTCTAGAGATTGATTTTTTTAACACCTAATTTTTCAGAGGTCTAATGTTTGTGACCTTTTGTGTGCATCCATTTCTGCATACCTCTGGGTGACGCAGAACAACCAGTATTCCCATCTTGGGGTCATGAAATTCTTTGGCATAAAAACAAATGGTTGTTTTGAAACATTTCCCTATGGGTTGTTAGTATTTCGAACTTGGATAACCATTTTAAGACTATAGAAAAATTCACATAAAACTTTATAGTTCCATTGAAATACAGAATGGTCATTTCACATGCTCATTCCAATTCCATTTAGCAAAAATTACTGTGTATCTACAAAGTGTCTGGAACTGTGCTAAGCCCTTGTGATTAATTCAGTGCTTGAACCTTACATTGGGGAAAATTGTATAAAGACTGTTTAAAGTCCCAGAACTCTTCTTGTTGATAATACAACTGGTTATTGGATTTATCCTATTAACAAAACAAAATGATAGTTTTAGTTTACCATTCAGAACCTGATAAAATCAGGAAGACAGAAGAAAGCAATTAATGTAGCAGGAATTCTTAACCCTAGAATTATTGTTTTCTAACAGATAACTTGGGTTTTAGGTTTTCCACAAGACCCAATGGATTTTGTATCCCTTTCAGTCCCAGGAGTACTACCAGAAGGATGTTTTCACTGCATTGTAGTCAGTGGCAGTTGCTGTATCTTTTCAGTTACTTAAGGATAGGTTTTGGGATTTTTTTTTTAGCAGCTTTACTGAGATATAATTTCCACAATATGAAATTGACCTGTTTTAAATATGCAATTCAATGAATTTTAGTATGTTTAGAGAATTGTAGAACTATCACCATATACTAATGTTAGAACATTTGGAACACCTAAAAAGAAAACTTATACCTGTTGATAACCACCTCTTATTCTCACCTCCAGCCCTAGACAACCACTTTTCAATTTCCTTGTCTTCTATAGATACTCTATAAATAGAATTGTAAATATGTGGTCTTTCGTGTCTAGTTTATTTTACTTAGTATGTTTTTGAGGTTCAACCATGTGGCATGTTATTTATTCCTTTTTATCACTGAATAGTATTCCATTGTGTGGATATTCCAAAAATACAGATATTCCCCCCCCCCCTTTGTTTTAAATCCAAAGAGGTTTTTGGCCTGGCATGGTGGCTCAGGCCTATAATCCTAGCACTTTCAAGGGGCCGAGGCAGGTGGATCACCTGAGGCCAAGAGTTCAAGACCAGCCTGGCCAATATGTTGAAACCCCACCTCTACTAAAAATACAAAAATTACCCAAGCGTGGTAGCAGCCGCCTGTAATCCCAGCTACTATGGAGGCTGAGGCAGGAGAATCACTTGAACATGGAAGGAGGAGGTTGCAGTCAGCCAAAATTGCACCACTGCACTCCAGCCTAGGTTACAGAGTGAGACTCCGTCTTCTTTTTTTTTTTTAAAAAAAGAGGGCCATGCGCAGTGGCTTATGCCTGTAATACCAACACTTTGGGAGGCCAAGGCAAGCAGATCACTTGAGGTCAGGAGTTCTAGACCAGCCTGGCCAACATGGTGAAACCCCATCTCTACTAAAAATACAAAAATTAGCTGGGTACGGTGGTGGGTGCCTGTAATCCCAGCTATTCGGAGGATGAGGCAGAAGAATGGCCTGAACCCAGGAGGCTGAGGTTGCAGTGAGTTGAGACCACGACACTGCACTTCAGCTGGGTTACAAAGCAAGATTACATCTCGGGGTGGGGGTGGGGAAAGATAGGTTTTTAATACAGGGAACCATCTCTTTACCAGCTCCCTCAAATAAGACCCACTTTTTTTTTTTTTTTTTAAGACATAATTTCGCTCTTATCGCCCAGGCTGGATTGCAGTGGTACAATCTTGGCTCACCGCATGCGCCACCACACCCGGCTAATTTTGTATTTTTAGTAGAGGCAGGGGTTTCTCCATGTTGGTCGGGCTAGTCTTGAACTTCCAACCTCAGATGATCTGCCCACCTCAGCCTCCCAAAGTGCTTGGATTACAGGTGTCAGCCACCAGACCAGGCTAAGACCCATTTATTAAGACTACCTAAATAGAAGTATCTTGGATTTGGCAGTAAAGCTAGTTAATTAGTAATTTACATTGTAAAAAATATTTTTGTGATTTAAAATAATAAGCTTTAATATCTTACGTACACTTGCTATTCACTATTGAAAGATTTTTTTAAAAATTTCATTTCTAGGTAAGACAATTGCAATTGGAAAAGTTCTGAAACTGGTTCCAGAGAAAGACTAAGCATTTTCTTGATGATCCTGCACAATACTGTGAGGAAAATTGACAACAAAAGCCTACTTCACACCGCCTTCTCTTATTTTCTGCCCATTGATAAACCTCTCCCCATATTTTGCAAAGAGAAAATTCACAGCAAAAGTCCACATTATATCAGCTTTCTCATATTGAGAGCTCTGCTATGCCACTGTTGAATTTTTCCCAAGATTCTCACCCCTAGCTCCCCCTTCAAACTCTGCTTCCTTGGACAGATTTGGCAATAGCTTTGTAAGTGATGTGGACATAATTGCCTACAATAATGAAAACCTACAAGAATTTTTTTATTTTTCATTTTCCCCTTAGGCATATTTAGTATTTTTTCCCCAGGCAGATCATTCTGAGTGTGCGAGTGTGTGTGCACATGTTACAAAGACAACTACCATGTTAATAAAATATTCAATTTGAAATCCTTTTCGGTATTTGAATTGCTTTTGAATAGTGTTTTTTATCTGGATGTAACATTGTTGCATTAGCTTTTTAACTTTCCCAAGTAATTGAATACATTTTATTACTTGGACTTTTCTAAACTCTTTCCTTACCCACTACTTTAAATGAGGCATTCACAGTGTTCACGTTTGTATTAAAGGAAAGGATTAGTTAGACCCCTTCTTTTGATGGTTAATGCATACATGCAGTTAAATCCCTTTATCCAACTGTGATACTGCTTTACTAGGTCTTTTAGGGTTTTTGGTTTGTTTTTTTTTTGTTTGTTTGTTTTTTTGCCAATTTATATTGTAACATGATTTCTTAAACACAGTAAGTTGTTTTAAAATAGAAGAACAGCATACTGTAGGTTTTATAAGTAAAGCTTAATGAAATTGTACCCCTAGAGAAAATTCCATTAACTCATTAGATTAGTGGAATTTACAACAAATAAAGCATGTTTGAGACCTGGCAGAAATTATTCTTTTAGTATTTATAAGAGCTGCATGCCTCTAGTTTGAAAACCCTATCAGTTGCAAGTGCCAGTTCTACAAATTACCCAGTTTACTCTATGTATCAGTAACTTTAAAGGTTGGATGATCCTTGCTGATTAAAACTAAATCTCAATCCAGCAACTAAATGAACATATTTAGAATCATCAGAATTTGCACAGACTACAATTATAAGCGATAAGAAGAATCAAGCACAGTGTAAGTTTTATCTCAATTATTTGAAATTGAGTTTTCTTAAGTGTAGAGCTGATATTTGCTAACCATGTTTTTGATGAACCATAATGCACCACTGTGGTGGTTTTAGACTGAATGACTTTCTGCTATGATTATCATAAGAGAGAAATTTTTCATGAGAATGAGAAATGGAGGCAGTTTGGGTTTAACAGAAACCCCCTTGATGTTGAGTGTTGCCATTTGTCAAAGATGGCCTCTTTTAGATTGTGATTTATCTCTAAATATGATACTTTGTAATTGTATATTTAATAACAAATCCCTTCCCTGTAATTTTGCTCCTCAGAAAAGAAAAGCCTAGACAAACTGCATTTCTGGTCACAAAACATAAAACTTACTCTAATAGGTTTTTGTTGTTGTTGTTTGGTTGGTTTTTTTTGAGGCAGAGGTTCACTCTGTTGCCCAGGCTGGAGTGCAGTAGTGCGATCATGGCTCACTGCAACCTCTGCTTCATGGTTAAGCAATTCTCCTACCTTAGCCTCTTGAGTAGCTGGGATTACAGAAGCCTGCCACCACGCCCAGCTAATTTCTGTATTTTTAGTTGAGACAAGATTTCACCATACTCGCCAGGCTGGTCTCAAGTCCTGATCTCAAGTGATCTGCTTGCCTGGGCTTCTCAAAGTGCTGGGATGATAGGTCTGAGGCACTGCACCTGGCCTAGTGTTTTCTTAACTACAAAATTCCCATTCATTTCATGGATGAGGTTATGTCAGGCGTCCCCAAACTTTTTACACAGGGGGCCAGTTCACTGTCCCTCAGACCGTTGGAGGGCCGCCACATACTGTGCTCCTCTCACTGACCACCAATGAAAGAGGTGCCCTTCCTGCAGTGTGGCGGGGGGCGAATAAATGGCCTCAGGGGGCCTCATGCGGCCCGCGGGCTGTAGAGTTTGGGGACGCCTGGGTTATGTCTTATGGACAAAGTTACTGTCCTACAGCTTCTTAAAACTATAATTATGGCTATTTAATTGCATGAAATTTAAATAAATTTTATTATGTCTGCAAATCTCTGGGCTTTTATTTTTCTGGAAAATATAGGAGCTTTAATCAAAACATAATAGTTCTTTTTGTATTCCATGGTATTAAAAACAAACAGTAGCAATTGCTTGAGTTTTAACAAATATTCAAAAGTTCAAGAACCACTGAAATCACTTCCAGAGATAAGAGTTCTCTTTCTAAATTGAATACATTTTTTAAAAATCAGTTATGTTTGCTACTAAAACATTTACACTGTTAGAATATTATTTACATGTTGCCAAGACTCTTAAGTAACTTGGATATAAACTGTGAAGGGCCTACCTCTAAAAAGTAACAGGTAATACAAATATAAATGTAACTATAAAAATTCTGCTGGATTCTTGCACATTTGTAAGATTAGATTATTCAAAAGAAATTTCAATGCTAAAATTAACCAGCAACGTAAGTTCTAGGGGCTTTGAAAAGTATTCTCATCTTTTTAAAGTTGATGCATTTTAAACTCCTGGTTACACTGGCTATTCATTTGGATACGGAAATAAAAAGTCTAAGTTGAACTTGGCAGTATGTGAAGACATTGGACCTTCATAGAGCAACAGAAATTCCTCTTCTGTCTTCTGCAAATGCAAACATGTTTATATGGTCGACAGTGCAAAACAGGGTAGTTGGCTGCATATTTACGGTATTACCTAAGCATTTTTTTCTCTAACGTAGCTCTACTAAATTTTTTTGCATCTTTTTACATTAATGATGTTCTTTATATAACTTTCATGCTAGATTATTTAGTTTTTTTAAATTAATAAACTGAATTTAAGAAATACTGAAATAAATATCTAAGTAATTGCCATATTAAACCCTTGTTTCTTACTGTGGGAGAGGGGGAAGTACAGCACTCATTTCTTGTTGTTAATTTGCAAAAGTAACTTATCCAGTGAAAAGCTATGTAAAATGAAACCAGAAGAGTTGGACTGAATGTGTATTGTCTTGAGATTAAGTGACAAATAGTAAAGTGTTACTGAATAATTAAGCCCATGTATTTTTTTTGTTTGGAGTTGAAAATCTTTGAAATATGTGATAGCTGACTGTCAAAAATTCCTAAACTTCAGCAGTGCAGGTTGTTCACTGTAACAAGAGGTAACTCATATTTGCTGGTTACTGCTCTCACAACATCGGACTTTGAACTGCGATGTAGTTGAATAGTTGCCGGCATCTGCTCAGCTCAAGCACTGCGAATATTTTGGGTCAGACTTGGAGCCAGATGGTTTTGTAACCCAAGAAAAAAGTTGAACCAATGGTCGAAAACTGCTCCCAAGATGAACTCTGGGAAAAAAAACCAGCTAAACTCCCCTGGCGATCTTCAGGAACACTAGTAATGACTGTAATTACTCCGTGATCTTTGATGACTATTACACATGACAGCACTCTAATGCCTTTCCTTAGTGGCATGGACTTCCTCCTGGACCGCTACTTCATGGAAGATAGCTTCATTGCTTTGGGTAGAGATTTAAGGTAGTAGAGGGGAAAACACGCAGTTTTATTACAGCTGTTAACATTAGGCAACTTTCAACTTTAAAACTCTTTGTGAAGAATCTGCTTATAGCATTGTAGCTCTGATTTTAGGATGGTTAAATGTTAAATTCATTGTTGGCCTACCGTATCAGAACAAACTGTGCCATTAATCCTCTCACAAACATATGTAAGGTAGAGAGCAACCAGCGGACTTAGAGGATGATGATCTATCTCCAAATAATAAGGCTTTTATTTCTGCCAGCTGACTTTTTCAGTGATTCTAGCAGATGCCATCTAATATATTCATGATCTTGTTTCTTTAGAGATCTTGCCACGGCAGCAACTTGTTAAGTAAGTATAATCACGTATGCGTATGCACAAAAGACTTAACTAGTTTTAAAATTAGCAGTCAGTTGGTTAGATTAGATTTCATAGTAAATGGAATAGGAAGTGTTTTTATTTTCCGTTAGTAAAGCTGTGGATTGTATTTGACCCAGTTTACTGTCAGAATTCAGTTTGGGTAGATTTGGTTCAACCTTTGATGGTTTTTGGCTCTAGGATGTTCTTAACTTTTCAATATCCTAGAACTTACTGCATCTTCCCTTCAATAAATACACTTCTCACATACCTCTGATCCTATGCTTCCTTGAAACAATAACGCTAGATGACTTGTTTACTAAGGATTATTGTAAGGGCCTGAAGGTGTGGGAGTAGAGATTAAAACTTTTATGTTCTCCAGTATAAGGGAAAAGCAGATTGGCACTATGTATGATTAGGCAGAAAACAACAGGATTCCTTAAGTGATGATCCTTGAAATGGTTTTCTGCCTTATCATATTTGCCACTGTGCCCTTTAAAACTACGTGGAAACCTCAGGTTTGTGGATAGCACAGGTGGAATGATGTTTTGTGCTTCCTGAGGCTCCCCTCTGCCAGGCACATGTTAGCTTAGTGCTTCAAATGTCAGCCCAAGTCCTTGCTACCTCCTTTTCCTGCTGCCTGGGGAAGAGTGTGTGTGCTGGAGTTGGAGCTCTTGCACTCCTCAGGTGATTGTTCTCACCGCCATTTCCTCCACATGCATTAGGTGAAACTTGAGGTCCGAGCCTCCTGCAAGGTCTACCTTTTAAGGACTCACACATTGGGCTCTCAAATGTACACTTACTTGTTCTGTTTATTCTAAAGGAAATGTGGGTATCTCTCAGGCCAGGATTTAGTAACTAGTTTTCGCTAGACAGCAGGTTAATACCTAGATCACATTTTTTTAAAAAACAGGAATAAAGGGAACTGATTAGGTTTGCTGAGTTTTTTTAGCCTAATTCCAAAGCATGGAAGAGTGCTCTAGGTAGGAAAGAAATCTTTTTCTTACTATTTGTAGCTACCTACTGTGCCTGACTTGGTGCCTGTGTGAGGATTAAGCCCTTAGTCTGCTCTTGCAATTACTCAAGTGACAAGTCAAATTTGCTTTTGTGATAACAATAAAAGTTGTCATCTTTCCTTTTGAAGGATATGTCGTTTCTTTGTAACTACCTGTGTCGTTACAAGCCAGTCATGCCCTTTTCTGTACAATCCTTTTATTTTTGTATCAGGTATTGGAACCATCTGCCAACAGGTTTGTTGGATGGCTGTAACAAGCTCTGTCACATAAGGGATTCACAGGCATGTCGTCTGCTTGCATATGGTATACAAGTCTTTTGTATAATGTATACAACAGTATAATGTATACAACCACCTTAGGAAACAAAAATAGTAACCCTATAGGAAGGTAGAGATGCTGAATAATAACTAGATTACAGCATGTGGTTTTCTGTCAACCGTGAGTTGAGGTAACGTTATTGTCAGAACTATGAACGTCTATATTCAGGATTTTTAATAAAGATCAAGAGACCAAATAGTGCCTGCCCTTTTTATTCAGTGTGCAAGGACGAGAAGAAATTAATGATCAATTAATTCAGTGGCTACCTGAATGACAGCAGTTCATTCCTGTGTACTCACTAAGTTCCTGTCTGAACTGTTTGAGGTAAATCACTTTGAGGTTTTGGCAGTCAGCCTCTAGGTATTTGTTATTAAACCAATCATAGCTTAAAACTTGGGACCAAGCTTGCTATTAAAGTAGGGGTTCAGGCTGGGTGTGGTAGCTCATGCCTGTAATCCCAGCACTTTCAGAGGCTGAGGCGGGTGGATCGCTTGAGGTCAGGAGTTCCAGACCCACCTGGCCAACATAGTGAAACCCCGCCTCTACTAAAAATACAAAAATTAGCTGGCCATGGAGGTGCATACCTGCAATCCCAGCTACACAAAAAGCTTAGGCAGGAGAATTGCTTCAACCCGGAAGGCGAAAGTTGCAGTGAACCAAGATCACGCTGTTGCACTCCAGTTTGGGCAACAAGAGCCAGACTCCATCCCACCTCAAAAATAAACCCGGAAAAATATCATCAATACCTTGGATGATGTAAATCTGTAGTGAAGAACTGGGTATCTCAATCTAGAATAAAGACCAAATAACAACAAAATAGAATTTTAAAGCTTTCCAAATTTAAAAAGAGTCTTAAAAAACAACTTTAGCCTCTTTGGCCATGTGAAAAACATCCTGGAAAATGATTGATTTACCCGTTAGTGACAATTTTTAAACCTTTATAGCCATTTTGATGAAGAACCATAAAAGTCATGTACAGTTTTGACATCCTTTTTTTGTTTCCTTATATTGCATTTGTCCTCTGTAGAGTTAATTCAATGTGTTGGTCTTAAAAGTAAAATTTGCCAGATGTGGTGGCACACACCTGTAGTCCCAGCCACTCCTGAGGTGGGAAGATGACCCGAACCCAGGAGTTCAAGGCGCCAGTGGGTTATGATAATGCCTGTGAATTGTCACTGCACTTTAGCCTGGTCAACACAGTGAGATGCTGTCTGTCTTTTTAAGTGAAACTTCTTGTCACTGTGACTCTTTCCTTCAAATTGTTTCTGAAAGCTTTGTGCACCCACATTACTCGCAAGAAATATTTTCCTGTGTTTTCTCCTAGGAATGAGAGACTGCCTACAATAAGTAAACAAAATTCCTCTAGCTGATGAATAGACTTTTGAATTATTTGGAATATGATCCTTCTGTTAAAAATTAGGCCACGCTGGGTGCGGTGGCTCATGCCTGCAATTGTTGCACTTTGGGAGGCTGAGGCAGATGGATCACAAGGTCAGGAGTTTTGAGACCAGCCTGGTCAACATGAAGAAATGCCATCTCTACTAAAAATACTAAATTTAGCCAGGCATGGTGGTGCAAGCCTGTAATCCCAGCTACTCAGAAAGCCGAGGAAGAATTGCTTGAACTCGGGAGGTAAAGATTGCAGTGAGCCAAGATCACGCCACTTCACTCCAGCCTGCACGACGGAGGCAAGACTCCATCTTAAAAAAAAAAAAAAAAAAGCCAAAAATTTCCTCTATGTGCACTGGGTCACATTTAATACTAGCTGCACATTTTCTTAACATCCCATTGCCCACATTTGATCCCTTAACATTTGCCTTCAGTGCAAATGATGATCATCCCCAAACACAAACAGAGTAATAGTTTGCATGTTTAAAGCATTTTCACTAAAAGTTCTGTTCTGGTTTGAGGTTAGTCAAGAGTCAAGCTAATGGTAATAACTGGTAAAAATAATTCAGAGGGCATAATGGGGGAAAAAACCCACATTTAACTTGTTTTGTATCTTGTAGTTAGAATTTTTAATGAGGATTTCATCCCACTTAAGTAGGCACAGTACTCCCAAAGGACTTTACTTTGTATTTGCTTATAAAATACACAAGTTCCACATTTCCAAATAATTAGAAGAAAATGACTTGAACATTTTCGGCATGGAGATAAATAGGCAATGGATATCCCAATAACCCTGATTTGATCTCTACACATTATATGAATCTATCAAATGATCACATGTACCCTGAAAATATGTAATCTACAGAAGTTACTTAAAAGCAGATGACATCACTATCTTTACTATCTTTATTAATTCCTGGCAAATATATCAGGTTTTAGAATAAAAAGGAAATCTTCAAAGATTTAGATTCTTAGGAGTAACTAGGATTTGTAAAGAAGTTCCAGGAAACAGACGTTGTATGACAAAGGAGAGGATTTTTTTTATTAAGGTACAATTTGCATAAAATGAAAATCACAGATCTTAAATTTACAATGAGTTTGTCAAGTGTATATACTGTGTAAACACTCCTATCAACATACAGAACATTTCCATCGCCCTAGAAAGCTCTCTTGTGCTACTTTCCAACAAATCCCCTCTTGCCAAGGCATTCGCTGTTATGCCATCTATCATAATAGTTTTGTCTGTTTTTGAACTCTACATAAATGGAATCGCAATTCTGTCATCTCTGGCACATAACATTTTGGAGATTATGTTGTGCATATCAGCAGCTCATTTTTTTTAAATGAATAATACTCCATTTTATGAATATTCTCTAAGTGATCTATCCTTGAAGGGAGATTTGATTTTGCTTTCCAATTAGTATTCTTCGACAGGTTAGTTGCAATGCAAATACCTTTCTTCCGAATTTTTCTAATACAAGGAAGTAAAACCAGAGAGAAAAGTCTCACCACTTCTTCCTTTATCTACTTTTATAAGACTTACCAAAGATAAATGATGTAGTGATCCTAACAGGTGGTGAAATAATATGAGCTTCCTTCTTATCTCCCCTTCCAATCTTAAAGACGGTCTTTAAGATTGTGAGGCCTGTGAGGGGCCTTTTTTTTTTTTTTTTTTTTTTTTTTTTTGAGACTGAATCTTGCTATCGCCACGCTGGAGTGCAGTGGCACGATCTTGGCTCACTGCAACCTCCGCCTCCCAGGTTCAAGTGATTCTCCTCCCTCAGCCTCTGGAGTAGCTGGGATGACAGGCATGCGTCACTATGTCCGGCTAATTTTATATTTTGACTAACCTAACTTGCACCTCTACTAAATAACTGTTTTAAACTTCAGGGCTAAATCCTTTTTCTTTTTTGGTAGCTTTATTTATTCAATTCTGTGCATGAATAACTTCTATAAGTCCTTTTATAGATCCCTTATTGATGACCTAGCATAATACTTTATAGTATAGTAGCTATGTAAAACTTCCCTGCCAGGCACAGTGGCTCACGCATGTAATCCCAGCACTTTGGGAGGCTGAGGTGGGCAAATCACAAGGTCAGGAGTTCAAGAACATCCTGGCTAGCACGGTGAAACCCTATGTCTACTAAAAATACAAAAATTAGCTGGGCATGGTGGTGCATGCCCGTGATCCCAGCTACTTGGGAGGCTGAGGCAGGAGAATCACCTGAACCAAGGATGTGGAGGTTGCAGTGAGTGGAGATCGCACTACTACACTCCAGCGTGGGCGACAGAGCAAGACGCCATGTCAAAAAAAAAAAAAAAAAAAAAAGGCTGGGCGTGGTGGCTTACGCCTTGTAATCCAAGCACTTTGGAGGTCAAGGTGGGTGGATCACCTGAGGTCGGGAGTTCAAGACCAGCCTGACCAACATGGTGAAACCCCATCTTTTAAAAAACAACAAAAAAAAACACTTTCCTAATTTGAATAAAGATGCACTTTGAGATTTTGAGTTGTCATAACATTTACCAGCTATATACTGGTAGTGATTAAAAGAACACAGTCCTGCAAGTGGTCAGCTGGTTATCGTCAATGATAAAAAGAGACTAATGCTATTTCTTTCAGCAAACAGAAGAAGAGAACTAACCTTGTGTTATTTAATCTGTTTTTTAAAATGTAGAAATCACTTTTAAGAGTGGCCTTAATAGTCTATTCCTTGGGGAATATAATTCCTGTAAATACAGGTTGGCTGGATTAAGAATGTTTGTCAATCATGTATTAAGTAGGGTTGGTGCACACTATGATACTTAGGAGCTAAATGGTGTGCTTGTGTTATCTACATAGATTGTACGAGGACAGAGTTAAAAATAAATAGCAATCTTAATAGGTTTTCTACTGAAAACCTCTTTACATTTCTTTCTCTGGCAATCTCATTGTTCTTTTTCTTCCCCAGCCCTCCACCCCCAACCCCCAAATCAGAATCAAATATTAATTTCTTTTTTTTTTTTCTTTGAGACAAAGTCTCAAAGCTGGAGTGCAGTGGCAGCATCTCAGCTCACTACAACCTCCATCTCCCAGGTTCAAGTGATTCTTCTGCCTTAGCCTCCCACGTAGCTGAGACTACAGGCATGCACCACCATGCCCAGCTAAATTTTTTGTATTTTTAGTAGAGATGGGGTTTTACTATGTTGGCCAAGCTGGTCTTTAACTCCTGACCTTGTAATCCACCTGCCTCAGCCTCCCAAAGTGTTGGGATTACAGGTGTTAGCCACCAGGCCTGGCCCAAATATTAATTTCTTTACTGATTGGCTATTTCTTTCCGCTTGAATGCAGGTAAGCTGCCTCCTGCCCTCATTTGGGCCCTAAGATGCACAATTTGTTTTCCAATCCATCTAATAATGATGACATTGTTTTTAGCAAAAGTAAAAAGAAGACAACTAACCTTGTGTGATTATCAGGAACATGCTAGACGTTGTGAAGATATATTCTCTGAAATCCTTGGGAGCCAGCTTCATTTAACAGATGAACACACTGTAAAGATATATTCTCTTAAATCCTAGGGAATCAGCTTCATTTAACAGATGAAGACACTGAGGCTTGGGAGATTAGCCACCTTGTCCAAGACTAAACAACTAGTGCATCATGGATTTGGGATTCAGCCTGATCTCTCTGACCCAAAATACCATGTTCTTCCTACCTTCCTTAAAATGTCACATTCTACATTTAAGCAATATTGTGTCACCTCTTGATTCCATTATGTTTAGGTTAACATTAATTAGCAGATTTCAGTACCACGAATATGCTGAGTATTAAACTGCTTTTGGATAATCCAGACATCACTAACTGACTATGCGGCATTTCTTTTGTTAGCTGCCATTTGTAACCACTCTGACCTGACAGCACTATATAAAAAAGGATTTCTAATAGTTTCCTAGGGTTACTAGTTGATTGCAACAAATGTTTACTTTGAACTAGAATCTGAGTTCCAAGCTGGGTAGAATCCACATGCCTATAATCCCAGCTGCTCAGGAGGCTGAGGCAGGAGAATCACTTGAACCTAGGAGATGGAGGTTTCGGTGAGCTGAGATCACGCCATGGCACTCCAGCCTGGGCGACAGGAGTGAAACTCTGTCTCAGAATAAAATTTAAAAATCTGAGTTCCATTATTAAGTATGAAGTTTCTTAAACTTTATGTTTACCATTCAGCAACCTGTTTAACAATCTTTGCAATTAGTTGAATTATTTATCAAATCCTTATTAAACTTTATGTACCTACAAAAAAGAATTTCAAGCAGTTTGAAGAGAGGTACCTTAGTACCTTACAAGAGAAAAAACTTATTAGTATTCATGGTATTAGTGAGACCTGGGTACTCGAATGTTGAAATTATTTTGGTTTTTGTAGAAATGAGGTTTTGCTAGGTTGTCCAGACTAGTCTGGAACTCCTGGGTTCAAGCAATCCTCCCTCCTCAGCCTCCCAAAGTGCTGGGATTACAGGTGTGAGTCACCGTGCCTGGACTATTTATTTATTTTTAAATTTTTTTACCCTGGCCGGGCGCGGTGGCTCAAGCCTGTGGTCCCAGCACTTTGGGAGGCTGAGGCGGGTGGATCATGAGGTAAAGAGATCGAGACCATCCCGGTCAACATGGTGAAACCCCATCTCTACTAAAAATACAAAAAATTAGCTGGGCATGGTGGCTCGTGCCTGTAATCCCAGCTACTCAGGAGGCTGAGGCAGGAGAATTGCCTGAACCCAGGAGGCGGAGGTTGCGGTGAGCCGAGATCACGCCATTGCACTCCAGCCTGGGTAACAAGAGTGAAACTCCGTCTAAAAAAAAAAAAAAAAAAAAAAAAAAATTTTTTTTTTAACCTGTCTTGTGGTGCTGACAGTATGGTCTTTTATCAGTATGTATTCTTCTCAACTTCAATGTTTATCAGTGTTAACACAGTTTCAGATATCTCCACTCCTTCATGCCTTCTGTAACCTGGCACCTTCTTGGTTTTCATTCTTCTTTTTTGAGACAAGGTCTCACTCTTGTCACCTACGCTGGCGTGCAGTGGCACAATTACGACTAACTGTAGCCTCAATGCCCTGGGCTCAAGTGATCCTTCTGCTTCAACATCTTGGGTAGCTGGGATACAGGCGCACACCATCAAACCCATCTAAATTTTTCTATTTTTTTGTAGAGACTGGAACTCACTATGTTTCCCAGACCAGTCTTGAACTCCTGAGCTCAAGCAAGCTGACTGCCTCAGCTTCCTAAATTGGTTTTCTTTTTTTTAAGATGGGGTTTCACCACTATGGCCAAGCTGGTCTTGAACTCCTGACCTCAGGTGATCCACCCACCTTGGCCTCCCAAAGTGCTGGGATTACAGGCATGAGCCACCGCACCCGGCCTAAATTGGTTTTCTTTTACATCTTCAACTACTTCTCTGTTTTCTCTTAGTTTGTTACTGAAGGTTTCTTTACAATTCTATTCTTCCTCTAGACTTCTTTTTGCAATCTCACCTATTTACAAAGTTTTAATCATCACCTCCATGAAAATGACTTCTAATATCCTTTTTCGTTCAAGAATATTCTCTTCCACATTCCAGATCCACTCAGATGTACTACTGGAACTTCAAACTCAAAATATAGTCATGGGTTGCTTAATGATGAGAATACATCCTGAGAAATGTGTCTTTGGGTGACTTCATAGTTGTGGGAATATCAGTGCACTCACAGAAGCCTAGATGGTATGGCTTGCTTACATACCCACTCTATGTGATATAGCCTATTGCTCCTGGACTACAAATCTGTACAACATGTTACTGTACTAATACTGTAGGCACCTGTACCTAAAAGATACAGTAGGCCGGGCATGGTGGCTCATGCCTGTAATCCCCGCACTTTGGGAGTCTGAGGCGGGCAGATCACCGCAGGTCTTCAGTTAGAGACCAGCCTGACCAACATGGAGAAACCCCATCTATACTAAAAGCACAAAATTAGCTGGGTGCGGTGGCGCATGCCTGAGGCTGAGGCTGACGCTGAGGCAGGAGAATCCTTGAACTTGAGAGGCGGAGGCTGTGGTGGACTGAGATCATGCCACTGCACTCCAGTCTGGGCAACAAGAGTGAAACTCTGTCAAGGAAAAAAAAAAGGCTGGGCACAGTGGCTCACGCCTGTAATCCCAGCTCTTAGAGGGGCAGAGGCGGGAGAACAGATTGAGCCCAGGAGCTCGAGACCTGTCTGGGCAATATAGTGAGACCCTGTTCTCCACAAAAAGGAAAAAAAAAAAAAGTAGCGGGACGTGGTGGTGTATGCTTATAATTCCAGCTACTCGGGAGGCTGAGGCAGGAGAACTGCTTGAACCCGAAGGGCAGAGGTTGCAGTGAGCCAAGATCACGCGACTGCACTCCAGCCTGGGGATCAAAGCAAGATTCCCTCCTAAAAAAAAAAAAAAAAAAAAAATTCATTAATTAAACCCATCCAGCAAGAGAAAGAAGTATCTCCTAAACATGCCTAGAACATCTCTGGAAGGTTCCAGGAGACACCTTAAAGGGTGGTTACCTCTGGGGAGGCGGGTGGCGGGGGAGGAAGACATTGCAAGGCAAGCCTATCTGACCCAAGGGCCACATGCAGCCCAGGAGGCCAGGCTTTGAATGCAGTCCAACGCCAATTCTGTAAACTTTCTTCAAACATTATGAGATTGTCTTTTGCGATTTTTATTTTTTATTTTTTTTAAGACAGGGTTTCACCATGTGGGTCAGGCTGGCCTTGAACTCCCGACCTCAGGTGATCCGCCCGCCTTGGCCTCCAAAGTGCTTGGATGACAGGCGTGAACCACCACACCCGGCCTCGTGATATTTGTTTAAAGCTCATCAGCTATCATGAGTATTAATGTATTTTAGGTGTGGCCCATGGAAGCCAAAAGATTGGACTCCCCTGGTATTCCATTTGTCAGTTATCCAGCCTCCACTCTTACTTCTTTGTAGAGCGACAAGGTGTCGTTCTAAAGGATACGCTGGACTACAGCGGCGCGACCATAACTCACTGAGCCTCCATTCCTGGGCTCAAGCGATCCTCCAGCCTCCGCCTCCCAAGCAGCTGGTCCTACAGGCGAGCACCACCACGCCGGCTCACCTTTTTTGGAGTCTCGTATATCGATCGCACAGGCTGGTCTCCCACTCCTGGAATCCTTCCGCCTTGGCCTCCCACAGCGCGGGGATTCCCGGCGTCAGCCACGCGCCCGGCCAGCCACGCTTATTTGTCCAGGATCTTACCTCCCGCCACTCGGCAAGACCAGCAGCTCCTGAAGGGACTGGCTCCGACGCGTCTTTCGGTCCCTCACGCCGCTTCACGAAACGCGCCGGGTGACTCCTGTGCTTTCTATTTGCTGCATTCCCCACCAGCCTGGGGTTGGAGTCACCCAAACTCAAGCGGCAGGTGGGAGGTGGAGCCAGGACTCGGCGCTCTGCCCGCGCCACACGCGACCTTCACAGAGGCGGGGGCCACGGCGTGCGGGGGACGCCGCTGGGCCGCCTGACGGGACTGTTCTCCCGCCTCAAGGAACTTTCTTGATTTCTATCGTGTAAGAGTAAGGGGACACCCAGGCTGCTCCCCGCACCTCATGGAAAGCGGGAGAAGAGGGGAAGCAGAGGTGCCGCCTCAAGGAAGGGAATCTGACAGCCGCCACAGCCTCTGAGAACGGAACCGTGCGCCCTCCCGGAAATGACGCACAGGGGCTCGGTCCCGCCCCCACGCTTCCGGGTCTGTGCCTCGCTCGCGCGTGCGCCTCAGAATTAAGTATCTGGGTTCCGCACGCGCACCTTCACGAGGTGAAAGCAACATGGAGGACTCGGCCTCCACGCCGCTGTCATCTTCAGCCGCGACTGCAACCTCCACCTCGACTCCAGCTGCCCCGACAGCACGGAAGCAGCTGGACAAAGAGCAGGTGAGTGGTTCCTGGGAAGGGTGGCTTGGAAGCGGTGTGGCGGTCATCTCGTGAGGCGCAGGGTGCCGGGACCCGAGTGCGTGCTCCGCAGAATCCCCCGGGGCTCTGGGAGGGTCGCTGGCGGGCTGTGTGCCTCAGCTGTCTCTACCGTTTACAGACGTGGGTGGGCGTCTGCTTCCCCACGGTCCTGCGGCCTTGAATTGGGTTGCACGTGTACTACATGATGAGCTAAATAAGATCGACCTGGCGACCCGGCTTAACTTCGCTATACTTAGGCCTTGGCGGAGTCGCTTATTTTAGCAGGTCTGTTACCCGTTATTTAAAATGGGCCCTTCCGGTCCGCGCTGTCCAGGATCGGAAGAGGCGAAGCGAGTACCGCATTTTGGCCAGGGGCCTGGCACAAGGTAACAAAGTACCCAGTAGGCTGGGCGCGGTGGCCCTGTAATACCCGCACTTTGGGAGGCTGAGGCGGGTGGATCACCTGATGTCAAAAGTTCGAGACTAGGCCGGGCGCGGTGGCTCAAGCCTGTAATCCCAGCACTTTGGGAGGCCGCGGCGGGCGGATCACGAGGTCAAGAGAGAGAGACCATCCTGGTCAACATGGTGAAACCCCGTCTTTACTAAAAATACAAAAAAAAAAATTAGCTGGGCATGGTGGCACGTGCCTGTAATCCCAGCTACTCAGGAGGCTGAGGCAGGAGAATTGCCTGAACCCAGGAGGCGGAGGTTGCGGTGAGCCGAGATCGCGCCATTGCACTCCAGCCTGGGTAACAAGAGCGAAACTCCGTCTCAAAAAAAAAAAAAAAAAGAAGTTCGAGACTAGCCTGGCCAACATGGTGAAACCCCGTCTCTATTAAAAATACAGAAATTAGCTGGGCGTGGTGGCGGGCATCTGTAATCTCTGCTCCTTGGGAGGCTGAGGCAGGAGAATTGGTGGAACCCGGGAGGCGGAGGTTGCAGTGAGCCAGCCTTGCACTCCAGCTCCAGCGACAACAGTGAGACTCCGTCTCAAAAAAAAAAAAAAAAAAAAAAAAAAAGGAAATAATAAATGCTAAATGCATTCGCTTTGTGCTTTTCCTGGGATTACTGCTTTCATCGTTGAGGGCAAGAGGAGCATGTTTCCGTTTGGCCCAATCTCTTAGATAGAAGAGACGCCCTGCCGTAGATGGTGCTGGAAGTGGATACTTAGGCGTGTTTGAGAGATTCTTAGAATTCTGTGAATGTAAATTGCAGGATCCTAATAGATAAGGTTATGGAGGTTACTCCTTGAAATAGAAGTTGGAAGGGAAAAAATAGAAAGTGTGGTAGAGAACAAATGCTAAGTTAGATGAAGAACATTGACTTATTTGTGTAAATTATTGTGAGAACATTTCACTTATTTGTCTTCTCCACTTTACAGGTTAGAAAGGCATTGGACGCTCTCTTGACACATTGCAAGTCCAGGAAGAACAATTATGGGTTGCTTTTGAATGAGAATGAAAATTTATTTTTAATGGTGGTATTATGGAAAATTCCAAGTAAAGAACTGAGGGTCAGATTGTAAGTTGTGGTTTTCTACCTTTGCTGTTTTTATCTGCCTGTTCATTCTTTGTAACCCAAACAATTCTATGGTATTTTCTAATGGAAACTTCGCAAATTTTTAATAAAAACCAGACACGAAGTAAAACAACAATGTCTAAAAGAACCGTAGAGGATTGGCGAGGTGGTGCATGCCTGTAATCCCAGCACTTTGGGATGTCGAGGCAGGCAGATTACCTGAGGAATTCGAGACCAGCCTGGCCAACATGGTGAAACCCTGTCTCTTCAAAAATACAAAAACTAGCCAAACATGATGGCAGGTTCCTCTAGTCCCAGCTACCCAGGAGGCTGAGGCTGGAGAGTCACTTACACCTAGGAAATAGAGGCTGCAGTGAGCAGAGATGTCTCATCGCACTCCAGCCTGGGCAACAGAGCAAGACTCAGTCTCAAAAAAAAAGTAAAAAAATAATTGTAGGAATTCAGATGTGCTAAAATTTTCTCAAAATTTCACCAGTTTTCTGAGCTTGGTTGACAGCTAACCTAATCAGTTCTGTTGAATAGAAAACCCAGTGTTTGAAAGAATAAAGGTGAAATAAGTTAAACAGCTTTTTTTTTTGTTTTTAAAGAATCTTTTTATCTTTCCATGTCAAGCAAAAATTCCTTGAGGCCTCAATTTACTCCTTTATACACAGACAATAAAAAATTGCAGTGGACTCCTTTGTATGAAAAAGACACCCATGGTGATTATATAAAATGTTTCTTCCAAACATAGGTTGTAAGCCTAAGAAATGAGTTAAACTCTTGTATTTTGTTTTCTGTAAGATGTAGCATAATTATGTTTGCTGGTCCCGCAGTTTATATTTATTTCATGTTTTTTGGTTTCAGTTCTTTTCCCTCTTTTTTAAAGACACAGGGTCTTGTGCTGTTGCCCAACTAGAGTGCAGTAGTGAGATCTGTGTTTACTGCAACCTCAACCTCCCTGGCTTAAGTGATCCTTCCATCCCAGCCTCCCAAGACGTTTCCCAGACTGGTCTTGACATTGGGCTCTCACAGTCCTCTGGCCCCAGTCTTCCAAAGTGTTGGGATTACAGGCATGAGTAACCGTGCCTGGCCTGTTTTAACTGTTTCATTTCTTTTTTTCTTTCTTTTTTTTTTTTTTTTTTTTTTTTTGAGACACAGTCTTGCTCTGTCACCCAGCACCCAGGCTGGAGTGCAGTGGCGCAATCTTGGCTCACTGCAACCTCCACCTTCTAGGTTCAAGCGATTCCCCTGTCTTGGCCTCCTGAGTAGCTAGGACTGTAGCTACATGCCTTCATGCCCAGCTAATTTTTACATTTTTTTTGTAGAGGTGGAGTTTCACCATATTGGCTAGGGTGGTCTCTATCTTCTGAGCTTATGATCCACTCAACTCACCCTCCCAAAGCGCTGAGATTACAGGGATGAGCCACCGTGCCTGACCTTTAATTCTTAAAAGTTGCGTTGGGCTGGGCTCAGTGGCTCACACCTCTAATCCCAGCACTTTGGGAAGCTGAGGCCGGCGGATCACTTGAGGTCAGGACTTCGAGACTAGCCTGACCAACAGGGCAAAATCCTATCTCTACTAAAAATGCAAAAATTAGCCGGGCATGATGGCAGGCGCCCGTAATCCCAGCTGCTTGGGAGGCTAAGGCACAAGAATTGCTTGAACCCAGAAGGCAGAGGTTGCAGAGACTCCAGCCTGGGTGACAGCGAGACTCCATCTCAAAAAAAACTTACGTTGGCCGAATGTGGTGGCTCACAACAATAATCTCAGCATTTTGGAAGGCTGAGTGAGGTGGATTGCTTGAGCCCACAAATTTAAGACCTGCTTAGGCTACCTGGCAAAACCCCATCTCTATGAAAAATACAAAAATTAGCTGGGCCTATACCCAGCTGGCACATGCCTGTAGTCTTGGCTGTGCTGGAGGCTGTTGTGAGCTATGGTCACACCTCGGCCCTCCAGCCTTGGCAACTGAGAAAAACCCTGTTTCAAAAAAAAAAAAAAAGAAAAAGTTATTATCATTACAGAGCTAAGAGTTTTACAGAAGGTAAAAATTCTGAACCAGGCCTGTCCTGATGAAGCTAGTTTAATAATTATATGTGCAGGAATTTGGATGTCTTTGATATTTTAATTCTTGTTATATCCCAAGTGTTAATTGATGTTTGGGCCTGTTTGTATTTGTGATTTGCTTGCCATTGCAAGTGAGGTTTTGTTGTTGTTGTTGTTGTTTATTTGAGGTGAAATTTTGCTCTTGTTGCCCAGGCTGGAGTGCAGTGGTGTGATTGGGGCTCACTGCAACCTCTGCCTCCCGGGGTGAAGCGATTCTCCTGCCTCAGCCTCCCGAGTAGCTGGTTTTACAGGTGTCTGCCACCACTCCAAGCTAATTTTTTGTTTTTTTTAGTAGAGATGGAGTTTCACCGTGTTTTTGGGCTGAACTCAAACTCCTGACCTCAGGTGATACACCCACCTTTGCCTCCTAAAGTGCTGGGATTACAGGCGTAAGCCATCGCTCCTGGCCATGAGATGTATTTTTAAATGCTGATCTTGGTGCAATATTTGCTTAACTAGCATGACTAAAGTTACTTAAATGACACTTAAGTTTATAGTGTATTCTGTATGATACAAACATGCACAGTGTCTGTAATAATGCTTTCCTCAGTTTCTTTTCACGTATTTTATAGGCCCTTACCTCATGGTATTCGATCGGATTTAGAAGATATCTGTTTATTTACAAAGGACGAACCCAATTCAACTCCTGAAAAGACAGAGCAGTTCTATAGAAAGCTTTTAAACAAGCATGGAATTAAAACCATTTCTCAGGTAGGAAGCCTAGTTAATATTTTCAAGTTATTTAGAGGATTTAATTCAATTGAAACGATGTCACAAATACATTACTATATTTCCTAGTCTTTTTCTTCTACTTTTCTCTTTTTAATTTAATTTGTGGTGGTGTGTACATCAGTAACTTTTGTGTCTTGCAAGTTATAGAAGGGTGGCTTGTGTCATTACTCTGTACTTTTGGAGCATCTTGTTTTTCTCTGATTCACTGTTTTGTAGTTGGTGTACTTATCTTTTTTACTCTCTGGATGGTAGGGATCTAAGTTTTGTGTGTGTGTGTGAGATGGAGTTTTACTCTGTCACCCAGGCTGGAATGGAATGGTGCGATCTTAACTCATTGCGTCTTCTGCCTCCCGGGTTCCAGCAGTTCTCCCTCTTTAGCCTCCCAAATAGCTGGGGTTACAGGCACGCGTCATCATGTTCAGCTAATTTTTATATTTTTGTAGAGACAAGGTTTCACCATGTTGGCCAGGCTGGTCTTGACCTCCTGACCCCAGGTGATCATCTCACCTTGGCTTCCCAAAGTGCTGGCATTACAGGCGTGAACCACCACACCTGGCCTGGATCTAAGTTTCTTTAGCTGGGGTCCTTTCTCATTTATCTCAGTGTTCCCAGCGTGTAGCATAGTGCCTAACACATTTTAGGCACTCACGTGTTCACTAAAGTATGAGAGGAATGGCTCTGGGACATTTTTAAATACAAATAGAAATTATTGCCTAAGTATTTCTTCTTCTTGTTTAGGTTCCTAACTTTTTGTTTTTATTCTCTGTGCTTCCTAGATTATCCCCTTTCAAACTCTAAAGAAGGAATACAAACCCTTTGAAGCCAAGCTCCGCCTTCTGAGCACTTTTGACTTCTTCCTTACTGATGCCAGAATTAGGCGGCTCTTACCCTCACTCATTGGGAGACATTTCTATCAAAGAAAGAAGTAAGTTTCTTAGTAATAACTGGACTTTAGCAGCATAAAATTTCTAGGTGTGTTGTATGCATTGTATTCTGAATCCCTGTGTTTTTTATAGAGTTCCAGTATCTGTAAACCTTCTGTCCAAGAATTTATCAAGAGAGATCAATGACTGTATAGGTGGAACAGTCTTAAACATTTCTAAAAGTGGTTCTTGCAGGTAGGTAAAAGGCATTCATGTGTGTCTCCTTTAATCTTGTATTTGAGAATTATTTTATATACTTTTTTAAAAGATTTTGTTAATGGTACCAGATCCCTTTTTAAAACTAAAATCTGCTCCTTAGAACTGATCAATTCTCAGGCCAGGTGTAGTGGCTCATGCCTATAATCCCAGCACTTTGGGAGGCCAAGGCAGGAGGATCACTTGAGCCCAGGAGTTGAAGACCAGCTTGGGCAACATAGACCCCCCTTCTCTACAAAAAAAATAAGAACATGAGCCAAGTGTGGTGATGCATCCCTGTGGTCTCAGCTACGTGGGAGGCTGAGGCAGGAGGATCACTTGAGCTCAGGAGGTTAAGGCTGCAGTGAGCCATGGTATTGTCACTGCCTTCTAGCCTGAAAGACAGAAAAAGACTGTCTTTAAACAAAAAAAAGTTTAATCTGTAGGACTTTGCTGTGTTCTAGAACAGTGCTGTCTGATAGAACGTTCCACTGTGATGGAAATGGTCTGCATCTGTGCTGTCTCACACAGTAGGCACTAGTTGTATGTAGCTTTTGAGCAAGTGTAATGTGGCTACTGTGTCAGGGACTGAATTTGTAATTAATTTAAAGTACGCACATATAGCTAGTGGCTAAAGGCTACTGCATTGGACAGGGCAGCTCCAGATACTAAGGAAAGCAGGGAGAGTAAGATGAATGCTTAGAGAACATGAGCAGGTCTGGGCTTTCAGCTTGTCCTTTATTTATTTGCCACTGCACTCAGTGGTGCAATTGCAGTTCACCACAACCTCCAACTCCTTGGCTCAAGCAATCCTCCTACTTCAGCCTGCTGAGTAGCTGGAACTACAGGCACATGCCACCATACCTGGCTAAATTTTCAATGTTTTGTAGAGGCAGGGTCTCTCTACGTTGCCCCGTCTGGACTTGAACCCCTAGACAAAACCAACCCTCCCATCCTGGCCTCCAAAAGTGTTGAGATTATAGGCATGAGCCACTACACCTGGCCTCAGATTGTCCTTTAAAAGCACCATATTACTCCTTAAAGTGAAGATCCTCCTCATTCTTAGTTTAATTTCTTGTTAAATGAATTCAGCATTTATTCTATCTGTTTGCTGTCTGTATTGTCACATTGGTTTAACCTTACCCAGGATACTGAGCTAGGCAGAGACCCCACACCTAGCCTTTCCTACTAGAATAGGCATTTTAGGTTAGTGATTGCTTCTGACCTTTGGGTGAGCAGAGGATATGGCTTAGGCTACTTTATTAAGCTGAGAAGTGAGTTAAGTTTGTATGCTTGGCAGTGTACCAGCTTGGAGGGGTACAGCAAGTTTTAAATGTATTGAAAATATGTTTTATGAAGTAGTTCACCTGCTGACTGCAGTGTGGAGATGGGTAGCTGCCAGAAGGGCAGAGCTCTAGGGCACTGCCCTTCCACCCAGAGATACCAAGGAGCCCATCATGCATACACATGGTCACACCCGGCAGAAAATGGAACCACAGAGACTCTTTGCCTCTGCTCACTAGGCAGGCCTGACCCGAGCATAGTGTCTCCAGGTAGAGCAGAGAAGGATGTGGGATGGGCAGGACAGGTGGTCTCTGGTGTTGTCTTCTGCCTGCTGCTGGGAAGCCCTTAATCTGGTATAATGAAGTAGCCGAGAAGCATTGGTCATTGAGCCTGGACCCCTACTCCTTTGGTTAAAGGCTGATGTTAAAATAGTGGCTCATAGAAGTGGTTGGCTAGAAGGTCAGGCCTTGTTTGTGGGACCCATGAGAATCTGAGAGAAGGGGATGGTACCCCGAAGGCTGGTAAAGGAGCAGCAGTCTCCTGCCACTGGGGATTTTCCAAGGCAAAAGCAACAACTTAAAGAAAGTTGCAGACAACTGAGAAAAAAAATCATTCTTTCATTTCCTCTCTTAGCTTTCCCCAGCATAATAATTTATTTTCCTCCTCCACTTCTGTTACTCCCCTTTCCTCATTCGTCACCATCTTTCCATCTGGGATGCCCAGGTGTGCTCGAAGGCAGGTGGTAACAGGCTCAGGGAGTGGGCAGTGTCTAGTCTTTGGCTGCAGAGAGAGGAGCAACAGCTGGTCTCATCCTCATTCTGCAGACATTGTGCCAACAGTGAGCCTCCCTTCTGGCTCACTTCATTTTGGCACCAGCGCTGAGCACTGAGCCCTCCAGGCTTTCCACTTGGCTTGTTGCCTGCACTCTGCTTCACCTGAAGGGATGGTCTTGCTCTTAGCCAAAAGACACTATTACACCAGGGACAAGAACTGTTTATTCTTGAGTGGAGCAATAGAACTAGAGAGAGCAGGTGACCCTCCTGGAGGTAGATCCCCTCATAACAGCCTGACGGTGGACTGAGTGGCCTGGGATTGTCTAAGATGAAGATAGAAACTCCTCTGGCCCAGCCTTCTGGTGCTCCTAGCCTAACATTTAGGTGCTACTAGCTCTTTAATCATTCCCTTAGCTGGCCATAGTGGCTCACACCTGTAATCCCAGCACTTTTGGGAGGCCAAGGTGGGTGGATCATTTGAGGTCAGGTGTTCAAGAAAATACACAAATTAGCTCTGTGTAGTGGCTTGCAACTGTAATCTCAGCTACTAGGGAGACTGAGGCAGGAGATTCGCTTGAACCCCGGAGGCAGAGGTTGCAGTGGGCCGAGATCTCACCACTGCACTTCAGCCTGGCAACAGCAAGACGCCATCTCAAAAAAAAAAAAAAAAAAAATCACCCCTGATGATGTGACATTTTACTTAAGGTAGAAGGAATTTCTAGAATATGAAAGATGACAATCTTCCTTTAAAATATATTTAGGCCAGGTATGGTGGCTCATGCCTGCAGTCCCAGCATTTTGGGAGGCCAAGGCAGGAGGATCACTTGAGCCCAGGAGTTCAAGACCAGCCTGGTGGATCAATTGAGCTCATGAGTGAGAACCTGTCCCTACAAAAAATACAAAAATCAGCTGGGTGGCCTGTAGACCTAGGTACTCCAGAGGCTGAGGTGGGAGGATTGCTTAAGCCCAGGATGTTGACTGTGCCACTGCACTTCAGCCTGAGCGACAGGAAAAAACCCTGTCTCCAAAATGAAATAAAGTACATTGAGAACCTAAAGGTTTTAATGGTTTGTTTTTTGTTTTTCAGACTGTTTTGCTTTGTTGTTACCCAGGCTGGAGTGCAGTCAGCAGATCTGGGCTTGCTGCAGTCTTGAGTTCCTGGGCTCAGGTGACTTTTCTGCCTCAGCCTCCTTAATAACTGGAATTATAGGCATGTACTGTCATGCCCAGTTAATATTTGTTAGTGTGGTAGAGACAGGGTTTTACCAGGTTGCCCAGGCTTAATGTATCTACTTTTAAAAACAAAAAACTTGAGGATTATGTATTTATATTTTTCATATACCTGCCTGATTTTGAAAAAATGGTTTTTAAAAATCTTTTCTAATACTGTATTAAATTTCAGTGCTATACGCGTTGGTCACGTTGGAATGCAGATTGAGCACATCATTGAAAACATTGTTGCTGTCACCAAAGGACTTTCAGAAAAATTGCCGGAGGTACAGTATTGCAGGTGCATCAATTGATGGTTTGTTTAAAATAAACAAAGTATATATAGATGACTTAACTCTTTTCTTTGTTTCAGAAGTGGGAGAGCGTGAAACTCCTCTTTGTGAAAACTGAGAAATCGGCTGCTCTTCCCATCTTTTCCTCGTTTGTCAGCAATTGGGATGAAGCCACCAAAAAATCTATGCTTAATAAGAAGAAAAAAGTTAGTAGAATTTTAAATACTGATAAGATGAATAATCAAGGCGGTAAACTCCTCAGTCTCTAGAAGGAAGTAGACCATCATCCCTGCTCGAGTTTTCAGTTATATTTTTCTGGTTTTCTGGTAGTTGTCCTTTTGTGTTCATGGTTCCCACTTTATGTGAGGTAGTTGATATTATATCGGTAATGCACATTAAGATAGAAATATCTTGGATTTATTGATAAATTGGGTGTTTTTGAAGTTTTTGTTAGATCCTGTGCTTGCTGTTTGTTTTTTTTTTAGAGAGATGGGGTCTGGCTCTGTCCCTCAGGCTGGAGCACAATGGCGCCATCAAGGCTCACTGCAGCCTTGACCTCCTGGGCTCAAGTAATCCTGTGTCAACCTCCCAAGTAGCTGGGATTACAGGCATGCTCCACCACACGCAGCTAATGTTTTAATTTTTTTGTAGACATGGTCTCCCTATATTTCCCAAGCTGATCTTGAACTCTTGGGCTCAAGCGGTCCACCTGCCTCTGCCTCCCAAAGTGCTGAGATTACAGGCATCAGCAACTGTGCCCGGCCTGGGTTAACTGGCTTTTGAGGGGGCCTCAGTTAAGTTCCTATCACATATTTCCAGTCATAGAAACATCACCTTACTTCTAAATAAAGACCAAAACACTTAAAATATTAAACACTGAAATCAATGTGAAATAATATGTACTTTTGAGGCAGTAACAAAAGCAATTGAGATAATTACCCAGTTAATCCAGGGTTGTAGGTACCTGGAGCTTAGTCCTGACAACTCAGGGAAAAGGGTGACAGGCAAGAGCCAACCCTAGAAAAGATGCTGTTTCATCACAGGACACACGCATATACCCACATTTACTGGGACTGTGACTAGGATAATTTTAACACACCAGTTCACCTCATGTTCACATATTTGGGTTTGGGAGGGTATGCTGACTGACACCTCCTGAGCTTGGTTTGTAGGTTTTCAGTATTAATCGTACTCCAGCAAAAGAAGCTTTTGGAAGGAAAAAAAATTCAGTTTTGGCTGGGCACAGTGGCTCACGCCAGTAATCCCAGCACTTTGGGAGGCAGAGCAGGCGGATCATGAGGTCGAGAGATCGAGACCATCCTGGCCAACATGGTGAAACTCCATCTCTGCTAAAAATACAAAAATTAGCTGGGCATGGTGGCATGTGTCTGTAGTCCCAATTACTTGACGCAGGAGAATCACTTGAACCCAGGAGGTGGAAGTTGCCATGAGCTAAGATCGCGCCACTGCACTCCAGCCTGGGCAACAGAGTGAGACTCTATCTCCAAAAAAAAATTTTTTAGTTTTTTTGCTAATTGTTAGACTGATCTAGGGTTTCTCTCTTCAGCCATGTTAATTGTGTCCAGCAAATTTTTAATTTTGTTTTTGAGACAGTTTTGCTGTCTCCTGGGCTGGAGTGCAGTGGCATGATCTCAGCTCACTACAACCTCCACCTTCCGGGTTCAAATGATTGTCTGTGCCTCAGCCTCCTGAGTAGTTGGAACTATAGGCACGTATCACCATGCCCAGCTAATTTTCTGCTTTTACTAATGGGGTTTCACCATGTTGGCTAGGTTGGTGTCAAAGTCCTGACCTCAAGTGATCCTCCTGCCTCAGCCTCCCAAAGTGCTAGGATTACAGGCATAAGCCACCGCATCCAGCCGAGGATTATTCTTTCTTTATTTTTTTGACAGTCTTGCTCGGTTGCCCAGGCTGGAGTGCAGTGGCATGATCTCTGCTCACTACAACCTCTGCTTCCTGGGTTCAAGCCATTATCCTGCCTCAGCATCCAGAGTATCTGGGATTATAGGAGTACACCACCATCCCCGGCTAACTTTTTGTATTTTTAGTAGAGGCAGGGTTTTACCACGTTGGCCAGGCTCATTTCAAAGTCCTGACCTTGTGATCCACCCACGTCGGCCTCCCAAAGTGCTGGGATTACAGGCATGAGCCACTGCGCCCTGCTGGATTATTCTTTTTTTGAGACGGAGTTTCACTCTTGTTGCTCAGGCTAGAGTGCAATGGCGCAATCTTAGTTCACCACAACCTCCACCTACCAGGGGTTCAAGCAATTCTCCTGCCTCAGCCTCCCAAGTAGCTGGGATTACAGGCATGTGCCACCATAACCGGCTAATTTTGTATTTTTAGTAGAGACAGGGTTGCCGGGCGCGGTGGCTCAAGCCTGTAATCCCAGCACTTTGGGAGGCCGAGGCGGGTGGATCACGAGGTCAAGAGATCGAGACCATCCTGGTCAACATGGTGAAACCCCGTCTTTACTAAAAATACAAAAAAAAAAATTAGCTGGGCATGGTGGCACATGCCTGTAATCCCAGCTACTCAGGAGGCTGAGGCAGGAGAATTGCCTGAACCCAGGAGGCGGAGGTTGCGGTGAGCCGAGATCGCGCCATTGCACTCCAGCCTGGGTAACAAGAGCGAAACTCCGTCTCAAAAAAAAAAAAAAAAAAAAGAGAGAGAGAGACAGGGTTTATCCATGTTGGTCAGGCTGGTCTGAAACTCCCCACCTCAGTGCTGGAATTACAGACATGAACCATAGCGCCCAGCTGGATTATTCTTTTTTTTTTTTTTAAGACAGAGTTTCTCTTTTGTTACTGAGGCTGGAGTGCAATGGTGTGATCTTGGCTCACCGCAACCTCCGCCTACTAGGTTCAAGCAATTCTCCTGCCTCAGCCTCCTGAGTAGCTGAGACTACAGGCATGTGCCACCATGCCCAGCTAATTTTTTTGTATTTTTAGTAGAGATGAGGTTTCACCATGTTGATCAGGATGGTCTCAATCTCTTGACCTTGTGATCCACCCGCTTCTGCCTCCCAGAGTGCTGGGATTATAGGCGTGAGCCACCGTACTCGGCCGGATTATTCTTTATACTCTCTAAACTATACTATGTTTCAGAAAAATCACTAAACTGTATCCTTTAGATAGCCAGATTCAGAAATACAAATGTATAGTTTACTGCATAAAATGCATATTTGACTATGAGTCAACAACTGGTTCAGGTTCCAGTGCTGGTAAAGGAGTTTGTTCTCTGTACATTTACGGGCTTATGGATAATCAGAACGGCAAGTGGTAAATCTATGCCATTTGTTAACCAACAGAAGTAAGTGTTCCTGCTAAAGTTTTTTATGATGTGTTTTGCTAGGAGGCAAGGAAAAAACGAAGAGAAAGAAATCATGAAAAACAAAAGGAGAGGACCAAAATCAGAAAGAAGAAACAGCAGGCTAGCAAGCCTGCATCAGTCCTTAGTAAAGACGCCGTGGCACCTGAAAGTGTTGACACTACAGAGAAGAAACCTGAATCAAAGAAGGAGCAGACCCCCGAGCATGGGAAGAAAAGGCGTCGCAAAGGAAAAGCCCAAGTTCAAGTGGCAAATGACTCCGAAGACGAAATTCCACAGCTGGTACCAATAGGAAAGACTCCAGCTAAGAAGAATGTAGAGGTATTGTTTTTAATATTTAATATTCATAATGGATGGGTTCAGTGGCTACTGTCAGGCAGGCACTGTGCTGAGCAGTGAATGCTGAAAAATAATGGAATGAATCCAGAGAACTATGAAGGTAGTTACCATCTCATGATTTACTGTCCTTTTTTTTTTGAGATGGGGTCTTGCTATATTGCCCAGGCTGGTCTTAAACTCCCAGGCTTAAGCAATCTTCTCACCTTGGCCTCCCAAAATGCTGAGATTACAAGTGTGAGCCACTGCACCTGACCCCAACCAGTTGTTTGTTGTTGTTGTTGTTGTTAAGATAGAGTCTCACTCTGTCACTTAGGATAGTGTGGCATGATCTCAGCTCATTGCAACCTTCACCTCCCTGGTTCAAGCAGTCCTTCTTCCTCAGCCGCCTGAGTAGCTGGGATTACTAGTGCGCATCAGCACACCCAGCTCATGTTTGTGTTTTTGGTAGAGACAGGGTTTTGCCATGTTGGCCAGGCTGGTCTTGAACTCCTGGCCTCAGGTAATTTGGCCTTCCAGAGTACTGGGATTATAGGGTTAAGCCACAGTGCCTGGCCCCAGTTGGCTTTTACACAGGAAATTTGGGAACCTCTGCCCTAAACCATGTGCCAGGGATGTACAGCTACATTTGGAAGAGTCCGAGTTTGCTCCCAGGTACCTCTGCCGTGCTCCTCATGGTGCCTCCAGAAGTCCTTCCCATCAGTCATAGGTTGTAGTGAAAGGTGTTTTTCCTCTGATTGAACCAGGAAGACCTCTGGGTGTTCATAATTCTTTTTTTTTTTTTTTTTTGATACAGAGTCTTGCTCTGTTTCTTAAGCTGGAGTACAGTGGCAGTCTCAGCTCACAGCAACCTCCACTTCTCAAGCCCAAGCAATTCTCCTGCCTCATCCTCCTGAGTAGTTGGGATTACAGGAATGCGCCACCATGCCCAGCTAATTTTTCTATTTTTAGTAGAGATGGGGTTTCACCATGTTGGCCAGGCTGGTCTTGAACCCCTAGCCTCAAGTGATCCACCTGCCTCAGCCTTTCAGAGTGCTGGGATTACAGGCATCAGCCACCACACCTATCCCTCATTCTTTTTTTTTTTTTTTTTTGAGAAGGAGTTTGGCTCTTGTCGCCCAGGCTAAAGTGCAATGGCACAATCTCCACTGACTGCAACCTTTGCCTCCTGGGTTCAAGTGATTCTCCTGCCTCACTCAGTCTCCTGAGTAGCTGGGATTACAGATACCTGCCACCACGCCTGGCTGATTTTTAGTTTTGTTTTGTTTGTTGGTTTTGTTTGTTTTTTAAGCCTACAGCACCCGATATTCCCATGTGATCTCCCATCCAAGTACTAACCAGGCCCAACCCTGCTTCGCTTCCGAGATCAGACGAGATCAGGTGCGTTCAGTGTGGTATGGCAGTAGACTAATTTTTGTATTTTTAGTAGAGACAAGGTTTTTTTGTTTGTTTGTTTTGTTTTTATTGAGACGGAGTTTTGCTCTTGTTACCCAGGCTGGAGTGCAATGGCACGATCTCGGCTCACCGCAACCTCCGCCTCCTGGGTTCAGGCAATTCTCCTGCCTCAGCCTCCTGAGTAGCTGGGATTACAGGCACGCGCCACCATGCCCAGCTAATTTTTTGTATTTTGAGTAGAGACGGGGTTTCACCATGTTGACCAGGATGGTCTCGATCTCTTGACCTCATGATCCACCCGCCTCAGCCTCCCAAAGAGCTGGGATTACAGGCGTACCGGCTCGAGACAAGTTTTTATTATGTTGGCCAGGCTGGTCTCGAACTCCTGGCCTCAAGTGATCTGCCTGCCTTGGCCTCCCAAAGTGCCGGGATTACAGGTGTGAACCACATCACCCACCTCCCTCATTCTTTTTTCTTTTCTTTTTTTTTTTTTTTTTTTTTTTTCAATTTTATTTTTGGAAGCACTGTGGTTTGTAGCCTCTCTCATTCTTTTTTTTTTTTTTTTTTTTTTTTTGAGACGGAGTTTCACTCCTGTTACCCAGGCTGGAGTGCAATGGCGCAATCTTGGCTCACCGCAACCTCTGCCTCCTGGGTTCAAGCAATTCTCCTGCTTCAGCCTCCTGAGTAGCTGGGATTACAGGCACGTGCCACCATGCCCAGCTAATTTTTTGTATTTTTAGTAGAGACGGGGTTTCACCATGTTGACCAGGATGGTCTCGATCTCTTGACCTTGTGATCCACCCGCCTCGGCCTCCCAAAGTGCTGGGATTACAGGCTTGAGCCACCGTGCCCGTCCGCCTCTCTCATTCTTAATAGTGGAATATAGCTCATCTCTGTCGTCATGCTGAGGTGTATACCTTTTGAATGTTAACTAATGAAAACAGTAACTCCTAGAATTAGTGTCAGGTTTTGTGGTCTTTTTCTATATTATACTTTCTTCTTCCCAGATTCAAAAACATGCCACAGGAAAGAAGTCTCCAACAAAGAGTCCTATTCCCAGCACACCTCGTGGGAAGAAAAGAAAGGCCTTGCCAGCATCTGAGACCCCTGAAGCTGCAGAATCTGAGACCCCTAAGGCTGCAGAATCTGAGACCCCAGGAAAAGCCCCACGGAAGAAGCCAAAAATCAAAGAAGAGGCAGTGAAGGAAAAAAGTCCTTCGCTGGGGAAAAAAGATGTGAGACAGACTCCTAAAAAGCCAGAGGCCAAGTTCTTCACCACTCCTAGTAAATCTGCCAGAAAAGCTTCCCACACCCCCAAAAAACGGCCCAAAAAAACCAAAGTACCCCAGTCAACCTAAAGTCAGTGATTCAACCAGAAGGGAACCTCAGAGCTGCCCTCAGAGCTTATTAGAAATACGTAGGTCCTGACCCATTGGCAGCCTTCTCCAAGCGTCAGGCCTAGACTTAAAAGATTTTTTAAAAACCTCTATTGGTAATTCTGGCATATGTTCCTGGGTATAGTAATCTATTTTTAAATTGTCCTTCTGTGTGTTTGCTAACATAATAGAAGAAATATAGAGTGCTTCTCTATGGTTGTTCAGCACTTTGGGGAGCCAAGGTGGGAGTATTATTTGAGCCCAGGAGTTTGAGACCAGCCTGGGCAGCGTGTGAAATCCCATATCTACAAAAGAAAAAAAAAAATGGTGGCATGTACCTGTGCTCCCAGCTACTCAGGAGGCTGAGGTGCAAAGATCAAGTGAGCACAAGAAGTCAAGGCTGCAGTGAGCCATGATCACACCACTGTGATCCAGCCTGGGTGACAGTGTGAGACTGTCTCAGAAAAACAAAGAATAAAATTGTAACATTGCCTTGCTTCTGAGTATACGTACTGTGGGCTTTCTGTATGACGTGAGTCTGACTCAAGGTCTCTTACATGACCCTTTTCCTCATCTACTCAACCATCACATGGACTCCATCACACTCCTTTGTCTTCATTCCCAAAGTGGCCCAGTGAGAGCCTCGATGCATGAGAATCAGCTGCTGAATTTAGGAGAAACACAAGTTTCTTGGCCTTCATGCTGAGCCTGTTGGTCTAAGCTTATGAGTCACTGGATGAGCATGCATATGGGAAGGGAAATTGGCATGGAGTCATTTATACCGCTACTGAATTGAAACCCTACAAGAGGCAAGAACATGATTTATCTTCCATAAGGCTTCCCCTCTTCCATGTTACTCCTCCATACAGTTTTGCTTATGTATGACAACTCTAAGGAAACAGGAGAATAGACTTGTTTTTTTGAGGCAGAATTTCACTCTTGTTGCCCAGGCTGGAGTTCAATGGCACAATCTCAGCTCACCACAGCCTCTGCTTCCTGGGTTCAAATGATTCTCCTGCTTCAGCCTCCCAAGTAGCTGGGATTACAGGCCTGCACCTCCATTCCCAGCTAATTCTGTGTTTTTGGTAGAGATGGGGTTTTTCCATGTTGTTCAGGCTGTTCTCGAACTTGACCTCAGGAGATGTGCCCTCCTCAGCCTCCCGAAGTGCTGGGATTACAGGCATGAGCCACCCCATCCAGTCAAGAATAGACTATTGTTTGCACAATTGTCAAGTATATTCTGAGGCCGTAAACTTTTTAGGTACTCAGGCTTTCACTGCTTGTGAATAATTGTGCATCCATAGTAAGTTATAGATTCACTGCAGTGCAGGAATGTGCTTGCATGCAAAAGGCTGAAGTGGAGCATGCTTTCACAGATCATGTGGGTGTTGGATGTCTTTGGCTCACATCTGTGATCTGAGCACTTTGGGAGGCTGGTGGATTGCTTGACCCCCAGAGTGTGAGACCATCCTGGGCAACATGGAAAACCTCATCTCTACCAAGAATTAGCTGGGTGTGGTGGCATATGCCTGTGGTCCCAGCTACTTGGGAGGATGAGATGGGAGGATTGCTTGAACCCTGGGTGGTGAGTCATGATTATGACCCTGCACTCCAGTCTGGGCAAGAAAGAGACAGAATCCCAGCCTCATTTCCAAAAAAAGATGTTGGGCATGGTGCCTTGCATCTGTAATCCCAGCCAAGGCAGGCAAATCACTTGAGGCCAGGATTTCCAAGATCAGCCTGGCTAACATGGTAAAATACAAAAACTAGCTGGGCATGGGGGCAGGTACCTATAATCTCAGCTACTTGGGAGGCTGAAGCAGGAGAATCACTTGAACCTGGGAGGCGGAGGTTGCAGTGAGCTGAGACCGCACCACTGCACTCCAGCCTGGGCAGCAGAGCAAAACTGAAAAAACAAAAACAAGCAAACAAAAAAAACCAGATGTGTACGTCTCCCTCAAGTTAGAGGACTCTGGGCAGTGGGGAAGATGCTCCTACTCTGTTCCCCAGGCTGGAATGTAATAGTGCCATCAGCTCCAGTCTCAATTTCGTAGGCTCAAGGCAATCCTCCCACCTCAGCCTCCCAAGTAGCTGTAACTACCAGGGCATGCCATCGCACTTGGCAAATTTTTACATCTTCTGTAGAGGTAGTTTTGCCTATATCCCCCAGGCTGGTCTCCTAGGCTCAAGTGATCCTCCCACCTCAGCCTCCTCAAAATGCTCAGATTACATCCATGAGGCACCATGCCAACCTGCTTTTGCCGTTTTTGTTTGTATGCTTGTTTGTTTGTTTTTGAGATGGAATCTTGCTCTGTCACCAGACGAGTGCAGTGGTGCTATCTCGGCTCACTGCAAGCTCTGCCTCCCTGGTGTTCAAGCGATTCCCCTGCCTCAGCCTCCCAAGCAGCTGAGACTACAGGTACGGACCACCATGCCCGGCTGATTTTTTGTATTTTGGTAGAGATGGGTTTTCACCATGTTGGCCAAGATGGTCTCGATCTCTTGACCTTGTGATCTGGCTGCCTCAGCCTCCCAAAGTGCTGGGATTACAGGCATGAGCCACCATGCCAGGCCTGCTTTTGCATTTTAGTGACACAAATTTGTAAGGTTAACTCTTCAAATTATGAAAGCCTCTAAAATATAAAATTATTTGTAATCCCACTGTCCTTTCAGGCTTCTATAGATGAATATACGTTTAAAATGTGGGAGTGTAGCTTAAACGATTTGTTTGCTATAGAAACTAGGTTCTCTGAGTAGCTGGTTAGATATACTTGTTTGACTTACTCTAAGATCTCATTTGTTTGGGACAAACCCACATAATCATGTCAGTCTCTTCTCTGCATGACATAATTTTCCAGCAATAGCTGTGTGGTTTTTGTAATCCTATTCTCTAGCCAGTTCAAGATTTTGCAACACTATGTGATTCTTTGCCCTGTAGTTCAGTCTTGTTGAATATGGCACAGGTCTTCACCTTCCTGTTCCTGCATCTATTTTCATTCTAATAATGTTCTCTGTTGAGGAACTGGCTTTAATTTCTTGAACAAGATGCTGGTATTATCATCTCACATAAAGCCTATTTTATAATAAAGTGTTGACTAATGAGCACTGTACTGAAAGTGAAAAACAGTGTTTGTGTGTGTATGGTTTCTACTGAATATGTATCATCTTTATACCCTCATAAAGTTGAAAAATCATTAAATTGAATCATCATAATCTGGGTACGTTCTGTACAGGTTTCCAAGGCTTCACAAGTATTGCACACACATTCCTAGCCAGCTGGTAGGGCTATAAGCCGATAGTAGATCTCCCCAGGGGCCAAAAGAAGGACCAGGAATCTCTGCTATGGTGTATCATGCTCTTGTGGGCCCAGTATAAGGCTGATAGTTGATTTTTGGCACTGGGTTTCTGGAATCTAGCCTGTTCACCAGGGAGATTTAATAGGTGAAAACAGATCTGATGGGTGAAATTGTCATTTTTCTTCTGAAGGAAGTAATTGAGCTTTAGTTAATTTGTTTTTTTAGGAATAGTAATAATTAAAATTAAATATATGTATGTTTTTTGAGACAAGAGTTTTGCTCTTGTTGCTCAGGCTGGAGTGCAGTTAGCGAGATCTCAGCTCACTGAAACCTCTGCCTCCCATGTTCAAGCGATTCTCCTGCCTCTGCCTCCCAAGTTACTGGGATTACAGGCGCCCTCCACCATGCCTAGCTAATTTTTTATTTTTAGAGAGAGGGGGTTTCTCCATATTGGTCGGGTTGGTTTTGAACTCGCAACCTCAGGTGATCCGCCTGCCTCAGCCTCCCAAAGTGCTGGGATTACAGGCGTGCACTGGGCCTAAAATTCAATATTTTAAATACCATGAATGTTTAAGTCAATCCAAGTGTTTAATAAAGATGACATTGTGGCCAGGCACAGTGGCTCATGCCTGTAATCCCAGCACTTTGGGAAGCCAAGTTGAATGGATCACCTGAGATCGGGAGTTTTGATCCAGCCTGGGCAACATGGCAAAACCTCTTCTCAATTAAAAATACAAAAATTAGCCGGGCGCGGTGGCTCAAGCCTGTAATCCCAGCACTTTGGGAGGCTGAGGCGGGTGGATCACGAGGTCAAGAGATCGAGACCATCCTGGTCAACATGGTGAAACCCCGTCTCTACTCAAAATACAAAAAATTAGCTGGGCATGGTGGCGCACGCCTGTAATCCCAGCTACTCAGGAGGCTGAGGCAGGAGAATTGCCTGAACCCAGGAGGCGGCGGTTGCGGTGAGCCGAGATCGCGCCATTGCACTCCAGCCTGGGTAACAAGAGCGAAACTCCGTCTCAAAAAAAAAAAAAAAAAAAAAAAAATTAAGCCGGGCGCGGTGGCTCACGCCTGTAATCCCAGCACTTTGGGAGGCTGAGGCGGGTGGATCACAAGGTCAAGAGATCGAGACCATCCTGGTCAACATGATGAAACTCCGTCTCTACTAAAAATACAAAAATTAGCTGGGCATGGTGGCGCCTGCCTGTAATCCCAGCTACTCGGGAGGTTGAGGCAGGAGAATTGCCTGAACCCAGGAAGCGGAGGTTGCGGTGAGCTGAGATCGCACACTCCAGCCTGGGTAACAAGAGCGAAACTCCGTCTCAAAAAAAAAGAAAAAAAAAAAATACAAAAATTAGTCAGTGTGGTAGTGGGCACCTGTAATCTCAGATACTGGAGAGGCTGAGGCATGAGAATCCCTTGAACCTAGGAGGCAGAGGCTGCTGTAAACTGAGATCGCACCACTGCACTGCAGCCTGGGTGACAGAGCGAGACTCTGTCTCAAAAGGAGGAAAAAAAAAAAGGATCACATTGTATTTCAGTCTCCTTGAGAAATACTAAAATGAGGGCACCAAGAAGTTGCTCAGTGCCATGCTATTCCTAACACCTGGCCAAAAACCCTTGCTCTACTTTCTGTGCAAAGTCTTGCCATTTAGTTAAACATTTGAAAGGTCTGCACTCCCTACATTTTTTAACTGAAATTGCTACAGAGTTTTGTTTTGTTTTGTTTTGTTTGGTCTACAGTTAGTATTAATATTCAAATACCAAGATTTGCAATTTGGACTTTATGAGCGATGAGAAACCTTCATCAATCCTTGGATCCTAAGGAAATTAGTGCATCTGATAAAAGACCATGAATAAAATTCTGGATATGGAGGTCGTTTCCCCATAGTGGTCCTGGAGAGAGAAAATGGCAAATTATTTAGGTGGTTCTATTTGTTCCCAGATTATAACATCGATGTCCGCCACTTTAAAATGATTAGTATCTCCTGTTCATATAACTCAGCTGGGTCATTTTCTTTTTCTTTTTCTTTTTCTTTTTCTTTTTTGAGACAGAATCTTGCTCTTGTCACCCAGGCTAGAGTGCAGTGCAACAATCTCAGCTCACTGCAACCTCTGCCCCCTGGTTTCTAAGCGATTCTCCTGCCTCAGTCTCCCGAGTACCTAGGACTACAGGCACATGCCACCATGCTTGGCTAATTTTTGTATTTTTACAGAGTTTCACCATGTTGGCCAGGCTTATCTAGAACTCCTGACCTCAGGTGATCACCGTCCTCGGCCTCTCAAACTACTGGGCTTATAGGTGTGAGCCGCTGCACCGGCCTGGGAAATTCTTTTGACGTCAGTTGCTTCACTTTTAAACTTAGGTTGTGCATTTTGGGGGAAGTAGAGATGGAGATCACAGGAAGGATGCCAAATCCTCTCCAAGCCACCCCTTTTCTACTGAATGGAGCAATGGACCTCAGAAACAGAAATGAAATAAAGTGGCTGGACCTGGTGGCTGACCTGTATAATTCCAGCATTTAGGGAGGTGGAGGTGAGCAGATCATCTGAGGTCAGGAGTTTGAGACCAGCCTGGCCAACATGGCGAAACCCTGTCTCTACTAAAAATATAAAAATTGGCCAGGCCTGGTGGTATACACCTATAGTCTCAGCTACTCTGAAGGCTGAAGAAGGAGAATTGCTTGCGTCTGGGAAGTGGAGGTTGTAGTGAGCTGAGATCGGGCCACTGAACTCCAGCCTGGACAACAGAGCAAGACTCTGTCTCAAAAAAAAAAAAAAAAGAAAAAAGAAAAAAAAAGAAAAAGAAAATGTAACTAACTATACCCAGCAAAACCAGGACCACTGAAGCAGTGCTTAAGAGCTAGTAGAGGGCTGGGCACGATGATTTACACCTGTAATCCCAGCACTTTGGGAGATCAAGGCAGGAAGATGGCTTGAGTCCAAAAGTTTGAGAAACAGCCTGGGCAACACAGCAGGCCCTTGACTCTAAAAATAACTAAAAAACTGACTGGATGACCAGGCACAGTGCCTCACAGCTGTACTCCCAGCACTTTGGGAGGCCAAGGCAGGCAGATCACTTGAGGTCAGGAGTTCAAGATCAGCCCGACTAATATGGTGAAACCGCGTCTCTTCTAAAAATACAAAAATTAGCCAGGCATGGTGGTGCACATCTGTAATCACAGCTACTCAAGAGGCTGAGGCAGGAGAATGGCTTGAACTTGGGAGGTGGAGGTTGCAGTAAATGGAGATTGTGCCACTGCACTGCACTCCAGCCTGGGTGACAGAGTGAGACCCTGTCTCAGGAAACAAATTGGCTGGGCGTGGTGGTGCCCCCCTGTGGACCCAGCTACTTGGGAAGCTGAGGTGGGAGAATACTTTCATCCCTGGCAGCTGAGGGTGTGGTGAGCCATGACCATGCTACTGCACACCAGCCTGGGTGAGAGAGTGAGACATCATCTAGGAAAAAAAAGTTAACAGAAACAACAAGGCCAGTGCAGTGGCTCACACCTATAAATCCCAGCACTTCGGAAGGCCGAGATGGGAGGATCACTTCAGGCCAGGAGTTCAAGACCAACCAGGTCAACATAGCAAGACCCTGTCTTTTAAAAATAGGAAGTAAGAAAGCAAGCAAGCAAACAAGAAAGAAAGAACAAAAACCAGCATTCATCGTAAACCATTCAGTTTCCCAATGCCAAGCTAAAAGTTTCTCACACTTTTCTTATTTATTTACTTATTTATTTATTTATTTATTATAAATGGGGTTTCACCATATAGGTCAGGCTGGTCTTGAACTCCCAACCTCAGGTGATCTGACCACCTTGGCATCCAAAGTGCTTGGATTACAGGCATGAGCCACCACACCCGGCCTCTCACACTTTTCTAGAAAGAATCTGTGTAAGCAACATAGTGAGGCCCCATGTCAATTTTAATTTTAATTTTTAATTTTATTTATTTTTTTGCTTGTAGGACATCTCACATACAATATTTTTAATTTTTTTATTTTTATTTTATTTTATTTTGAGACAGTCTTGCTCTGTTGCCCAGGCTGGAGTACAGTGGCACCATCTCAGCTCACTGCAACCTCCACCTCCTGAGTTCAAGTGATTCTCCTGTCTCAACCTCCTGAGTAGCTGGGATTACAGTTGCCTGCCCCCATGCCAGGCTAGTTTTTGTATTTTTAGTACAGAAGAGGTTTCACCATCTTGGCGAGCCTGGTCTTGAACTCTAGACCTTGTGATCCACCTACCTAGGCCTCCCAAAGTGCTGGAATTACAGGCTGAGGCCTGAGAATCGCTTGAACCCAGAAGGTGGCGGTTGCTGTGAGCCGAGATTGTGCCACTGCACTCCAGCCTGGTGACAGAGACTCTAGCTCAAAAAAAAAAAAAATCTACAGTTACACTTAAAAATTTTACCTGTGACTGGGCACGGTGGCTTATGCCTGTAATCTCAACACTTTGGGAGGTTGAGGTGGGTGGAACATGTGAAGTTGGGGTTCGAGACCAGCCTGACCAATAGGGAGTAACCCCGTCTCTAACAAAAAAAAATAAATAAAGAAAGAAAATAAATTTTAAAAAAAATTACTTGTAAGACAGGTTCTCTCTCTTTTGCCCAGGGTGGAGTGCAGTGGCACAATCATGGCTCAATGCAGCCTCGACCTCCTGGGCTAAAGCAATCCTCCAACCTCATTCCCCTGAATAGCCACCATGTTCAGCTAATTAAACAAAAAAAATTTTTATTGAGACGGAATCTCACTCTGTCGCCAGGCTGGAGCACAGTGGCACAATCCCAGCTCACTGCACCCTCCACCTCCTGGGTTGAAGCAATTCTCCTGCCTCAGCCTCCCAAGTAGCTGGGACTACAGGCACCCGCCACCATGCCTGGCTATTTTTTTCTATTTTTAAGTAGAGACGGGGTTTCACCATGTTGGCCAGGACAGTCTCGATCTCTTGACCTCGTGATCTGCCCCCCTTGGCCTCCCAAAGTACTGGGATTACAGGCATGAGCCACCACACCCAGCAAAAAAAGTTTTTTAAGAGATGGAGCCGGGCGCAGTGGCTCACGCCTGTAATCCCAGCACCTTGGGAGGCCGAGGCGGGTGGATCACGAGGTCAAGAGATCGAGACCATCCTGGTCAACATGGTGAAACCCCGTCTCTACTAAAAATACAAAAAAAAAAAAAAATTAGCTGGGCATGGTGGCACATGCCTGTAATCCCAGCTACTCAGGAGGCTGAGGCAGGAGAATTGCCTGAACCCAGGAGGCGGAGGTTGCGGTGAGCCGAGATCACGCCATTGCACTCCAGCCTGGGTAACAAGAGCGAAACTCCATCTCAAAAAAAAAAAAAAAGAGATGGAGTACCTCACTACGTTGCTCAGTTTGATCTCAAACTCCTGGCCTCTAGTGATCCTCCCACCTCAGCCTCCCAAAGTGCTGGGATTACAGGCATGAGCTACTGTGCCTGGCCAGTGCTTTTTTTTTTTTTCTTTTTTTTTTTTTTGAGACGGAGTTTCACCCTTGTTACCCAGGCTGGAGTGCAATGGCACGATCTCGGCTCACCGCAACCTCCGCCTCCTGGGCTCAGGCAATTCTCCTGCCTCAGCCTCCTGAGTAGCTGGGATTACAGGCACGCGCCACCACGCCCAGCTAGTTTTTTTGTATTTTTAGTAGAGACGGGGTTTCACCATGTTGACCAGGATGGTCTCGATCTCTCGACCTCGTGATCCACCCGCCTCGGCCTCCCAAAGTGCTGGGATTACAGGCTTGAGCCACCGTGCCCGGCCAATTTTTTATCTTCAAAATGGGAATTGTATTAGAAAATATTTTAATGTCCTCTGCACCTCTTAGTCTGTCAATAAAATCTGTAAATAACAATAACATACATAGTTCCACTTCCTAAGCATAAACACGGTTAATTTTTTTTTTTTTTTTTTTTTTTTTTTTTTTTGAGACCGAGTCTCGCTCTGTCACCCAGGCTGGAAGGCAGTGGCGCAATCTTGGCTCACTGCAACTTCTGCCTCCCGGGTTCAAGTGATTCTCCTGCCTCAGCCTCCCAAATAGGTGGGACTACAGGCACAGGCCACCACACTCAGCTAATTTTTGTATTTTTGATAGAGAAGGAGTTTCATCATATTGGCCAGGATGGTCTCAATCTTCTGACCTCATTATCCACCCACTTCAGCCTCCCAAAGTGTTGGGATTACAGGTGTGAGCTACCGGAGCCGGTCCACAGTTAATATTTAATACCTTGATTTTTTAAACAAATTTTTTCCTATGCTTAAGTATTTTTCTCCCTTTGTTTCCTTCTGGTCTGTATTTTCCAAGATTCCTTCAATGGTATGACTTGTGGTGAACAAATGCCAGCCCTACTTCAACTCATCCCTCTGAAATGTCTATCATTAAGAGCATGACAAAAATGTCTAAAGTCCCCTGGTCATGGGGGTGGTGTTTCTGAAAAATGCACACTCCTGGTCTCACTGCAGACCTGCTTAACTGGAATTACTGTATATATGTGGGACTTAGGAAGCTATGTTTTGACCAAGAGGCCAGGTGATTCTTCTGCTGAGTTAGGGCTGGGAAACAGCCGAGGAGGGATACAGTAGCTAGAAGTCATCTTGCCTCTCTGTAACGTCTTCACTGCCTGGTAGTAACATCGTTCTCAAATTCTCAGCAGGTGAACCAAATGAAATGGTCAACTAAAAGCCAACCAGGGTAAAACAGATCTTTTATTTCTTCTTCTTTTTATTTTTTATTTTTTTACATGGGAGCATTGACTTGAACCGCTATATGCATTTATCCCCAGTCTCTCCTTGTGAGAAGTGAATTTCTTCAACGTTTATAGAACAGAGGCATTCACATTATTGGATGAATTAAGGGAAAAAAATTGAACCTGATGTGTGAAAATTTCTGCTCGTGAGAATCTGGGTTATTTTAATTATCCAATCAAGAGCCTAATACGTATAAGAGAAACACAGCTCATTGACTATCTTTTTAACCGAGGACAGCTTGTCCTGACAGAGAGCGTCTGGCTGTTTTGGGGAAACTATTCCTGACCTTATTTTACCTAAAAAGCTGCTTGCTATACCAGGTGAGAAAAGCTACCATTTCTTTTATAAAACTTGTAGCTTGCTTTTTGTTAAGTGTGTTTGAAAGTCACTTAGAAGGTTGTCTTATATATTAACATTGTTAGTTGGGCTTCCTATCTTTTCTATGTTAAGTCACAATGTGTATTTCTTCAGAGATCTAGTATCTTGTTCATATCCTTTGACTATTTTTCTGTTAGGCTGTTGGACAGGGTCTCTGTTGCCCAGGTTGGAGTGCAGTAGCACGATCTTGGCTCATTGCCTTCTGAGTAGCTGGGATGATAGGCGCATGCCACCACGCTCGGCTGACTTTTGTAATTTTAGTGTAGACAGGGTTTCATCATGTTGGCCACGTTGGTTTTGAACTCTTCACCTCAAGTGATCTACCTGCCTTGACCTCGCCAAGTGTAAGCATTACAGGCACGAGCCACTGTGCCTGGTTTTCAAAAATGTTTTTTAGTTTTTAGTAGAGACAGGGGTCTCACTATGTTGCCTAGGCTAATCTCAAACTCTTGGCCTCAAGGGATCCTCCCACCTCAGCTTCCCAAAGTGTGGGGGTTATAGGTGTAAGCTACTGTGCCTGGTCCTGAAAAACTGGTTCTTGGAAAAAGGTGGCAGATGAATATGTTCCTGCAAAGCAGGGGGAAAAAAAAGTTTGCCATTTAATAATGTAGGCAGGAAAGATCAGCTAAAAAAAAAAAAAAAAAAGGGAATTATGCCCTTTTCATATCAACATTCTTAAGTCTACATAATGGGAAGCAATAAGTTCCTAAAACTGGATGAAGAGACGAAAACCTAAAAACTGGAAGAAAAGGCCGGGCGCGGTGGCTCAAGCCTGTAATCCCAGCACTTTGGGAGGCCGAGGTGGGTGGATCACGAGGTCAAGAGATCGAGACCATCCTGGTCAACATGGTGAAACCCCGTCTCTACTAATGGTGCAAAAAATTAGCTGGGCATGGTGGCGCGTGCCTGTAATCCCAGCTACTCCGGAGGCTGAGGCAGGAGAATTGCCTGAACCCAGGAGGCGGAGGTTGCGGTGAGCCGAGATCGCGCCATTGCACTCCAGCCTGGGTAAAAAGAGCGAAACTCCGTCTCAAAAAAAAAAAAAAAAAAACAAAAAAAAAAACTGGAAGAAAAAAGGCAGTGAGATTTAATATTGTGCACTGGGTCACCTGTATAGTCCTCGCACTTTGGAAGGCTGATGTGGGTGGATCACCCGAGCTCAGACCAGCCTGGGTAACATGGCAAACCCTGTCTCTACTAAAAATACAAAAATTAGCCGGGAGCCGGGTAAGGTGGCTTAGGCCTAGCCACTCTGGAAGCTGAGGCAGGAGGATTGCTTGAACCCAGGAGGCAGAGTTTACAGTGAGCTGAGACTATGCCATTGCACTCCAGCCTAGGTGACAAGGCAAGGTCCTGTCTCAAAAAATAAAATATTGTGCATACAAATCTTGAGTTATTGCCATTGTAATTCAAAGCTTCCCAAGTCGTTTTGCGAAAGTAACATTTGCAGTACTCAAAGCTGGTTTTCTTCTTCAGAAAAAAACTCCTATCACCTGGTCTTGCTTAAGATAAATGTAAGACATCTCGTACTGCTTAACCAGGATAATAACAGCTTAGGAGAGCTTATCTGAAGAATGTAAGGATGGCTAGACATTGGGGAATCAGAAACAAAATTGTTAGTAAACTAAAGAACACACCACAGTTAGCCACAGATGCTAAGAAAATTCAGCTACAAAACTCACCAGCAATTTAGGGTTAGAACATCATATGAGGCTGGGTGCAGTGGCTCAGGCCTGTAATTCCAGCACTTTGGAGGCCAAGGTGGGTGGATCACCTGAAGTCAGGAGTTCAAGACCAGCCTGACTAACATGGTGAAACCCTGTCTCTAAAAACAAAAAACAAAACAAACCAAAAAAAAAAAACAAAAAAAATATGAAATGCCAAATTAATAAAATGGTGTCATTAAAGGTGAGTTCAAGCCTAAAAGGCCAAAACCACTAGTATTTGTCATTGTTTTCATTGTTTTTTTTTGTTCTGACCTGCCCTAATGTTTTGCGACGAACTGTGTTCCACTTAGTATTTCATCTGACACCTACAATGTTTAGCGTATACAGTTGCAAAGACATAATTACTTGCAATTATGTAAACAGCGATCTTTGAAACTAAAACTATTTGATTCTCAAATACATCTATTAGACTCTAAATCCCTAAGGGAGTTGATGGTCATGATCACCCACTTAAAGAAAATACCTGGGCCAGGTGTGGTGGCTGACACCTGTAATTCCAGCACTTTAGGAGGCTGAGGCAGGAGGATTGCCTGAGACCAGAGGTTCGAGACCAGCTTGGGCAACAAGGTGAAACCCTGTTTCTACAAAAACATTAAAAAATTAGCCAGGGGTGGTGGCAGGCACTTGTAGTCTGAGCTACTTGGGAAGCTGGGGTGGGAGGATCCCTCGAGCCTGTAAGGCAGAGGTTGCAGTGAGCTGAGATTGCACCACTGCACTGCAGCCTGGGTGACAGAGTGAGACTCTGTCTCAAAAAAAAAAAAAAAAAAAAAAAAAAAAAAAAAAAAAAACAAGGCCAGGTGCAGTGGCTCACGCCTGTAATCCCAGCACTTTGGGAGGCCGAGGCAGGTGGATCACGAGGTCAGGAGTTCAAGACCAGCCTCCTGACCAACGTGATGAAACCCCATCTCTACAAAAAAAAATACAAAAGTTAGCCGGGTGTGGTGGCACGCTCCTGTAATCTTAGCTACTCAGGAGTTTGAAGCAGTAGAATCGCTTGAACTCACAAGTCAGCAGTTGCAGTGAGCAGAGATCGTGCCATTGCACTCCAGCCTGAGTGACAAGAGCAAAACTCTGTCTCAGAAACACACACACACACACACACACACACACACACACACACACAATTGATTTGGAAGTTGGCTATGAATCCGACTAGTTAGAAGCCAAACCTTTTTTGAAGGGGCTCTGATGTGTTGATAAAATGCCACATGACTCTCAGTTAAAATCGCAACAGGGACTTGATTTACGTTGGTGGCTATGGAGTTCTGCAATCCACAACTGAGGCTCTCTAGTAATCAGTGACCTCAAGTGAACCGTCCCTAAGGCAAGAGCAGCCACAGCTGTGGGGAGCTTTTGGCAATCACTGTCCCCACCCAAGATTCTCCCTTGGTAAACTTTGTACCTACTGGGTCCCCCTGGTGGTGGAAGAGAAGATAAATTTCCTTCAAGTGACTGTCCAGTCTCCTTCAAGTTCGTGTTCTTGATCTTTTATTTTAAAATTTATTTTTATTTTTTAATTTAAAAAAAAATTTTTAAAGATGAGGTTTCACCATGATGGCCAGGCTGGTATTGAACTCCTGACCTCAGGAGGTATTACCCACCTGTAATCCCAAAGTGCTACCAAAGCACTTGTAATCCACCCACTTGTAATCCCAAAGCCACTGAGCCGGGTCCAATCTTTTATTTTATTTTATTTTATTTTATTTTTGGAGGCAGAGTTTCACTCTTGTTGCCCAGGCTGGAGTCCAATGGCACAATATCGACTCACTGAAGCCTCTGCCTTCCAGGTTCAAGTGATTGTCCTGTCCCAGCCTCCCCAGTAGCTGGGATTACAGCCATGCACCACCACCATGCCTGGCTAATTTTTGTGTTTTTAGTAGAGACAGATTTTTCCATTGTTGGTCAGGCGGGTTTCAAAATTCCGACCTCAGGTGATCCGCCCACCTCGGCCTCCCAAAGTGCTGGGATTACAGGTGTGAGCCACTGCGCCTGGCCTGTGTTCCTAATCTTTTTTTTTTTTTTTTTTGAGATGGAGTTTCGCTCTTGTTACCCAGGCTGGAGTGCAATGGCGCGATCTCGGCTCATCGCAACCTCCGCCTCCTGGGTTCAGGCAATTCTTCTGCCTCAGCCTCCCGAGTAGCTGGGATTATAGGCACGAGCCACCATGCCCAGCTAATTTTTTGCACTTTTAGTAGAGACGGGGTTTCACCATGTTAACCAGGATGGTCTCGATCTCTTGACCTGGTGATCCACCCGCCTCGGCCTCCCAAAGTGCTGGGATTACAGGCGTGAGCCACTGCGCCCGGCCTTTTGTTCGTTTTTTTGTTTGTTTGTTTGTGACGGAGTTTCACTCTTGTTACCCAGGCTGGAGTGCAATGGCGCGATCTCGGCTCACCGCAACCTCCACCTCCTGGGTTCAAGCAATTCTCCTGCCTCAGCCTCCTGAGTAGCTGGGATTACAGGCATGCACCACCACACCTGGCTAATTTTCTTAAAAGTTCTAGTAGAGGCAGGGTCTTGCTATGTTGCCCAGGCTGCTCTTGAACTTTTGAGCTCAAGCAGTCCTCCCACCTTGGCCGCCAAAAATGTTGAGATTATAGGTGTGAGCCACCGCTCCCAGCCTGTCTCATTTTTTAAAAAAGAAAAAGAGGCTAGGCGTGGTGGCTCATGCCTGTAATCCCAGCACTTTGGGAGGCTGAAGCAGGTGGATTACGAGGTCGGGAGTTCAAGACCAGCCTGACCAAAATGGTGAAACCCTGTCTCTACTAAAACAAACAAACAAACAAAAAACTTAGGCATGGTGGCACATGCCTATAACCCCAGCTAGTAAGGGAACTGAGACAGGAGAATCACAAGGCTGAGACTAGGAGTGACACAAAGAAGCAGAAGCTTGATCCCGGGAGGCGGAGGTTGCAGTGAGCCAAGATCGTGTCACTGCAGTCCAGCCTGGGTGACAGAGCGAGACTCTGTCTCAAAAAAAAAAAAAAAAGACAGAAGAAAATGCGTAATAGATATAATTCACAGCAAAGCAGAAAGGTTTCTATTTACCTTTTTTATATATGAGCTTTCATAGACATTTTCTTCCCTTAACCACTGCAGCAAAAACATCACCATGAACCAGCTCGCCCAAACTTCTCCATGGATGAGATTACCCGGAAGACAGGAGTTCCGATGCTTGTCTTGCTCTGAATGTCTGCTTGTCACCTGCTTAGGGTTATCGACTGTGATTCTGGGAATCATTGTTCTTGTTCAGGACCCTTCTGACTCTGTGGTTTTCTCTACTGGATTAACAATGATAGCCATAGGTGCTTTTTTTATTGTCCTTACTGGACTGACAGCCCTGTGCATAGTTAGAGTCGATGAGAACTTGGAGCAAATCACAAGGCTGAGACTAGGAGGGACACGCAGAAGCAGAAGTCCCCCAGGAACTACAGAGCTGTCCACTGTTCAGACAGTGATGGCCAGCACCGCACTGTAGCTGTACGTTAAACCCTGGAATCTTCCTCTTTGGAACTAAGTCTCCTGAGCATTGTTTTTAAATACAAATAAAGTCTGGCTTTTAAGAAACTTTTTCTGATTTTGTAATGTTCTTGTAAAGAACTTTAGCATAAAGAACATTAGCATAAGATTCCCTGTGCAGAAGGACCTTCAGGTGATGGCTCTCAAATTTGTGCCATCTGGCCAGGTGAGCGTCTCTTACCTGTAATCCCAGCACTGTGGGAGGCCAAGGTGGGTGGTTCGCTTGAACCCAGGAGTTTGAAACCAGCCTGGGAAATGTGGCGAATCCCTGTCTGTACACAAAATACAAAAATTAGCCTGGTATGGTGGCACATGTCCATAGTCCCAGCTGCTTTGGAGGCTCAAGCAAGAGAATCACTTGAGCCAAGGAGGCAGAGGTTGCAGTGAGCCAAGATTGTGCCATTGCATTTCAGCCTGGATGACAAAGTGAGGCTGTCTCCCCTTCCATTCAACAAAAAACTCCATGTCATTGCTAGGCACGGTGGCTCACGCCTGTAATCCCAGCACTTTGGGAGGCTGAGGTGGGCCGAACATCTTAGGGAAGGAGTTTGAGACCAACCTGATGAAACCACATCTCTACTAAAAAAAAAAAATGTTCTGGGTATGGTGGCACATGCATGTAATCCCAGCTACTCGGGAGGCTGAAGTAGGAGAATCACTTGACCTGGGAGGCGGAGGTTGCAGTGAGCTGAGATCAAGCCTTTGTGCTCCAGCCTGGGTGACAGAGTGAGACTCTGTCTTACAAAAAAAATTCCATGTAGGCCAGGTACGGTGGCTCATGTCTGTAATCCCCACATTTTGGGAGGCCGAGGTGGGTGGATCACTTGAGGCCAAGAGTTCAAGACCAGCCTGAGCAACATGGTGAAACCCCGTTGCTACTAAAAATATGAAAACTAGCCGGGCATTGTGGAGGGCATCTGAAGTGTGAGCTACTCAGGAGGCTGAGACAGTCACTTCAACCTGGGATGCAGAGGTTGCGGTGAGCCAAGATTTCTGAACCAGGCCTCAGGGAACAACCTCTCTGATTTTCTCCTGCCCTTTTTCACCCCAAGGCAAAAATCTTCTCTCACCTTGCGTCTCGGAGTTGGCTATAAAAAAATAATGTGACGCACCTTGTCTGACATTAGGTCACAATTCTCCCATTTTGTAAGGGGCTCTACCCCTTACCTGCAAGAAAGAATGTTGTCTGACCTACTGTGATTGCAGGTCACAATACCCCCACTTCAGAGGAGATTGCCATCTATCCTGTGTTGCAGGAATCACATCTTCGATCCACCACAGTCGGCTGAAGCCGGCAGCCCTAGAAAAGTGGACCAGCCAACTGGACCCAGACCATCCCAACAAGCTAATGCTACGGCACGACCCAGTTGCCGTCAAGGATGACAACAGGCCCACTCTGGTCACTCCGGAAGCTGACTAGTCTATGCACGGCCGAGGCTTAGGACATCATCAGGAGAGTAAATGTGGCTAGAAATCCTCAGTCCAGCAATTTTCTCAGCCATTTTCCTTATAATACTAGTTAGAGTACACTACTGCTCCGTCGCTTTGCCCAGCCACCTCCCCTGGGTGAAGACCTCTTCTGTGCCTGCTGTGTATAAACATGCTACTCTTTTTTTTTTTTTTCTGAGATGGAGTTTCAGTCTGTCACCAGGCTGGAGTGCAGTGGCGCGATCTCGGCTCACTGCGACCTCTGCCTCCCGGGTTCAAGCGATTCTCCTGCCTCAGCCTCCCGAGTAACTGGGACTACAGGCGCATGCCACCATGCCCAGCTAATTTTTGTATTTTTAGTAGAGACGGGGTTTCATTATGTTGATCAGATGACCCCAGTCTCCTGACATTGTGATCTGCCCGCCTTGGCCTCCCAAAGCGCTGGGATTACAGGCATGCGCCACCACGCCCAGCCCAACATTTTATTCTACTTTGTTCCTACCCGTTGGTCTCTCCTGTCCCTCAATTCCCGCAACAGAAGAAGGAATGGGGCACAGAGAGACCATGAATCTGAGGCCTTGCTGTTTTTCCACTGTCAGTATCAGATCATGCCCTTTGTGTCCAGTCACATTTCTGTGTGGTTGCTAATCACAACTATCCCGTGCCTAAGAGGATAGGGTTCAGGGAGCTGCCGGAGAGCTGAACACTTGGAGGTGGCTGGGGGTGGCTCACCCAGGAAGGACACGGAAGCTGTATGCCCCTTTCCCATACCTCACCCTACGCATTTCTTCATCTGTATCCTTGGTAATACTTTATTTTTATTTTTATTTTATTTTATTTATTTTTATTATTTATTTATTTATTTTTTTTGAGACGGAGTTTCACTCTTGTTACCCAGGCTGGAGTGCAATGGCGCCATCTCGGCTCACCGCAACCTCCGCCTCCCGGGTTCAGGCAATTCTCCAGCCTCAGCCTCCTGAGTAGCTGGGATTACAGGCACGCACCACCATGCCCAGCTAATTTTTTGTATTTTTAGTAGAGACGGGGTTTCACCATGTTGACCGGGATGGTCTCGATCTCTTGACCTCGTGATCCACCCGCCTCGGCCTCCCAAAGTGCTGGGATTACAGGCTTGAGCCACCGCACCTGGCTCATCCTTTTTTTTTTTTTTTAAGACAGAGTCTCACTCTGTAGCCCAGGCTAGAGTGCAGTGGTGTAATTTCACACCCAACTAAAGTTTGTATTTTTAGTAGAGACAGGGTTTTGCCATGTTGGCCAGGCTGGTCTTGAACTTCTGACCTCAGGTGATCTGCCTGCCTTGGCCTCCCAAAGTGCTAGAATTATAGGCGTGAGTCACCATCTCCTGCCTGGTAACATGCTTCATAAGAAACCAGTAAATGTGTTTCCCTGGATTCTGCAGGCCGCACTAGCAAATTAAATGAACCCAAAGAGAAGGTCGTGGGAACCCCAACTTGAAACAAGTCAGAAGTTCTGGAGGCTGAGATTTGTGACTGGTGGGAAGGGAGAGGGCTGGTGTGTGTGACTGAGCCCTCAGTTTGTGCAGCCTGATGCTACATCCAGGTAGGTAGTGTCAGAATTGAGGCTGGGCATGGTGCTTCATGCCTGTAATCCCAGCACTGTGGGAGGCCAAGGCAGGAGATTGCTTGAGCTCATGAGTTCCAGACTGACCTGGGTAACATGGCAAAAGTCTGTCTCTGAAAAATACAAAATACGCCGGGCACGGTGGCTCACACCTGTAATCCCAGCACTTTGGGAAGCCGAGGTGGCTTCCAAGATTACTTGAGCTCAAGAGTTTGAGACCAGCCTGGTCAACATGGTGAAACCTCATCCCTACTAAAAATACAAAAATTGTCCAGGCATGATGGCACATGCCTGTAATCTCAGCTACTTGGGAGGCAGAGGGGAGAGAATCGCTTGAACCTGGGAGGCGGAGGTTGCAGTGAGCCGAGATCACACTATTGTACTCCAGCCTGGGTAACAGAGCAAGACGCCATCTGAAAAACAACAGCAACAACAACAAAAAGAAAAATGTAGCCAGGCATGATGGCACATGCCTGTTGTCCAGCTGCTTGGAAGGCTGAGGTGGGAGGTTAAGATCGTCCCACTGCACTCCAGTCTGGACAAAAGAGCTAAACGTTGTTTTTTTTTTTTTTTTTAAAAAAAAAAAAAAAAAAAAAAGAGGCCGGGCGTGGTGGCTTAAGCCTGTAATCCCAGCACTTTGGGAGGCCGAGGTGGGCGGATCACCAGGTCAAGAGATGGAGACTATCCTGGCCAACATGGTGAAACCCCGTCTCTACTAAAAATACAAAAAAATTAGCTGGGTGTGGTGGCGTGAGCCTGTAATCCCAGCTACCCGGGAGGCTGAGGCAGGAGAACAACTGCTTGAACCCGGGAAGTGGAGGTTGCACTGAGCTGAGATCGCGCCACTGCACTCCAGCCTGGAGCCTGGTGACAGAGCAAGACTCTGTCTCAAAAAAATAAAATAAATAAATAAATAAATAAAAGGCTGGGTGCAGTGGCTCATGCCTGTAATCCCAGAACTTTGGGAGGCCAAGGAGGGTAGATCCCCTGAGGTCAGGAGTTCAAGACCATCCTGGCCAATATAGTGAAACCCTGTCTCTATTAAAAATACAAAAATTAGCCAGGCATGGTGGGAGGCACCTGTAATCCCAGTTACACAGGAGACTGAGGCAGGAGAATGGCTTGAACCTGGGAGGTGGAGGTTGCAGTGAGCCGAGATTGTGCCATTGCTCTCCAGCCTAGGCAACAGAGAGAGACTCTGTGTCAAAAAAAAAAAAAGAAAAAAAAGAATTGGAGGACACCCAGATGTCTGATGCAGAATTGATTGATTGATTGATTGGTGTGTGGGGCGAAATCCCCACACCTGTCATCACAGAAGTCTTCTGTGTTCATTGTTGTGGTGTTAGAGCAGAGAAAAAACAATGTGTTTTTCCCCTCAGTGATCATGCCATCTGAAGTAATGTACAGATTCAATTCAATTCCTATCAAAATACCAATGACATTTCCATAGAGATACAAAAAAATCCTAAAATTTGTATGAAACCAAAAATGAACCCAAATATCCAATGCAATCCTGAGCAAAAGAAGAAAGCTGGAGGCTTTAATTCTAAATCTTCTGGGCCAAAAAGAAAAAAGAAATAAGTAAATAAATGATTCTTAAAAAGAAGAAAGAAAGCTGGAGGCTTTCACACGTGGTTGCTCACACTCGTAAGCCCAGCATTTTGGGAGGCCAAGGTGGATGGATCACTTGAGTCAGGAGTTCGAGACCCACCTGGCCAGCATGCCAAAATCCCATTTCTACAAAAAAATACAAGAAATTAATTGGGAGCCAGGTGTGGTGGCTCATGCTTGGGAGGTACTTTAGGAGGTTGAGGCTGGCAGATTACCTGAAGTCAGGAGTTTGAGACCAATCTGGCCAATATGGCAAAACCCTGTCTCTACTAAAAACACACAAAAAATTTAGCCAGATGTGGCATGCCTGTAGTCAAAGCTACTCAGGAGGCTGAAGCAAGACAATTGCTTGAACCTGAGAGGCGGAGATTGCAGTGAGCCACGATCACGCCACTACAGTTCAGACTCCAGGGCGATGGAGTGAGACCGTGTCTATTAAAAAAGAAAATTAGAAAATTAGTTGGGTGTTGTGTCCTGTACCTGTACTTTCAGCCACCAAGGAAGCTGAGGTGGGAGGTCAAGGCTGCAGTGAGCCATGATGGCAACACAGCCTGGGCAGCAAGACTTGTTTCAATAAATCTGTAAGTTGTGGAATGCTGAGATTCATTTTACTTTGCTACAAAACTAAGGTAGAATGTGTAGTTGGGCACTGAATTTAGTATTATATAACCACCGAAGTAGGCGATTCTTGTTTGGCCGGATGCGTTTTCCTTGATATGTCAAAATGCTTTTGTCACAAAGGAGAGCATGTATAACTGTGAAAACTGCATTAGCTCTATGGATTGTACCAAAGTCACTTTCTTGGTTTTGATATTTAATACATTAACATTGGGGGAGGGTCGGAGAAGTGTCCAGGGAACGTCCTTATACATTTATTGGGGCCCTCCTATGAATCTATAATCATCTCAAAATAAAAAGTTAAACACATTTTAAATAGTTCCACAAAACTATGTAAATGAAACAGAATACTCAATGTTCGTTTTTCTAATTTCACATTTGAAAGGGACCCCAAAATGTAGTTGTAATGATACGAATTAACCGCAAGAAGGCACTAGTGGTCTCTTATAGCCCTCTGAAACGCACAACCCCTGCCGCCCTGCCCCCCAAGCCCCCAGAGCAAGAAGAGTTCTCATCAAGAAAGGACGTGGCAATTTTTATTATTTATTATTTTTTATTTTTAGCTGGAGTCTGGCTCTGTTTCCCAGGCTGAAGTGCAGTGGAACGATCTTGGCTCACTGCAACCTCTGCCTCCCAGGTCTAAGCGATTCTCCTGCCTCAGCCCCCCAGTAGCTGGGATTACAGGTGCCCACCATCACACCTGGCTAATTTTTGTATTTTTAATAGAGATGGGGTTTCGTCATGTTGGCCAAACTGCTCTGGAATTTCTGATCTCAAGGTGATCCACCTGCCTCAGCCTCCCAAAGTGCTGGGATTACAAGTGTGAGCCACACGTAAGGCTGGATGTGGCTATTTTTAAACTGCCATTTTTAACCATTGCTGTTTTTCTGATTGGAAGCACTGTAAAATCCCAATACCTTATCCTTCATGTTATTTATTTATTTATTTATTTTGAGATGGAGTCTCGCTTTGCTGCCCAGGCTGGAGTGCAATAGTGCGATCTTGGCTCACTGCAACCTCCACCATCCTGCTTCAAGCGATTCTCCTGCCTCAGCCTCCCAAGTAAGTGGGATTACAGGCACCTGCTACCATGCCCAGCTACTTTTTGTATTTTTAATAGAGACGAGGTTTCACCATGTTGGTCAGGCTGCTCTTGAATTCCTGACCTCAAGCAATCCACCCGCCTTGGCCTCCCACAGTGCTGGGATTATAGGCATGAGCCACCATGCCAAGTTTATCTAATTCTTTTATAGGTGAAAATACAGAAACCATAAGAAAAGGAACAGCATTTAAAGGTGGCAAATGAGACATTCTCTAGAGGAATGTCACTTCTCAAAGTCTGGTTCCTAGACGAGCAGAATTTGTAAGAAGTGCGAAACCTCAGGCCTTTACCTAAATCTACCAATTAGATTCTTTTTATTTTATATTTTTAAGACGGAGTCTCACTCTGTCCCCCAGGCAAGATTGCGGTGGCCTGATCTTGGCTCACTGCAACCCCTGCCTCCTAGGTTCAAGTGATTCTCCTGCCTCAGCCTCCTGAGAAGCTGGAGATTACTCTGTTGGAGTACAGGTGTGGGCCACCTTGCCTGGCAAATTTTGTATTTTTAGTAGAGTCAGGGGTTTTATCACGATGTCCAGGCTGGCCTCGAACTCCTGACCTTAGGTGGTCTGCCCACCTCAGCCTCTCAAAGTGCAGGATTACAGGTGTGAGCCACCACGACTGGCCAGATTCTTTATCTTTTTCTTTCCTTTTTTTTTTCTTCTTTTTTTTTTTGTGTGTGTGATGGTTTCTTTTTTCACCCAGGCTGGGGTGCAATGGTGCAATCTTGGCTCAGTACAATCTCCACCTCCCAGGTTCAAGTGATTCTTCTGCCTCAGCTGCCCAAGTAGCTGAGATTACAGGCACCCACCACCATGCCCAGCTAATTTGTTTTTAGTAGTAGAGACAAGATTTCACCATGTTGGCCAGGCCAGTCTCGAACTCCTGATCTTAGATAATCCGCCCACCTCAGCCTCCCGAAGTGCTGGGATTACAGTCATGAGCCACTGCACCCAGTCCACCCAGTCCTGAATTAGGTTTTTGTGTGTGTTTTTTTTTTTTTTTTTTTTTTTTTTTTTTTTTTTTTGAGACGGAGTTTCACTCTTGTTACCCAGGCTGGAGTGCAATGGCGCGATCTCGGCTCACTGCAACCTCCGCCTCCTGGGTTCAGGCAATTCTCCTGCCTCAGCCTCCTGAGTAGCTGGGATTACAGGCACGTGCCACCATGCCCAGCTAATTTTTTGGATTTTTAGTAGAGACGGAGTTTCACCATGTTGACCAGGATGGTCTCGATCTCTTGACCTCGTGATCCACCCGCCTCGGCCTCCCAAAGTGCTGGGATTACAGGCTTGAGCCACCGCGCCGGCCTGGTTTTTTTTTTTTTTTTTTTTTTTTTTTTTTTGAGAGTGTCTCACTCTGTCACCCAGGCTGGAGTGCAGTGGCCCCATCTCAGCTCACTGCAACCTCCACCTCCCATGTTCAAGCAATTCTCTTGCCTCAGCCTCCCGAGTAGCTGGGATTACAGATGTAAGCCATCTTGCCCATCCTGATTAAATCTTATCGTCTGTTCTTCCTTCCTCAGTTCTGCATGTTGTTTCCTGGCCTTTTCTCTGATCTACTCAGCGATCACTTATTATCTTATCTTCTGCTTTACTTTCTCCTGAGCTGATCAGGTCTCTCACCCTGACGTCTTAATCATGTATTATTTAACAAATGCTTGATTTTCATAACTAAATACAAAATGTCACATGCATTCTTTTTGACATCCATGTCCTCCAAAAGCCTTCACGTCACATGGAAATTTTTTTTTTTTTTTTTCAGATGGGGTCTCACTCTGTCACCCAGACTGGTGTGTACTGGCAAGATATTGGCTCACTGCCGCCTCTGCCTACAGGGTTCAAGCAATTCTCCCATCTCAGCCTCCCGAGTAGCTGGGACAACCGGGATTCGCTGCTACGCCTGGCTAATTTTTGCGTATTTAGTAGAGATGGGGTTTTCATCATATTGGCCAGGCTGGTCTCGAACTTCTGACCTCAGGTGATCTGCCTGCCTGGGCCTCCCAAAGTGTTGGGATGACAGGCGGGAGCCCCCGCGCCCGGCCTCCACATGGAAATCTTTGAGGATCACCTTTCAGTTCCCCTCAGTCTTTGCGTTGCAGGTCAGCGGCCCTCAAGGAGCAATGTTCTTTCCCTTCCTTTCACTTTCCTTTTCTTTTTTCCTTTCCTTTCCTTTCTGCCAGAGTCTAGCTCTGTTGGCCAGGCTGGCGTGCAGTGGCTGATCTCAGCTCACTGCAGCCTCTGCCTCCTGGATTCAAGCGATTCTCCTGCTTCAGCCGCCCAAGTAGCTGAGACGACAGGTGTGTGCCACTACACTTGGGTAGTTTTTGTATTTTTGGTAGAGATTGGGTTTCACCATATTGGCCAGGCTGATCTCGAACTCCTGGCCTCAAGTGATCCACCTTCCCTGGCCTCCCAAAATGCTGGGATTACAGGCATGAGCCACCGTGCCTGGCCTCAAGGAACAATGTTCATAATCAGCTTCTTAACACCTTCCATCAGCCATCTGGCCTCCTGTATTTTGGATTATTTCTCATTAGCAAACTTTTCATTTTTACAGAGTATTTGTACATAGGAATGAAAAATGGTAGCCGGGCGTGGTGGCTCACTCCTGTAATCCCAGTACTTTGTGAGGGCGAGGCAGGCGGATCACCTGGGATCAGGAGTTTGAGACCAGCCTAACTAACATAGAGAAACTCTGTCTCTATTAAAAATACAAAATTAGCTGGGTATGGTGGTGCGTGCCTGTAATCCCAGCAACTCAGGAGGCTGAAGCAGGAGAATTGCTTGAATCTGGCAGGCAGAGGTTGCAGTGAGCCGACATTGCACCATTGCACTCCAGCCTGGGCAGCAAGAGCAAAACACTGTCTCAAAAAAAAAAAAAAAAAAGAAAAAGAAAAAAGAAAGAAAGAAAAGGAGAAAGAAAAATGGTTTTCAGTAAATAGATATATAGATATGCATCAATAAACACTAATGTAGTCAATAAAATTTTATATTGAACATCTGTGTTCTGGTCACCATGAGATACAATGTTTAGAACATAAGTTATAGCTCCTGCCTTCAGGGAGCTTACAGTCTAGATGACGAGGCAAAACTGAATCAATCAATTATACAAACAAATGCAACTTGGCACTTGTACTCAGAGGGAGGTACCCAGTGCCATGAGTGCCTCTTCTGGGGACCTATTCAGGAAAGTTAGGGAAGATTTCCCTATGAAAATGTCACCCAAAGAAGAGGGAGTCTTGAGTTCAATTTTGGACATGCTGTGTTAGCAATGCCTCTGAGATATCCAAAAAGAGATAAGTAGGCGCTGGGTGTGGTGGCTCATGCCTGTAATCCCAGCACTTTGGGAGGCCGAGGCGGGCAAAATCACGAGGTCAAGAGTTAGAGACCAGCCTGACCAACATGGTGAAAACCCACCTTTACTAAAAATACAAAAATTAGCTGAGCATAGTGGAATGTACCTGTAATCTTAGCTACTCAGGAGGCTGAGGCAGGAGAATCTCTTGCACCCAGGTGGCAGAGGCCTCAGTGAGAAGAGATAGTGCCACTGCACTCCAACGTGGGCAACAGAAGGAGACTGTGTCTCAAAGAGAGAGAGAGAGAGAGAGAGAGAGAGAGAGAGAGAGATAAGTAGGCAGTTGAACATGTAGGGTTGAGGCTTAGAGGCCAGAGACACACATCTATGAGTATAGATGACAGCCGGGCATGGTGGCTCTCACCTGTAATCCCAGCACTTTTGGAGGCAGAGGCAGGCAGATCATCTGAGGTTGGGAGTTCAAGACCAGTCTGATCAACATGGAGAAACCCTATCTCTACTGAAAATACAAAAAATTAGCTGGATGTGGTAGTGCATGCCTATAATCCCAACTACCTGGGAGGCTGAGGCAGGAGAATCGCTTGAACCAGAAAGGCAGAGGTTGCAGTGAGCCAAGATCACACCATTGCACTCCAGCCTGGGTAACAAGAGAGAAATTCCATCTCAAAACAAAGAAAGAAACAAATGAAAAACAGTGCAGATGACAGTTGAAGCCAGAAATGGGAAGGAGATTGCTTAGGTAAGTAGAGAATTGGAAGAGGAGAGGCTCTATGTTGGTTTGTTATTTTCTTACTAGAATCACTGCTTTGGAAATCTGTTCTCTTCAGTCAGAACCTTCTTCAGGTACCAGAACCTTTCCTTTGAGGTGCTATCCTTCCATATTTTTTTTTAGCAGTATTGACATTTTCCCTAGCTCTGGGGGTAAGTAGGTAATTTAGGTCCGAGTCATCACTGCATAATAAAATTTTTGTTGTTGGTGATGTTTTCTTTCTTCCTTTTGAGACACCGTTTCATTCTGTTCCCCAGGCTGGAGTGCAGTGGCATAATCTCGGCTCACTGCAGCCTCCGCCTCCCCGAGTTCAAGGGATTCTCCTGTCTCAGCCTCCCGAGTAGCTGGCATTACAGGTACCTACCACCACATCCGGCTAATTTTTGTACTTTTAGTAGAGACAGGGTTTTGTTGTGTTGGTTAGTCTGATCTCGAACTCCTAACCTCAGGTGAACCACCCATCTCGGCCTCGAAAGTGTTGGGATTATAGGCGCGAGCCACCATTCCCGGCCTTAACATATTTGTTTACAACATAATTGTATAACTCGCCACTCCTTGCTTCGCAGATTGATTCAGGATGGTTATGCTGAGGCAGGAGAATGAGGTCTGGAGGCAGGGAACCTAAAAGCTTCCTAGAACTAGCTGAGCACGGTGGCTCACACCTGTAATCCCAGCACTCTGGGAGGCAGAGGCGGGTGGATCACCTGAGGTGAGGAGTTTGAGACCATCCTGGCCAACACGGTGATACCCCATCTCTACTAAGAATATAAAAATTGGGCCGGGCGCGGTGGCTCAAGCCTATAATCCCAGCACTTTGGGAGGCCGAGGCAGGTGGATCACGAGGTCAAGAGAGCGAGACCATCCTGGTCAACATAGTGAAACCCCGTCTCTACTAAAAATACAAAAAGTTAGCTGGGCATGGTGGCGTGTGCCTGTAATCCCAGCTACTCAGGAGGCTGAGGCAGGAGAATTGCTTGAACCCAGGAGGCGGAGGTTGCGGTGAGCTGAGATGGCGCCATTGCACTCCAGCCTGGGTAACAAGAGCGAAACTCCGTCTCAAAAAAAAAAAAAAAAGAATATAAAAATATAAAAATTAGCTGGGTGTGCTGGTGGGCACCTGTAGTCCCAGCTACTTGGGAGGCAGAGGCAGGAGAATTGCTTGAACCTGGGAAGCAGAGGTTGCAGTGAGCCAAGATCCTGCCATTGTACTCCATCCTGGGCAACAAAGGGAGACTCTGTCTCAAAAATAAATAAATACATACATAATAAAAATTAAAAACTTCCTAGAAGGGGAAAACCCTAACTTTCTTTTTTTTTTTTTTTTGGTCTGAGATGCAGTTCAGTGGCCCGATCTTGGCTCACTGCAACCTCCACCTCCTGGGTTCAAGCAATTCTCCTGCCTCAGTCTCCCAATTAGCTGGGATTACAGGCATCTGTAATTTTTGTATTTTTAGTAGAGATGGGGTTTCACCATGTTGGCCAAGCTGGTTGAACTCCTGACCTTGTGATCCACCCACCTTGGCCTCCAAGTACTAGGATTACAGGCGTGAGCCACTTCAGCTGGCCAAAACCCCAACTTTCTGTGCCCAAGTAAATAACTTTGTGAGTTCATGTCCGCTTGGCAGGAAACATCCTCTTCATTTGCATAGGGTGTATACCAAGTAAGTAACTTTGTAACTTCACTTTATCCTCTTCATTTACATAGGGCATACCCAAGTAACCAATGGTAAACCTCTGAAGGGTATTTAAAACCTAGAAAATTCCGTAACCAGCAATCTTCAGCCACTTCCTCTAACCTGCTCCCCACTCTGTGGTGTGTGCTCTCCTTTCAAAAAAAATCTGTGCTTGCAGGGCGCGGTGGCTCAAGCCTGTAATCCCAGCACTTTGGGAGGCCGAGGTGGGTGGATCACGAGGTCAAGAGATCGAGACCATCCTGGTCAACATGGTGAAACCCCGTCTCTACTAAAAATACAAAAAACTAGCTGGGCATGGTGGCGCGTGCCTGTAATCCCAGCTACTCAGGAGGCTGAGGCAGGAGAATTGCCTGAACCCAGGAGGCGGAGGTTGCGGTGAGCCGAGATCGCGCCATTGCACTCAAGCCTGGGTAACAAGAGCGAAACTCCGTCTCAAAAAAAAAAAAAAAAAAAAAATCTGTACTTTTCTTTCATTGCTTTGTTTGTGTGTTTCGTCCAATTCTTTATTCAAAATGTCAAGAACCTGGACACCCTCCACAGGTAACAGTGTGACCCAGTTCTGGCCAATGAGTCATGTCCAGGTATTTGTGGAAATGTTTGTAAGAGCAAGGCTTTGTGGGAGTTGCTGAGAAAATAACACTGAAGCCTGGAACTGCTGGCAGTTACACTGTCCCAAGGGGAGGGGCAGCCTGAGAATGGAAAGTGGAACTGACAGATGGAGAGAGAATGCCTGAGTTTTTGATGAAACTGACACCAGACTTACCTGGACAATTACGTTTTTTTGTTTGTTTGCTTGTTTTTTGAGACGCAGTCTCACTCTTGTTGCCCAGGTTGGAGTGCAGTGGCATGATCTTGGCTCACTGCAGCCTCCATCTCCCAGGTTCAAGTGATTCTCCTGCCTCAGCCTCCCGAGTAGCTGAGACTATAGGTGCGCACCACCACACCCAGCTAATTTTTGTATTTTCAGTAGAGATGGGGTTTCACCATGTTGGCCTGGGTGGTGTCGATCTCCTGACCTGATCTGCCCTTGTCCGCCTCCCAAAATGCTGGGATTACAGGCATGAGCTACCGCACCCTACCCTGGACAATTAAGTTCTAGGAGCTCATAAATTTCCTTTCTTTCCCTTAACCTTTTTTAATTAGGGCTCACTACTTAAAGTCTCTTATAACTAAAAAATTCTTTTTCTTCATTTTTTTGAGATGGAGTCTTGCTCTACTGCCCAGGCTGGAATGCAGTGGTACAATCTCAGCTCACTGCAACCTCTGCCTTCTGGGTTCAAGTGATTCTCCTGCCTCAGCCTCCCTGGTAGCTGGATTACAGGCTTGTATCACCATGCCCAGCTGATTTTTTTGTGTTTTTAGTAGAGATAGGGTTTTACCATGTTGGCCAGGTTGGTCTCGAACTACTGACCTCAGGTGATCCACCTGCCTCGGCCTCCCAAAGCACTTGGATTACAGGCAGGAGCCACTGTGCCCAGCCAATATTTCTTGACATATACACTCATAACTCCTTGAAAAAAAATACCAGTGAAGTGCTTGAAAGGGATCTGGCCCCCAAAGGGTATTTGCATCACTAAGACTTGGGCTCCTTCTTGTTAGATTTGACCTATAATATTCTAGTTCGAATCTGGTTAAAGAAACTTCATTGCCAGATTTTGACATCCTCCTAGGAAAAAAGGTGCCAAACCACTGTCGTACATTCTGTGGATAAATTAGCATATTTTATTTTATTATTATTTGAGACGGAGTCTCACTCTGTTCCCCAAGCTAGGATACAGCGGTGAGATCTCGGCTCATTGCAACCTCCACCTCCCAGGTTCAAGCAATTCTGCGTCAGCCTCCTGAGTAGCTGGGATTACAAAAGAGTGCCACCACACCTGGCAAATTTTTGTATTTTTGGTAGAGACGGGGTTTCACCATGTTGGTCAGGCTGGTCTCGAACTCCTGACCTTGTTATCCACCCACCTCAGCCTCCCACAGTGCTGGGATTACAGGCATGAGCCACCGTTCCCGGCCAAATTAGCAGATTCGAAATCCTTTCCCTGATCCAAGATGGAAAAAAAGACTTCACTGATTCTGCAGAAGAGGTGGAAAAAACTAACATTTGAACTGAGAAGCACTAAGAAATCTACCCTAAACCCAAGACTACTGAAAACCTAGTCATATATATTTTGGAAAAAAAAAAAATACCAGCTCTAAGTCCATCTTATAATGAATGTATATGAAATAAACATATATGAACATTTTGGTTGTATCTTTTACTTCCAAAAGGGAACGCGTGCATGCGCGCATGCACACACACAAACACACACACACACACACACACACACACACACGTGCATGCTGGGATATTTAGTTGTCTGCATGTATGCACTTATAGTGGTGCATGCTCACAGAAATACCTTTTGTTTTTGTTTTCTTTTTGAGATGGAGTCGCTCTTGTCACCCAGGCTGGAGTGCAATGGTGCCATCTCAGCTCACTGCAACCTCCACCTCCCGGTTCAAGTGATTTTCCTACCTCAGCCTCCCGAGTAGCTGGAATTACAGGCACCTGCCACCACGCCCAACTTTTTTTTTAGTAGACATGGGGGTTTCACCATGTTGGCCAGGCTGGTCTCGAACTCCTGACCTCAGGTGATCCACCTGCCTCGGCCTCCCAAAGTGCTGGGATCACAGGCGTGAGCCACCACGCCCAGCCTAAGTACATTTTATAACAGCTTCCCAGAGGGAACATGGCTTTGGATGTGTTCTTGGAAATATTTGTGTGGTTACTTAACGGAAGACTTATATTTTTTTTTGTGACTGAGTTTCACTCTTGTTGCTTAGGCTAAAGTGTAGTGCTGCAATCTTGGCTCACTGCAATCTCTGCCTCCCAGGTTCAAGTGATTCTCCTGCCTCAGCCTCTCGAGTAGCTGGAATTACAGAAATGCACCACCATGCCCGGCTACTTTTATATTTTTAGAGACAGGGTTTCACCATGTTGGCCAGGCTGGTCTCGAATTCCTGACGTAGGTGATCTGTCCACCTCGGCCCCCCAAAGTGCTAGGATTACAGGCATGAGCCACTGTGCCCGGTCTCACAGTGATTATTCAACAGAAATGTAATATTAAACTTTGCAGGTTACACATTAAGATTTCCAGGAGCCGGGCACGGTGGCTCAAGCCTGTAATCCCAGCACTTTGGGAGGCCGAGGCGGGTGGATCATGAGGTCAAGAGATCGAGACCATCCTGGTCAACATGGTGAAACCCCGTCTCTACTAAAAATACAAAAAAATTAGCTGGGCATGGTGGCACGTGCCTGTAATTCCAGCTACTCAGGAGGCTGAGGCAGGAGAATTGCCTGAACCCAGGAGGCGGAGGTTTCAGTGAGCCGAGATCGCGCCATTGCACTCCAGCCTGGGTAACAAGAGGGAAACTCCGTCTCAAAAAAAAAAAAAAAAAGATTTCCAGGAGTACTGACAAAATTCAATGCATGTGGCCTGTCAAAGTATCCTGAGGCCCTTTGGCAAAGATTGAGCACACGTTGAGTACTAAATGTTTCTTTTCTAAATGTTTTCCTAAATGTTTCTTTCATATTTTGAGTGCTGGAAAATGGAAGGTACTTCTTTTCTGGTAATATTTGCAAACAGGTCATTTTTGTTATTTGTTCTTATTTGAGGTTGGTCCTGTGGTCAGTTGATTTCAGTAGGTAACATGGTGCTAATGGCCCTCAGATGGTGGGCGTATCTCTTAAGCTTCATTTTTAAGGCAGAGACTCCTGACCATTTCTCCACCTCAGTGCACCTGAGGGATCTGTGACCCTCCATCCTCCTACTTAAGAACATCTTCCAAGGCAGTCACTCCCAGGGGGTCTAGGGAGCATGGCTCGAAATCTCTGGGGATGGGGTGTATGCGTGCAAGTACCCCTTCCTATTCCAAAGATTACTGCTGGAACGATTACTCCATTCATAGTGGAAAGTATAACTCCTAGGCTGGGCATGGTGGCTCACACCTTTAATCTCAGAACTTTAGGAGGCCAAGGTGGGCAGATTGCTTAAGCCTAGGAGTTCAAGACCAGCCTGGGCAACATGGCAAAACCCTGTCTCTATCAAAAAATACAAAAATTAGCTGGGCACAGTGGTGTGGGTGCCTGTGGTCACCATTACTCAGAAGGCTGAGGTGGGAAGGCTGCTTGAGCCCCAGGAAGCTGAGGTTGCAATAAGCTGTGATTGTGTCATGCGCTCTAGTCTAGGCAAGGGGAAAAAAAAGGATCTGCTATTTATTGAACAGTCTCTGCGCCAGGTGGTTTATATATGTTATTTAATCATCACTTCGCCAGAGAGATCATTAGCCACATTTAAAGATGAACTCAAGCCTCTGAAAGATACTTGCCAAGGGCCACCCAGATGTAAAAGGAGTGAGGACTTTCCTGCAGGCTTCTCAGACTCCAAAGCCCTCTCTTTCCACAATTGTGCTATCTACTCATAACATCTTAAATGTTCACCTTGTACTTATTTGGGAGAGCTTAAATGAGTCACTATGTTTATCACAATACAAAACACCTTTTTCCTTTAGGGGGAACTTCAGTTGTGTGTGCCCATGTGTGTGTGTGTGTGTGTGTATATATATATATATATATATATATAAACTTTTATTTATTTATTTATTTTTGAGATTGAGTCTTGCTCTGTTGCCCAGGCGGGAGTGCAGTGCCACAATCTCGGCTCACTGAACATCCCCCTCCTGGATTCAAGTAATTCTCCTGCCTCAGCCTCCGAATAGCTGGGACTACAGGCATCCACCACCCTGCCAGGCTAATTATTGTATTTTTAGTAGAGATGGGGTTTCATCATGTTGGCCAGGCTGGTCTTAAATACCTGACCACAGTGATCTGCTTTCCTCGGCCTCCAAACGTGCTGGGATTACAGGTATGAGCCACCGCAACCAGCCCAGTGAATATATTTTAAAAAACCGGACACTTTGCTATGTGTGCATGCCAGCTCCTGCTGAGAATCTCAGATAACTTTGTACGTAACGCTGAACTGCCACTGTGGAAGCTGGTATCCAGGGACCGCATAGGCCAAGGAGAAGTAATTCCCAATTTTTTCGATGGGTGCTAGGAGATGGGTTATTTTACTGAGATACTTAATTTGGTGACCAGCTGAAGGGAAAACTAAGGCAACCTGAAATAATCCTATATACTGACTCCTAATACACCTGTGAACAGGTACAACATGCAGAGGCATGGAGGATTCAAGGCGAGCAAGAAGGCTGAATTCGAAAGCTACTATACTTAAGTAAAACCAAAAGCAAAGGAAAGAGCAGCCCTTGTTTTCTTTCTTTCTTTTTTTTAATTGAAAAAGACTGTGGTATGAGCCTGCAGTCCCAGCTACTCAGGAGTCTGAGGTGGAATCAGTGCTTAAACACAGGAGATTGAGGCTGCAGTGAGCTGTAATTGATCACGCCATTGCACTTCAACCTGGGCAACTGAGAAAGGCCCTGCCTTTTTTTTTTTCCTTTTGAGACAGAGTTTTGCTCTTGTTGCCCAGGCTGGAGTGCAATGGTGTGTTCTTGGCTCACAGCAACCTCTGCATCCTGGGTTCAAGAGATTCTCTTGCTTCAGCCTTCTGAGGAGCTGGGAGTACAGGCGTGCACCACCACGCCCGGCTAATTTTGTCGTTTTAGTCGTAACAAGGTTTCTCCGTATTGGTCTGGTTGGTCTCAAACCCCCGACCTCAGGTGATCGCCCACCTTGGCCTCCCAGAGTGCTGGGATTACAGGTGTAAGGCACCCCACCTAGCCCCATCTCTATTTTTTTTTTATTCCTGCCGCACCCGCCCGCCCCATTTGTATTTTTTATGGCATTCGCTACAATATCTGGTGACTAGCTCATAACTTCCATCAATGAAGCTAGAAGGTCTGTCCTAAGACCTATCCGTATCTTCAGTTTTTAAGACAGAGGGTGCAAGTGGGTGGCTCATGGGCTCAATGCTGCCTTTGGACACAGCTTATTTGTACTCTATAGTGTTTTTTTCTATTTAGTTAAGCTTTTCAAGATAGGGATGTTTGTTGTAATAAAATCCCAATTTCTGGCTAATCTTGAAATATGCCTGGAATTTCTGGCAAAGCTGCCTTTGTAGAACACAGTGCAACAAGGGAGAGGGCTGGGAAGCAGTTGTTAACCTTAGTTAGCGTGGGCAGGGTGCTCACCAGTCTACCGAGTGCCAGTGACGCCTGTATAGGCTCCACTCACTAGGTCACTGCTGGACCCCTATAGGAATGAACCTGCAACCCCTTTTGTATGACTTGGCTTCCCCATCATCTCCTTTAATTAATTAAAAAATTATTTTTGAGACAGAGGCTGGAGTACAGTGGTGTGATCTTGACTCACTGCAACCTCTGCCTCCCGGGTTCAAGTGATTCTCCTGCCTCAGCCTCCCAAGTAGCTGGGATTACAAGCACGCACCACCATGCCCAGCTAATTTTTGTATTTTTTGTAGAGTTTTGCTATGTTGGCCAGGTTGATCTTGAACTCCTGACCTCAGGTAATCTGCCGGTCTTGGCCTCCCAAACTGCTGGGATTATAGGTGTGCCTGGTCAAAATTACATTTTTATTAAAAAAATGAAACAACAACAACAAAAAACAAACCAAAAACCTGCTCCTTGAAGAGGAGGGCTACTCCACAGGCAGTGTGCCCATAATAGCCTGTCACCATCTCCTTCATGGTGTCTTTTCTTCACAGCATTCATTGATAACCACCCTGTCTACTTCTCAGTCTAGCATCTATATCAGATCTCTAAGTACTGATTGCTTCTATGTCTTCCCCCTTCTCCTGCCTTCTTTTTTTTTCAGTTGAGAGCAGGTACTGTTTATTAACTGACTAGCTTAGAAAAATGATCATGGGAGACACCTTAGTTCATTCTTCTAATAAGCCTGTTGATCTCGTCCTCCCTGTTGCCAGCATCTCCACCTATAGGTGGTCTTTTTCTTCATTCCGCCCCATGGGGAAGATAATTTAAAGGGCCACAGGAAGTTATTTGCCTCTTTTAACCGTTTTCCAACAGATAGATCTCATGAATCCGATCCTCCATGCAGATGATGCCATATTTTCCAAGAGATCGAGCAATCACAGCGTTATCTGTCAAAGCAATTCGCTTCTTTCTGATTTTGCCATAACCACGTTTGTAGATAAGTTCATTTACTGACTTCAGATTTGGGTACCCCCATGCAATATATGGCTCTACAAGCCTCAGCATGTTAATTGAAGCCTTGTTGAGCTTCACGAAGGTTCTACTGAAGATCTGACGAAGGTGAAGAAGCTGCAACACCTTTCAGACCTTTGGGCTCACACCACTGATACATCTGATCCTGATGACAAACGCCAGTTTGGGTTCTGCAGGTACATAGAAGTTGCCAGCTTTCCTTGCCATTCTCGCCATTCGAATTTCAGTTCTGTACATTTGCCTATATTCCTTGTGATAACGCTTTGCTTTTTCTTTTTTCTTTTTCTTTTTTTTTTTTTTGAGATGGAGTTTCGCTCTTGTTACCCAGGCTGGAGTGCAATGGCGCGATCTCGGCTCACCGCAACCTCCGCCTCCTGGGTTCAGGCAATTCTCCTGCCTCAGCCTCCTGAGTAGCTGGGATTACAGGCACGCGCCACCATGCCCAGCTAACCACTCCTTATTTTTGAGATGGAGTCTTGGTCTGTCACCCAGCCTAGAGTGCCAATGGTGTGATCATGGCTCACTGCAACCTCCGCCTCCCAAGTTCAAGCAATTCTCCTGCCTCAGCCTCCCCAGTAGCTGAGATTACAGGCGCCCACCACCACATCTGGATAATTTAATAGAAACATAGTTTTACCATGTTGGCCCCGAACTCCTGACCTTGTGATCTATTCGCCTCAGCCTCTCAAAGCGCTGGGATCACAGGCCTGAGCCACCATGCCCAGCCGAATCCACCCTTTTCTTAGAGGAGCTTCCCTAAAACCACAGCCCATCAGTTCTCCACTGTTTCTGTTGCAGCAGTTACCTGGTGTTACGGACTGAAACACTTCCCAATCCCCACACCCGCACCACACAGTCCGTATGTTGAAGCCCTAACCCTAATATGACTATTTGAATAGGGCCTTTTAGGAAACAATTAGGGTTAACTGAAGTCATAGGGTCCCTAATATGACTATTTGAATAGGACCTTTTAGGCAGTCATTGTCCTTAAAAGGACAACAGTTTTATGAGATTAGGGCCCCACCCTGTGACTGGAAGTCACAGGGTGGCGCCCTAAGGAAGTCACAGGGTGGGGCCCTAATCTCATAAAACTGTTGTCCTTTTAAAAGAAAGGAAGACAAATCACGGATTCCTGCTCACAGAGAAAAGGCTCTGTGAGGACACAGTGAAAAGACGGCTGTTTACACATCAGGAAGAGAGGCCTCACCAGAAACCAGCCCTGCCAGTACCCGGATCTTAGACTTCCAGCCTCTAGAACGGTGAGAAAGGTTGGGCTCCGTGGCTCAGGAGTCCGAGACTGGCTTGACCAACACGGGGAAACCCCGTTTCTACTAAAGATACAAAATTAGGTGGGCGTGGTGGTGCATGTCTGTAATCCCAGCTACTCGGGAGGCTGAGCAGGAGAATCGCTTGAACCCAAGAGGCGGAGGTTGCAGTGAGCCAAGATCGCGCCATTGCACTCCATCCGGGGCAACAACAGCAAAACTCCATCTCAAAAGAACCAAAAACAGACAGAAAATAAATTCCTATTGTCTAAGCTGCCTGGTCTGGGGTATTTTGTCATGGCAGCCTGAGCTAATACTCTGGTTTGTAAATCTACATGACCCAGACCCCTGGAAGAGCCATTTTGTGGGCTCCGCTTCTCTTGTTCCTCTTGCAGCCCATTCTCTGCACGGTAGGTGGAGAGAACTTTCTAAAATATAAATCAGACCTTGGAACTCCCGATTCAGACTCAATGAATGACCCCCATCCACACCAAACTCCAAATTCCACATGGCAGCCCCTCTGACTCACAGATCTTTCTACCCTCTGGCACACATCAGCCAAGGAGGCCTTCCCTGTTATCCAGACACCAAGGTCCAGCCTCGGGGTCTTTGCACTGTTTACTGCCTGGGGACCACTTCCCGCATGGCTTCATGGCTGTCACCTCCTAAGAGGCTTTCCTGCCACATCTTCCTGCTTGAATTCCTTTGGTCTTCACGGTCCAAAACGGTCTTCTTTGGGCGCTTGTCGGCCCAGATCTCGCCCTCCATCCTATGGCGCCGGCACCCTGCCGCGCCCACTGCTGAGCTGGGCATTTTACAAGACGCCGTGCCCGCCGCGGGGCACCCGGCCGTAAAATGCAGGTGGACGAGGCGGCGTTTGGGCTGGGGCCGGAAGGACAGGGATCCAGGCGCTGCAAGAGCCGGCAGACGGCACCGGAACGAGGCTGTCTCCGGCTGCCCGGCTGCCGCTGGGCTCCGCGCCTCCGTCCCTCATCCGCTGGAACGGGAACCTTCACGGTGGTTCTGAGGATGCAGTCACTCTTCGCAAGCAGGGCGCCCGGATGAGGACTCGCCAGTCAAGCAGGCTCCAGGGTGAGCTTCCCGACGCCGACTGCAGCTCCTCTCCCCGCTGGACGCTGCTCCACCTCCCCGCGCTTCTGCTCAGGCCGCGGCCGGCCGAAGCCCCAGAAAACCCAGGCGCTGGTTAATCCGTCTCGAGTCCCAGCGCGTCCCTTGCGCAACGCGGCCTTCCCATTGGCTCACCCGGTGGGCCGCGCGTCGACGCCGCGGCTCCGGATTGAACGGCGCGCCCAGATTCCCGCCCCCGGCCCGACGTGGCGCCACCGCCCCCAGACCGCAGCTCGGGTGTAGCCAATGGCGGCGTCTCCCGGGCGGCGAGCGCGGCCTCCCGCCGCCAGAGGGCGCCGCCGCCAGCACAGCCGAGCCGCCGCCGCCGCTAACCGAGGGAGAGCTGCGAGCGAGCAGCCAGGCCCCGCCGCCGCCGCCGCCGCCGCCGCCGCCGCCCGCCCGCCCGCCAGCCACCTCCCGCCTCCGTCTGCCTTCCGCCGCCGGCCGGCGCGTCGTCCCCACAGGTAGGGGTAGGTGGGCGCCGCCGGGGATGAAGCAAGCGCGCGCCCCCGCGCTCCTGCCCGCGCGCGCGCGCGCGCCGCCGCCGCCTCGTGCTCGCGCGCGGCCGTTAACGGACGGCGGGGCGGGGGAGGGGCGGCGATCGGGGGATCGCGGACCCGAGAGGACCCTGATGGGAGCGGGGCCCCCGCCCGCGCGCGCGGAGGGGCGGGTGGGCGCGCCTTCCCCTTCCCCCACCGAGAATAACGTGACCCACTTCTGCCTGCCATCCCTCGGCAAAATGTCTCCCTTTTGGTTATTTTACTAAAAAAAATTGTTTTGTTTTTTTTTTTTTTTAAATTTTTCCCTGCCCTGGTGATCGCAGAGACCCCGATTCATCGTCTTGGGTTTGGGGGCGGGGAGGGTGCCGGCGGAGGGCTTGGCTCATTAATTTTGGGCTCATCCCTTTTTTTCACCCCCCCTTTCTTCTTCTTCTTTTATTTTTTCGCGCGGGGCGCCGCTCCGGGCCGGGCGGGGCGAGGCCTCGGGGTCCGCGGAGGAGGGGGCGCCGCCTGGGAGGACCCGGACCTGTCAGTTCCCATTAGCGGGGCTTCCGGTGAGGCCTGGGAGAGCAGGGGTGGGGCCGCCCGCGGCCCGGCGGGCGCCTCAGAGGTCGCGCCTGCGTTGGGACGGGGTGGATTTGCCAGGAGTTGGGTATTTTCCCGTCCCGACCTGTCTAGGGATGAAAAGGAGGTGCCCATGTTCGGTACTGCACCACCAAGAACCTGCCGTGGCCAGTACGGTGGCCACTGACCCCCCGGCCGTTGCGGGTGATGGAGCCCACGAAATGGGTGGAGTTTTGAGTTGTGGTCCCAGCTGTGAAACGTGCATCTGATTTTAAATACTTAGGATGAGAAAGAACATAAAAGATGTCCTTGGTAATCTTTTATACTCAAATGCTTGTTGAGATGGCCATGTTTGGGGCAAATTGGATTAACGAAAATAATCTGTCATTAAAATCAATCTTGGCAGGGTGCAGTGGTTCATGCTTGTCATCCCAAAAGTTTGGGAGGCTGGGGCAGGAGGTTTGCTTGAGTGCATTAGTTCAAGACCAGCCTGGGCAACATGGTGAGACCCCCCAGCTCTACAAAAAATACAAAAAATTCATCTGGCCTGCTGGTGCATGCCTGTAGTTAGCTACTCGGGAGGGAAAGGTGGGAGAATCCACTACTTGGGAGGCTGAGGTGGGAGAATCACTGGAGTCTAGGAGATTTGGGCTTCGAGGAGCCGAGATGTGCCATTGTGTTCCAGCCTGGGTGATAGACGGAGACGCTGTCTCAAAAGAAAGAAAAAAACAACAGTTAATCTCACTGCTTTTATTTTTCCTTTTTTTTTTTTTTTTTTTTAAAGTATGGCTATTTGGAAATTTAAAATGACATGTGCGGGCCGGGCAGGGTGGCTCACGCCTGCAATCCCAGCACTTTGGGAGGCCGAGGCAGCTGGATCACCTGAGGTCAGGAGTTCCAGACCAGCCTGGCCAACATGGTGAAACCCTGTCTCTAGTAAAAATGCAAAAGTTAGCCGGGCGTGGTGGCGCATGCCTGTAATTCCAGCTACTGGAGAGGCTGAGGCAGGAGAATTGCATCAACGGGGCGGCAGAGGTTGCAGTGAGCAGAGATGGTACCACTGCACTACCCCCTGGGCGACAGAGTGAGAGTCCCTCCCTAAATAAATAAATAAAATGACACGTATGGCTTGTATTTGTATAATATTTCAGCTGGACAGCGGTCAGCTAGGGCATCTGAGTGGGGTGGGTCTGAGAGCTGATGTCGGATCTGCTTATCTTTTCCTGCTTCTGTGATGGCATGTGGCCTCCTTCCCTTAAGGCTCTCAAAGCGTCCACTGCCTCTTCTCATCCTGAGCCAAACTATTGAACTGAAGCACAATGGGCTCTTGTCCTAATTTGCGGACTAATTCAAGTTAATGGACAGAATTTTCCCAGTTGAAAAATGTTTCCTATCTGCTGTATGCTGGCTGCTACAAATAGTTGTATGTGGTTTGGCTCACAATGAGATCATGAGTTATTGAAGCTGAATATTATCAATATTTGTGTGTGTGTGTGTGTGTGTGTGTGTGTATGTGTGTGTGTGTTCTGCAAAGAGCCCATTGATTTTCTGCCATCCAAATGAAGTAGACAATTCCTACCTTTCTTTGTATTACTATGACTTTGGGTTGGGGGTTTTACACAGACCGACATCCTCTTCCCATTCCCTAGATTCCCAGAACAATGGTGGTTTTGTCAGCCACATTGTTCCACAATTCTTAATTTTGACTGATTTTAAAACCTGTCAATTGGGATGGGTTAAATTATCGGTATAAGTGGAAGTGAATCAATTATAGAAACTCTTTACCCTAGGGAGGGTGGGAGTGACTGTTGGAAAGTTTTGAGCATTTCAGTAAAGGAAGAAAGAAACAAAAGATGTCTGTGTCCTGTTGCCACAGATACCCTAGAAAGGGCTTTCTAGAGACAGTACGGCATGAGCAAACTTTTGTCTTCTGGATAATGTCTTGAAGTATTTTGTTACTTTTTTTTAAGTGAAAATATTTTTCCTCCAGATTTCTGATGAAAATTATTTAAAGCATGAGATGTTGGGAACTCAAGAAGAAATTTTAGGTAATTTTTAAGGAGAAGTATTAGAGTATTAATCTAGAAGTTTAAAAATTAGTGCTAGTGATAACGTTTTAATTTACATGTACACAAAAGGCATTTTAAATGAGGTGATTTTCATTTATGTAAAGCAACGAGGTTACTTTTTCACAAAGAGCAGAAAGCTTTGTATTTTATGAAAAGGGCTGAGTTTGGAGTAGGATGTTAAATCTGGAACATTTGGTAAGAAGGTGAGAGTGTGTTGGGGTTGGGAAGACTTCATCAACTGGTGGTCTTGGGCACATTGTGGTGGTATGAGTGTCCCCAGGCAAATCATTTATCAAGAAGATTTTGCATGAAATATTCCTGTTGCGTTGTCATAGATAAGATGAGATGTTCCTGCAAACAACCTAGCAGGGGTTGGGTGGAGGGAGACTTTTCACAGAGGAGGGAGGCCCTTCACAGACTTTGTATCTTACAGAATCTGAAATCTGACAGCAGTTTCAAAGTGAATAGTTTTGTGGGGGGAAGAACTCCAGCCAAAATGTAACATTACTGTGCTGCTATTGTTTGGCATACCCACTCTCATGAAGTTTTCCTTTTTGGTAATAGGGAGAAACCCTTTCATAAAGTATCCGTAGGAGCTTCAGCAATCTTTAATGTTTTACCACCTGGGTTTGCAGCCTTCTAAGGCTTGCCTTGTGCCCCAAGTGTTTTTCTAAGTGTTGCAAGAGCCGGTTAATACACTGTTGCCAAACAAGGATGATAATAATGATACTTTGTAGTTGTTGTTTCAAAGCTATTAATATTACACAGAGAGACTTCAGCCTGGGCATAGAATTGAATATAAACTTGAAATTGTCATTTTCCCTTCCCTCTCTCCTCGTCTTTTTTTGTTTTTGCTTTTTTTTTTTTTTTTTTTTTTTAAAGGCAGGACCTTGCTCTGTCACCCAGGCTGAAGTATAGTAGCATAGTCACAGTTCACTGCAACTTCAAACTCCTGGGCTCAGGCAATCTTTCTGCCTCAGTCTCCACTGTGCACAGTTACTTTTTTTTTTTTTTTTACTTTTTGTAGAGATGGGGTCTTCCTGTGTTGCCCAGGCTGGTCTCAAACTTCTGAGCTCAAGTGATCCTCCCACCTCAGCCTCCCAAAGTGTTGGGATTATAGGCATGACTCACTGTACCCAGCCTATAATTTTTCAATTGAAATGTAGTCATAAGTGCAAATGCTGGGCCTGGCAACCTCTGTACTGCATTCACTGGGATGTTTTGGTCCTGTGTTATCACATCTTATAAGTCTGTTTAATATTATTTGTATTTAAACACATTATGTTCTGAATGGAGCATATTCCCTTGGAAGATTTTCCCTGGAGTGGTGTCCTGACTCCTGGCTCGCTGCATTCCTGTGAAACCCCTCTGCTTTGTCTGAGTTGCATTAAATGATGGCTGTTGAGCATATTTTTTTGTGTACATGTGTGCACACACATGCCTGTGTTTCTTTCATTTCTTCTGAATGGCTTTAAAGTGCCCTGTTCATCAGAGCCATATTTGTCTTTCAGATCCCAGCCCAGGGCCATCCTAGACAGGTGCTCACTCCCCTCCAGGCGTCATTGGCACATAAGGTGCAGAAGAGCCAGGTGGATAGGCTCTCGGGCTTGGAGCCAGGATGTCTGGCTTTGAAATCGAGCTCTGCTACTCCCTAGCTGTAATCCTGGGCCGGTTGCATCACTTGTCTGCATTTCAGTTTCTTTACAGTACCTGTCACTTAAGGTTAGCATGGGGATTAAATGACTTAATACATAAAAAGCATGTAGAGCAGTGCCTGACATCCAGTAAGAGCGCTGCTGCATGTCAGCTACTATTTCTGTCTCAGTATGTTGCAGTCACATTTCCTTTACCTTGATGTCTTCTGTTAATGAAAGCTAGTTTCTAAAGTTATCATGTAAGGTCAAAAGCTCATGGATGTAGATGTGTTTGTCTAGTACCAACATTGTAACTAGACTTTGGGATAATGAGTTTAACCTACCAGGCACTCAGTGAATACTAAAGGAATTCTGAAGATCCAGGATGCCCTTTGATCTTATCTACCTTCAAGATTAGTAACGAATTTTAAGTCAGCTGATCCCAGAAAGATGATATTCCAGTTTGCAAGAGTTCAGTTAGTTTAACGAAATTCCTATTTAATTGAGTTTCTTGCTTTAAAATGAACTGTTCAAAGTGTCTTCCCTTGGGCCAGGCATAGGTCACGCCTGTAATCTCAATACTTTGGGAGGCTAAGGTGGGCAGATTGCTTGAGCCCAGAAGTTTGAGACCAGCCTGGGCAATATAGTGGGACCCTGTTTCTACAAAAAATACAAAGATTAGCCAGGTGTAATGGTATGTGCTTGTAGTCCCAGCTACTTGGGGGGCTGAGGTGGGAGGATTGAGCTCTGGAGGTCGAGGCTGCAGTGAGCTATGATTATGGCACTGCACTCCAGCCTGGGTCACATAGCGAGACTCTGTCTCGAAGACTAAACAAAAACACAAAGTGCCTTCTTCCCTGGAATTCTTTTTTTATTTAGGAGAAGAGGTGATCAATGAAACTCGTCATTGTGTACCTCGAGGAGTTGCTTATGGTTTCAGGTTTTTTCCCATCGCTGTCTCCAGCCACTTCCCACTATTTTAATTCACTTCCCACCTTGGTCCCCTAAAGAGTTGGAGGCCAAGTGTCACCAGAGCCGGCTCTCTTTGCATGGAGCCGTTTCCTATTGGGCACCCTCCTTCCTCATACTTGCTTCTTGTGAAGTTTTACCAGCTTCTAACTCCTGGGCCTCTGAACTTTGTATGAGGTATTCTCTTTACACTGGGCTGCTTACTTCGTTCTTTCATTCAAGTGTTTATTGACCTGGACCCAGACATTGTTCTTACAATGAAGGCTAAGAAGTACCAGGTACCTGCTGAAGTGAATAAGAGGGATGAGAAGGGGTGTGGTGGCAATTTAGGGTGGCAAGGGAAGGTCCCTAACAGTGTTATTTAAGCTGATTGCTAAATGAAAAGGAGCCAGCTCTGTGGAGAGCTAGGAAGTGTATTTTGGGCAGAGGGAACAACAAACACAGTGGCTTAGAAGCATGGAATGCCTGACTTGTTCTGGGAGCTCATAAAAGGTCAGTGTGACCGGAGTCTCCTGTGTGCATCTGGGGGAGGGAGGGGCTCCACAGCTCGGGGAGGGGGGTCTGCTAGGTCACTGTGCAGAGGCAAGGCTTCATTCCAGCATCCTGAGCAGCCGCTGAAGGGTCTTAAGCAGGAGACCAAGAACTGGGATATGTGTGTGTGTGTGTGTGTGTGTGTGTGTGTGTGTGTGTGTGTGTTTTAAAAATTATTTTAGGCCTGGTGCTGTGGCTCAGGCCTGTAATCCTAGCACTTTGGGAGGTTGAGGAGGGCACATCACAGGGTCAGGAGTTTGAGACTAGCCTGGCCAACATAGTGAAAACCATGTCTCTACTAAAAATACAAAAAAATTAGCTGGGCGTGGTGGCAGTTGCTTGTAATTCCAGCTACTTGGGAGGCTGAGGGAGGAGAATCACTTGAACCCAGGAGGTGGAGGTTGAAGTGAGCCAAGATCGTGCTGTACTCTAGCCCAGGTGACAGTGCAAGACTCCATCTCAAAAAAACAAAAAAACCCCAAAACTTATTTTAGAGACAGAGCCTTGCTCTGTGCCCCAGGCTAGAGTGCAGTGGTGTGATTATAGGCTGCTGAGCCTTGAACACCTGGGCTCAAGTGATCTTCTTCCTTTAGCCTCTGAGTAGCTGAGACTACATACAAGCAGATGCCAGCACTCTGGGCTGATTTGTATGTGTGTGTGCTTTTTTAAAATTTTATTTATCTATTTATTTTTGAGCAGAATGTTGCTCTGTTACCCAGCTGGAGTACAATGGCATGATCTCGGCTCACTGCAACCTCCGCTCTCGGGTTCAAGCGATTCTTATGCCTCAGCCTCCCGAATAGCTGGGATTACAGGTGTGTGCCACCATGTCCAACTTATTTTTGTATTTTTAGTAGAGACGAGTTTTATCATGTTGCTTAGGTTGCTGTTGAACTCCTGACCTCAGTTAATCCACTTGCCTTGGCCTCCCAAAGTGCTGGGATTACAGGTGTGAGCCACTGTGCTCAGCCCCTACATCACTCTTTGTAGTGAAATGTTGGAGAATATTTAAAAAATATTTCAAGATCAAACACATACCAGAAGAAAATATAGGAGGAGTGAGTATTTTACAATATCAGAGTAGTGAAAATATTTCGGAGTATGTCAAAATCCAGAAGCCATAAAATAAAATACTGATAAATTCAGCCACTTAAAAAAAAAAAAAAAAAAAAAACCGTTGCTGTCAAAAATAACCAGTCAGAAGATTGACATCAAATTGGAAAAAATGCCACTAACATCAGAAAGGACTATTTTCCTCAACATATAAAGAGCTTCCATAGGTAAGTAAATCTCAGCCTGGAAGAAAATGGAGCAGAGGATATGAGCAGACAAGCCACGGACAGAGAAGTATAGATGATTCTTAAATCTGGATGCTCGGCTTTGCTAATGATAGGCTAGAATAAATACAACCTCACCACGTTGCCACACTGTTTCTTACCTCCCTGGTAAACAAATATGTATGCCCTTTATCCCACAGAATTTTTTGTTTTGAAACGGAGTCTTGCCCAGGTAGAGTGCAGTGATGCAATCTCTGCTCACTGCTACCTCTGCCTCCCGGTTCAAGTGATTCTCCTGCCTCAGCCTCTTGAGTAGCTGGGATCACAGGCATGTGCTACCACACTTGGCTAACTGTTGTATTTTTAGTAGAGACGGGGTTTCACCATGATCGATCTGCCCGTCTCAGCCTCCCAAAGTGCTGGGATTACAGGCGTGAACCACCATGGCTGGCCTATCTTATAAAAATTCTTTAAAGGGATGCTTAAATGTATATGAAATGCCCTGTGTACATGGTGACCTTTAAAGAATGGAAATAACCAAAAGGTGCATTACCAGAGGCCTGGTGAAATTATGATAACAGCCGTATCATAGAACAAAGAACACACTGATTGGATACTACATGAAGACAGGAGGTGCAGAACTTGCTGGTAGCTCCAGTTTGAATACAAAAGAACACATGCACAGAATACTCTTAACTTTTTATTTGGAAATAATCATAGCCTCACAGGAAGTTGCAAAAGTAGTACATAGAGTCCCATGAACCTTTCACCCCCTCACCCCCGCTTCCTTCAGTGGTGACATGTAACTGCAGTACACTGTCACAACCAGGAAATTGACATTAGTATAGTACTGTTAACCAAACTATGGGCCTCACTGGGTTTTAACCAGTACCCGTGTGTGTGTGTGTGTGTGTGTGTGTGTGTGTGTGTGTGTGTAGTTCTATGCAGTTTTATCCCATGCATAAATTCATGTAACCATTCCCACAATCAAGATACAGACTTGTTCTATAGAATATCTTTGTCAGACTTTTCAGAGACTGATAACAATAGTTGGTGGCCCTCAGGGAGGGCAAATGGGCGGCTGAGTGATAGGATGGGAAGGAGACATTCCTTTTCACTGTCACGTTAAAATAAACAGTTTGGGATGTCTGTGAGACATTCAAGTAGAAATGTCAAACAGGCCAAGGGTCAACCTGGGGATGGACGGGGAGTTGTCATGGGGTCCTAGATGAGGGCATCTGACATCTGGGCATGGTGGGAGGACCTCTAGGGGAGAGTATGGCTGGGGGAGCTCTCAAGAGTGAGTCTTCAGGGCTCTCAAGCTGGGAGGTCTGTGGAGATGGAGCCTCAGTCTGCAGGAGACAGAGTGGCCTGTGAGGTGGGGACACACCTAGCCAGGGCTGTGAGGTGGAAGTTGAAGGGAGGGGCCCCTAGGAGGGGGTGCTGCTGAGGTTGAGTAAGAGAAGAGACTGTTGGGTTTACTTTGTAAAATTCTTTCTTACTTTAAAATTGAGGCTAGATTTTAACAGGATTCACAAATAAGATGGTATATATATATATATATATATATATATATATATATATTTTTTTTTTTTTTTTTTTTTTTTTTTTTTGAGACGGAGTTTCACCCTTGTTACCCAGGCTGGAGTGCAATGGCGCGATCTCAGCTCACCGCAACCTCCGCCTCCTGGGCTCAGGCAATTCTCCTGCCTCAACCTCCTGAGTAGCTGGGATTACAGGCACGTGCCACCACGCCCAGCTAGTTTTTTTTTTTTTTTGTATTTTTAGTAGAGACGGGGTTTCACCATGTTGACCAGGATGGTCTCGATCTCTCGACCTCGTGATCCACCCGCTTTGGCCTCCCAAAGTGCTGGGATTACAGGCTTGAGCCACTGCGCCCGGCAAGATGGTATATTTTTAAACATCTTTTTCTTTATTTAAAAAAAGGAATATGGGGCTGGACAAGGGGGCTCATACCTGTAATCCGTGTGCTCACACCTATAATGCCTATGCTTTTAATCCTGCAGGGATTAAAACAATTAGCTGGGCTGGGCATGGTGGCTCACACCCGTAATCCCAGCACTTTGGGAGGCCAAGGTGGGAGGATTGCCTGAGGTCAGGAGTTTGAGACCAGTCTGGCCAACATGGTAGAACCCCGTCTCTATTAAATATACAAAAAAAAATAGCCAAATGTGGTGCCATGCACCTGTTAATTCCAGCTACTTGAGACGCTGAAGCAGCGGAATTGCTTGAACCAGGGAGGTGGAGGCTGCAGTGAGCCGAGATCGTGCCACTGCACTCCAGCCTGGGCTGCTGAGCAAGACTCCATCTCAAAAAAAAAAAAAAAGCTGGGCATGTTGGCACACCTGTAGTCCCAGCTACTCAGGAAGCTGATTGGGGAGGATGGCTTGAGAACAGAAATTCAATGTTGCAATGAGCTGTTATGGCACCACTCTAATCCAGCCTGGATGACAGAGTAAGACCTTACCTAAAAAAAAACAAACCCTAAAACACAAAATGGGGTGTGGTTGTGTGTGTGTGTGTGTGTGTGTGTGTGTGTGTGTGTGTGTGTGTCGGAGGTTATTTCACAGGTAAAACTAATCAGTGGTGAGGAAAAAAAATTAGAGTAATGGTCTGGTGAAGGGGCATGAGGGAACTTTCTGGAGTGACAGTTAATGGTCTGTATCTTTTCTTTTTTAAGAGACAAGATCTCGTTCTGTTGCCTTGGTTGGAGTGTAGTGGCATGATCAGCACCTCACCAAAGCCTCCAACTTCTGGGCTTAATTGATCCTCTTGCCTTAGCCTCTTGAGTAGCTAGAACCACAGGCACATACCACCACCCTGGCTTATTTTATTTTTGTAGAGATAGGGTCTCTCCATCTTGCTTAGGCTGGTCTAATTTCTGGGCTCAAGTGATCCTCCTGCCTTGGCCTTCCAAAGTGCTGGTCTATATCCTGATAGGGCTCTGGGTCACATGAGTTTGTCAAAACTCACATTAAGATCTGTGCATTTTACCTTAAAAAACAAAACTGTAAACAAATATTGATCTCTAATGATGTGTGTGCTGAGATGTTTAGCTGTCTGCAGCTCACTTTGAAATTTATTAAAACAATAAAATGGTCTGATGGATGAACAGAAGGATGAGCAGGTGGATAAAGATGGGCAGAAGTGATCTCACAAAATATTAATTGTAGCTTTGGGCCTATGATATTCACTGTAATTTTTTTTTTTTTTTTATAACTTTACTGTGCGTTTGAGAACTTCTAAAATAAAAGTTTTGGGGGAAACTTTAAAAACTGCTGAACATGAAATACTCTGTCATGTTATTTTTAAATATTGCCTGATATCCTAGATCTTTAAACATATAAAAGGGTGTATTTTGTGCATTAAAAACGTCTACATCCATTTCCTTTTAATCACTTACTTGTGGTGTCAGCTCTTTGCCACACACCTTTTATGTGCAAGATTAAGGTTCAAGATTCTCTGACACTTTCTGGGGAAATAGCTCAAAGGCTATAAACTTGGTGGATTATCATACCCAGGTGTCCATTCTTAGCCAGTAGATTAACTTTTTGAGTCAACCTCAACTAATTCCCTATCTTGGCTAGACAGAGGCTGAGAGAAAGGCCCCTCATTCACTGAGTAGTGTGGTCATCGTCCTGCTTTCAGGCATCCTTTTCTTTTTGTTCCCTCCCTCTGGCCTGAGTGCTCTGGCTCCCTGAATACTACTCTGGGTTCCTCTGAGCTCTAAAGTTTGAACCAAGTAAATTGCCCTGTTTAGTTATCTTTCCAAGAGAAGGCTCATAGGATACATAAACTTCATATAAGCCACATAGATGAATTACCTCTGTACAAAAATTAAACAAATTTGTTTAATTTTTGTACAGAGGTAATTCATCTATGTGGCTCCAAATAAAACAAAAGTTTTGAACGTATAGATTGAAAAGCATTGTGCTACCCCTGTTCCAGCCCTCAGTCTTCCGTTACTGCTGCAGTCTCCCATGATTCCATCTGGAGCTATTTTATGTCTATATGAGCATATGTGAACATACATACCTGCCTGCCACTTCAAAACAAACAAAACAAAGCAGTCTCATATCGTGGACACTTCTCTGCCTCATCTTTTTTTTTTTTTTTCCCCGTAGAATTCAGGCATTTCCTTTTTGATAGACATTGGGTTAATTTTTTTAAAAAATTAGTGTTTTTGAGACAGGGTCTCAGTCTGTCACCCAGGCTAGAGTGCAGTGGTGCAAAGGTATATGCTCACTACAGCCTTGACCTCTGGGTTTAAGTCATCCTCCTACCTCCATCTCCTGAGTACTTGCGACTAGGTGCATACTACCAAACCCGGCTGCTTTATTTTTATTTTTACTTTTTTTGAGACGGGGTCTCACTCTTGTCACCTAGGCTGGAGTGCACTGGCATGACTACAGCTCACTGCAACCTCCACCTCACAGGCTCAATCAATCCTCCCTCCTCAGCCTCCTGAGTAGCTGGTACTATAGGTACATGTCACCATGCCTGGCTAATCTTTGTATTTTTATTTATTTATTTTGACATGGAGTTTCACTGTTGTTGGCCAGGCTGGAGTGCAATGGCATGATCTCGGCTCACTGCAATCTCTGCCTCCTGGGTTCAAGTGATTGTCCTGCCTCAGCCTCCTGAGTAGCTGGGGTTACAGGCCCCTGCCACCACCCCTGGCTAATTTTTTGTATTTTTAGTAGAGACACAGTTTTACCATGTTGGCCAGGCTGGTCTTGAACATCTGACCTCAGTTGATCCACATGTCTCAGCCTCCCAAAGTGCTGGGATTACAGGCATGAGCCACCATACTCAGCCTGTATTTTTTTGTTGAAGCGGTGTTTTATTCCGTTGCCCAGGCTTTCTTTGAACTTTTTTTTTTTTTTTGAGACGGAGTTTCGCTTTTGTTATCCAGGCTGGAGTGCATTGGCGTGATCTCGGCTCACTGCAACCTCTGCCTGCTGGGTTCAGGCAATTTTCCTGCCTCAGCCTCCTGAGTAGCTGGGATTACAGGCACACACCACCATGCCCAGCTGATTTTTTGTATTTTTTGTAGAGATGGGGTTTCACCATGTTGACCAGGATGGTCTCGATCTATTGACTGACTTCATGATCCACCCGCCTCGGCCTCCCAAAGTACTGGGATTACAGGCTTGAGCCACCGCTCCCGGCCCAACTTTTTTTTTTTTTGAGTTGGAGTTTCACTCTTGTGCATGCTGGATTGTGATGGTGTGATCTCAGCTCACTGCAACCTCCTCCTCCAGGGTTTAAGTGATTCTCCTGTCTAAGCCTCCCGAGTAGCTGGGATTACAGGCATGCGCAACCACACCCAGCTTATTTTGTATTTTTAGTAGAGACAGAGTTTCTCTATGCTGGTCAGGTGATCCGCCCGCTTTGGCCTCCCAAAGTGCTGGGATTATAGGCATGAACCACAGTGCCTGGCCTCTTAAAATTTTTTGTAGAGATGGGGATCTCCCTATACTGCCCAAGTTAGTCTTGAACTCCTAGGCTCAAGTGATCCTCCTGCCTTGACCTCCTGAAGTACTGAGATTACAGGTCTGAGCTGCCATGACTGGCCTGAGTTAATTTTTAAAATCTTTTTCTTTTACAAGTAGTGCTTCCTTAAATTACTTTATATATACAAATATAAATTTAAAAAAGAACACACTCTATTAAGGACATGGACTGACATGTCCAAGTAGATATGAGTGTGGAATGAGCTTCCATGCCCACTCATCCAGCTGGAACTGTGATCCTTATTTTTGGCATTCTTGTTTTATTTCTACCCAGCTACTCCCCTTTTGGCTAAATGGTTTAAAAAGCACATTCCAGAAATAGTGCTGTTTTACTCTAAAATGGTGAACTTCTTAAACTTATTATTTTGTAACATTTCAAATGTATACAAAGTTGCAGAGAATAGTACTGAAGATTCCCCTGTACTTCTGACCTCTCCCCGGGTTGTCAGTGATCTCCTCTTTCCTCCCCACCTCACACCACCGTCCCCTTTTTGGTTGTTACTGGAGTATTTTAAAGCAGGTCCGTGACATCATCCTTTCTCATGTAAACACTTCAGTAAAGTACCAACTTTAGGGCACAAAAATACTGAGAACTGACGGTGTTTAAAAGAAGAAAGGGATTAGCACCAGTTATCAGCATTTGGGACATTCCAGCTGCCGTCTCACGATTATACTTTGAAAAAATTAGATTTAAAAATAAAACTGCAAATGGCAAGCAATAATGAAACTAAAAAATTTCAGCAATGTACTTGAAACATGAGTGGAATTTCCCTTCCTGTCACCTAGGTCCAAATACACGGTTTATGTGATAAGATGTTGTCTTAACTTTAGGTCTCAGTTCTCAGCTGGGGCTGATTGCACTTTCCCCACCGTGACATGTAACCATATCTGGAGACATTTTTGATTGTGAGTGGGGTTGGGATAAGGGACTACTGGCATATTGGGCAGAGGCAGAAATACTGCTAACTTCCTGCAATCTCAAGACAAGGAATTAGCTAGCCCAGAATGCTAAGCCTGAGAAACTCTAGTTTGGGCCACTGGGAGAAGATGTTTTATCACAGATCTCTTCTCTGTGGCTCTCCTTGAACTCGGGGAAACTGCTCAGTGAAAGTTGGTCAGTGGAGGTGGGGCCCAAAAGAATAATACACATTGACATTTCCAAGTGTTATTTTGAAGATAACATTTTAATATCCAGAAAATTCCAACAGAAGTAACTTTATTTATATCATCATTTTATCTGTTATATCAACAATAATTATTTTGGAAATTTGTGTGACAAAATATGTATGAGGTTTACAGACCTGGCTTACAAGGAAGCCAGACTCCTTCGGAGGCAAGCGGATATGAAACCCTTTTATTTCTGGAGAGCTTCCAGAAGCAAAACAAGGCTGGAACTGTTCTAGGGACAGCTTATGCATGCCGGTAGAAAGGGAAGAAACAAAACCTGAAGCCAAAGGAGGGAAGAGGAAAGGAAAGAGAGACATGACTTTTTCCTGGAGACTGCTTAGCATGGATATATGAAGTCTGTATAGCTGTTCAGCCTTAAAGCATGTAAAAAAACCATGTACTTATGGTACGCTGGACCACAGGGGACCCACGGAGATGACTTCCTTAGGGCCCCTGCTGTCCAGGACCCTGGAGTTAAGTCAGAGATGGATGTGTCCACAACTGATTGTGTGACAAGGTGTGGATTTATGGGTGTTTTGATGAGAATCCAGGGGCCCTCGTACCTTACGTGCTTTTGTGCCTTGTTTCTTTCCAGATTGCTCATTTAGAAAGTGGATGTGTGGGATAACATGTCCAGTGTGTCCGAGGAGAGAAGAAAAAGGCAGCAGAACATTAAGGAAGGACTGCAGTTCATACAGTAAGAGCTTCAGAGTTCTTGTGTTCTTGCCATATCGTAATTCTTTGATGTGGATTTATGTTTTGTGGCGCATAAGAACTCTTTAGTCAGCCGGGTACGGTGGTTCACGCCTGTAATCCCAGCACTTTGAGAGGCCGAGGCGGGTGGATCACGAGGTCAAGAGATCGAGACCATCCTGGTCAACATGGTGAAACCCTGTCTCTTTTCTTTTTTTTTTTTTTTTTTTTGAGATGGAGTTTCGCTCTTGTTACCCAGGCTGGAGTGCAATGGCATGATCTCAGCTCACCGCAACCTCCGCCTCCTGGGTTCAGGCAATTCTCCAGCCTCAGCCTCCTGAGTAGCTGGGATTACAGGCACGCGCCACCATGCCCAGCTAATTTTTTCTGTTTTTTTTTTTTAGTAGAGACGGGGTTTCACCATGTTAACCAGGATTGTCTTGATCTCTTGACCTCGTGATCCGCCCGCCTCGGCCTCCCAAAGTGCTGAGATTAGAGGCTTGAGCCACCGCGCCCGGCGAAACCCTGTCTCTACTAAAAATACAAAAATTGGGCCGGGCGCGGTGGCTCAAGCCTGTAATCCCAGCACTTTGGGAGGCCGAGGCGGGTGGATCACGAGGTCGAGAGATCGAGACCATCCTGGTCAACATGGTGAAACCCCGTCTCTACTAAAAGTGCAAAAAATTAGCTGGGCATGGTGGCACGTGCCTGTAATCCCAGCTACTCAGGAGGCTGAGGCAGGAGAATTGCCTGAGCCCAGGAGGTGGAGGTTGCGGTGAGCCGAGATCGCGCCATTGCACTCCAGCCTGGGTAACAAGGGTGAAACTCCGTCTCAAAAAAAAAAAATAAATAAATAAATAATAAAAAAAATAAAAAAAATAAAAATACAAAAATTAGCTGGGCATGGTGGCTCCCACCTGTAGTCCCAGCTACTTGGGAGGCTGAGGCAGGAGAATTGCCTGAACCCAGGAGACGGAGGTTGTGGTGAGCCGAGATCGCGCCATTGCACTCCAGCCTGGGTGACAAGAGCGAAACTCTGTCTCAAAAAAACAAAACAAACAACAAAAAAAGAACTCTTTAGTCATGTTTAATAGGTCCAGTTAATTTGGGTTAGAAACTCCATATTCTAGCTATATTTTTCCTCGGCCATTTGGACATTCTTGCGTTCGGAGGCAAGTCTTAACTGTTGCTGGCTTTTAGGGCTACGATTGTTAGTCCCCGCAAAATGGTAGACTGAGGAATTTGAGTTTGTCCTCATAAGAACAGTGCTGCTGAATCCAAAGTGACTGAAAATGAACATCTGTTGGCACAGAGGGCTTCTGCGATCAGACATGTCTGTTCAGAATCTCAGTGTTTAACTGGCCTTCTTGAAGCATGTCAGTGATGAGACAGCTGTGGTTTGGATGGACATGTCTGGGCAGAAGGGCCTCTTTGTTCCTTCTTAGGAAGGAGACATTCTCTCTATACTGCAGTAAATCGGCTCAAATATTCTTAGTGATTCTGTACTATTTTTAACCTTTTTTTGGCATTTGAAGAATTAGAGGTTTTAAAAATAGAACTAGATTGGAAGTAAAGTGTTGTACTTAAAACATACCAAGTAATAGTTCAGTTTTTTTTTTTTTTTCTTAACTGTGGTCATCTATGAATAATGGTATTAAAGGAAGAGGAAGTCTTTGAAATGTGCCTTGAATCACTGGCAAGTTAATGGAACCACAGATTTACAATGACTTCTGGCTGAACAAGTCCTGATAAGGAGCTTGATAATTACAGTTAATTTGTTTCTTCTTCTTAGGTCGCCCCTGTCATATCCAGGAACACAGGAGCAATATGCGGTAATGACTCTGGGAAGGTCTGCTTGAAAGCTCTGCAAGTGGCTTGTGAACTGTAATCTGTAGCAGGGGTTGGTAAATGATGGCCTCATGGGCCCAATCTGGCCTGCTATCCTTTTTTTTTTTTTTTTTCCCCAAATAAAGCTTTATTGGAACATAGCCACACTCATTTGTTTATGTATTATCTGTGGCTGCTTTTGCAACATATGGTAGTTTTGACAGAGACCATATGGCCCATGGAACCTAAAGTATGTACTCTCTGGGCATTTGCAGAAAAAATTTGCCAACCCCTTATATATAGGACTTTTTTTTTTTTTTTTTTTTTTGCATACTTGCACAGTTGTCCTGTGTTTTCTTTCCTCTATTAGTGTAGTTTTGAATTAATTTATCTTTTGAGCCCCTTGAAAATTGTTTTTACCTCTCATGTCATTGAAAGTAAGTGGGACAGAATTTATTGAGAAAGAGTGTGTGCAGCATCTTTTTCTGTTAGGAGACGTTCAGATAGCAGCAAAGCAGGACTGCATACCAAGAGAGAACTTGTGATCTGCTAGTTGAGAGCAGGGAGAAAGCCCAGTTCATTGGGTCTTTGACTACAGGCTCTTATCTCTACTAACTATTGGTTTACCTGTTTTTGTTTTTGTTTTTGTTTTTTGTCTGAGGGTTTTGAGGCTTCTAAATATCACTTTCTTGCTGCCTCTCTTCCTCCTCCCCTTTTCTTCTCTGTTGTTACTTCCCTCTCTATAAACAGATTTAGAATAAAAAAGGATTAGAGCCAGAAATAAACTGTAACAATTGTTTCATTTTGCACTTGTGGAACTGGGGTCTAAAGATGTTAAGTGGCATGTCACGAGTCACACTGATTGTTAATAGTTGATCTGTCCAGATTGAAAAAATAATTTAATCAGCTTAGACAGGAATTCATAAAATGAGGCAAAACAAGTTGAATATTTATGTGATCTTGTGATGAAAAAGGGCTTTTAAAATACTAAAGTATGGCTGGGCGTTGTGGCTCACACCTGTAATCCCAGCACTTTCAGAGGCTGAAGAGGTTGGATCACTTGAGGCCAGGAGTTTGAGACCAGCCTGGGAAACATGGCAAAACACTGTCTCTACTAAAAATACACACACACACACACACACACACACACACACACACACACACACGTATACACGTACACACACACAACCCAGTGTATGTGGGTATTGAAAGTAAACCAGTAGAAACAGCTGAGTATTTCAGCTGAGTGTGGTGCTGGGTGTCTGTAATCCTAGCTACTGGAGAGGCTGAGGTATGAAAATCACCTGAACCCAGGAGGTGAAGTTGCAGTGAGCTGAGATTGTGCCACTGCACTCCAGTCTGGGTGCCAGAGTGAGACCCTGTCGCAAAAAATAAAACAGAACTAAACTAAAGCATGCTAGAAATCATGAAGGAAAATGACAAACTTTTGTACATGCTAAAAGAATGTGTATATTTACTTGATAAGAAAAAAGTTTAACATCCCCTCCTGGGAAATCAGTAAATGACCTTAGCAGTTTACAGAAAAAGAAACATGGCCCAACGCAGTGGCTCATGCCTGTAATCCCAGCACTCGGGGAGGCCCAGGCAGGTTGATCACAAGGTCAGGAGATCGAGACTCTCCTGGCTAACATGGTGAAACCCCGTCTCTACTAAAAATACAAAAAATTTTCTGGGTATGATGGTGCGTGCCTGTAATCCCAGCTACTCGGGAGGCTGAGGCAGGAGAATCTCTTGAATCTGGGAGGCAGTGGTTGCAGTGAGCCAAGATCATGACACTACTTCAACCTGGGTGACAGAGCCAGACTTGTTATCAAAAAAAAAAAATACAAGGGGTCCATAAAAATGTGGAAAAGCTCAACTTCACTGGTAAAGACACGCAGATACAAAAGGATACCATTAACAACAACAACAACAAAACCAAAAAACACACAGGCTACCATTTTCCACCTAGAAATTGGTAGATATTTTATACGTGTGTGTGCACACACATGTGTACACATGTACACATACACTACCCAGTGTGTGTGGGTGCTGTAAGGTAAACCACTAGAAACATTTTTTTGTCATGGTGTTTTTGGAAGGCAATTTAGAAATACTGTTCAGAAGCCTTAAACTATTCATTCTCTTAGGCTTGGGGCTTCCACTTGGTTTTTCTAGTAGGCACAGAATTGGAGGTGTGAACAAATATTTATAAGCTACTTTTGCTGCATTTTTCTTTTCTTTTCTTTTCTTTTGAAATGGAGTCTTGCTCTGTAGCCCAGGCTGGATGGAGTGCAGTGGCGTGATCTTGGCTCACTGTAATCTCCACCTCCTGATTCAAGCAATTCCCTGCCTCAGCTTCCTGAGTAGCTGGGATTTCAGGCACACACCATGATGCCTGGCTAATTTTTGTTTTATTAGTAGAGACAGGGTTTCAGCATCTTGACAGGCTGGTCTTGAACTTCTGACCTTGTGATACATTTTTCTTAGTAATGAGAAACTGAATTTCCCCTTGAAAAAGCCAGCAAGATAGAATCCCTAGCTGAGATAGCAGTGACTTGGGCTGCATCTCACAGTTTCTTAGAGCAATGCTGCTGTTCTATCAGATTGCTTCCTCTCAAGTTTTGGGTATAAAAATTAAAATTTATACCATAGCTTGTTCGATAAAAGGCTTAAAGTGGTAACTTTCTTTTTTTAGGTATATTTGCATGCTCTCGTGAGAAATCTTTTTAATGAAGGAAATGACGTTTATCGGGAACGTGATTGGAACAACTCGATAAGCCAGTACACAGAAGCTTTGAATATAGCTGATTATGCAAAGTCTGAAGAAATTTTAATCCCCAAAGAAATAATTGAAAAACTATATATAAATCGTATTGCCTGCTATTCTAATATGGTGAGTTGTAATTTTTAAAATGTTTCTAGAGTGAAAAAATTTTTTTTCAATGGCTTAGTACATTAATAAAAGTCAATTTCTTAATTTAAGTTTTTTAAGAAAGTCATATTACCTGTTTTTAGAGTGGCCTGAGGCTTTAAAAATTAGCTTTGGACAAAAGGTTAGGGACTTAAGAAATAATTTATTCCTTAGTTACTGGTTCTTGATGATTCCCATTTGAGTATGGCTTTTAATGGTGTGTCTGCTTATAAAAAAGTCATTCTGGGAAGATACAGGCCTTCAGAGATCAGTATCTATCAGGTATTTGTGTTCGCAGTTAACGTCTTAGTCAAGAACCAGTTAGTCCTCTTTTAAGTATTTTTTTTTATCGAGAAGTAGTAATTGGTCTTCAAAAGAATTAACACTAGCGTTTCACATTTTTAAGCTTAAAAAGCTTTTGAAGTGGTTTTTTTTTTCTGTTTTTCTTTTTAATTTTTGAGATGGAGTCTCACTCAGGCACCCAGGCTGGAATACAGTGGCACAGTTTCGGTTCACTGCATCCTCTGCCTCCCAGGTTAGAGTGATTTTCCTCCTTTAGCCTCCCAAGTAGCTGAGGTTACAGGTACCCGCCATCACTCCTGGCTAATTTTTGTATTTTCAGTTTCACCATGTTGTCCAGGCTGGTTTTGAACTCCTAACCTCAGATAATCTACCCACCTTGGCCTCCCAAAGTGCTGGAACTACAGCCATGAGCCACCATGTCCTTTCTGAAATGCTTTTAATTTTCACTATGGACACTCACTAGAATTTGACCGTGAATTTAAGAAAAATATCCATGTTGTCACCTAGCTTTTTGTTAAAGAACATTCACTGATTACTTATTTTGTTTTCACTAATATATTCCTTATCAGTTAGCTGTTTAGGAGTTATGTTTCTGTTTAACATCTTAATGTACTCCAGAAAAGGATAACTACAGAGGAGAGAATAGGAGAGGGACACCTGGGGACCGCAGTTAGGTCTGAAAAGCTTTATTTCTTGAAGTTCTGTGGACTTTCTGGCCAAATATTAGCATTTGTCTGCCCTCGGTGGTGGGTACATGGGTGTTCATGATATTCTTTCTACTTTTGTGTATTTGAAATTTTCATAAAATAAATAATAAAATAATAGTAATACTGCTAACTTGGAGTTTAGAGGGAGGGTAATAGGATGGGATATTAATTTGTTTTTGTTACAGGAAGGCCTTAGTGCAAGAAATGAATTGTTAGCCGGGCGCGGTGGCTCACGCCTGTAATCCCAACACTTTGGGAGGCCGAGGCGGGTGGATCATGAGATCAGGAGATCGAGACCATTCTGGTCAACATGGTGAAATCCCATCTCTATTAAAAATACAAAAATTGCCAGGCGCGGTGGCTCAAGCCTGTAATCCCAGCACTTTGGGAGGCCGAGGCGGGTGGATCACGAGGTCGAGAGATCAAGACCATCCTGGTCAACATGGTGAAACCCCGTCTCTACTAAAAATACAAAAAATCAGCTGGGCATGGTGGCGCGTGCCTGTAATCCCAGCTACTCAGGAGGCTGAGGCAGGAGAATTGCCTGAACCCAGGAGGCGGAGGTTGCGGTGAGCCGAGATTGCGCCAGTGCACTCCAGCCTGGGCAACAAGAGCAAAACTCCTTCTGAAAAAAAAAAAAAAATACAAAAATTAGCTGGGCATGGCGGTGCACGCCTGTAGTCCCAGCTACTCAGGAGGCTGAGGCAGGAGAATCACTTGAACCCAGGAGGCGGGGGTTGCGGTGAGCCGAGATCGCGCCATTGCACTCCAGCCTGGGTAACAAGAGCGAAACTCCATCTCGAAAAAAAGAAGAAATGAATTGTTTGATTGCTGACTTTATTCTTTGGTCTTACACCACAGGGTTTCCATGATAAAGTTTTGGAAGACTGCAATATAGTCCTCAGTTTAAATGCCGGTAACTGCAAAGCTCTGTATCGGAAATCTAAGGCTTTAAGTGATTTAGGAAGATACAGAAAGGCTTATGATGCTGTAGCAAAGTGCTCCTTAGCAGTGCCTCAGGTATGGAATTTATAGTTTATTTGTTTATATCATAACCATTTACATAATAAGAAATGGCTTTTGAAGAGTTCAGTTTTCCAGGCATCCCTCAACCTGCTTGGGTATAATTGCTAATGAAGCAGGTCTCTTGACAGGAAAGGTCACTGTTTTGCCTCTTCTTCTTCACAGTTAGTAAATATAACCCTTCGTTAATTATACATACTTATTTTTTTCAGGATGAGCATGTAATAAAACTAACTCAAGAACTAGCTCAGAAATTGGGATTTAAAATAAGAAAAGCATACGTCAGAGCTGAGGTAAGCTGGAGTTCTCTCCATAAGGTATTTTCATTTTGTTTTGTAACTTGCAGTCAGTTCTGTTTCTAAATTAGTGTCTTTATTTATTCCAGCTCTCATTAAAATCAGTTCCTGGGGATGGGGCTACCAAGGTAAAGTTATTTTTTCTGTAAAAATTATAATTTTTTTTAAAGGGAAGGATGGGAACAATTCTGCTTTTGGTATTTTTGGTGTGTGTTTATTTTTGGAGCCTTTTTATTCCTTAAACACGTAATTGGCCATAGCTTCCTGTCACTACATTTATTTATTTGTTTGAGATAGGGTTTTGCTCTGTTGCCCAGGCTGGAGTGCAGTGGCATGATCTTGATTGGCTGCAACCTCCATCTTCTGGGCTCAAGTGATTCTCCACCCGAGTAGCTGGGACCGTAGGTACATAACACCATACCTCGTGAATTTTTGTATTTTTTGTAGAGATGGGGTTTCACCATGTTGCTGAGGCTGGCCTCGATCTCCTGAGCTCAAGTGTTCCTCCTGCCTTGGCTTCTCGAAGTTCTGGGGTTACAGGCGTCAGCCACCTCTTCTGGCTACTTCCAGTCACTTTACAAAAGAAAACCTACAACTCAAGTAATATATTTTAGCTGTAACCAGCATTTCCTGAATGCTCTAGTAGAGCGTTTTACAGAATGTTAATAGATGTTAGATTTCACTGTAAACGAGTGGTTCAGGGCCAAATTGTAGTTTTGGGAGTCATTTGTGATAAAATTAACAAAGGTTTTTGTGTTTGTTCTTTTTTTTTAAATTTTAAAGTAAGTTGTCTTGGGGCTATTAGGATGCTAATAGCTATTGTGAGTTGGGCAGTGAATGGTATTCTGCTGAACAGCCTTTGAGAAATAGCTGGTCCACAGGAAATAAGTGGCAGTGCTGCCAACACCACGTGTGTAAAGGTTTGCATGTTCCATTCTTTTCTTGGATCTTAATTGGGAGTTACATTTCTGTGGAAACCTGCATTGCTCTCTTAGGGTGAGTTTTTTTCTTTCTTTCTTTCTTTCTTTTTTTTTTTTCTGAGACAGAGTGTTGCTCTGTCACCCAGACTGGAATGCAGTGGCACAATCTTGAGTCACTGCAACCTTCGCCTCCTGGGTTCCAGCAATTCTCCTGCCTTAGCCTTTTAAGTAGCTGGAATTAACAGGCACCTGGCAGCGTGCCTGGCTAATTTTTGTATTTTTAGTAGAGACAGGGTTTCACCATGTTGGCCAGGCCGGTCTCGAACTCATGACCTGGTGCTCCACCCTCCTTGGCCTCCCAAAGTGCTGGGATTACAGGTGTGAGCCACTGCGCCTGGCCTAGGGTGAGTTTTACCAATTGTTTTATGGTTTAGAATCCTGAAAGTATTATGACCCAATGTTTGGTTTAATTTCTAGGCTTTGAACTACTCTGTGGAAGATATTGAGCCAGGTATGTTTTCACTTGTCATCTTAACAGTTTGAATAGTGCCAGCTTTGTACCTGATGTCTTTGTATGTGATGTATTGTTGTCAAATAAAATCGATGTGTGGTTATATTCATATGACTACATAGTATTAAAGTAGATGATTTCCAACTCTCCCTTTGTGCCTTTGGTTGTGCGAGCAAGGGATTGGTAAGTGTTGGATGTTAGTAAGCAATCACTGACACTCACTGTAACCTTGCCACTGTCTGACAGCTGTACCCAAAAAGAGGTGCAGGCATTTTGTGAAAGAAGGATACGTTTTCACAAGTGACTTGTGTCTATTTGAGAATACTTTACCATCAATTTTATTGTTTTTATAATTGCCTTCGTATTTTCATCTTCATATCTCTATTATTGGGGATTAATGCCATTATTTTGTAAGTACAATGAAAGTGACTGAGTACATTTCCATCTGTGTCGCAGATTTATTAACTCCAAGACAAGAAGCAGTTCCTGTCGTCTCTTTACCCGCATCCAGTTTTTCTCATGAAGTTGGAAGTGAGCTGGCCTCAGTTCCCGTTATGCCCTTAACTTCTATTTTGCCGCTGCAAGTGGAAGAGAGGGCTCTGCCCTCTGCAGTGCTGGCAAATGGAGGAAAGATGCCCTTCACTATGCCAGAAGCTTTTCTAGATGATGGAGATATGGTCCTTGGAGATGAACTAGATGACCTCCTTGATTCTGCACCTGAAACTAATGAAACTGTTATGGTAAGTTTCAGTGTTGCTCAAGTTTTTTCCAAAGACAGGGTTAATTTTTTTAAAAATTGTAATATAACTTGATAGACTTTTTCAGATTGCTTGTAGGCTAAATTTGTTTTTTTTTTTTTTTTTTTCCCTTGAGAGTTTTTTTTGTTCTTCTCTAATGGAACTGGTTAATTTGATCATTTTGAAATAAAAAAGAAACAGTGCTATCTAGTAATTAGCCAATTGTTTTTCAATTCATATTGGGATCACATATGCAAAGAGGAAATATAACATTCTGATAAAAAATAGGCATTTGATATTTAAGAAAACATGAGTTTTATAGGTTAAAGACTTCTTATTCTTCAAGATAATTCTCTAGTAACCACATACTTGAAAACAGCGTTCAGCCAACTATAGCCCACAGACTAAATCTGGCCTACTACCTGTTTTTGTATGGCTTGCAAACTAAGAATATTTTTTACAATTCTTAAATGGTTGGGAGAAGAGCAAAAAAAGAGAACAATATTTGGTGACATGAAAATTATATGAGACTAGCCTGGGTAACCATAGCAAGGCCCCATCTCTACAAAAAACTAGAAACAGCCTGGGACAGTGGTGCGTGCCTGTGGGCCCAGCTACTTGGAAGGCGGAGCGGGGAGGATCACTTGTGCCTAGGAGGTTGAGGCTGCAGTGAGCCCTGGACAACAGGGCGAGACCCTGTCTCAGTCAATAAAAATAGGACATTCCAATTTCAGAGTCCTTAAGCAAAATTGTACTAGAACACATCAGTGACTATTCTTTTTATGTGCTGTCTGTGGCTGCTCTTGCATTGTAACAGCATAGCTGAGTCCTTGAAACAGAGACCATGGGGCCTACAGAGCGTCAAATACTTAGTATCTATCCCTTTTTAGACTCTTTTGCCAGGTGCAATGGCTCACGCCTGTAATCCCAACAGTTTGGGAGGTTGAGGCAGGTGGATCACTTGAGGCCAGGAGTTCCAGACCAGCCTGGCCAACATGGCAAAACCCTGCCTCTACCAAAAATTACAAAAATTAGCTGCACGTAGTGGCACACATCTGTAATCCCAGCTACTTGGGTGGCTGAGGCAGGAGAATCACTCGAGCCTAGGAGGTAGAGGTTGCAGTGAGCCAAGATCATGCCACTGCACTCTAGCCTGGGCAACAGAGCAACACTCTGTTTCAGAAAAACAGAAACAAAAAAGACTTTTCTGTCCCCTGCCATAAAGCATAACAAATTAGTAGTAGCAGTGGTAGTATGATGAGATGAGAGGGAGAAATTCCGAGTTGGTTTCCAGGGCTGGTGAAATGTATGATGTCACTGTGTGGAAAGGTTGACAGAGCTGGATTTGATTCTGACCAGTTCTGTGATATTGGGCAAGTTACTTCACCATAGTACATCATTTTCCTCATCTGTGTGATGGTGATCACAGTAGGATGTATCTGAGAGAGCTGTTGTAAGAACCAAGTAGATGGCATATGATACCATAATGTAAGGTGCGTGGAAGCTCTCGATGAGTCGCAGCTTTCATGGGGCCTGGGGAAGTTAAGAGTTGTGTGTTCTTGTCCAGTTGTAAGTTCACACCTCCAGAGAGATTGTCCCAGTCCTCACAGGCTTCTCCACCTCCCTTCTCTGGATCACCTGACCCCGCACTGTACCACACATATATCCCACAATTCCTCTTTAGTGATGGAGATTCTTATGAGCCTTATAGTCAGGTAAGGGTAGGGAAGCATAAAGAAGTTCTGTAGATGAAACATGAATGTAACATTTGGATTAAAATGTTAGACATCTGTCCGGGTACAGTGGCACATGCCTGTTATCCCAGCACTTTGGAAGGCCTAGGTGGTGGATCACTTGAGCTCAGGAGTTTGAGACCAGCCTGACCAACATGGTGAAACCCCATGTCTACTAAAAATACAAAAATTAGCCGGGCTTGATGGTGCGTGCCAGTAGTCCCAGCTACTCAGGAGGCTGAGGCAGGATAATCGCTTGAACTCCGGAGGCGGAGGTTGCAGTTAGCCAAGATTATGCCACTGCATTGCAACCTGGGTGACAGAGTGAGACTCCATCTCAAAAAATAAAAAAAATAAAGTTATACATTCTACCTCGATTGTTTTTAAAAATTATTCATGAAAAGAAACAAGCTCTGTATTTAAAATTATTTTAAATGAATCTTGATTCTGATTTAAACTTTTTGTTGTTGTTGTTGTTGTTGTTGTTGTTGTTGTTGTTGTTAGGTTGTTTGTTTGGAGACAGAGTCTTGCTCTGTTGCCCAGGCTGGAGTGCAATGGCACAATCTTGGTTCACTGCAACCTCCGCCTCCCTAGTTCAAGCAATTCTCCTGTCTCAGCTTCTTGAATAGCTGGGACTACAGTCACATACTGCCATGCCCGGCTAATATTTTGTATTTTAGTAGACACAGGGTTTCACCATGTTGCCCAGGCTGGTCTTGAACTCCCGAGCTCAGGTAGTCTGCCGCCTTGGCCTCCCAAAGTGCTAGGTGGCGTGATCCACCATGCCTAGTCTAAACTTTGTTATGTAACATGATTGCCCAGTGTAGTAATGCTTTTATTTGCCATTGTTTAAACTAGTTCAGCCAAACCCGTGACAGCTTCATGAATTTTAATCGCATCTTTTTTCTTCTGCAGCCATCAGCGTTAGTCCGAGGACCGCTTCAGACAGCCAGTGTCTCTCCTAGCATGCCCTTTTCGGCATCTCTGTTAGGAACCTTACCCATTGGTGCGAGGTATGCTCCTCCACCCTCCTTCTCAGAATTTTACCCATCTTTGACTTCATCTTTAGAAGATTTTTGTTCTTCTTTAAATTCATTTTCAATGAGTGAATCAAAACGAGGTAAGAAACGAATCTAAATTGTAAACAATTGCAGTTAATTTTCTAAAAACGAAAAGTTTATTTGGTAATTACTTAACTGATTCTAGGTAGTAGGCATTTGAATTATTTTCATGGTAGCTAAAAGTATAAAGACTAAGCCTTCAGTTTTGAATTCACCTTGACTTAGCTGTGCCATTCTGGAGACCCAGGAACAAAGGCATGAGAAGAGAAATGTGTGTGGCACTGGTGTTTCTGTACGATAGTTTGTTAAGCTGGGAGTTTATTGTTTTGGGGATGAAATGACTATTAATGTATTCTCCCATAAAGGTGTATCTCATCTTAAAGGGTGATAGAGACAGGCTATGCTATTTAATTCTGAACTAGACAAACACGAATTTAATCAGTGTTTAGAATGATAGCAGTTAGATGTGTCCATTTTAGGTTTCACCTGTGGAGCTCAGTAAACGGTGGCTGCTGCTTTAACTTTACTTGTGCTGAGTTTGGGGTCTGGCTCCTGTTTCTGTCATCCTAGGTTTAACATACATACTTCAGACAATCACCGGAAAAATATTTTTTGAAGGCATTGTTACATGGCTAAAAGGGCAAAATTCTTACATAATTGACTTAAAGATTTACAGCTGAAGAAATTAAAATATATGGGAGACAGAGGGCAGAGAGAATAATTGAGTGGTAGACTAAGAAAAAGAAAGTAGGCCAGGCACAGTGGCTCACGCCTATAATCCCAGCACTTTGGGAGGCCGAGGCAGGAGGATCACTTGAGCTCAGGAGTTTGAGATCAAGCCTGGGAAACATGGTGAAACCCTGTCTCTACAAAAAATATAAAAATTAACTGGGTGTAGAGGCATGTGCCTGTGATAGTCGCTCAGGACTTGGAGGTGGGAGGATTCCTTGAGCCCAGGAGGTTGAGGCTGCAGTGAGCCAAGATCGCACCACTGCACTCTAGCATGGATGACAGGATGAGACCCTGTCTCAAAAAAAAAAAAAAAAAGTAATTGAAAACTTTACTGATTTTTTTTTTTTTTTAAATGTTATGGTCAGTTCCTGCCTTTTTTTTTTTTTTTTTTTTTTTTTTTTTGAGACAGAGTCTCAGACTGTTGCCTGGGCTGTCTCAGTTTGTTGCCCGGGCTGGAGTGCAGTGGTGAGATCTTGGCTCGCTGCAACCTCCACCTCCTGGGTTGAAGCAATTCTCCTGCCTTAAGCCTCCTGAGTAGCAGGAATTACAGGCACCAGCCACCATGCCTGGGTAATTTTTTTGTATTTTCAGTAGAGATGCAGTTTCACCATGTTGGCCAGGGTGATCTCAACCTCCTGACCTCAACTGATCTGCCCTCCTTGGCCTCCCAAAGTGCTGGGATTATAGGTGTGAGCCACTGCACCCGGCCTCATATTTTCAAAGGAAAGGCTCTTTTCCCATTTTTAAATATGAAGAATTTTCTTGGTGTTTTTAGCAGTCGCACTTGGTGGGCCCTGCCTTAGCTTGTTTCTCTGAATTTCGATTTTTATTTAAATTTCTTTGACTGTACCATTGGTTTCTAGAGGAAAGCAGACTCTAGAGCCCTCTTTGGGTGTCAACACCGAGCAAGAAGGTTTCTAGGCACTGGGATGGGAGAATAGCGTGGGAGGCCATAGCCAGTAAGCTATTAAGCCCTGATGTTCTTATTACCTGATTAGAATGAAAAGGTCTGTTGAAGTTTTTTTATTATTTTAGATCTGTCCACCTCAACTTCTAGAGAGGGAACACCGCTTAACAACAGTAATTCTTCCCTTTTACTTGTAAGTGCCACTTCCTCTTTTGTAAATACATCTCTTGAATTGAAAATAGTTACTTAAGTAACTGAGTTATTTGAATTAACATGACAGTCTCCCTTAAATTTTGTGTGTGCTGTAGGAAACTGTTACAGTAAGACTTCTGGAACATCTCGTAATAACGGCTCTGTGTTTAAGACTTGATCTGTCATAGCAAAGTAATCAGTATTACAGACAGTGTAAGATGCTTTAGCACAGCATAAACAAATCAAGGAAATATAAGATCAGGGCACATAAGGTGTGTGTACTTTTGCAAAAGAACTTGTTACTTATAATATGGAGGATCAAAAAAGTTGGGGGGTGGTGGATGCCTAGAAACCCAAAGAGAGGAAAATGTAGAAAGAGACAGTTTTTAAGATAGAAGAGCATTAAGGATGGAGTAGTACTGACCTCAGTTTATGAAGACTGTTTTATTTTTCAGATGAATTCAGTTCCTTTCTTCAGTGATAATGCAATATTTGTTGGCTGTTTTTTTTTCTTCTTCCTATTTTTCTTGCAGATGAATGGACCAGGTAGTTTGTTTGCTTCTGAAAATTTCCTGGGAATTTCAAGTCAGCCTAGAAATGACTTTGCAAACTTTTTTGGAAGTGCAGTCACCAAACCATCTTCATCAGTGACTCCAAGACATCCCCTTGAAGGAACCCATGAATTGAGACAAGCTTGCCAGATCTGTTTTGTAAAATCAGGTCAGGACAAATTAACAAGCAGAAAGTATTAAACTACTAGCTCGTAACCTTGAAAGTTCTTAGGAATTTGTAAATACATGTGAACAACATCAGTTACTGTGGTTCTTCCCTCCCTATTTTGAATTCTTCCAAAAAAGTAGCAGTTACTGATTTAGTACATTTGGACTCTAATAGGATAAGTCTCTGCTCTTACTTAATGTAATTTTATTTATAGAATCGTAGAATAGAATATTTACCTATTTTTAGAAGCTTATTGAAATTTTAATGAAACTCCTTATGTTCTCAGTATATATTTAAGAAGTTGGTTATTTTCAAATAGAGCGAGAGCTAGCCAAAAGCATTATAAGACCAGTATACTATACAGTGTATATGGAAATTAAATATTTTTTGTTAGCTTGTTTCATATCTTTACCCTTAAATCAAGTGACATAAACACATTTTATTCTGATCTGGAGTCAACTTCATTTTCTTTCTTAGTTTAACAGTGTTCTTTACTTTTATAGGCCATCAAAATTCCTCTTCAGATTATTTCCCTACTAGTTAAGTAAGGGTATTGTTTTGGCAGGAGTGGTGTTGAATAGAATATTGTGTTGTCTGATACAGCATAAAAGGCAAAAATCGCCTTAGTAGCCTACGTACATTTTAGGGTTGTGGAAATGGGATTTCTGTGGGAATTTAATAATTGATGTTCATCTGTTCATGTCTGCTGATAAATTTACCTGTAATATTTTTTGCACATATGAGCAATCCTCTTTACATCTTTTTCAGGCCCCAAGTTAATGGATTTCACTTACCATGCTAATATAGATCATAAGTGTAAGAAAGATATTTTAATTGGTAGGATAAAGAATGTTGAAGATAAATCATGGAAAAAAATACGTCCAAGACCGACAAAAACAAATTATGAAGGACCATATTATATATGTAAAGGTATATTGTAATTCCTTAATTGGTATACATTGCATAAGTGATGAACTACAGTCACGCATAGCTTAATGACAGGGATACATTCTGAGAAATGCATCATTAGGGGAACATCACACAGTACTTAACACAAACCTAGATGGTGTAGCCTGTGACACACCTGGCCTGTCCATGAAATAGTCAATGGCTCCCCAACTACAGACTTGCACAGCATGCTACTGTACTGAATACTGTAGGCAACTGTAACACAATGCTATTTGTATATCTGATCATAGAAAAAGTACAGTAAAAATACAGTAATCTTATGGGACCACCATTATATATGCGGTCTGTAGTTGACTAAAATGTCAGTATGTGGTATAGGACTGTGCCTGCTACATTTATTATAACGTCTATTAATATGTAATTTATTACATTATGTTATTAGAACATTATTAACTGTTATAAAAAATGTTTAGAGCTAATAGCAAGTTCCTTGGATGGAGATGTTAATATTTTTTATATTGTTTTTACTGTCCTTTTTAACTTTTTTTTTTCTTTTTTGAGACAGAGCCTCACTCTGTCATCCAGGCTGGAGTGCAGTGGCACATCTTGGCTCACTGCAACCTCTGCCTTCTGGGTTCAAGTGATTCTCCTGCCTCAGCCTCCTGAGTAGCTGGAAATACAGACATGCGCCAAGTCGCCTGGCTAATTTTTGCGTTTTAGCAGAGATAGAGTTTCGCTGTGTTGCCTAGGCTGGTTTCAAATTCCTGGCCTCAAGTGAACCGCCCACCTGCCTTGGCTTCTGAAAGTGCTAGGATTACAGGCGTGAGCCACTGCACTGGCCAAGGTTTTATTTTACTTTATTTATTTATTTATTTATTTTTGCAACAGAGTCTAACTCTGTCTTTCACGTTGAAGTGCACTGGCATGATCTCAGCTCACTGCAACCTCTGCTTCCCAGGTTCAAGAAATTTTCTCATTACTCAGCTACTGAATAGCTGGAATTATAGGCATGTGCCATCATGCCCAGCTAATTTTTATATTTTGTAGTAGAGATGAGCTTTATCAAGTTGGTTAGGCTCGTTTTGAAGTCCTTACCTCAGGTGATCTGCCTGCCTCAGCTTCCCAAAGCGCTGGGATTACAGGTGTTAGCCACTACACCTGGCCTATGACCAGGGCTTAAACAGAATACTGTCTTAGACCTTAAGTTCTCTCTAAACAGAATCAAAACACTGAGCTAAAGCTTAGAAAGGTAGTTAGGATGCTTTTGAGAGAACTTGGTATTTCATGTTGTCAAACAAGTTCATGTGAATGAGCTTTGAATGATTTTTTTTTTCAACTGAGGTGTAGTCTTTGAGAGTATCAAGGCTTTTCTCATAGTCTGTAATAAAAACAATTAAGGCTTGTGGTACTTTTTTCTTTTTATTAGAGTCGATACCATCCATCCCCAGATAATAGTATGCGTGTCATTGTTTGAGGCTGTCCATGAATTGTTTTACAAGTTCAAATGATGCCCAAAATGTTACTAATATTCATTGGCTTTAAGGAAACAATTACTATCATTTCTTTTTTGGTTTGTTTTGAGACTGGGACTTGCTCTGTTGCCCAGGCTGGAGTGTAGTGTGACGAGATAATCACTCACCACAGCCTCAAACTCCTGGGCTCAAAGGATCCTCCCACCTCAGCCTCCCAAGTAGCTGGGAGTACAGGCCAGTTGCCATATTTTCAATGTCTTTCCATTGGCTGTCTTTCTAGATGTTGCTGCTGAGGAGGAATGTCGATATTCAGGCCACTGCACGTTTGCTTATTGCCAAGAGGAAATAGATGTATGGACACTGGAGCGGAAGGGGGCTTTCAGTCGCGAGGCTTTCTTTGGCGGCAATGGAAAGATTAACCTTACTGTATTCAAACTTCTCCAGGAGCATCTTGGAGAATTTATATTCCTATGTGAGGTGCGTTCTTCCAAATCTTATTTTTCCACTGTAAAGTTGTATGTACAAGCCCAGAGGTATTGTCCTGCCATGTGATAAAACATTCACTCAGTAAATGATAGCTACTACCGTTACCAAAAAGAATACTAGAACTTCATATTGAGATTTAATTTTGTAATGATACTGAAACTAGGACAATATTCTGGGTGTACAAAATTTATATTTTACATTATGCTTTTTTTGATAATCTTTCTTTCTCTATTCCAGAAATGTTTTGATCATAAGCCTAGAATGATAAGTAAAAGAAATAAAGATAATTCTACTGCTTGTTCTCACCCGGTTACAAAGCATGAGTTTGAAGACAATAAGTATGTTGATAGTTTCTAATTTCTGTAATGACAAAATAGATTCTTTTTCTAGATCCAAATAAAAACTAGTAGTAGTGTCTGCCCAGGCATTGCCCTTTCCTCATTTGTTGTTTTGAAGAACAATCACGACTATTTAAAAATGTTTTTTAGTAGATTTGGCTGGGAAGTGAATAATATGTTATGTAAAACAGAAAAGCATTATTGATGTATAGCTTCTCATGGTATGGATTTAGGTATTTGATGGCTTAAAGTATAAGTACCCCCCCACAATTAATTCAACAATTACATGTAGTGATTTGGTCTTTTTTGTTCTGTTTGTTTTGAGACAGAGTCTTGCTCTGTTGCCCAGGCTGAAGTGCAGTGGCCTGATCTCGGATTGCTGCAACCTCCACCTCCCAGGTTCAAGCGATTCTCCTGCCTCAGCCTCATGAGTAGCTGGGATTACAGGTGCCCACCACCATGCCTGGCTTTTTTTTTTTTTTTTTTTTTGAAACAGAGTCTTGCTCTGTTGCCCAGGCTGAAGTGCAGTGGCATGATCTCAGCTCACTGCAACCTCCACCTCCCGGGTTCAAAGGATTCTCTTGCCTCAGCCTCCAGAGTAGCTAGGATTACAGGTGCCTGCCACCATGCCCAGATAATTTTTGTATTTTTTGTAGAGATGGGGTTTCACTATGTTGGCCAGGCTGGTCTCAAGTGATCCTCCCTCCTCAGCCTCCCAAAGTGCTGGGATCACAGGCATGAGCCACTGTGCCTGGCCAATTTTTTGCATTTTTAGTAGACACAGGTTTCACCATGTTGGCCAGGCTGGTCTTGAACTCCTGACCTTAGGTGATCCACCCACTTTGGCCTCCCAAAGTGCTGAGATTACAGGTGTGAGCCACCATGCCTGGCCTTGTTATTTGTTTTTTTTCTGATAAAAATTTAAAATGTGTTGCCAGTGTAGAACTTTGTGTGTGTGTGTGTGTGTGTGTGTGTGTGTGTGTGTGTCTGTGTGTATTTGAAAAATCTATGACAGAACAGTGTTAAAATGTCACTGTTTTCATCTTAGGTGCCTTGTCCACATTTTGCGAGAGACAACAGTAAAATACTCCAAAATACGTTCTTTTCATGGTCAGTGTCAGCTTGATTTATGTCGACATGAGGTTCGGTATGGCTGTTTAAGGGAAGATGAGTGCTTTTATGCCCATAGTCTTGTGGAACTGAAAGTCTGGATAATGCAAAATGAAACAGGTAGGTTTGTGTGTGACTCAGAAGTATGTCTCCTCAAGAGTAGTCAGGGTTTGATGAAACAGTAATTTGGGCCTAGTGTAGTGGCTCACGCCTGTAATCACACTACTTTGGGAAGCTGTGGTAGGTGGGTCTCTTGAGGTTAGGAGTTCCAAACCAGCCTGGCCAATATGGCAAAACCCCATCTCTACAAAAAATACAAAATTAATTGAGTGCGGTGCTGTAATCCCAGCTACTTGGGAGGCTGAGGCATGAGAATTGCTTGAACCTGGGAGGCAGAGGTTGCAATAAGCCGAGATCACACCACTGCACTCCAGCCTGAGTGATAAAGGAAAACTGTCTCAAAAACAAAAAACAAAGGGAATTTGGAGACCCACCCTTCTCCATCAACCAGATGTGAAAAAGCTGTTGATTTTGTCCTGAGCCTTAAACTTTTGATTTTTAGAGTTGCCTGTTTTGAGTGTGTTCTCATATTATTAATTACTGATCTGAGTTGATACATGCATTTTTGGGGAGGAAAGATTCCTCAGAAGGCACAGAGAGCTGTATTTGTGTATATTCCATTTCAAAAAAGAGTAACGTGGTATTCATCTTTGGTGATGGATTAGGCTGTGTAAGAATAGTTGGAAAGCTGATGGTTGTCCAAGTCTGACTGCACCCAGATTGGTGGGCTGTTGTTATTATATATATAACTTAACGGAGGGCTTGTACTTTCCCCAGGTATATCACATGATGCTATTGCTCAAGAATCTAAACGATATTGGCAGCATTTGGAAGCAAATGTACCTGGAGCGCAGGTATCTTCCTCTTATGTACTTTCTGCATTTGGTATCCTTTCTGGAATTGCCTGATAGCTGTTGGTTTTTGCTGGATATATTTAACACAGTCCAGTTATTTTCTGAATGTTTATTCAGTTGAGTCATTCTTACGTGAAAAAACAATTTGTATTTTAGTTGATCATCATGAAAAAAATTAGGCATCCTACAGTGCTTGCCAAAAGCGTAGGACACTGTTTTCATATTTAGTTTAATTGACCAAACAATTAGGGTTCTGGGCTTTATGGATTCTTGGAGTAAGGCTGGGGGGGCGGGGGGGCGGGGGTAGATTAATTATGTTTATAGTTAGCTTTCCACCTGGCATATCTCATTTTTCCATTGCTTTCCCCTAACCCCCCCGATCCAAATGAAATAATTCTAGTCATCAGTATCAAAGATGAGTTTCATAAAATTTGGGGCCAGGTGCAGTAGCTCATGCCTCTAATCTCTGAACTTTCGAAAGCCGAGGTGGATGGATCACGAGGTCAAGAGATTGACACTATCCTGGCCAACATGGTGAAGCCCCGTCTCTACTAAAAATACAAAAAGTAGCCAGGTGTGGTAGCGTGCACCTGTAGTCCCAGCTACTCGGGAGGCCGAGGCAGGAGAATCGCTTGAACCTAGGAGGCAGAGGTTGCAGCGAGCTGAGATCGTGCCACTGCACTCCAGCCTGGCAACAGAGCAAGACTCCATCTCAAATAAATAAATAAATAAATAAAGTTTGGCATCTATAATCTGCTTTTATGATATTCTGTTACATTTAGGGGAAAAATTGGAGATTTAGTTATCAGATATAATGGTCAAGTCATCAAGCCAGATGAAACTGAAAAATTGTATACCGTTGTGAAAAAAATACATGTTGATTTGGCATTTTGTTGTCGGAAAACTGATTTTCTTTTAAAAACATTAAAACTAATCTCTTAATTGCTTAAGGTACTTGGTAATCAAATAATGCCTGGATCTCTTAATATGAAGATCAAGTTTGTGTGTGCCCAGTGTCTGAGAAACGGTCAAGTCATTGAACCAGACAAAAACAGAAAATATTGTAGTGCAAAAGCAAGGCATTCGTAAGTATTGTGTGTGGAAACAATGCCTATTTTGTCATTTTCTGTTTCATAGATATAAAATCATACACAGAAGAAAAATGCTTAAAGCTTTGAAGAGAGGAGAGAAAAATAGCTAATTTAGGAGTAATTACAAATACAAGGGAAGAGATTTTTAGGACCTAGTAGATAAGAATTCAAAAGTAGTGGGTTTTTTTCCTGTATTTTATCAGTTCTTTGTTTAGAGTTGGTAGGGAATGTTTGTAAATGTTAATGGAAAGTGAAAATATAGAATCATAAGGCATTTCTTTTAGAAGCAATGAGAAACAAATTCTCTGGTTCCTCAGGTACAAACTTTGTGCCTCTCCCTTTGTGTATGTCTTCTGCTTGTGTGTCTTTGTTTTTTTCTGAACTCCATTTTTCTTAGGTGGACCAAAGACCGACGTGCGATGAGAGTGATGTCTATTGAACGTAAGAAGTGGATGAACATCCGTCCTCTCCCCACAAAGAAACAAATGCCTTTACAGTTTGATGTACATACGTAATTTTTAAGCCACTTTTTTTTTAATTAGGCATTTCAAATCATTAGAAAATAGTAGTAATTCAGATTGAAACTCAGGGCCTTTAGATAATATTCATCAGTAGTAATGTGATTTCAATGGTTCCTCTCTTGTTTTCCTTCCCCTTTAGTATATGTATGGTTCCATAGCAGATTTCATATTGATTGGAATTTTATGAGTTACTTGGAAAAAGTAAATAGACAGTGGATCTGAGGAAAAGTTATGGGGACAATTTAACTTATTTTTTAGATGAATTACTTTGGGGAGGGAACAAATTTTATTAATTGTGATTCCTTTGGTTTGATACCAAACCCAAGGTTTTCAGTATTATTATGAATGCTGTTGATGAGTTTGTTTTTATCGTTCCTTGTCTCTTTCACTGAAGCAAGGCATACTTAGCTACAAGACACCTAACTTTATCAGACTTTCTAAAAGTAACCCAAAGGAAAGTGTTCAATGTTAGAAGGAACGCACTCTTCAAAAACTGGAAAATACTAGACCAACTTAAAGTTAGGATAGTATTTCATTCCACAGTGCCACATTCCATCTTGGTACACTGTAGCATCTTACCTGATCTTGCAGATGATTGTCCGCGCAAACCACTTGAGTTTTCCTGGACTTTCCTCTTTACAAGAGAGGGGATCTGGAGAGCATCTAGAGGTACTTTACACTTGCATTAGCAGACAGGAACGCTTGAGGCATTGACAGGTAGTAAGCTCTCTCCCCAGATGGACTAAATATGGAGGGAACCTTTTGCCCAGAGAAGCAGGGCAGGTGGACTGAAGAGTCCCCTTGTAAATAAGACCTCCCTCTGAACTGCAAGAAAGTGTTGAAGTTGTATTTTTCACCACCTACAGTAGCTTGCAGTTTTATAAAATTTGCACAAGTAACACAGTCTTTGCAAGGCAGTGGTATGCTTATGTTTAATCCAGAGTGGTTTTAGGCTCAGATTTTTTTTAGTGGGTTATGTAGGAGGGGGAAAGAGGTTTATTTGTAACCCTGATTTCTTTTGGTTTAAAGGATGATGGAGATAATATGTATATCAAGTACTTTGTTAAAATGAGGACAACTAGGAACAACCCTGGTTCCTGAGGCAGCTGCTTAGAGTGTTTGGTTATTCTTGAATCTCGAAGGTGGTGTACTACTGTGTGACATTACAGTAGCTGATTTCCTCTTTTTTCTGCTGCCATACTAGGTATTACTAAGGGACCTTTTTTCTTTTTTCTTTTTTTTGAGACGGAGTTTCGCTCTTGTTACCCAGGCTGGAGTGCAATGGTGTGATCTCGGCTCACCGCAACCTCCGCCTCCTGGGTTCAGGCAATTCTCCTGCCTCAGCCTCCTGAGTAGCTGGGATTACAGGCACACGCCACCACGCCCAGCTAATTTTTTGTATTTTTAGTAGAGACGGGGTTTCACCATGTTGACCAGGATGGTCTCAATCTCTTGACCTCATGATCCACCTGCCTCGGCCTCCCAGAGTACTGGGATTACAGGTGTGAGCCACCGCGCCCAGCCAGGGACCTCTTTTCTTAAAGAAGAAATTATGCTGTGTGGGTGTACGTATGTAGACAGTGTGGTGAGGTGCAAAGACCGTGGCTTCAAAGCCTGCCAGAAGGGCCCTGGTCAAGTTATTCAGCCTCAGTTTGCTCATCTGAAGCAAACTGAATTACCTCTAGATGCTCTCCAGAGCCTCTCTCCCATGAAGAGGAAAGTCCAGGACAACTCAGGTGGTTTCTTCAGACAGTCATCTTCAAGATCAGAATAATTACGTGCGATGGTGTTACGTAAACACCCAGCACAGTACCCGGCCTTCTCCTTTACCTTCTCTTCTCCCTGCTCCTTATCATTGAGCTTTAAAAGGCTATGGTAAATGTTTCCCTAGTAATATGACTCAATGCTTATTGGGGTTTGTTGGGGGAAAGAATATGACTATTTTATCCACCACTGACTTTATGCAGAAGACTTTAAGGGTGGGGTCACTGACATTGCTCTTAGGCAGGAAATGTGCAGTGTTAACAGGGCTGTCCAAGCTTTAGCAAAAACTCTGAAAAACGTGGCAGATGCTAAGCATTTAATGTCACACAGGCTCAATAATAGAGGGCCAGCTCCCGTTGAAGCACAAACTAAGATAAGCTAATAATTAGTTGTACTAGGATTTCTGCCTCTTACAGACAAGTAGGTTGATGGTATTCAAGAACGGACTCTCAGTCGTGGAGGTTTTCTTGGTTCCTGGGTCATGATTCTTAACGGAAGTCTGCGTTCTGCTGATCACGATCACTTTATTTCCCTACCAGTATCACTGTGTTTACTTTGTTAAATAAAAATACCAATAACCTGAAGAGGTACTATTTGAAAGCTGTGTAACTCCATGGTATGGCTAGTGTGATAATTGTCTTCTGATAATGCATATGTAGTGAATTCTGGCCGAGGTTAGCTTCCAGTACTGATTATAAGTAAGTTAAAGTTCTGAAATGTTTTGGGCACTGTTTAGTAACCTTTGGAGTAGGCTGCAGTTTCTTTACTGCTTTCAAGTGCTGATGTGGAGGAATCATGAGTCTTCTGCAGGGGACACAGGAGCTGTCAGACTGAGAGAGCCAGGGATGTTCATTGTGAGATTAAATGTTCTGAATAAGTGAGTTTATAGACGTTTGCTTGTAAGAAAATGTTCCATGCTTTACTCTGTTTTAGAAATTTTCTTTTGAAAAATTTTGAGATAGAAACCTTAATATCAGTGTCATCTCATATATTTAGGGCATACAGTCAATTCGAATAGAATCAAATTAATCTTACTTTAGAATTTGATTACTAAGTATTAGCATGGATAATAAATGCTTATTTTGCTTAAATGTAAAAATTAGGCAGTTTTATTATGTGTACTTTGTTTTAATCATATTCATATTTTTTTTATACAGCTGTGCAACCATATTGCTTCTGGGAAAAAATGTCAATATGTTGGAAACTGTTCCTTTGCTCATAGTCCTGAGGAAAGAGAAGTTTGGACTTACATGAAGGAGAATGGGAGTAAGTTAATCTTTTAGCTGTGTCCTTGAGCTGGCTTGCCTGAAAGTTCCTTTCCTCTCTGTCAATGTGCCAGCTTCCTGTGAACATAGAAAGCAGTTTGCATTCTAAACGGTTGCACCCTGTTTCATCAGTAGCTCTGTTGGTGGTGATACCTGGAAAATGTGGGCATAGCCTCAGTGGGGTAGGATCTGCCATCTGATCTGTGTTTGGTTAGGTCAGATTTGGATATAAATATATAGGTCTGCATCCTTAAATGTAATAGATGTTTTCCTAAAAAATGGCCTCGGTGGGGAAGTTCACTACTCTTTTACTGTTTAAATCAGATCATCTGCTGGTATTGGAAATAGTTTGCCCTCTGAATTAACCAGGTTAGAATTGGGGGTTTCTTCAGGGAGGCATTACTAATCAAACAGGCTCAGAGTTAGAGGTCCAAGGAAAGAATGTTTATCTTGGTCAAATTCCAAGTTTATTGTGAGAGCCTTTTACAGGAGCTGCAGACAACCTTTCACTTTTGACCATAAAATGTTTTATTGCAAGGATCATTATTCGTTAATCTTAAGTAAACTGATGAAAGGTATACTGACCGCAGACTGATTTTAAGAACTAGATTTGACTGTCGCCTGCCATGTTTCAACTACATAAATCATCACTGATGGGTGGAGGGGATTCCCTCTACCTGTCTTGCTCGAAGTAAGGCCATGCAGTCCTGCCGTACTGAAGATGCCCTTGCATACCAGGCTCCTGCCACCACTGGTCTTAAGGAAGAAAGAGTTGTAGTTTCTCTCTAATCTTTGCCTGATGATACTTTGTTAGAAACCGTGAGCAGACAACAAAGCCAAGTTTTGACCACATTCTCATTACCAGAGTTTTTAGCACAGTGGTTCTCAACTGGGAACAAGTTTTGCCACTCACCTCCCCTTCCCTGGGGACATTTGGCAATGTCTGGAGACATTTCATTGTCATGACTGGCAGAAGTTGCTTCTGGAATCTGGTGTGTAGAGGCCAGGGATGCTGCTGACCATCCTGTAATGCACAGGGCATGTCCCCAGCAAAGAATTCTCTAGCCAGAATGTCAGTTGCACAGAGGTTGAGAAACCTCGGCTGTAGCACTCGGCAATAATGCAGAATACACCTATTCTTGCCATAGGAAGCAACTGGCAGCCACTGCCCAGGACTTGGTCATGGTTGTCTTGTCAGTTGCAGCCCAGCATGTCTGCCCGCTGGGACTGTGGCTTGACTGATGGACTCCCATCAGGGTCAGAATCTTGGTCCAGTAGTAGTATGTTTCTCATCTTTCTCAGTAAGCAGTGAGGAGTATATCAGCTCCAAGTCCCCCAAGCCACGTAAGTAGCCTTGTTTGGTTCTAGCTCTGACACTGAGTGTGGAATGCAGGGCGACAGAGGCAGCGCTGAGGCTTTTGTGGCAATACCGTTTATAATGGTTCTGAGTTTTAAATACCCCAAAGCATTATGCAAATGCGGGGGGGGGGGTTCATTAACCCGGAGAACTAACATTTGCCATCTAACAGTCCTGAAATTAGTTCTTATGCATGAGAGTTTACCTGCTGCATGGACTGGGTGATCTCTCCATGTCTAATATAACAGTCTCCTTCAGCCCTCTTGAGTTTCTTTTGAAATGTATGCTGACTGATACAAAATGTGAGCACAGTTGTGTGTATTTAAATGGTGTTTAGTTGCAGCTGCTGAAAGTATTTTATTTTTCTTTAGTACAAGATATGGAGCAATTTTATGAACTCTGGCTAAAGAGTCAAAAAAATGAAAAAAGTGAAGATGTAGCCAGTCAGTCAAACAAGGAAAATGGAAAACAAATTCACATGCCAACAGATTATGCTGAAGTTACAGTAAGTACTGTGGGTCATTTCCCCTCACTTTGCCAAGCTGTTGATGGAGCCTTTTTTTTCTTTCCCATCTTCTCCAAAACCTGACTCCATGACTTACTACCTGCCCTTCTCTGTTCCGTGTTTTCATCTTCTCTCTCTAATGGTTTCCTGCCATTAGATGAGTTCTCCTCATGTGAAAAAATCCTTTCCTCAATCCTTCTGACTTTGGAGCCAGAGAACTGTAAATCCAAGTCCTGGTTTCTCTCCTTACTTGCCTGGCACCCTCGGTAGATTATTTACGTCTCCTGGTGGGGTTGTCCTGATGGATCAGTGAAGTGTGAAGAGTCTCTGACTTCCCCAGTGGGAGGCCCCAGCAGATGGCTCAGGAATGTGGGCTGTCTACCCCACTGGACCTTACATTCCCGGCTTACTGCCTGCAGTCTAGCCTCTCCATCTCTGGTTGTTGGGGACATTAAGTTACCAGTGGTCTGTTAACTGTTTTGGTTTTCTGTTAAAGATTTCAGAAAAGTGAATAGGATAATATAATGAATATCTTGAGCCCACCATTGCAGGTTAACTGATGTTAACAATTTGTTGCGGTTCCTTCTGTAAAATAAATAAAAGGCTACTGATAAAGTTGGAACCCCATATGTTCCCCTTCCCAGGGGGAACAGATCCGGTGTGTATTTTTCCAGGCCATGTTTACCTACGGATGACACATTTATTCTTAAATAATTTACAGTTCTGCTTGGTGTGCTGTTAAAAATTTTCATAAGTGTATGCGTTACTGCCCTTATTTTTTGTTTTTTGGCACCTCGGTCTATTGAGACAGTTGGATTCAGTTTCACTGCCCCTTGCAGGGCTTGGGTGTGGCCTGGCCTTGCCCAGCGTGTCTTGCTTGTGATGTGCCCTGTGAATGTCTATCTTTGATTCCCTTGCTACCTTAGTGCTCCTTAGTGTTTGCTTTATTTTATATATATATATATATATATATATATATATATATATATATATTTTTTTTTTTTTTTTTTTTTTTTTTTTTCTCCTTCCTTTTTCTTTTCTTTCCTTTTTTTTTTCTTTTTTTGAGACAGGGTCTGGCTGTGTCACCCAGGGCAGAATACACTTATGGCTCACTGCAGCCACAACCTCCCAGACTTAGGTCATCCTCCTATCTCAGCCTTCTGAGTAGCTAGGGCTACAGGTACTTGCCACCACGCCTGGCTAACTTTTGTGTTTTTTGTAGAGACAAGGATCTTGCCATGTTGCCCACACTAGTCTGAAACTCCTGGGCTGAAGGCCTCCTCCTGCGTCGGCCTCCCGAAGTGCTGTGATTATAGGCATGAGCCACTGTGCCTGGCTGCTCCTTAGTGCTTCTAGAGTAGGGTCACTTGGACTTGCTGGATCATAAGGCTTACCTGAGGGTGGGCACAGTGGCTCACGCCTGTAATCCCAGCACTGTAGGAGGCCGAAGCAGGCAGATCACCTAAGGTTAGGAGTTCCAGACCAGCTTGGCCAACTTGGTGAAACCGTATCTCCACTAAAAATGCAAAAAATTAACTAGGCATGGTGGCATGCACCTGTAAGCCCAGCTACTTAGGAGGGTGAGGCAGGAGAATCATTGAAACCTGGGAGATGGAGGTTGCAGTGAGCCAAGATCACATCATTCCACTGCACCCTGGGCAACAGAGTGAGACTCTGTCTCAATAAACAAATAAACAAATAAATAAATAAGGCTTACCAGGGGTGTTTAATAATAAAGAGTCTTGGAGCTGGGTGTGATAGCTTGCACCTGTAATCCTAGCCACTCGGGAGGCTGAGGTGGGAGGACCCTTTGGGCCCAGGAGTTCAAGGCAGCAATGAGCTATGATCTCACCATGGTACTCTAGCCTGGATGACAGCGAGACTGTGTCTCTAAAAGAAAGTCATAAAAAGTCTCATTTATACTCCACACTGAATGAGTCCAAATCTGTTTTTATCCAGTGTTGCAGATAATTATTGCCCAGGACATTTCAGCAATACTATCTAGCACTTAGAATTCGCATCTGTTGTAGCATTTAAATCCCCCCATAACAGTTCCTTTTGTGTAGGTCTGTTCCCCACAGATGCTGTAGCAGGGGCTCGGTTCATGCACACTGAGTGGAGCTGCTGCTCGTCCTTTTGGAGTTGGCATGGCCTGGTCTTTCGCGTCCTCTCTTGCTTTTCTTGATGGTGTTAATTCTTTCCTGAATGCTTGTTTGCACCTGCCTCTTATCCTCCCAGCAAACATCCTTGTTTGCACACCAGCAACTATTGCTTCATTACCAGAGACTTCCTGGATAGGTGGCAGGATTCGTCACCCTTCTTCTCTGTGTCCTGAGTGGTGGCTGGCTTTCCCATGCTGTGGTCCTTTCCTTGTCCCTATTTCTCTCTCTCTCTCTTTCTTTCTTTCTTTCTTTCCTTTCTTTCTTTCTTTTTTTGAGATGGAGTCTTGCTCTGTCACCAGGCTGGAGTGCAGTGGCACACGATCTTGTCTCACTGCAACCTCCATCTCCTGGGTTCAAGCGATTCCCCTGACTCAGCCTCCTAAGTAGCTGGACTATAAGCGCATGCCACCACACCCAGCTAATTTTTTGCATTTTAGTAGAGGTGGGGTTTCACCATGGCCAGGAAGGTCTCCATCTCCTGACCTCATGATCTGCCTGCCTTGGCTTCCCAAAGTGCTGGGATTACAGGCGTGAGCCTCTGCATCCGGGCCCTTGTCCCTGTTTCTAAACTGAGTGTTTTATGTCTTGCCTGGCTCTCCCACCAGCCTGGGCTTTCTGGAATTGAGTCTGGATCTTAGATCAGGTGACCGATGGGATATGTGTCTTTGCTACACATTAGGTGGACTTTCACTGCTGGATGTGTGGGAAAAACTGCAACAGTGAGAAGCAGTGGCAGGGCCACATCTCCTCCGAGAAGCACAAAGAGAAGGTTTTCCACACCGAGGACGACCAGTACTGCTGGCAGCACCGCTTCCCAACAGGGTATTTCAGTATTTGTGATAGGTATGTAGATTTTTACAAGTTTTCCATGTAAAACTTGCTGATCTCAAATTTTAATGGATATGTCAGCTGACCCAGAATATTTGGATGCTAAAGTTCTAATGTTGCTGTGCTCTGACAGACCCTGAAGAATCCTTGGGTTTTGGCCGAAAGCGTTTAGTTGCTCATCATACCATTCCTTTTACTCCTCTTAGGTTATGTGAAAAGATTTATTAGTCTTCTAATACTAATTTGAAGTGTCTTAGGATAATTGAATAGAGAAGTACGTTCATTCCAATTTGTCCAAATGACCTTTGAGTTCACCATTGTGATTCTCTAACCCTTTGCCACAAACTTTGCTCACAGTAAATGTTCATCAGATTTGAAATGGCTTTTACATTATATTTAAAATCTAAAAATTAGATCAAAGGAAGATGTTAATATGTATCACTCCTTTAAGTTTTCTTGGAAAGTTTTTCAGTGTGGTGGGGCACAGTTGCTCACACCTGTAATCCCAGCACTTTGGTGGGTGAGGTGGGTGGGTCACTTGAGGTCAGGAGTTCAAGACCAGCCTGGGCAACATGGTGAAACCCCATCTGTGTTAAAACTACAAAAATTAGCCAGCCATGGTGGCAGGTGCCTGTAATCCCAGCTACTTGGGAGGCTGAGGCAGGAGAATCACTTGAACCCTGGAGGCAGAGGTTGCCGTGAGCCTAGATTGGCACCACTGCTCTCCAGCCTGGGCGACAGACTGAGACTCTTGTCTCAAAAAAAAAAAAAAAAAAAAAAAAAAATTTTTCAGTGAAAAATTAGGTAATTCTGGAGTTGCTCATTTTGTTAAATTACTGTTAGTATTTAATTCCCTAATTTAGATCCAGGTGATCCTTAAAACTATTGAAGACATTTTTTTCCTTAATGCTGCCTCTGATTTATTTTTGTTACATCAGGAACAACTATAGTCTTTTTTCTCCTATCAGTCAATACTTTTCACCGAGTATATTTAAATAAAGTACTAATGTTTCCTTTTTTTTTTTTTTTTTTTTAAGATGGAGTCTCGCTCTGTCACCCAGGCTGGAGTGCAGTGTCGCAATCTCGGCTCACAGCAACCTCCACCTCCTGGGTTCAAGTGATTCTCCTGCTTCAGCGTCCTAAGTAGCTCGGATTACAGGCGCGCACCACCACGCCTGGCTAATTTTATTTTTACTAGAGACGGGGTTTCACCATGTTGGTCAGGCTGGTCTCGAACTTCTGACTTCAGGTAATCCGCCTGCCTCAGCCTCCCAAAGTGCCAGGATTACAGGTGTGAGCCACTGTACCCGGCCTGATTTTTCTACTGTAGATGTCATGGCTATAAAATATTTACCTTTCTAGGCTTGAGGTTCCTAACTAAAAGTTGTATGCAAATCATACAGCTAGTGAAGCATACAGTTTCAAGAATCACAGCATGATTTTTTGAAATAACTTGTGGATGCTGAGCAGCTGACTTGTTCTCACAGGTATATGAATGGTACCTGCCCAGAAGGAAGCAGCTGTAAATTTGCACACGGAAACGCGGAACTTCATGAATGGGAAGAAAGAAGAGACGCCCTAAAGATGAAGCTCAACAAAGCACGAAAAGATCACTTAATTGCCCCAAATGATAATGACTTTGGAAAATATAGTTTTTTGTTTAAAGATTTAAACTAATATGCAGGCTTTTATGTATGATACCTAATCAGAGCATTGACCAGAAAAATTGAAAGTGTTCTAAGGCACGTAGCAGAGGAGCTGCAGATTTTCTGCTTGTATTGGCGTATATCGTTCCTCCTGAGCAGCAACCCACAGTAGGTAGGAAAATGGGCTGTTTCACAGGACTGGCCACGCTCTCACGGAACCATTGGCATCAGATGGTGAAGTGACTGCTACCCGGTTGCCATCTGTTGAACAGACTTTTGGATGAAGTGTGTTGGGGAAGAGGATAAGGTTATATCTAGGACAACTCTTTGAGTTGGTCCTTCATATTAAGAATCATGGTGGTAAGAGAATCAACACTTGTACTGGGATCAGAATACATGATGGATGAAATTCTTCACATGTTTTAGCAGAATGAATTTGTTTAATATAATAAAGTTTGCTACTTATCTGTATGTAGGTTGCTAAAAAGGATTTTCTTAACTCAGATTTTAAGCCAAATAACCATTTAACACTAGTATTTGTTAAATGGGGTATTTTTCTGTATTTGTATGTTTCACTATAATAAGGGAATTAAGGATAATGTGCATTGAGAATATTTTGAAAAATAATTAATTGACTCAAATTTTATTTCTTGGTCTTTTGCTGTTTAAATGATGATTTTGAAAGATTAAACCTGTACTGTTGGTATTGTGTTAGTGTATGGACCAATACTGCCTGTAATAAAGATTTTATATATAGATGCCTTTCATTTTTTCCTGTGGTCCTTTCCCACAAAGCATTGATGATACTGGGTATAAAAATCAAATTGTTTTTTTCAAAAACATTTTCATTTAGGCAGTGATTGACAGAATGCAAATTGGGACATCAAAGCAGCTTTTGACTTCACCCTCCTGTCCTCCAACTTTGGGTTCAGGGACTGCTGTTACTGATTGGCTCTTCTAGGTAAGTCTTCTTGGGGCACTGCTGTGTTTCATTCAAATGAGCTATACAAGCAGGGCGAAAAAATGGTCAGCTGGTAAGACCTGGGCTGTGGGGTTCCACCAGGACAGCTGTTCGGCATAACACCTTTGATAGGGCTCAGGGACTTTAAAGACAGGATCTACTGGGCTGTGATGTAGCAATCGTTTAAACCCTCAAGCAAAGTCACTTCCTCATGGGAACGCTGAATGTGTGGGATGTGGGGAAATATAAAAGGGTCTTTTTTCTGTGTGAGTCGACTAACGGAGAGGAAGGCCTGGCTGCATGGAGCGAGAGGAGAGAAGAGTGACACGGGATGCCATCTGTGACTCTGTTGAAATACTAGGAGAGGCCCGGTGTAGTGGCTCACATCTGTAATCCAGTACTGTGGGAGGCCGACGCAGGTGGCTCATTTGAGGTCGGGAGTTAGAGACCAGCCTGGCCAACAGGGTGAAACCCCATCACTACTAAAAACACAAAAATTAGCTGGGTGTGGTGGCGGGTGTCTATAATCCCAGCTACTTGGGAGGCTGAGGCAGAGAATTGCTTAAGCCTAGGAGGTGGAGGTTGCAAGGCCAAGATTGTGCCATTGCCCTCCAGCCTGGGTGAAGAAGCAAGACTCCATCTCAAAAAATAAATAAATAAATACTAGGAGAGTCTCTGGTTCCTCCCATGTGTGAGAGGGCAGTGGAGGCCAGTCACCAAACAGGGTGCATCAGGGGTGCATCTTAACTGCAAAAATAATCATGTTTTAAGGGTGATGTTTTCTGTAAAATGACATGGTAATGTTATTCTGCTGAGGTTCCCTAGTCTGATGATGGTTGTTAAATTTTTTTCTTGTATGTACTTTCTCCCAAACTTCTCCCAAATTCCTAATGTCCTCCTTTTCCAAGGAGAATAGATATTAAAAAGTTGTCTCCTGGCTGGGTGCGGTGGCTCACACCTGTAATCCCAGCACTTTGGGAGGCTGAGGCAGGAGGATCACTTGAGGTCAAGAGTTCAAGACTAGCCTGGCCGACATGGTGAAACCCTGTCTCTATTAAACATTCAAAAATTACGCCGGGCGCGGTGGCTCAAGCCTGTAATCCCAGCACTTTGGGAGGCCGAGGCGGGTGGATCAGGAGGTCAAGAGATCGAGACCATCCTGGTCAACATGGTGAAACCCCGTCTCTACTAAAAATACAAAAAATTAGCTGGGCATGGTGGCGCGTGCCTGTAATCCCAGCTACTCAGGAGGCTGAGGCAGGAGAATTGCCTGAACCCAGGAGGCGGAGGTTGCGGTGAGCCGAGATCGCGCCATTGCACTCCAGCCTGGGTAACAAGAGCAAAACTCTGTCTCAAAACAAACAAACAAACAAAAAATTCAAAAATTAGCCAGGCATGGTGGTGGCACGGGCCTGTAATCTCAGCTACTTGGGAGGCTGAGGCAGGAGAATTGCTTGAACCTGGAAGGCAGAGGTTGTAGCAAAGTGAGACTCCGTTTTAAAAAAAAAAAAAAGTTGCCGGGCGCGGTGGCTCAAGCCTGTAATCCCAGCACTTTGGGAGGCCGAGGCGGGTGGATCACAAGGTCGAGAGATCGAGACCAACCTGGTCAACATGGTGAAACCCCGTCTCTACTAAAATACAAAAAAATTAGCTGGGCATGGTGGCGCGTGCCTGTAATCCCAGCTACTCAGGAGGCTGAGGCAGGAGAATTGCCTGAACCCAGGAGGCGGAGGTTGCGGTGAGCCGAGATCGCGCCATTGCACTCCAGCCTGGGTGACAAGAGCGAAACTCCGTCTCAAAAAAAAAAAAAAAAAAAAAAGTTGTCTCTGATGTTCTGTTTTTTTCTTTGTTTGTTTTGTTTTGAGACAGTGTCTCACTCTGTCGCCCAGACTGCAGTGCAGTGTCACAATCGGCTCACTGCAACCTTCGCCTCCTGGGCTCAAGAGCTCCTCCCAATTCAGTCTCCCAAGTGGCTGGGATTACAGGCACACACCACCATGCCTGGCTAATTTTCGTATTTGTGGTAGAGATGGGGGTTTCACCAGGTAGGTCTTGAATTCCTGGTCTCAAGTGATCTGCCCACCTCCGCCTCCCAAAGTGCTGGGATTACAGGTGTGAGCCACCGCACCCAGCCTGTTATTTTAATGATTAAAAAGCCAGTTGCTTTAACCTTTGGAATCAAGGCTAGAAAACAACCTTCAGGTGAGGATGCTACAGGTGAGGATGCTACAGGTGCATTTTCTGTGCCTCAGCTTTCCACCTTCTCAGCAGTTCTCTAAGCTCTGAACTATCTTTTTGGTAAATTCCATTTCTGCGAGCTTAGCCAGTTTCATGCTCTGGTTTGCAGCTAAGAACCCTGCCTGCCACAGCCTTGGTCTCAGCATTACGAAGTCAATATTAATTACTCTCTGGTGAGATCACACCCCCATCCTATAAGTGCCAGGTTATTGCAGCAGCTTTGGAGAAGAACATGGTGTACAGGGGAGGAAAAAAGGAAAGGAAAAACAAAACAGCGAAGAAGCAAAACTCCATTTTACTAGGAGAGGAAAGGATTAGCTGATGTGTCAACTTAGGCATGTTATCTCATTGTGTTTTTTTAATGTTTAGAAAATGATGACTGAGATACAATGCAGTTGACATAAACTTTACCATTTCAAAGCATACAATTCCGTGGTGTTTAGCATATTCACAATGCTGTGCTATAATGATAATCAATTTTAGAATATTTTCATTGCCTAAATAAACCCCACACGCCTTAGCCATCACTCTCAGAATCTACGCACTTGTCCTGCCTCTCAAGCTTTGAGGAACCACTAAACTGCCTTTTGCCTCCAGGGATTCTCCTGTCCTAGACATTTTGTATAAATGGAGTCATATGATATGTGGCCTTTTATGACTGGCTCTTTCCTTTAGCATAATTCTCCAAGGCTCACTTGTGTCATGGCATGAATCGGTACTTCATTACTTTTTTTTTTTTTTTTTTTAAGAGAGAGTTTCACTCTGTTGCCCAGGCTGGAGTGCAGTGGCATGATCTCAGCTCACTGCAACCTCTGCCTCCTGGGTTCAAGCAATTCTCCTGCCTCAGCCTCAAGCAATTCTCCTGCCTCAGACTCGAGTAGCTGGGACTACAAGCACCTGCTACCATGCCCGGCTAATTTTTTTTTTTTTTTTTAAACGGAGTCTTGCTCTGTTGCCCAGGCTAGTGTACAATGGTATGATCTCAGCTCACTGCAACCTCTGCCACCCAGGTTCAAGCAATTCTGCCTCAACCTCCCAAGTAGCTGGGACTACCCAGGTTCCCACCACCACAACCAGCTAACTTTTGTATTTTTAGTAGAGACAGGGTTTAACCATATTGTCCAGGCTGATCTTGAACTTCTGACTTTGTGATCCGCCCACCTTGGCCTCCCAAAGTGCTGGGATTACAAGTCATGAGCCACCATGCCTGGCTCTTCATTACTTTTTGTAGCCACATAATACTCCACTGTTTGGATGGACCACATTAAAAAAAAAAATTTAGGCCTGGCGCGGTGGCTCAAGCCTGTAATCCCAGCACTTTGGGAGACCGAGGCGGGTGGATCACGAGGTCGAGAGATCGAGACCATCCTGGTCAACATGGTGAAACCCCATCTCTACTAAAAATACAAAAAATTAGCTGGGCATGGTGGCACATGCCTGTAATCCCAGCTACTCAGGAGGCTGAGGCAGGAGAATTGCCTGAACCCAGGAGGCGGAGGTTGCGGTGAGCCGAGATCGTGCCATTGCACTCCAGCCTGGGTAACAAGAGCGAAACTCCGTCTCAAAAAAAAAAACAAAAACAAAAAAAAACACTTATCCATCGGCTGATGGACATTTGGGTTGTTTTTGCTTTTTGGCTATTGTGAATATGAACAGTGCTGTGCAAGAATTGTGACTTCAGCCGGGCGCGGTGGCTCAAGCCTGTAATCCCAGCACTTTGGGAGGCCGAGGCGGGTGGATCACGAGGTCGAGAGATCGAGACCATCCTGGTCAACATGGTGAAACCCCGTCTCTACTAAAAGTGCAAAAAATTAGCTGGGCATGGTGGCACGTGCCTGTAATCCCAGCTACTAAGGAGGCTGAGGCTGGAGAATTGCTTGAACCCAGGAGGCGGAGGTTGCGGTGAGCCGAGATCGCGCCATTGCACTCCAGCCTGGGTAACAAGAGCGAAACTCCGTCTCAAAAAAAAAAAAAAAAAAAAAAAAAAAGAATTGTGACTTCAGTTTTGTTTGGCTGTAGTGAGCCGCCACATCTGCCCTGAAGGTGTAGAGGCTGCAGATGAGTCTTTCTTACCCTTAGGGACCCCTTCTTCTCTGCATGGTACTCCCACCCTGTGACTGAGGTGTCCTGGGCAGGGGGGCTGCTGCCCAGAGGTGCTCACCCCTCTCCATCACTCATCCTTCCTGGAGCTTCCTAACCTCTGACGACTGTTGGCACAGAGCCCTCAACATTTGTTTTTATTTCGTTCCAGGGACCTGCTCCAATTGGGAAACTGAAGGAGAGCAGATAGGGCAGGTTTCAAACACTCTTGGTTTTCTGGGTTTTTTTTTGAGACAGGGTCTTGCTCTGTCCTCCAGGCTGGAGTAGAGTGGCACAGCCTTAGCTTACTGTATCACTGTAGCCTCAACCTTTGGGCTTAGGTGACCCTCCTGCCTCAGCCCCCCAGATAGCTAGGACTACAGGTATATACCACCATGCCCAGCTAATATTTTTTTATATTTTATTTTTTGTAGGGTTGGCACTTCACTATGTTGCCCAGGCTGATAACTCCTGGGCTTAAGCAATCCTCACACCTTGGCCCCACAAAGTGCTGGGATTATAGGCAAGAGCCACTGTGCCTAGCTCCTCAAACACTTCTTAGTTGGCCTGGGGAGATGAGAATGCATACTGCTTTATTTGATGCAAGGGATGAATGCCAATTTCTAGGAAGCCCATTCTGTGGTGATGATACAAAGTCTCCAAGAACACAAATACCATTATCCAGAGTACCCAGGCCAAGGGCCTGGCCTTTTCTTCTGTATAATCTGCTACCCCGTGTTATGTTAAGCCTGTCTTCTTTTGTAAGTAAAGTCTTGGAAGCTTTCAAAATTAATGAGCATTGCCAACGTGGTGAAACCCCATCTCTACTAAAAATACAAAAATTAGGCTGGGTACAGTGGCTCAGGCCTGTAATCCCAGCACTTTGGGAGGCTGAGGCAGGTGGATCACCTGAGGTCAGGAGTTTGAGACCAGCCTAACCAACCTGGAGAAACTCCATTTCTACTAAAAATACAAAATTAGCTGGACGTGGTGGTGCATGCCTATAATCCCAGCTATTGCGGAGGCTGAGGCAGGAGAATCGATTGAACCTGAGAGGTGGAAGTTGTGGTGAGCCAAGGTCATGCCTTTGCACTCCAGCCTGGGCAACAAGAGTGAAACTCAGTCTCAAAAAAAAAAAAAAAAAAAAAAAATTAGCTGGGCATGGTGGTATATGCCTGTAGTCCCACAGCTACTCAGGAGGCTGAGGCAGGAGAATTTTTTTTTTTTTTTTTTTTTTTTTCTTTTGAGATAGAGTCTTGCTCTGCCTCCCATGCTAGAGTGCAGTGGTACCATCTCGGTTCACGCTCAACCTCCACTTCCTGGGTTCTGGCAATTCTCCTGCCTCAGCCACCCAAGTAGCTGGGATGACAGGTGCCTGACACCATGCTAATTTTTGTGATTTTTATTAGAGACGGGGTTTCACCATTTGGCCAGGCTGGTTTTGGACTCCTGATATCACGATTCTCCCACCTTGCCTCCCAAAGTGCTGGGATTACAGGCATTAGCCATGGTGCCCAGCCAGGATAATCTGTTGAACCCAGGAGGCAAAGGCTGCAGTGAGCTGAGGTCACACCACTGTACTCCAGCCTGAGTGACAGAGCAAGACTCCATCTTAGAAAAAAAAAAAAAAAACAATCAATTTCTCTCTGGCTCCTAGGAAGGATTAATATCTAGGGGAAATCCATGGCCATGCAGAACAGGAACATGTTCTGATAAACACATTGTTAGGTGCTATCAGTGTTGTGTGAACATCACCGAGTACGCTCACACAAACCTAGACAGTATAGCCTACTACACACCGAGGTTATCTGCCATGTAGCGTACGGAATAGCCTATTGCTCCTAGTCTAGAAACCAGGACAGCATGTTACTGTGCTAAATACTCTTTTTTTTTTTTTTTTTTTTTTTTGAGACGGAGTTTCGCTCCTGTTACCCAGGCTGGAGTGCAATGGCATGATCTTGGCTCACCGCAACCTCTGCCTCCTGGGTTCAAGCAATTCTCCTGCCTCAGCCTCCCGAGTAGCGGGGTCTACAGGCGCATGCCACCATGCCCAGCTAATTTTTGTATTTTTAGTAGAGACGGGGTTTCACCTTGTTGACCAGGATGGTCTTGATCTCTTGGCCTCGTGATCCACCCGCCTCAGCCTCCCAAAGTGCTGGGATTATAGGCGTGAGCCACCGTGCCCGGCCTTGTGCTAAATATCTTAGGCAACGATAACACAGTGGTAAGGATTTATGTATCTAAATTTACCTGAACACAGAAAAGGTACAGTGGGCCAGGCATGGTGGCTCACGCCTTTAGTCCCAGCACTTTGGGAGGCCAAGGCAGGTGGATCACTTGAGGTCAGGAGTTTGAGACCAGCCTGGCCATCGTGGCGAAACCCCGTTTCTACAAAAGATACAAAAATTAGCTGGACATGGTAGCACACGCCTGTAATCCCAACTACTTGGGAGGGTGAGGCATGAGAATTGTTTGAACCCAATGCATGGAGGTTGTAGTGAGCTGAGATGGTGCCACTGCATTCCAGCCTGGGTGACAGAGCGAGATGCTGTGAAAAAAAAAGAGAGGAAGAAAAAAGGTACAATAAAAACAGTATCACAATTTTCTGGGATGACAGTCATAGCACATGACATATATATATATATTTCTCTGTCCCATTCCCTCCTCAAACCCCCAGCAACTTGATCTTGGTATAAAAAGTGGCCACAAAAAGCTCAGATACAAGTTGGTGTGGACAAGTTAGGGCTGACCTAACCTTTGAAAAGCAGTACAGCCTGATCCCAAAGGCCTAGTGTATTTTAAAACAAATTTATAATTGTTTCAGAAGAATATTCTAGGCCAGCTTCAGTGGCTCAGACTTGTAAAGTCCAGAGCAGGAGGATCACTTGAAGCCAGGAGTTTAAGACCAGCCTGGGCAACACTGTGAGATCCCATCTCTCAAAAAATGAAGAAGAGAATGTTCTGTTGACAGAGCAGTGCCCCAGTTGCTCAGAAAGTGAAGAGGAAAGGAGATATTCTTTTATTAATTCAGGGTGGTTTTGAGGCCACGCAAAACTGCGGGGCATTTGCTCACAAAGGACTGGGGGTTTCATGAGATAAACCACAGACAACAAAAGTATTTTGGATCCTATAAAGCCCTGTACAAAGTCAGATGTCTCACGGAACTGTAGGGTAAATTCTGTTCCAGCAACCTGCACTGGTTTAGACACTGAATGAGGACACTGGTGACTTTTGACCATATTTATTTTCTTTAGTAATAAACCATGTAACGCTACCTACACAACAGAATCAACAGAAGTATAAATGGCAAATTAGAAGGTTATTTTTTAAAACTCCGTATATATTTTTTCTCTTAGCTTTTTAAAACAAGATTATATAAGAATAACAATATACTGGGCACAGTGGCTCATGCCTGTAATCCCAGCACTTTGGGAGGCCGAAGCGGGCAGATCACGAGGTCAGGAGCTCAAGATCAGCCTGGCCAACATGGTGAAACTCCGTCTCTACTAAAAATACAAAAATTAGCCAGGTATGGTGGTGCATGCCTGTAGTCCCAGCTACTCGGGAGGCTGAGACAGGAGAATTGTTTGAACTGGGGAGACGGAGGCTGTGGTGAGGTGAGATCATACCGCTGCACTCCAGCCTGGGGAACAGAGCTAGACTCTGCCTCAAAAAAAAAAAAAAAGAAAAAGAAAAAAAAAGACTAACACTGTATGGTTGGGTTTGTAACACAGAAAATAAGGGTAATAATAGCACAAAAAAAAGGGGGAATAGTGGAATTAGTGGAATAATTAAAGGAATTAGTGCTATACTAGAAAACAGCATTAATATACTTACTACAAAATATACTTATTACAAAAGAAGGCAGCAAAGAAAGAACAAAAAATGTGACAGGTAGGTGCAGTGGTTCATGTTTTTACATAATCTCAGCGCTTTGGGAGGCGGAGGTAGGCGGATCGCTTGAGTCCAGGAGCTGAAGACTAGCCTGGGAAACATGGAGAGACCTCGTCTCTACACTTAGTTAAAAAAATTAGCTGGGTGTGGTGGCACACATCTGTGGTGCTCACTACTTGGGAGGCTGAGGCGAAGGATTGCTTGAGCTGGGGTTGTCAAAGCTGCAGTGAGCTATGATTGCATCACTGCACTCCAGCCTGGGCGATGTGAGACCCTATCTCAAAAAACAACCCAAAAGAGAAAAAGTGGCATGTAGAAAACAATGTAGCATTTTGCATGTAGCAAAATGGTCGGCGTACATGAACTCCCAACATGCTGGGCCTGGGTGGTTGACACGTTAAATACCTGGCCAACCAAGCAAGACAGCCATCGATCGCCCCATTCTACACCCACAGAAGCAGAACCAGACAGAAGATGATGATGTTTGCACCTGGGTCACATAGTTGACTTGTGGCAGAAGTGGCAGCTCAACTGCTGGCTGTTAGCTGTGCCTTTTGTTTGTGGCTTAACACCACACTGCCTTCATGCCCTCAAAGTTTATTTGTCCAGCTTGTAGTTATTGCATAGGAGGCCAAGTCTTTCTTTTCCTGACCTCAGCCTACCAAAGTGCAGTTTTTTGTTTTTGTTTTTTTTTTTTGGTCTCACTCTATCGCCCAGGCTGGAGTGCAGTGGTACAATGTTGGCTCACTGCAATCTCCCCTTCCCAGGTTCAAGTGATTGTCTTGCCACAGCCTCCCAAGTAGCTGGGATTACAGTAGGTGGTGCAAGCCACCACACCCAGCTAATTTTTTTTTTTTTTTTTTTTTTTTTGAGACGGAGTTTCGCTCTTGTTACCCAGGCTGGAGTGCAATGGCGCCATCTCGGCTCACCGCAACCTCTGCCCCCTGGGTTCAGGTAATTCTCCTGCCTCAGCCTCCTGAGTAGCTGGGATTACAGGCACACACCACCATGCCCAGCTAATTTTTTTGTATTTTAAGTAGAGACGGGGTTTCACCACGTTGACCAGGATGGTCTCGATCTCTTGACCTCGTGATCCACCCGCCTCGGCCTCCCAAAGTGCTGGGATTACAGGTGTGAGCCACCGCGCCCGGCCCAAATTTTTTGTATTTTTAATAGAGCGATGTTTCAACATGTTGGCCAGGCTGGTCTTGAACTCCTGGTCTCATGTAATCTGCCCACCTCGGCTTCCCAGAGTGCTGGGATTACAGGTGTGAGCCACCATGCCTGGTCATGGAGGTCAAGTCTTGATCTGGGCCTACGTGCCATGGGGTACACTTGTTCCTCTCCCTCATGGAAACAATTTGTTCCTGTCATTCTCAAAGCATACTTCAACCTTGACTGACTTCACCTTTTTTAAATCAAAAAATGTACTTAGAGAGGATCTGACATTTAGAGTCAGGGAGGAACACCCATTATTGAACACCCTCCTTGGGTGTGGCATTTTCAGGAACCTACACGTATCTAGTGCAGCCAGCTATCAAAAAACTGGAGAAGAAACAACCCGGGTTATATAACCCACAGTCGGGATTCCAGCACTTTGGGAGGGTAGCCAAGCCTGAGGATCTCCAAGGAGCCAGGGATTCTTGGGCTTGGCTACCCTCCTTCAACTATTTCCTAAACAGCAAGTAACATAACCTTTACTAGTGCCCATAAAAAGAGCTGGGGAGACCTTTGGGGGCCCATGGTGCAGTGAACTCCTAGGGACTTCTTATGCCAGTCTGCATTTGAAGCTGAAATTCTTACCTACTAGCTTCATGACCTCAATGACGTGACTTTTCCAAGTCTTGCTTTTCCCGTCTAACAAAGTGAGTGCAGGTCTGGGAGCGGTGGCTACTTGGGAGGCCAAGGCGGGTGAATCACTTGAGCTCAGGAATTCAAGACCAGCCTGGCCAACATGGTGAGACCCCTGTGTCTACTAAACATATAAAAATTAGCTGGCTGTGGTTGCTCCTGTGCCTGTAATCCCAGCTGCTCAGGAGGCTGAGGCACGAGAATCGCTTAAACCGTGGAGGCAGAGGTTGCAGTGAGCTGAGATTGTACCACTGCTCTCCAGGCTGGGCAACAGAGCAAGAGTATCTCTAAATAAATAAATAAACAAATAAAAGAAAATAATAATAGCTGGGAGCCATAGCTCACACCTGTAATGTAGCACAAGCCTTTAACCCATCACTTTGGGAGGCCGAGGCAGGGGATCACAAGGTCAGAAGTTTGAGACCAGCCTGGCTAACATAGTGAAACCCTGTCTCTACTAAAAATACAAAAATATTTAGCTGGGTGTGGTGGCACACGCCTGTAATCCCAGCTACTTGGGAGGCTGAGGCAAGGAGACTCTCTTGAACCTGGGAGGCTGAGGCTGCAGTGAGCCGAGATCGTGCCACTGCACTCCAGCCTGGGTGACAGGAGACTCCGTCTCAAAATAATAATAATAATAATAATAATAATAATAAAGTGAGTGCAGGCAGTACAGCCCCTTGGCCTCCTAGGGGCTTCGTGTAGGGAGATGGTGCCTGGACACACAGCACTCAATAGATGCAGTAACTAAGATTTATTGAGCACTTACTATGGGCCTGGCACTTACCATCAATTCTGCAGGGTCCAGCCCCGCAGGGTCTACTGGGTATGCTTTTGTGTGCTGAGACAATAGATCGCAGGAAAGACACAAGACCCAGAGATAAGAGAAGAATTCAGCGGGGCTGGGGGACAACTACTGACCAAGGCGCGGAGTCCAGCAGTGGCCCCGAATGCCTGGATGCGCTGATATTTATTGTATACAAGGCATGGGGGACGGGCAAGGAGAGTATGTCATTTGACAGGACTGATAGGGTCAAGCAAATCACGTGCTTACAGTACAGGGAGCCCCTCCCTTTCAGGTAGCCGCTGCAAGGAGGGGAGGCACATACCTCAGCATCTTTCTATGCACCTAACAGAAAGATCAAAAGCTTTTAGGATTCCTCTGTTCTTACTTCTTGCAACTTCTAAGAACTTAAAAAGAGCACGGAGTGGGATAGTGGAACATCAAAGCGGACAAAGATGGTGACCATCAGAGCACAGCACCACAGAGAGGCATTTAAGCCTCTGGATGTTTGCAGCCAGCCAGGCTAATGTCTGGCCTTCTTCAAGAGTAGGGCAGAGTGTCCTCTGAATTCCCCCAGTGAAAAGGGAAACTCCCCTTCACAGCCGGCTAAGTAACAGGCGCCTTCTCAGGCGCTGGTGCTACCTCAAGGCTCTCACCCTCGCCTCCTGATCACTTCTCACAATGTCCCCTCAGTTCCTAATTATATTTCACCGGATTATGCCTATACTATACAACTAAAATGATTCTATGGTATAATACTAAGGCAAAGATTAATAACAGAGAATAATGATTTAATAAGATTGATTATACAATTATGTGATTGTTTCTAAATCTATTTGGTGTCATTGCTATAACTAAGTAATCAGGAAATATATCATTGCCATACTAAGTAATCAGTAAATATATTTGGTATCATTGCTATATCTAAGTACTCAGTTATTTATTATACTGGGACGGACTGCCTTCAGTCTCTTGCCCCGGCACCTGGGCAACTTTCCTCCCACACAATTCAATCATTTTGAAAAAATGTAATCTTTGTTTAGAGACAGGGTCTTGCTCTGTGGACTAGGTTGGAGTGCAGTGGCTAGATCATGGCACACTGCAGCCTCAAACTCCTGGGCTCAAGCAGTCCTCCCGCCTCAGCCCCGCCAAGTGCTGGGACTACAGGTGTGAGCCACTGGGGCTGGGCAATGCCTCTTGAACCCTCAGAACAAACCTGTTAGAGAGGTCCCTCTCACTCTGTTACCCAGGCTGGAGTACATGGCGTGATCTCGGTTCACTGCAACCTCTGCCTCCCGGGTGCAAGCAATTTTCCTGCCTCAGCCTCCCAAGTAGCTGGGATTACAGGCACACACTACCAAGCCTCGCTAATTTTTGTGTTTTTAGTAGAGACCGGGTTTTGCCACGTTGGCCAGGCTGATCTCGAACTCCTGAGCTCAAGTCATTTGCCCGCCTCGGCCTCCCAAAGTGCTGGGATCACAGGATTGAGCCACTGCACCCAGCCGTGTTTTTTCTTTTTCTCCTTCAGTTAAGTGGGGATAAAAAACGGCTCAGGAGGCTGACGCAGGAGAATCGCTTGAACCAGGGAGTCGGAGGCTGCAGTGAGCCCAGAACGCGCCACTGCACTCCAGTCCGGCGACAGAGCGAGACTCTGTCTCAGAAAAAAAAAAAAAAAAAAAAAAAAAGGCACCTACGTGCTTAGGGGCCTTTAGTGAGAACAGTGGACACGACTGCTGTTGTTACGTCTCCTAAAACCCAGAGCGGCTAGCGGAGACTACGGTGGTGCCAAGGCCCACTTGCCCCGGAGGACCTGATCCGCGTACCGCGACGACGTCTGCACAGACTCCCTGTGAGTGGGCGGGGCCTGTGGGACGAGGGCGGGGCCTGTGGGACGAGGGCGGGGCCTGTGGGACGAGGGCGGGGCCTGTGGGACGGGAGCGGGCTGCGGGCGGGGCAAGAATCCGCGCATTAACGTAGGGTGCGGGGCGTGGCCCATTGGGGCGGGGCTTGGGGGGGCAGAGTCGACCTTCGCGCCGACTCCGTGAGCGGTGGGCGGAGCCGCGTGCGCTGGCGTGTTAGCTGGAGCTGCCCCCTCGGCGGCGGCGCGGCTGACGTGGAGCGTTCGGGTTAGCGGGCGCGGCGAAGCTGCGGGATTGGGGAGCGACTGGCCGGGCCGGGCCTTCGGGCCCGAGGCGGCGGCGGCGGCGGTATAAAGCCAGCGACTGGGAGCATGTAATGTCGGAATGCCGAGGCCGCGGCGGCGGCGGCAGCAGCAGCAGCGAGGACGCCGAGGACGAGGGTGGGGGTGGCGGCGGCCCGCCGGGCTCCGACTGCCTCAGCCCGAGCCCGGCCCCGGCCGCAGCGTCCTCGGCTGGCCGGCTCCGTCGCGGGCTGCGCCGCGCCTTCCTCATGGCGTGCCGGCGGCCCGAGCTGCTCTGGTGGGCGGTGGCGCTCGGCTGCGCGCTCCTCTTCGCGGTCAAGTTCACCTGCAGGTGAGGCGGCCCGGACCCCGGGGCCCCGGCGCGGCGCTCTCCCTGCTCTGCCGCCTGGAGCCTGCAGGGCCGGCTGGCAGCGGCCTCCGCCGGGGAAGTCGGGCCTGACCTTGCCCGGGACGGCTGACCCCTCCCGGAGCCTCCGGCCACGGCCTCCCACCTTCCCTTCGCCCCGTCCGGCTCGCGGACATTATGGCGAGGCTTCCGGGTGCAGCCTCGTGCCGCATCGTCCCACTTTCGTGCCGGGGGAGGCGGGTCAGGGGTGCTCCTCACCTGTTGCAGTCTCTAGGTGGGGACCTGTCACTTCTTTTCTGGCTGTAGGACCCTTTTCTGACCGATTTCATTCCCCTTAAGCTTCCTATGCAGTGACCCACAACCGTCTGCGAGTTCCAGACCCCTTTGAGAATTCCCGCACTCAATGATCTAATGATTATTATTTTTTTGAGACGGAGTTCCGCTTTGTCGCCCATGCTGGAGTGCAGTGGCACAATCTCGGCTCACCCCAGCCTCCTCCCGGGTTCAAGGGATTCTCCTACCTCAGCCTCCCGAGTAGCTGGGATTACAGGCAGCCGCCACCACGGCCGGCTAATTTTTATGTATTTAGTAGAGACGGGATTTCACCATGCTGGCCAAGCTGGTCTCGAACTCTTGAGCTCACGTGATTGACCTGCGTCAGCCTCCCACAGTGCTGAAATTACAGGCATGAGCCACCGCGCCTGGCCTCATCTAACGATTATTTATGTGCACCTACTATGTGCTGGACAGTCATCCAGGTGAACTCCTTGTTCCCTTGAGTGACTAGGACAGTGAACAAGTAAACATCATAAATTTTTTAAAAAAAGCTTCAGTGCTAGGCAGGGCATAGAAACAATGGCGGTGAGGAAAGACTTCCTAAGGAAGTAACATCTGAAGCTCATACAAAAAGAAGGGACGAGCACTGGGAAGATCGAGGGGAGAGCGTGTCCAAGGTAGAGCGAACAGCAAATACAGAGGTTCTGAGGCTGGACGGGCTTGGTGTTGATCAAAAGGCCTGACAGTAGGCTGGGGTATAGGGAGTAGGAAAAGGAAAGCTCCTGTTTTGTCTTTTCAGGAATGTACACACATACAAAATTTGCTCTGTATTTCAGGTGTCTTTCTCGGCTCCCATATCCACAGCGGATCTTCTGGGATTCCAATTTTATAAGATCTGTATTGCTACTATGATATCTGTGATTTTACCTCGCAACATTTCTGAGTTTATTTAGCACGATATGTGGCCGATTGTCAAACAGGTGTCAAAGGATTGGGGATTTTAGTGGAAAGATAAATTATGGTAACTCTCAGCATTTTTCCATATGCCACGTACTGTTCTATCAGCAGGGTTTCTCAGTCTTGGCACTGTTGATATTTTGGGTCAGATAGTTCTGTGTTGTGGGTGCGGCCCTGTGCACTATAGGGTGTTTAGCAGCATCCCTGGCCTCTACCCACTAGATACAGGAAGATACCCCATAAGATGTAACAGCCCACAATGGCTTCAGACATTGTTAGATGTCCCTTGGGAGCAAAATTGTCTGCTTGGGAACTACTGTTTACATAAATGCATTTATTCATTTAATACATAGTTGAGAGCCTAGTATGAGTGTTACTTAAGTCTCACAATCCCCATTAAAGTTTGAATATACTGTTATCTTTCCCAGTATACACATGACGGAGTGCAGCCTTGGTGATGTTACAGAACCTGCCCCAAATCACAGCCACCTGTTAAGTGGCTGAGCTGGAACTTGAATCCTTTACTGTCAGGACCTCCTAGATTCTTTTTTTTTTTCCCCTCCCTCCTCGAGATTCTTTTGTTTTTTGAGATGGAGTCTCACTCTTTTGCCCAGTCTAGAGTGCAGTGGCGTGACCTCTGCTCACTGCAACCTCTTCCTCCTGGGTTCAAGCAAGTGATTCTACTGCCTCAGCCTCTGGAGTAGCTGGGGTTACAGGTGCACACCACCATGCCTGGCTAATTTTTTGTATTTTTGGTAGAGATGGGGTTTCATCAAGTTGGCCAGGATGGTCTCGATCTCCTGACCTCATGATCTGCCCTCCTCAGCCTCCCAAAGTGTGTGAGTCACCGCCCCATTGAGGACCTCCTAGATTATTAACGTTGCATTTATTGTTGTCTCTCACAAGGACAGTATACAAAGTATTTTACAAGGTAGAGTGTTAGGAGGTGACATTTGGGTTCAAATTAGGAAGAGAGGTTCCCCCCTCCAGGGATGTGGAGTTAATTTTCAAGGGTTTGTTAAACTGTAGAAATAATGGTTAATGTTTATTCTGAGACAGCATGGCTTAATTGATATAGAAGTCCTTTGAGGCCTGTCCTGGTGGCTCACGTCTATAATCCCAACACTTTGGGAGGCTGAGGTGGGTGGATCATGAGGTCAGGAGATCGAGACCATCCCGGCTAATGTGGTGAAATCTCGTCTCTACTAAAATGCAGGAAAATTAGCCAGGCGCCTGTAGTCCCAGCTACTCAGGAGGGTGAGGCAGGGGAATTGCTTGAACCGGGGTGGCAGAGGATGCCATGAGCCTAGATCGTCCTACTGCACTACAGCCTGGGTGGCTGAGCAAGACTCTGTCTCAAAAAAAAAAAAAAAAAAAAAAAAAAAAAGGGAAGTTCCCTTGAGATTCAGAAGGAAGGAAGAGAGTAAATCCAGTTACTGGAGTAGGCAGAATGAGATCCTTTCTTGCTTCAGGCAAGGAGAGTGAACCAGTAAATGGCTGCTGCTTCATCTCCTTTCTGTGTCACTGGCAAATTTGACAGTCTTTTAATAGATTCATTAATTTCTTTAGGGTCGTCTTTGATTGAATAGTGTCATCATAATGTACTATTGCTGTACAACAGGCTAACATTTCTAGTCCCCTTTTCCTCTTTAACTTTTAAGATCTTTGCTTTAATGAGGAGATAGGCTTAAGGGAGAATAGGATTTTTTTTGAGATGGAGTCTCAATCCTTTGTGCAGGCTGGAGTGCAGTGGCTCGATGTTGGCTCAGCCTCCACTTCCTGGGTTCAGGCAGTTCTCATGCCTCAGCCTCCCAAGTAGGGAGGTTTACATGCACATGCCACCACACCCAGCTAATTTTTGTATTTTTAGTAGAGACTGAGTTTCACATATTGGCCAAGATAGTCTCAATCTCTTGACCTCGTGATCTGCCCACCTTGGCCTCCCGTAGTGCTGGGATTTTGATTGACGGTGTACTTTATTTGGCTCATTTAGGAATGCTTCTGAACATGCAGAGCAAAAATACTGAGTTGCTCTTTATCGTTTCTTTGACTGTCAGACCTACATTTTTTCCTCAGATTGCATTATTTGATGCTTACATTGCAATTTTTTTTTTCTTTTGAGATGGAGTTTTGCTGTTGTTTCCCAAGCTGAAGTGCAATGGCATGATGTCGGCCCACTGCAACTTCCACCTCCTGGGTTCAAGAGATTTTCCTGCCTCAGCCTCCCAAGTAGCTGGGATTACAAGTGTGCACCACCATGCCCAGCTAATTTTGTATTTTTAGTAGAGATGAGATTTCACTATGTTGGTCAGGCTGGTCTTGAACTCCTGACCTGAGGTGATCCACCCACCTCAGTCTCATAAAGTGCTGGGATTATAGGCATCAGCCACCACGCTCGGCCATAGGCAATTTGAATGGTAGAAAAATACTCCAAAGAGCAGAATTTTGGATCTCTTGAAATCTTCCCTTTTTTTTTTTTTTTTTTTTTTTTGCTGCGGTGCCCTTCCCACCTCTTACATGGCTATCTTGTTGTCATTCAGGTCTCAGAGCTTGAATTATAGCACCTCCCAAACCACCATCCCATCAGAGGAGCTACCGTGTCCTTCTGTACATCACCTTGTTAAATTTTCCACATAGCAGTGAGCATTTTGTATATTTTTCTTGTTTATACATTTGATGGTTTTCCTGTCTTCCTCCCCTAGAAAGAGCTCCTCAACAACACACTGCTGCAGCCTTGGTACCTGTGCCAGAAGCACAGTAACAGCTGCTCAGTAAAGAGTTTTTGAATAATTGAGTAAGTAGTTGAGTTTTTCAGGTTATGAAGGCATTCTGTGTAGACTGAAAGCTCTGTGATTGAAGGTTAAAATACTAGTTTGAGTGAATAAATAGGTGACTTACTTCATTGAATACTTCTGCCTGTTTTGGAATTTCATATAAGTGCATGCATAGTACATAGTGCCTGTACTCTTTAGCGCCTTTTTTCACTCAGCATAGTTATCTTGAGACTCATCCAAATTATAGCATGTATGAGTAGGTTTTGTTTTTTGTTTATATTGTGGAGTAACACTTAAGTAAACTGGGGTAAGAACATACCCCAGTTTATCATGTTACCTCATGAGTCATGCCAGCTTTCTTACGCTGACTGTTTACATAGTTTTTCTTTTCCCATCCTTATGCCTTTATCCTGCGTCTTTATATTTAAAATGTATCTCATTTATATAGTGCATAATTGGGTCTTGCTTTATCCTGTCTGGCTGTCTGTTTCTCCTAATTGGGTTGCTTCCTCTTTTTAGTTTTAATGTAATTGTTGATATAGTTAGGTTTAAGTCTACCTTCTTGCTCTTCGTTTTCCATTTGTACCTTCTGGGTTTTGTTCTTTTCTTCTTTCTCCACTTTTTTTTTTTGAGATGGAGTTTTGTTCTCATCTCCCTGGCTGGAGTGTAATGGTGTGATCTTGGCTCACTGCAACCTCTGCCTCCCAGGTTCAAGCAATTCTCGTGTCTCAGACTCCTGATTACAAACGTGAGCCACTGTGCCTTTACTTTCTTTGGGGCTAATCTAATTGTTTTTTAAGGTTTCCATGTTTATATACTCTGTGTATTAGCAAACATGCTATAATGGTTTTATGGTATGCAAGTGCAGATACATGGACAGCTCAGGGTGTTTATTAGGGCCCTTTTACATGGTGGGATGCAGACTGCGTCTAGACCTTTATGTCTTTATTTATTTATTTATTTTTGAGACAGAGTCTCACTCTGTTACCCAGGCTGGAGTGCAATAGTGCATTCTTGGCTCACTGCAACCTCTGCCTCCTGGATTCAAGCGATTCTCCTGCGTCAGCCTCCAGAATACCCGGGGCTACAGGTGTGCCACCATGCCCAGCTAATTTTTGTATTTTTAGTAGAGACAGGGTTTCACCATGTTGGTCAGGCTGGTCTCAAACAGTTGATGTCATGTTCCACCCGCCTTGGCCTCCCGAAGTGCAGAGATTACAGGCGTGAGCCACTGTGCCCTGCTAGACCTTTATGTCTTGATGAGGAAAGTAGTGGCAGATCCATTACTTCTGACCACTTGTTTGTTCAGTGTTCGTTTCTTTTTCCTCCTGATCTCTTTCTTTTCGGAAGCTCAAGTGTTCAGAAAGCCCATTTTCCAGTTAAATAGGTTGTTGCTTTGTTACTCTTCTTCATTAGTTTTAGGATTATGATACATGTATCTGGAGAAATGTATATTATTATTTAATTGTTACTGTTACCAGAATGCCCTGGATAAGTACAAGCCAACTCCAGCTAATAAGCTTAAAAGTTGAGTTGATTGTAAGTATCTCCCATAGAAATCTTATTAGTGATATTGTACATGTTCCCTCACCGTAATTCTGAGCTCGCATCCTGTTGGGTCTAAAGCCCTGGAAATAAGTGGCTTCTGTGGAGAACCAGGCTGCAGAAAAACGAGAATGAAGTCTTTGAGTTCTTGGGGGCAGGAATATAGATTATTCAGAGACATCCTTCTGCTCTCCGTTGCCCTCCCAGCCTATACTTAGGGGACAGAATCTCAGACAATTGTTTCCAGGGTATTATTCATGTTTTGCATTTGCTCAGCTAGAGTTTGCCTTTCTATGGCAGTGATTTTGGGACTCCATTTTCTTATTCAAAAGAGGACTTTTCTTTTAAGCTTCATTCTACTTCCACAGAGCTACTTTTAGAAGAAGGTAAACTAAGCAATCTTTTTTGTGTTTGCTCTTTTCTAGTCGAGCAAAAGATGTGATAATACCAGCAAAACCACCTGTCAGCTTTTTCTCCCCGAGGTCTCCAGTCCTTGACCTCTTCCAGGGGCAGCTGGACTATGCAGAGCACGTGCGCCAGGATTCCGAGGTGGTACTGCTGTTCTTCTATGCCCCCTGGTGTGGGCAGTCCATCGCCGTCAGGGCAGAAATTGAGCAAGCAGCAAGTCGGCTTTCAGACCAGGTAATGCTGACATTCAGCCTAAGAATCAAATGACTGTCAGTCCTTTCTGTAGGGCAGGATGTCCCCACGGAGACACCTTGCCCAACAGGCAGATATTGCTAAGGTAAACTCCGGGAGTCCTTTCTAAATCACAGCGCCTTCTGTAAAGCAGCAGAAAGGATTTCCAATTGTGGTGATTGTAGTCAGAGGCAAGTGTGGGAGCAGATTCTACACCTCATAACGCCGGCCAGTGCTCATCCTGGGGTGCTATATTGTTTGGTTTCAGCATTGAAAATGGTAGAGGGACTAAAAATCCTAGTTCTTGCATATCCATTTGATACTTGCTGGTTAGGTATTTTAGGGAAGAAAATTTATGTATGATATGACTGCCTTGTAACAAGGCTGACCTTTTAAATATGTGGACCAGAACTATATTCAACAGATAAGGAATGCCACCTTTGGGCTAGGTAAGAAGGAAATATACACAGATAAGTCACCTGTTATGGCAGTGGTTTTCAGCCCAGTGGATCCCAGTTGTGCTTTTGAAAATAAGTACTGTATGATGTCCCCCTTTCTTCCTGAAAAGGAATTCATAGATGATACAATTTCTTATACATGTAATTTGAAAATAATCTAATGCACTGATTGTAACATAAAGGTGGGGGGAAGAAGTAATTTGTAACTAAATGGTATTTATTTTAGTATATAAGTGCACAGGTCCAGATATCTTTATGTAGAACCACTGTGTAGACTGATAGAGGTATGATATATTGGTGACTTATATGTCACAGGGACATTGCTCTTAGTAGTTGATTATCCTAAATGGTGAACCATTCTTGATAAAATCCTGAACCACACAAAGCCCTTTCTGCTCTCAGTTTATACAGAAGTTGCATTCCTGAAAAATTCAGTGAACACAGAAAGGATGCTTTAGAGTCACATGTAAACTGCAACTTGGTTCTAGGCTTGGATAATAACAGTTTTTTCCCAACATCAGTGTTTGGCAGGCATTTTGAACTACCCTGGAATGCTGTGGATGACTCTTCCTTGTGCAAAGCTGTTGTGAGTGTAGCAGGACATCTACCAGCGCCCCTGCCCTACCTATGCACTGTAGCTTCCCCCAGTCATTGCAGCAAGCAAAAAGCATCCCACAGATTTCTAAGACGCTCCTGCTCAGAAATGCTGATCTGAAGTAATGTGTATAGGCAGCTGAGTTCCAGAAGTTCATATGGAACTCTCAGTTGGTTTTTCTTAGAAACAGTGTTATAAATGGTGGCTAGGCTTCCTGCCCAGCCCAGCAAAGGCGTTTTAACCATTACATCCCTGAAAGTGGTACCAAGTACTGCTTAAATACAACTTTCCATTCCTAATAATGTTAATTCGGAGAGCAGGATTGGGAGGAAGTGCTGTGGACCCATGGAATTTATCTATTCCCTATTTATCTTTCCCCCACCCCCCACCCCAAAATGGATAATAGTATCCAAGCTGGCAGATACTTCCAGGGAGGAAACAGGAACTCTCAGGAGCAAGTGGGAGGCAAGCAGTATGTGAGCATAAAGTAAATCACCAGTTTGTCATTATCTGAGCCTTTTGAATTTAGAGAACAAAGTTCACCTTCCCCATGTTGGACACAAGAGGGAAATCTATTGTGTTTTATTAATAAGTGTAAATTAGCTACCTTACTGTCAACCTGAGCAGTATGTCCTTCTGTGTGATGGTATTATTATACTATTAATAATGGTATTTTGGTGTGTCAGGCCCTGTGCTAATTCCCAACCACTTTGCAAGCTGATGCTGTTAGCCCTATTTTTCTGAAGCAGGACCTCAGGCTTAAGAGGGTGAAGCAGTTTGTTTACAATTACATAATGATAAGTGGTGGGGGTTATAGTGTAATCCAGTGACTGCTGCTGCTTTAAAAAAAAAAATTTTCAGCTCCTTCCAGATGAAGATCTTATTATTCCATGTACTCAGTAGGGAAAGAAGTAGGTTTATTTTTGGAAACACAACAAAAATTTTTTGAATTGTATTGCATGGTATAAGATTGGTAAACATGGTCCAAGTCCTGGCTGGACATCATAGGTAAGAGAATGTCTTTCTTTTCTGTTTTACTGGTAAATGATGATCTTTGAAAACTTGAGACAGTTTTTTTCATACTTTCTGTGAGAGAGGAGGAGTTCCATTTTTAAATTTCATCTTTTAAATGTTGGTAATTTTCAGTTGTTATTCATAGTCATTCGAAAATCTTTTTTTGGCCCTGCAGGTGTTGTTTGTGGCAATTAACTGTTGGTGGAACCAGGGGAAATGTAGAAAACAGAAACACTTCTTTTATTTTCCTGTAATATATTTATATCATCGGAGGTAAGAACTTTTTAAATAGTGTTTCTTATTCCAGTTGGGTTTGTCAGTTTATAAATGAATTTGCGTTTTTTCTATATTAAAGTATTAGATACTCACTATAGAAAATTCAGATAATACAGATAAGCTAAAAAAAAAAAAAAAAAAAAAAACACTGGATAATCTGCCCCACTTTTTAAAGCTAAACATGTGATTAGACAGTAATACTGTTTCCTAAACTGCTTTTCTCACTTTTTTGAACATCTTTTCATGTCATTACACATTTTACAGCATTGATTTTAAAAGTACCAATTACTTCAATGTATTGCTGTACATTTCAGATATTTTAAGAGTGTTTTGTAATGTAAAAATACACCAAATTTCTTATCCTTTCACCTGGAGGCATAGCAGAGTCCAGAGAGTATCTTACCATCTTTTCTAATGGGAAGAAAATTACTACAGGTACACAGTCCCATGCCCACAATTATAAAGTCACAAAGGGGGCTAAAAACTGAAAGAGTCTTATTTTAATTTTTTTTCTTTTTTTGAGACAGAGTTTCGTTCTTGTTGCCCAGGCTGGAGTGCAGTGGTGCAAACTTGGCCCACTGCAGCCTCCATCTCTGGGTTCTAGCAATTGTCCTGCCTCATCCTCCCAAGTAGCTCGGATTATGGGTGCCTGCCACTATGCCTAGCTACTGTTTTTTGGTAGAGATGGAGTTTCGCCGTGTTGGCCAGGCTGGTCTCGAACTCCTGACCTCAGGTGAGACCCACTGATCTTGGCCTCCCAAAGTGCTGGTATTATAAACGTGAGCCACCGTGCCTGGCCAGGAGTTTTATAAATTTTGTCTCTAGTTGCATTCACCTGGCTTCAGGTAACAAGAGATATCTTTGGTCTGTATCCCACTTAAGTTTCCTCTTTAGTCATTTTGCTGCAGAAATAATTTGTGTTTGATTGTGGGGTACAGTCTAGACCCAGCTGTGAATGATAAGTGATGTCTAAAAATCTGACTTGAAGGGTTTTGGAGATGGGAGATAGGACCTTGGACTTTGTTCAGGGTGATTGGCTAGAAGGTTGTTGAAGGTAAAATGGGTAAAGGAGATTTGATTAGTAGTGAGGTTTATTTTTTCCCTCTCTCTAAACTTCCTGGGCCATAGTCAGTGGGGATTTATAGCAAACATCAACGAACAATGATTTGTGGGTTCTCTGTCACATTCCATCCCATTTCCGTGTCTGTAACATAAACTGTCATCTGGAACATAGTGTTGACTCCCAAGAACTATTAGGTAGTATTTGGGCAGAAATACACTTTCCTACCTGATCTCTACACCCGCATTTTCCTCTGATATTAGATGTTTGTATTTTAATGTTTGTAGTAACAAGCCAGTTTTTGCTTAGGGACCACTAAGACCATTTTCAGATTTCTTCCCCACTGTTTGGCCAGTAATTTGGAGGTTCTGCCTTTACATGGAAGGTTCAAGTACAGGTTTTTTCGAATACAGGAGTACTTTCTCAGAGTTACTCTTACCGTTTTAAAGGAAAGTGTAAGGTGGTGTGCTTACTCTGTGCTCTGTAACGGGATGATGAGCTTGCCCTGCTGAGGTCCTTGCATTTCTTTTTGGCTTTGAAAAAGGGCATGGAAACCTAGTGGGAGTATAGTCCCTTTCGAGCTGCTCAGAGGTGAACTTAATGTGATGTGACATTGAAATCAGAAGAGTTTCATGGAATTGAGTATAAATGTCATTTTGGGGTATGTGGGTATACAGTATTGTCATATATATACACTATTTGTTTGCTTAGCTTTTGCAGAAAGATTGAAGGGAACTTAGAGGAACTTTAGAAACATGTCTAACCTTCTTATTTTACAGATGAGGAATTTGAGGTTGGTACGCACCTTGAAATGCCTGTTTCCACACCCCTGTCTTTGTGTTGTTTTTACAAGTCACTTAGGACCCTTGTATCACCACACCAGGAACACTCAGCAAAGCCTGTTTACCTGAGTGGTTGAGGTTCCAGATTGGTAGCTCCTTTTTACTGAACAAAATAAGTTAGATATTTTTTTGATTTCTTCCTTTAGATTAAAAATTATTGCTGCTTGATGGGGGCTGGTGATGGTGGTGATAATTTTCAAACTGAACTAATTTGTAGTAAGTCTTGATTTCATAGAATTCTTAACTGTCTCCCAGCTGTACATGTAGAGAATGCTGTTTTTCACCTTTTTCATGCTAATATTCCTTTGACATCATTCTGCAGTGCACATTGAAGAATTGTGTTTTTCTCATCATAGTGTGTGTGTGTATGTGTGTGGATTCTGTGACCATGTATTATAGTATTATCACAGCCTTTATAAAATTCTTCACTGTGCTCTATTGTTGCTGTTAACAGTAAGCTTAATATCAATTTCTGTGTAGAGAACGGTTATACAGTTGTTGAATTTCACCATAACCACCCCCCACCCCTGCCACTTACCATCCAGTTATATTTGGGCAGTGTCTGTATTGTCTAAGATTGAAGAGAGGTACATGAGAATTCTGATTAGCTTAGGAATGGTGATGGTATTACTTAGCAGCACTGAATCAAATTCTGTGTGTCCCCAGGCACGACTGGAGGGGAAAGGAAAAAAGATCATTTATACAGGTCACTGACTTCAGCCCTTCACATAATTTGTTTTTGTAATAAAGCTTCAAATAGGTTTAAGGTTCATTCAGTGATCCTTTGTCTGCCTGTCTACTTTCTAGTGGGTCAAGGGCTAACTGCTCAACCTGTTCCTTACCTCACAGTGACTAGTAGAAGGAAAGTCTGCCTGTTTACATTGAGTTCTGTAGTGAAATCCTGGAATCCTTTAGCATGTGGTCAGTTTCCAGGGTTGTCTTTTTGTCTTGTTTTGTTTTTAAAAGAAATATTGTGGGAATTAATTTTTTGTTCAGAGACTAGAATGAATGTTCTTTGTTTGACAATTCAGTTTGCAGTTGAATTCAAGATCATAGAAGGGTAGGGGCTGCTTGCGCCTGTCCTCACCTAAAATGCTTATTCTGAATTATCTGGTCACCTCCTGAGCTGTGACTTGGTTGGATCCCAAAGCAAGACATTTTCTTTTTGTGGTGGTGATGATTTTAGTTATACATTACAGGCTTAATGCATGGTGTATTATTTTTATTATTTTTATGTTTATTTTTTGGTACTAGTTTTGGACCAATCGAATACAAAGGCCCCATGAGTGCTGTTTACATTGAGAAGTTTGTCCGCCGGGTGATGAAACCACTTCTCTACATCCCATCTCAATCAGAATTACTAGATTTTCTCTCAAACTACGAGGTACTTGTCTTTCATATCTCCTCCTCCATACTCAGGGCCTTTTACTGGGTTGTTATAGATTGTTTGTATTAAAGGGGTTTAAGAAAATACCTCCTGAACTGTGGCAATTAAAAGGTCATGTGGTAGATCCACCCCAGTTAAATGCTTTTTGAGATACTGATTATGATTGCTTGTCCAAGGAAGTTTTAAGAGAATAGAGTACTTGAAAAATCTTGTCTGTTTTTTGTTAGGAAATTTTCAACAAATGTTCATCTTGCCTCACAGTTAACTTAGAGTAGATGAGAATTAACTTACAATTTATGTGCAGCTGCAAATTTCTGAGTATTTAACACTTCTCATAGCATTGTACTATGAGATACCTGGTTTTTCTTGTCAGTTGTAGTTTGTTTTTTTTTGAAAACTGGACATATGTTCCTTTCTGTATTATGAAGTCTATAACTATTTCAAGGTCTTATTTACAGAAAGTTGTCTCACTTTCCTAATGCAGCTTCTTTCCTGCTTTCCTGTTGCCAACTTCAACCCCTGATAAATTATTTTCATAGTATTAATTTTTTTTTTTTTTTTTTTTTTTTTTTTTTGAGGCAGAGTCTTGCTTTGACTCCTAGGCTGGAGTGTGATCTCAGCTCACTGCAACCTCTACCTCTCATGCCTCAGCCACCCAAGTAGTTGGGATTGCGGGCATGCACCACCACACCCAGCTAATTTTTGTATTTTTTACAACTATTAGCAGATTCCCCAAGCAGCAGTATGAATATCTAGTTATCCTGCTTATAGTTATTAGCTATGCATCAGAGTAAATATTCCTTAATGACATAGATAGCAAATGGACTTCTGTGCACCTTCCAGGCCTGTCTCTTATTTTCCCTGGGCAGGCTGGTGGGTGAGGGCTATATTAGGAGGCAGGGTACCGGGGCCTGATCCCTTTGGCACACTCACTGGGTCTGTGATTTGGGATGGGTTACTCACTTCCTGGGCATCAGGGGCCTGGGCCAGGGTATCCTTGAGATTCCTTCTAGAGGTAAAGTTGTGATAAGGGGGTTTTGACATAGATTTGCAATGGGTTACAGCCAGAGCCACTGGAGATGGTACAGCAAAATGATGAAGAATCAGGAGTCAGACAGACCAGCTTTTAGCAGTACTCTGTTTTATTTATTTATTTTGAGACAGAATCTTGCTCTGTTGCCCACGCTGGAGTGTAGTGGCATGATCTCGGCCCACTGCAACCTCCGCCTCTTGGGTTCAAGTGATTCTTAATCTGCCTCAGCCTCCCTAGCAGCTGGGATTACAGGCATGCACCATCACACCTGGCTAGTTTTTTTATTTTTTATCTTTTTTTTGAGATGGAGTCTCTGTTGCCTGGGCTGGAGTGCAGTGGCATCATCTCAGCTCACTGTGACCTTTGCCTCCCGGGTTCAAGCAGTTCTCCTGCCTCAGTCTCCCAAGTAGCTGGGATTACAGGTGCATGCCACCATGCCTGGCTAATTTTTTGTATTTTTAGTAGAGACGGGGTTTCACTGTGTTGTCAAGGCTGGTCTTGAGCTCCCGACCTCATGATCCGCCCACCTCGGCCTCCCAAAGTGCTGGGATTATAGGTGTGAGCCACCGCGCCTGGCAGTTTTTCTATTTTCAGTAGAGATGGGGTTTCTCCATGTTGGCCAGGCTGGATTATTTTATTTAATTCTTTTGAGACAGGGCTTCACTCTTGTCACCCAGGCTGGAGTGCAGTGGGGGGATCTTGGCTCAAGTGATCCTCCTGCCTCCTCAAGCAAAATTCCTGCCTTGTGGGCATTTTGAACCAAAGTGCTGGGATCACAGGCGTGAGCCACCATGCCCAGCCCAGCAGTACTTTAAAAGACTATGCTCTAAGTATTGACCTGGAGTTCACATTAAACTCAATTATCTCCTGATGACATTACTGCAGATGACATTTAAAACTTTACATTAAAGTTTTTTGGCAGCCCACTTAGAGTTATGTACAACGGTGATGAAACTGGACTGCCTTTAAAATGGAAACCGCAAGAGTGCCACCAAGATGGAGTCCCTAGATCACTTCTGTCAGCCTTTAAAATGACTTCCTCCCAAAAGCTCTGGCTAGCTTTTATCCGGTTAGTATCATCTTTGGCTGGGCTTCTCACTGACATGAGATTGTCTTATTGGCAAGAGATAGATAGTACTTTATTAATTGTGAAACAACTCATTAGTCAAGCCCAGCATGACACTTGTGAAACCGTTTGTCTTGCAAAATATACCAAATAGCCCAGCATAGAAAATGTGACAGTTTCACACACAGTTTGTAAGATAACATACAGAATTCTCGATCCGGAAATGAAACCACTGTCATGGTTTTGACGTTTGAATGATGAGGAAAGGTAAAGGAATTTTTGGAGTCTGAAGTAAGCTTTTCAATATTCTGCTAAGTTAGGGTTTCCCAACCTTAGCACAGTTGACATGGGAGGTCAGATAATTCTGTGTTTTGGGGGGCTGTTCTGTGCTTTGCAGGATATTTAGCAGTATCCCTGGCCTCTACCCACTAGATGTTGGTAGGACCCTATTCTCCCCTCAGTTGTGACAACCAAAAATATCTGCAGACCTTGCCAAATACCCCTTAGGGGGCAAATTCCTCCAGTTAAGAACTACTGCTCTGAATAATTGAGTTTTCTCAATTAAGGTCTCAAGAGGAAAAGCACATCTTTTTTCATGTAGCTCTCAGAAGGCCTTAATCTAATTGTTCAAAGTTTATCTGCTTATAATGGTGGCAGTAGAGAGATGAAAATTAAACAGTGCCTTGACTACAGAATGCTGGAAAATTATTTGGGGGGAATTCTAGCTAGGAGTGAGTTAGACTGTCATTATTAGAGCTGTCTCTGATACTCAGCTTTTTACTCATGCTCCTTACTTTTTCTTAAAAAACAAACCCTACATAGCTTAAATATGTGAAGGAGCTTGCTAAAGATACCTTACTATGAAAAATACTTTTTTGATCAAGAGCCTTATCTCAGTTTATATTTTTTATTAATATGGATTTCAGTATCAAGTGTGTTTAAGTGTATCAAAATTGGGTCAAAATAATGAATGTTTTCATGGCACTTCTGAGGTATGACATAATGGCAGATTTCTTTCTTTCTTTTTTTTTTTTTTTGCATGACTTAATGTCTGTAGATGTGTTTGTAACTCTTGTAGGAGTGTGTGTGATAATTTCCCCCTCGCTTAAAAAAAAAATTTCTTGTGTGGGATCTGGATTTTAAAGAAGGAAAAAAAAAAAAGAAAACATATTGATTAACTATAAATTTGTCTCTAATCCAGACATTTCTGAGCATTTTGGACCATTATAAAATTGCATACTGAGCATTCCTTACTTGGGAAGTGATGATATCCTGAAATAAGTGATATTCCCTATTGACATAAACTCTTTTTTTGAGACAGAGTCTCGCTCTGTTTCCCAGGCTGGAGTGTGATGGTGCGATCTCAGCTCTCTGCAACCTCCAACTGCTGGGTTTAAGCAATTCTTGTGCCTCAGCCTCTTGGGTAGCTGGGAATACAGTCATGTGCCACCACACCTGGCTGTTTTTTGTATTTTTAGTAGAGACAAAGTTTGACCTTGTTGACCAGGCCAGTCTTGAACTCCTAGCCTCAAGCAGTCTGCCCACCTCAGCCTCCCAGAATGCTGGGATTACAGGTGTGAACCACTGTGTCTGGCTGACATAAGCTTTTATTATATGTATATGAAACTCTATTCATATATGATTATTCTATTGCTATAAAAAGGAATGTTGTAATTGTATCTTGGTTTTAATTTTTGTAAGTCCTATAGTTGAATCCTTTCAAAGGCCCATTTAGATGATTTGATACTGAATTACTTAGAAGAGTGGAAGTTTTTAACCAATGGAAAATATTTTATTTGGCTTAGATATCTCAAACTAACAATATCAGATTGCTAATCATTAACCATGGTGTATGTTTGTAAAGTATGACTCTAAGAGGCCCAGTGAGGAGCCTCACACCTGCAATCCTAGCACTTTCAGAGACCAAGGTGGGAGGATTGCTTGAAGCCAGGAATTCAGCTTGGACAACAAAATGAGACCCTGTCTCCATAACAAAATGTGAAAAATTAGCCAGGTGTGGTGGCACATGCCTGTAGTCCCAGCTACTTGGGAGGCTGAAGCTGGAGGATTTGCTAGAGTCCAGGAGTTTGGGATTACAATCAACTGTGATGGCACCACTGCACTCCAGCCTGGGCGACAGAGTGAGACCCTGTCTCAAGACAAAACAGAGAAAAGACTGAGCCCAGAAACAATTTCTGGGACAACAGTTTTGCCTTTACTTAAAACATCACAGAAAGACATTAAAGGGTGAATACTAAAAATTCTTAACTTTGTAAACTGAAATACTTTAGTTGTTATTAGCAAAGAAATTTGTAAATGATCAGGCGCGGTGGCTCACGCCTGTAATCCCAGCTCTTTGGGAGGCTCAGGTGGGCGGATCATGAGGTCAAGAGATTGAGACCATCCTGGCCAACATGGTGAAATCCTGTCTCTACTAAAAATAGAAAAATTACTTGGTCATGTTGGCACATGCCTGTAGTCCCAGCTACTCAGGAGGCTGAGGTAGGAGAATGGCTTGAACCCAGGAGGCGGAGGTTGCAGTGAGCTGAGATTGAGCCACTGGACTCCAGCCTGGGGGACAGAGCAAGATTCTGTCTCAAAAAAAAAAAAAAAAAAAAAAGGAAATAATGCGTAAACTGCATTTGTCAAGTCCTCTTTAGTTTTCAAGTGCTTGTTTCTGATGTTTCTAATAGCCGTATGAGGTAGATGGAAATTGTAGATCCTTCAAACAGATTGAGAAGCTAAGGTACAGGGAGGCTGTGATTTACCTCTGTGGAGGCTGGACGATTGCCCTGCCTTGTTGCTCAACAAATTCTTGTCTGTCATGTTTTTCCTCAAAAAACTATGTAAGGTGCCCGAGTTGAAACTTTAATATCTACCTAGAGGTTACAACTTCAAATACTTAACTATTTAATGTCATTTTTTGAACCTTTTTTCTTTCATCATAGAAAATTTTGAAGGTGTTGGCTCCTTAATTTGGCTGTAACTTTTTTTTTACTTAAAAGAATAAATATGTATAAAGGATGATGCCATAGCTCTTAAGCACCCAATTTCCTGTTACTAATTGGGTCATTAACATTTATTCTGCATAACTGGGATTATTCTGTGTATGATAGTGAAAATACTGAGGCAGGGTAAGGTCTAGAATTTTCTTCCCAGGTAAGCAGTACAATGATACTTACCTTATAAATAATGAATGTAGCTAAAAACTGAAATGAACTTGCCAGGGGATCCCATAAAGCGAGATTAAGAGCTCTATGTCATTTCCTTGCAAACCATGTTAATAAATTTTACTGACTTCAGTTATTCCAATTGTGGAATCCCTCTTCCCTGAAGCTTCTTTCTGCCAATTTAAATACAGATAGGAAAATGAAGTTGATTACTGTGGACTAACAGAACCAGTGTCATTTTTATTTTAATTTTGTAGAGATCAGGTCTTGCCATGTTGCCCAGGCTAGTCTTGAACTTCTGAGGTCAGATGATCCATCTCAGCCCCTAAAAGTGCTGGGATTACAGACATATGCCACCACACCTGGCCAGTGTCATTTTTCTTTTCAGTGGACATTAAGTTGATTGGAAAGGGAAAAGGAGTGAGCAATGGTAATTTAATTTTCATTGACTAGTTTTTTGGCTTCTCTAATTTCAGTATTGTTTGGACATCATTTGTCTTAAGTATTGGTAGCTTCTATGTCAATAGTACTTGCTTCTTATTTATTTATTTGTTTTTTTGGGACAGAGTCTCGCTGTGTTGCCCAGGCTGGAGTACAGTGGTGCATTCTCCGCTTACTGTAACCCCTACCTCCCAGGTTCAAGTTATCGGCCACCATGCCTGGTCAATTTTTGAATTTTTAGTAGAGACGGTTTCACCAGGTTGGCCAGGCTGGTGTCAAACTCCTGGTCTCAAGTGATCTGCTTGCCTCAGCCTCCCAAAGTGCTGGGATTACAGGCGTGAGCCACTGCATCTGACGCCTTTTTTTTTTTATTTTCTGAAGTACTTGACAGATTTGGTTTGACTTGTACCTTATAATTTACTCACCAAATGCTAATATTATTATTGTTTCAAATGCTTATCTTCTATCTGCAGACAAAATATTTTAAGAATCTTTTTGTGAATTTCTGTATCCATTTAATAACACTTATTTAGCATACACTCATTCATTTATTTCTACCAACTTGGTAAACAAAATTGTTTTACATTTAAGTGGGATGGGAAAAGGCTTGTGAATCTTTCAGGGGGAAGAAGAGAGTTAAGTAAAATTACCAGGTGACAGAAAACCAGAGCATTTTGGGCAAAATTGTAGAATGACTGGCACCCAACATCGTCACATTGTTTGTAAAATTCTACTCTGAATGTTGAGCACATAGGTACTGTTTGTTAGTTCATAGTTTTGCATTTTTTTTGTTTTGTTTTTTGAGACAAAGTCTCACCCTGTTGCCCAGGCTGGAGTGCAGCAGCACAATCTTACCTTACTGCAACCTCCACCTCCCTGGTTCAAGCAATTTTTGTGCCTCAGCCTCCTGGCTAATTTTTGTATTTTTAACAGAGATGGGGGTTTCACCATGTTGGCCAGGCTGGTCTTGAACTCCTGACCTCAAGTGGTCCACCTGCCTCGGCCTCCCAAAGTGCTGGGATTACAGGCATGAGCCACTGCGCCTGGCCTCAATTCATACTTTTATAACACTGTAAATAGTTTTACATTTTCTAGGTGTGAGTTAACATTGGTACAAAAACATTTCAAGTACCATTGAACAAAAACACACCAGGCCAGGCTTGGTGGCTCTCGCTTGTAATCCCATCACTTCGGGAGGCTGAGGTGGGTAGATCACTTGAGGCCAGGAGTTCAAGACCAGCCTGGCCAACATGGTGAAACCTGTCTCTACTAAAAATACAAAAAAAAAAAAAAAAAAAATTAGCGAGGCGTGGGAGGGTGAGACAGGAGAATTGCTTGAACCAGGGAGGCAGAGGTTGCATTGAGCTGAGATCACGCCATTGCAGTCTGGGCAATGAGAGCAAAACTCAAAAAAACAAAACAAAACAAAACAAAAAAAAACCCCCAAAAACCGAAACACACCAAGGTAACTATTTTCACGGCCACTAGAGGGTGTGTGCACCATTTGCTGAAATTACTACTATTCTGCAAATGATGTCTGCTGAGGGAAGAAATTACTTTATGTAAATGAGGATTTGCTGGCCTTCTGTGAATAGCCTGTTTTCAACTCTTCATTATGATAGGTCCTGCACTTATTGTACCTTATTGGATGGAATTGAAATACACAAACTGGGTCAAGTTATAATCTGGCACTCATTGTGTGTTATTTTTTGCTAAATTGTAAACTTGATGAAGGAGCCTTGTATTTTCCTTTATCCGCATTCATTTGTTGGTTAACAAATAATTATTGTGTGCCTGCTCTGGGCTGGGCACTCTCTGAGCTGGGGGAATGTAGTGATGAGCAAGAGAGAGGCTTTGTTTCATGGAGTTAAAATGGAAATAGACAACAGGAAAACAGCGTTTACTGGGTTGGTATCCTCCCAAAACTCAAGTCTGTGTGGAACTTCAGAATGTGGGTTTATTTAGGGTGGGTCCTCAATCCAGTGGCTGGTATCTTGATGAGAAGAGGAGAGGACACAAACATAGGGAAGAAGGCCATATGAAGACAGAGGCAGAGATGAGAGTGGTGCAGCCTCAAACTAAGAAACACCCAGAGCCACCAGAAGCTAGGAAGAGGCAAAGAAAGACTCTCCCCTCCAGCCTTCAGAGAACATGACTCTCCTCATACCTTGATTTTGAACTTCTGATCACCAGAACGGGGAGAGAATGAATTCTGTTGTTTTAAGCCGCCCATTTTGCGGTCACTTATCACAGCAACCCTAGGAAACTCTAATGCACGGATAATTTCAGAAAAATCACAAAGATTGATGTGATAGAATTGAGGGCTGGGAGAAAGGCACAGCTGTTTTAGAAGACACGGTCTTTTGAGGAAATGAGATTTGAGCAAAAACATAACGTAAAGCCTATATGATGTGACGCATCCCTAGAAGATTGGAGAAGGTGCTCCAGGAGGTGGGAACAGTAAGTGTAAAGACCCTGAGGAAGTATAAAGACCCCAGGACAAGGACAGAACTGGTGGGGCCAGAGGAGAGGAAGAAGGGGTAGGAGATGAGGTGGCAGAGGGGTCTTGATCGTCTGACCTGATGATACCTTTGGTTGTCGGTTCAGTGAAGGGAAGAGGATCACTGATAGTGGAGCTCCTGTGGCTGCTTACCTAGTAGCTATCTAAGCATCTGGGAGAGGGCTAATAGAAACACCAGCTGCAGGCTGGGCACCGTAGCTCATGCCTATAATCTCAGCACTTTGGGAGGCTGAGGCGGGCAGATCACTTGAGATCAGGAGTTTAAGACCAACCTGGCCAACATGGTGAAACCGCATCTCTACTAAAAATACAAAAATTAGCCAGGCTTGGTGGTACGTGCCTGTAATCCCAGCTACTGGGGAGGCTGAGGCAGAAGAATTGCTTGAAACTGGGAGGTGGAGGTTGTAGTGAGCCAAGATCATGACACTGTACTCCAGCCTGGGCAACATAGCAAGACTCTGTTTCTTTTCTTTTCTTTTTTTTTTTTTTGAGATGGAATCTTGCTCTGTTCCCCCGACTGGAGTGCAGGGGCATGATCTCAGCTCCTTGCAACCTCTTTTCCCTGGGTTCAGGGGATTCTTTTGCCTCAGCCTCCCAAGCATCTGGGACTACAGATATGTACTACCATACCAGGATAATTTTCGTATTTTTTAGTAGAAACAGGGTTTCATCATGTTAACCAGGCTGGTCTCAGACTCCTGATCTCAGATGATGCTCCTGCCTCGGTCTCCCAAATTTCTGGGATTATAAGCATTAGCCACTGTGCTAGGCCTAGATGTTAGGTTTTTGTCAGAATGAAAACCAATGGATTCATTTACTGTTGAATCTTAGAACAAGCCAGTGGTTTAGATTGGAAAGATAGTATATTCCACTACAGATCAGAAGTTTCCTCTTTTATGTAACATAACTGATTTTAAACTTTACCAACAGATTAAATTTCCACCCTAACTTATGGATGCAATTTTGTTCCAATGATCAAGTTCGCTTCCACAATGACTTACTAATATAGAGTGTGGTGCTGAGTGTTTTTGGGCTCAAAAGGATTCTTTTCATTTGCCTAGTGCTTTATGGTTCATGAGGCCTGCTCTTCAGTTAACACTGTGAAAATTGTTCCTGTTTCCACATCAGGCAACCGAGGCTTCATATTGAAGGTTTCACCCAAGGCTGTTCTTTCAGCCACTAGATCTAAGAGTTCCACTTAGGTCTTCTGACTCCAAGTTCAACGCTCTTTCCTCAGGGATCTCACAGTTTGACTTTTTTTTTTTTTTTTTTTTTTTTTTTTTTTTTTTTTTTTTTGAGACGGAGTTTCGCTCTTGTTGCCCAGGCTGGAGTGCAATGGCGCGATCTCGGCTCACCGCAACCTCTGCCTCCTGGGTTCAGGCAATTCTCCTGCCTCAGCCTCCTGAGTAGCTGGGATTACAGGCACGCGCCACCATGCCCAGCTAATTTTTGTATTTTTAGTAGAGACGGGGTTTCACCATGTTGACCAGGATGGTCTCGATCTCTTGACCTCGTGATCCACCCGCCTCGGCCTCCCAAAGTGCTGGGATTACAGGCTTGAGCCACCGCGCCCGGCCACAGTTTGACTTTTAAGGCAGATATGATTGTTACAGAACAAAATCTGACTGAATGAGTGCCATAGCGCCTTCAAAGAAGGAAGAACATATCTGGTAGAGGACGGTTAATTGGTTTCACAGAATGAGGGGGCATTCTATGCCCAGCTTAGAGAAGTAGAATGAACTGGTGGAAATGAGTGTGTAGGACAGAAGAGCCAGAGGGCCAGAGATGGGTCCCCTGCAGACCTGAGGTAAAGGAGAGTTGCCATTTTGGAATGCTGGGTTTTTGGCAGAGTGGATGTGAGGGATTGGCAGGGGTCGGGTTGAGGGGCATGAATGGTTTGTTTCCCATTGAAGGGGCTTGATTACAAGTGAAGATTAACCCTGATTTCCAGCAAGTGTGAAGGTATGTTTGCAGTGAGTAAGAGAGAGAGTGATTCAAGAAGAAACTTAAGAAAGGTTAAAAGAAAATTATTGACATAGCTTGTCTAGAGTTACTAAAAGTGATTGAGAACATGAACTTGCTGATGAAGACTTGAATCTGGGAGAATTGTGTTGTCAACAGAGTGTGGAAAGACCTACTCATGGGACAGAAGGAAGTTTTAGCTTTGAATGTTCCTGAATGACCACTGTGCAATCCTGTTAAAGCTGCTGCAACTCCATCCCTTACCCTCTTATTGTTAAATGGAGGGGAGGGCATGTTTGGCCCCAACCTGCAATCTTTCTTATGTGGTTAGGCTTTTTGAAAAAAATGAAATGCAGCAAGATGCATTAATTGTCAATTATAATATGTGTTTCTTGTTTTAAAATGTCCTCTATCATACTGTGGCTGACAGTGCCTCAGTTATCTAATTCTGCTCTTTTTCCTGCAGCCTGGAGTACTCGGGTACTTTGAGTTCAGTGGCTCACCCCAGCCTCCTGGTTATTTGACCTTCTTCACCTCAGCATTACATTCATTAAAGAAAGGTAAAAAATGAGTCATATTAAGACATGGATACTTCAGTAGAATTGATATTGACATCTTTACCATGTATTATTATGAATATATATTTTAATTTGCTTGATTGCTTTCCTCAATGTATTTTTATTTTTATTTTATTTTATATTTTTTTGAGATGGAGGCACGATTTTGGCTCACTGCAACCTCCGCCTCCTGGGTTCAAGCGATTCTCCTGTCTTAGCTTCACAGGCACCCACCACCACCCCCAGCTAATTTTTGTATTTTATTTTTAGTAGATACAGGATTTTGCCATGTTGGCCAGGCCGGTCTCCAACTCCTGACCTCAGGTGATCCACCTGCCTCGGTTCCCAAAGTGCTAGGATTATAGGCCTGAGCCACCGCACCTAGCCATCAATGTATTTTTAATAATTACATTGTTTAATGTTCCATCATTAGCAAACAGGAAGTACTGTTCTATTTCAAGTATAGTCTCTCAGATGTTTTGCTTTTTAAAAATAAAGCTTGAGGCAGGCATGGTGGCTTGTCTGTAGTTCCCCCCAGCACTTTGGGAGGCCAAGACGGGTAGATTGCTGGAGTCCAGGAGTTTGAGACCAGCCTGGCCAACATGGCAAAATGCCATCTCTATAAAGAATACAAAAATGGAGGATGTGGTGATGCACACCTGTAATCCCAGCTACTTGGGAGGTTGAGGCAGGAGAATTGCTTAAACCCAGGAGTCAGAGGTTGCAGTAAGCTGAGATCTCGCCACTGCACTCCAGCCTGGGGACAGAGTGAGACCCTGTCTTTAAAAAAAAAATATATATATATATATATACACACACACACACATATATATGTGCGTATGTCAGGTGTGGTGACTCACGCCTGTAATCCCAGCACTTTGGGAGGCCAGAGTGAGTGGATCACCCGAGGTCAGGAGTTCAAGACCAGCCTGGCCAACATGACAAAACCTCGTCTCTACTGAAAATACAAAAATTAGCTGGGTGTGGTGACACCCACCTGTAGTCACAACTTCTTGGGAGGCTGAGGCAGGGAGAATTGCTTGAACCCGGGAAGCGGAGGTTGCAGTGAACCAAGATTGTGCCAGTGCACGCCAGCCTGGATGACAGAGCAAGACTCTGTCTCAAAAAAAAAAAAAAAAAAAAAAAAAATATATATATATATATATATATGGCTTGATCATGCTGTATTTATAATTATATATTTTGTGCTTTAAAATTTGTTACATCTTTTTTTTTGTTTGTATAAAGGTTTTGATCAGTGTTTTTAGTGGTTATCAAATCTGTCAGACAGGTTGTAATTTAGCAATACATTTCCGTTGAGAAGTAGTTGTACAGGTATAAAACTCATGTCACATTACAGCATAGGCTTCTGCCAGCCTCTCACATCTGTATTTTTCTTTTGATTTAGTGGAATCGTACATTGTTTGGTGTCCTGTGTTTCAAGTGAAAGGTCATATTCTCAGCTTAATACAGAAATTCAGCTTCTGAATTTTTCCATGTTGTTCTGTGCTCTCTCAGTCCTGACTCTAGAGCCTGTCAGTTCTGTGTCAGATACATTCTTATCTGCTCGCTTGTCTCCATCCCCTTTGTTACCATTCCGGTTGGTGCCCATTTACCCACACCTGGACCAGACCAGTGGACATATAACTGGTATCCACACACTCTTCCTTCCTCAGACTGTGGCCTTTGCACATGCTAGGTCTTTTTCTTGGAATGTGCCTTCATCCTTAGGGCCCAGTTCTCCACCTGTCAGGGCCCAGTTCTACAATTAAATAACTGAAACCTCTACCCCAGTCTAAGTTGGGTACCCTGTTGTTTCTTTTGTAGCACTTAACACAGTTTGCATTTATGTATGTGGTTACAAGATGATTTATTTCATGTCTTTTTCTTTAGACTGTAAGATTTCTGAGAGTAGGGACCACATTCTTCAGGTTAGTATTCTTTCTGTACAGACTGGCACAAAGTGGTGGGGTCATTAGTCTTTGCCAAGCAAGTGATCACATTATCTTCCCCAAGTAGATCAAGCCTATCATCTTCCCCAGTAGATTAACCAAAAATATGTAACTATACTTTTATTATTTTTATTTTTGGGATATTAAAACAGTATGTATGAAGCAATTACATGACTGGCCATTTTAATATATACCTTGAAGGTTTTATGCACTGAGAATCTACTGTATTCACATAGTATGGGAGACATTGGGGGAAAAAATCAAGCTGTCTTATGTCTGTCTAATTGAAGACTTTGAGCTGTACAGTTTCAAGTGTCTAAGAAGACATAGCAAATAAAGTTTGAACTTTGAAAACAAAATACTGCCAACTTAAATAAGCTTAAGAAGCATCCATTCAAAGCTCTTCACAGAAAATTAAGGAAAGCCCTTCAAAGAAGACAAGACCTTAATGAAGGTTATATATAAAAGGGTAACCTAGAGTTATTCACTAAAGTGATGGTAGCATTCAAGTTCTTGAGCTGAAGAGGCTGTTTCAAGGATGTAGAAGCATATTTTGTTATTTAGGCTTATATTTTGTGCTACTGTGCTGTATTAGAAATACATTACCCATCTTGAATTATTTTTTCATTCAGAGGTTTCTAAAATGGTGTTTCTTTTAGGAATACCCTTCTAATACGAGACAGCCATTTTTCCCTTTCTTTAAACAAAAGAGGAGTAAAAAAAGTGATAGAGATAAAATAAGGCTGAAAGGGACAAATGATTAAAAATTACTCTAAGGTACAAAATGAACCTCCTGGGTCAAATCACTAATTTTGACAAATTTATATGCAAGTTGTTTTTATAATAAATGTGTGATCTGATTGACCTTTTCTACATCTCTTCCCTATCCTGTGATTCTAGTACGATCTTGTAAAATCTGTTGCATTTCCAAGTTTACAGGAGCCGAGATTAATTCTAATTAATCCTTTTCACCCCCTGTTTTTTTTTGGTGTGTGGCTAAATTCACTCATTTGGAAATGATGGTTTTTTATAGTATGTACACTATGAATGATTCCCTAAAGTGAATATTGCCTTGGGCATCTGAGGTTTATCTCCCTATCTTCTACCCTGAAGTCAAATGGCATTTTCCTTGTTATTAACAGCAGATGTTCAGTAAAAGGTGGGAGAAACATGTGCACACTTAAAAAAAAAAAAAAAAGATACAGTTTCAAATTCAATTCTAGGTCAGTGTCATGTTTAGATTGTATATACAAATCTAGGTTGGAGAAACATTTGACACATGTAACATTTGGTTGTAGAGAGCTGAACTGAAGACGTGTTTAGATTGTGGTGGTAGAAAGCAGATGCCTTGGTTCAGCAGGCCACAAGCATTTTTATAATGCACATGCCCTTCCCCTGCTGTAATGATTTTTTAAATTGTCATGCTGTGTCTACACATTTGTTTTTGAAGCTAGCTGGCCATCAGTGCATAAATAATTTGCCATTGTACCACGTCTGAAGTATCACAGGCCTATAGGGTATGCTGTGAGGAGAGCTTATTTCTGCCCTTCAACGTTCAAGGCTTGGGTTGTAAGATCGGGTTCTGTGGTCCTTCATTCCCCACTTAACGTAACTTGTCTAACGTTTGCTATTTTTACACATTAAAATAAAGGAAATTCACTTATCACCTCAGCTGTAACAATATAAAATAAAGGAAGTTCACTTATCTCCTCAGCGCTGTAACAGTAACTGCTTTCTCTTCTTGTTATGACTGTTTCCTTTTATCTAGGTTATTTGTATCCTCCTTTGAGGGCTCGGCCTTTGTGCTGATCTGTCATTTTACCTAGACCCACCTTTTACATGCTGTGGACAGGAACTCTTGCATGTATTTTTGTCCATTATTATGTTAGCTTTTTAAATTTTATCGTTATTTATATAGAGCTTTCATATTTTCATGTAGTTAAGTCTGTTTTTTTTTTTTTTTTGAGATGGAGTCTTGCTCTGTCACGCAGGCTGGAGTGCAGTAGTGTGGTCTTGGCTCACTGCAACCTCTGCCTCCCAGTTTTAAGGAATTAATCATATCTCAGCCTCCCAAGTAGCTAGGACTACAGGTGCCCACCACAGGGCCCAGCTAATTTTTGTATTTTTACTAGAGACAGCTTTTTGCCATGTTGGCCCCTGCTGGCCAGGCTGGTCTCAAACTCCTGACCTCAAGTGATGCATCCCTCCCCACTACGCCCCGGCCCACTCCCACAGTGATGGGATTACAGGCATAAGCCACTGTGCCTGGTCTTCTGGTTGGTTTTTCTTGCTTTTTTTTTTTTCCTGAAAATCTGATGACTATATTATTTTCTTCTTCTTCTTTTTTTTTTTTTTTTTTTTTTTGAGACAAAGTCTCGCTCTATCACCAGGCTGGAGTGCAGTGGTGCGATCCTGGCTCACTGCAACTTCCGTTTTCCTGTTTCAAGCAATTCTTTTGCCTCAGCCTCCCGAGTAGCTGGAACTACAGTCATGCACCACCATGCCTGGCTAGTTTTTTGTACTTTTGGTAGAGATGGGGTTTTGCCATGTTGGACAGGGTGGTCTCAGTCTCTTGAGCTCATGATCCACCCACCTCGGCCTCCCAAAGTGCTGGGATTACAGGCGTGAGCCACCGCACCTGGCCTATTTTCTTCTTCTTTTTTTTTTTTTTTTTTGAGACGGAGTTTCGCTCTTGTTACCCAGGCTGGAGTGCAATGGCGCGATCTCGGCTCACCGCAACCTCCGCCTCCTGGGTTCAGGCAATTCTCCTGCCTCAGCCTCCTGAGTAGCTGGGATTACAGGCACGCGCCACCATGCCCAGCTAATTTTTGTATTTTTAGTAGAGACGGGGTTTCACCATGTTGACCAGGATGGTCTCGAACTCTTGACCTCGTGATCCACCCACCTCGGCCTCCCAAAGTGCTGGGATTACAGGCTTGAGCCACCGCGCCCGGCCTTATTTTCTTCTTTTTTAAACTAAAAAATTATTTAGCACTTTATGCTCCCTGGCCTTACTTTGGCTTAAAATATAGAGCACAGTGTTTCCTTTCTCTCTCGTCTTGATGATGCCTGTTTTGCTGCAGATCATATTCTTTTTCATGCGTTTGGGTCTGTTTCTGTGTTTTCATTTGGTCTAGATATCTATTTTAATCTGAGTAAACATAATCTAAGTTCTTGCTTTGTAAATTGTTATTACTTGGTAAAGTCTGGACTCCACTTCTTCCAGTTCTTGTGTTTTGTAGAATATTCTTTTATGTCCACCTGTGCCTTTGGCTGGAATTTTGTTGAAATTATGTTAAATACATAAATTGACTTGAAGATAGTTGACATGTTCATAACATTTAGCCTTCCTTTCTAGGTTCACAGCATGATTATTCATTTATTCAAATCTTTGTTTTAGTTTTTTATAGTAGGTCTTAGATATCTCTCATTAATGTTTAATCATTTCAGAGTGCTAGGTGATTAATTATGGGCTGGCAATCTTTGTGTATGTTTCAAAAGCCTGGAGGAAATTGCCTCTCTTGTACTTCTTTACTTTTCCAGGACTGCAAAACCTGTTCCTCTTGGAACATTTTTACATTTGATCTTGGCAGACAGGCTGCTTTATTGCCAAAAGAAAATTTGGTAGAGGGGTCATATACTGAAGTTGGTTGCTTGATTTTTAAAAATCAGATGATTATTATTTGCTGTAAACATGTGTTCTAGTAAAATGTTGTTATATTCTGCTATAATCAGTGACTTTTTTTTTTTTTTTTTTTTTTTTGAGACGGAGTTTCGCTCTTGTTACCCAGGCTGGAGTGCAATGGCGCAATCTCGGCTCACTGCAACCTCCGCCTCCTGGGTTCAGTCAATTCCCCTGCCTCAGCCTCCTGAGTAGCTGGGATTACAGGCACGCACCACCATGCCCAGCTAATTTTTTGTATTTTTAGTAGAGACGGGGTTTCACCATGTTGACCAGGTTGGTCTCGATCTCTCGACCTCGTGATCCACCCGCCTCGGCCTCCCAAAGTGCTGGGATTACAGGCTTGAGCCACCGCGCCTGGCTCAGTGACTTTTTTTTAAAAGAGAAGATTTGTAGCAAATTTTGATACAAATCCGTTTTTTATCTGATCTACAAAAGTGCTTGCAGTGCAGTCTAAGGAGAAAAGCAGTGGGCTGGCAGCCACCAATGCCTGGTCCTTACCCTTTGTCTGCCCCTGGTGGGGTCTGTAAACTTGGAACAGAATCTTCAACTTTTCTGTTTGAGTTTGTTTATCTGTAAATTTGGGAAGGGTGGAGATAAGTATAGAAATCCTTGTTTTATAAGGTCAAATCATGTGAAATGCTTTGTGTGTGAGTGAAGTAATAGTCTTTATACCTTAATTAGAAACTAAGCCATCTGGCTGAAAGCAACTCAGATAAGTATTTTATCTATTGTAAAAACATCCAAACTTCCTACCTGCTTCTGTTTGTAATGCATGGTTTTCACCCTGTCAAATGGACTGAATCTCTCTCCCACCAGAATAGGAGCTAATTTGTTCGGATAATATTTACTGAGTGCCGTGATGGCAGGGTTTTGTCTTGTTGCTCCTACAGCTCTACTATGTTCCAGCATAGTTGTAGCAAAGAGGGTAAATGAATGACTAGTAAAGCGACATGTGAAAAAGATTTCGGCTACAGGATTTTAAATGTCACTTTGGATCCCCTCTAACCACCTTCTCCACTTCTCATGCCCGGCCCTTCAGGCTCCATAGACCATAGAGTAGGAATTCCCCTGCCTGGTTTATTTTATTTTATTTTTTTGGTAGAGACAGGGTCTTACTTTGTTGCCCAGGCTGGAACACAGTGGTGCTCACTGTAACCTTGAACCTCTAGGCTCAAGCAATCATTCTGCCTCAGCCTTCTGAGTAGCTTGAAGTATAGGTGCACCACCACACCACCAAGTTAAAACAAGAATTTTTTTTGTAGAGATCAAATTGAAATTCACATGGTACCTAAATGTCATCTTGGAAATACACTAAATTATTAACTAAAGATATTTTTTCCACTCTCTTCTGTCACCTTTGGGAATTCCTAAACTCAATTGCTGAGGAAACCTACTAGCGTTAGTTTTCTAAGGAACTCCTTTTGGGAAATGTGTTTTAATGAATTTTTTTTAGAGGAATATATTAAATGGAAGAAGAACTTTGATTCCAGTATAGGGTCCCTGTACTCCACCAGGTGGTGTCTGATGCTGCTGAGATTTGCTTGTGGAACTGAGTCAGTACGCATAAAAAGTGCCCTCCTCCAAGGCCTTCTGCATGAAGAAAGCTTTTCTGGAGCATTGTTCTGTCAGATTGTGAGATTTCATAGAGCATCAAGAGATCTTGGTGGGGTGCAGTGGCTCATACCTGTAATCCCAGGACTTTTGCCAGGCTAAGGCAGGTGGATCCCTTGAGCTCACGAGTTTTTGCAGTGTGGTGAAACCCCATCTCTACAAAAAATATAAAAACTAGCCTGTAGTTGCAGCTGCTCAGGGGGCTGAGGTGGGAGGATTGCTTGAACCTAGGAGGTCAGAGCTGCAGTGAGCTGAGATCATGCCACTGCATTTTGGTCTGGGTGACAAAGTGAGACCTTGTCTCAAAGAAGGGAAAGATTTGAAGGATAGTGTTTTTTTTCTTTTTTTTTTTTTTTTTCAAGATGGAGTTTTTGCTCTTGTAGCCCAGGCTGGAGTGCAGTGGCATGATCTCAGCTCACTGCAACCTCTGCCTCCCGGGTTCAAGTGATTCTCCTGTCAGCCTCCCGGGTAGCTGGGATTACGGGCATGTGCCACCATGCCTGGCTAATTTTTTTTTTTAAGTAGAGATGGGGTTTCTCCATGTGGTCAGGATGGTCTCGAACGCCAAACCTCGGTAATCCACCCACCTCAGTCTCCCAGAGTGCTGGGTTTACAGGTGTGAGTCACCGCACCCATCGAAGGATAGAGTTTTCTTACTCTGTATGTGACATTTTAAAAGGCATTGAAAAACAAGGGACTGACAAGCAAGGCTGGCTTGAAGATTGCTTTATTTTCTTGGGAGTTGGGTCTAACTTTTGGGTCTTTGGACCAGACATTGAGTTTAACAGTTCTCGGTGAGTGGAATGGGTTCTAGGATCGCTTTGTTTTCTTGGATAATTTCATTCATTGCCACTATACCCACTCATGGGGGAAATCTTTTTCTAACTATCTGCCTGCTTTGATACTCTTCTGGGTACTGACTAATACAGATTAGAAATATTCCATACTTGGCTGGGCGCGGTGGCTCAAGCCTGTAATCCCAGCACTTTGGGAGGCCGAGGTGGGTGGCTCATGAGGTCAAGAGATTGAGACCATCCTGGTCAACATGGTGAAACCCCGTCTCTACTAAAAATACAAAAAATTAGCTGGGCATGGTGGCGCGTGCCTGTAATCCCAGCTACTCGGGAGGCTGAGGCAGGAGAATTGCCTGAACCCAGGAGGTGGAGGTTACGGTGAGCCGAGATCATGCCATTGCACTCCAGCCTGGATAACAAGAGCGAAACTCCGTCTCAAAAAAAAAGAAAAGAAATATTCCATACTTTATGTCCCCACACCTAAAACTGACTTTTTAACTCAGTTGTCGTTATTTTAGCAAAGGAATCCTTGTATATTTTATGGGAGATGCTTTTGTTTCCACTGTGATTTTTTTCCTTTCTTTTCTTTTTTCTTTTTTTTTTTGAGACATGGTTCACTGCAGCCTTAGCCTCCCCAGGCTCAGTTGATCCTCTCACCTCAGCCCCTCAAGGACGTGGGACTACAGGCATGTGACACCACATGCCTGGCAGGTTTTTGTATTTTTTGTAGAGACATGGTTTTGCCATGTTGCCCTGGCTGATTGGGAACTCCTGGGCTCAAGTAATCCGCCCACCTCGGTCTCCCAAAGTGCTGTGGTTATAGGCATGAGCCACTTATGACTTAAGATTTCTTAAGTCTTATAAATAAGAACTAAGGCCAAAAAAGGTCCTTCCAGCACTTGAGGTTAGATTCAGAAGTATAATTTCTTATTAAATAATTCAACAACCATTTGAGGATCTGCTATGTGATACAGCTGCAATGATGAATGTACCTCATTCCCTGCTATCAGCAGGAGCCACTAGCCAGTGTGGCCAAGAAATAGAGTTTCTCACAATGAGAATTTGGTGATGGGTCTGTGACAGCCCTCCTTAGGTGGAGACGGGAAGATGGCTCAGTGGCGATGGGTACCGGGAGTGGGAGGCTCAGCCTCCAGGTAAGTGTGGAAGAAACTACATACAGAGTGGAAGATTAATGGGGCCAGGGAAAGCAACAGGGGTTTCCACTTGTGTTTTGGCATCTAGAAGCTCAGAGTCAGTTTTAGTGTTTGCTTAGATATATTTTGATTCCAGGTATTTGAAAAATTGCACCTTCACTTTCTAATTATTTAGTGGTATTTTCTATGCTTTTAAAGTTGTCCTCTTTTAGAGTATGGGTGTGGGTGTTGATCCAATTTCTCAAAGTTTGTTTTTTTTCCATATTTGGAAGTTGATAAGACTCCTAGATAAAGAACCAGAAGCATTACAACTTTAGAAAAAAATCTTAGGGATCACATAATAATGTCATAAACTTACAGTCAAACAGCTCCATGCAGTCAAGCCCAGTTCTGGTTTGTCCTTAGCCACCTTTTATATACACTTAAATCAGATAAGCTGACACTTAACCGAGCACTTCTTTGAGCCGGGGACTTGACCTGAATGACAGTCTTCACTGTCACCCTTTGAAGTAGGAGCTGTTAATTATTCCAGTTTTGCAGATCAGAAACTGAAGCTTTAAGGAGGTTAACTTAAGGTTAATGTAGTAGGCAGGGCTAGAAGGGCTCTCTAAAAAGCTCCACTTCTTACTCACCAGAACCTATGAATATGTTATATACATGGCAAGGAGGAATTAAGGAAGCCAGTGGAATTAGATTGCTAATCAGCTGACAGTGAGATTATCCTGTGTAATTGAGGTGGGCTCAGTGTAATCAGAAGGATTCTTAAGAATAAAAATTGGAGACAAAACAACAGAGTGTAATGTGAGATGGACAGTCCAGTTGTCACTGGCTTTGAAGGAGGAAAGGACCAACAAACCAAGGACTGTGGGTGATCTCTGGAGATGGAAAAGTTAAGGAAATGGATTCTTCCCTAGAGCTTCCTAAAGGAGCCTGACTTGGTAGTAGGCTAGTGTTGATTTCAGCCCCATGAGACTCATTTTAGACTTTTGACCTGCAGAACTTTAAAATACGTTTGTGTCTGCTGTTACTTGTTACAGCAGCAACAGGAAGCCAGTACAGTCACATGCCAGTAAATACAGGGGCTGAAGTGAGAACCCTCCTGCAGAGCTGTCTCACTCCAGTCCTACTCTGTTTTCTCTGCAGCTCCTCTGCTCTACTGAGGTACAGCAGGTGATATGATGTGGTGATTCCCTCTTGGCTTTGCCTGTAATACTGCTTTAAATGTTAATACATTTTCCTGGGTAATGTCTGCCTTCCTAATTTTTCAAGACCTATTGGAAGTTCTGTGGATTAATAATTCTTGACCGTCTATCATGACGTCTGGCGTACTGGATGTCCTGTGATTTTCATAACCCCAGCTTCTTTTTGGAGCTCCTGTTACACTAATAGACAAATAGGCTGTTTCTCCCACTTACCAGCCTGTCTTGGTTTCTAGTTTTCGCTGGGCTTCAATGTTATCTTCCTAACAAGAAGAACAGATAGGCAGGGGCTAATGAATCTTGAAGTCATTTTTTTTTTCTCCTTAATGTTTATCTATTTGACAGGATCTCACTCTGTTATCTAGGCTAGAGTGCATTGGCACAATCATGGCTCATTGCAGCCTCAAACTCCCCAGGCTCAGGTGATCTTCCTATAGGCTCACACCATCACACTCAGCTAATTTTTGTAGAGATAGGTTTTACTGTGTTGCCTAGGCTGATCTTGAATTCCTGGGTTCAAGCAGTCCATCCATCCACCTCGGCCTCCCAAAGTGCTGGGATTACAGGCGTGAGCCACTGTGCCTAGCCCTGAAGTCATTTTAATAGCAAATATCCTAGTGTAATCATGGCCCAGCCTTGATTTCTCACTGACCTTCAGGTTTCAGGTTTCCCATCAGTAAAATAAGGGAGCTTTGCTCTAGTTATCTGTAAGGGGCATTTCATCTTGAAAATGCAATGGCGCTTGGCCTATTTTTGTAGGCCTGGGAGCTAAGAATGTTTTTTAAAAATGTAAAAAACATTTTTAAAGCATTGTTTGGTGGGGAAAAAGAGAACGTGTGACAGAGACCTCATCTACCTGACTCCTGTGTTAGACCTTAAGAATAGCCTGAAATGGGGTCGAGGAGGTTTCTCATTGGATATATTTAGTTTGCAAAGTTTTTCCTTTCCCTGATAATTATCAAAGAAAAAAAAAAAGGAATTTAAGGGAATTGCATACAAGGAAAATTTTTTAATTGCTTATTTTATTTTTTTCTTTTGAGACAGAGTCTTGCTCTGTCACTGAAGCTAGAGTGCAGTAGCACAATCTTGCTCACTGCAGTCTCCACCTCCCGGGTTCAAGTGATTCTCAACTACCTCAGCCTCCTGAGTAGCTGGGATTACAGGTGCCTGCCATCACGCCTCGTGAACTTTTGTACTTTTAGTAGAGATGGGATTTCACTGTGGTGGCCAGGCTGGTCTCAAACTCCTGACCTCAAATGATCTACCCACCTTGGCTTCCCAAAGTGCTAAGATAACAGGCATGAGCCACTGCGCCTGACCTGAATTGATGATTTTAGTATTGTGCTTTAGACTCACTAAATGAGAACAGCTGGTGTGAGGATGTTTATTTTACTGTCAGGTTAAGTATGTGTAACAATGCATATTTATCACTATAGTTTACTTTCTCTAAAATAATGTATTTAGAACTACATTTCTCTTTCCTACCTAGCTCACACACAAAAATAATCACAGCTTGTAATTTACTGTTTAGTAGTATCTTGGCAAGCACCACAGTGTATCTGTGATGTCCAAATGCCATATTTTTTTTCTAGATAATTGCTTTGTGCTTTATATTGAGAATTTTGAAACTATGCGAATCTCAGTGTCACATTTCTAGGGGGAAAGTGCAAGTAATGATAGTTTATACATTGAAAACAAGCATTTCTGTAATGTTACATTTCTTCCAGGGTTTTTTCATTTTGACAGACAGTTTATTGGAAATGTATGCAATCACCATCCAGTAAATGGTTATGAAGAACCTGAAAAGTGAATCATTATGTAAATATTAACATTAGAGGGGTTGTTTTAAATCCCTTTTTGTATAATCCTATTCTCCTTTTTCTGACTTACTTAAAACCTTGAAAAGAAGAGTAGAAAAGTAAAAGTTAAAAATGACAGAGAGACTAAAATGAGAATTGTTTCCCAACACCTAGAAGGTACCATGATATAGGAATATCACTATTTTCCAACTTAAAGAAATGAGAAAAATTTCCCCATGGAGTAAATGCCTTCTTAGCCATGATGATTAAGTGCCATGTGACTTAATCCAGTGGTATTTTGTTTTGAAGTGTATGTTGGTTTGTTAGCAGTTACCTTTATGAGCATTTTTTTTGACCTGATACTCCATTTTGTTCCATGATCCCTTAGAGATAAGCTCATATGGAAGGAAGTCTCCACCATAGCAGGTGACCTTCCCCAGTGTAAGGAATTCCACATTGTTCACACCTGGTGTTTCTGTCTGTTCTTTCAGTGTATCCTTGGGTATTTTACTATACCTCAGGCCTGTGGGAGAGAATTAATTTCAGAAGCTCAGGCTAGAGTTACAGGTCTAGACCCTCCCTTTTTCCTTTTTGAAGAAGAGGAGACGTGTACTTAGATATCATTATTCTTTACTGTTGGAGGGATTTTCATGAAAAAAATTTAAGAAACATTGTCTCATGTGACCTTACCAGATATTATTAAGACTTTCTGGCTCCTGGATTTATCATCTCAGCCTAATTTTCTTCCTGAGATAAATGAATCTTGCTTTTTCATCATTACCATGCCGGCATAATCCAGTGGAAATATAATATGAACAACATAGCTAATTTAAAATTTTCTTTTAATTTTGTTTTTGAGACAAGGTCTCACATTGCTGTTCGGGCTGGAGTGTAGTGATGTGATTATAGCTCACTGCAGCCTTGACCTCTTGGGCTTAAGCAGTCCTCCCACATCAGCCTCCTGAGTACTGAGGACTATAGGCATACATCACCATGCTCAGCTTATTTAAAAAATTTTTTTTGGAGATAAGGTCTCACTCTGTTGCCCAGGCTAGTCTTGGGCAACAACTCCTGGCCTCTCAAGAGATCCTCCTGCCTCAGCCTTCTCAAAAGTATTGCGATTCTAGATGTGAGCTACCATGCCTAGCCTAATTTAAAATTTCCTAGTAGCTCTGCTAAAAATTAAAAAGAAACAAATGAGGCTGGGCACAGCGGCTCAGGCCTGTAATCCAGCACTTTGGGAGGCCGAGGCAGGTAGATCAGTTGAGTTCAGGAGTTTGAGACCAGCCTGGCCAACGTGGTGAAACTCTGTCTCTTCTAAAAATACAAAAATTAGCTGGGCATGGTGGCACATGTCTATAATCCCAGCTACTTGGAAGGCTGAAGCAGGAGAATTGCTTGAACCTGGGAGGCAGAGGTTGCAGTCAGCCAAGATTGGGCCACTTTACTCCAACCTAGGTGACAAAGCTAGACTCTGTCTTTAAAAAAAAAAAATTGAGTAGGGGGAGAAACAAGTGAAATTAATATTTAGCCCAGTGTATCCAAATTATTTCAACATTTAATCAGTATAATAATGATGGAGTTATTTTACATTTTTTTTTTTTTCACCTTCCATGTTCAACTGAATCTCCTGCCTCAGCCTCCAGAGTAGCTGGAACTACAGGTGCATGCCACCACACCTGGCTAATTTTTAGTAGAGCTGGGATTTTACCAGGTTGGCCAGATTGGTCTCAAACTCCTGACCTCAAGTGATCCACCCACCTCAACCTCTCAAAGTCCTGGGATTACAGGCATGAGCGACCGTGTCTGGCTCTAGACTGACATTTTAATATTTAAAATTAAATTTAAGTAAAATGATACTAAACTAAATAAAATACAGTTGTCCCTTGGCATAGATTGAGGATTAGTTCTAGGATCCTCAGATATACCAGAATTTGCATACCAAGTTCCACAGTTGGCCCTTCAGAATCTGTATGTATCAAAATTGGTTCCCCATAGAGATGGGCTTTACATTCTACAAATACTTTATTTTGGATTTGTGTTTGGTTGAAAAAAATCTGTATTGAAATCCATGTTGTTCAAGGGTCAGCTGTAGTTTTATACTAAAACATTGTTAAAAGCCAGAAAGCATTTATGCAAACTAGAGAATAGAGTGAGCCAGATGAATGTGAGTGGAAACCAGATGGAGTTTCAGGTCTTTGAGGCACCCTTGGTAGCTGCCATGTGGTGAATGGTGACAACGATCACCATTCTTGTGAAAGAAAGGCACTTCTTTGAAAGGCACAAGAAGAGCAGGTGAAGCTATACCTGGGGAGAGTGTGAGAAGCAAGGGGGGAACATTCTCTTAGGGGCAGAGAAGAATTCCAGCCTCACAAGAGATGGCCAGGAGGAAACCTGCTTGCCTGCCAAAAGTAGGCAAGATTTCATAGGTCAAAGCACAAGACGATTTCTGCTCAAAGCACAGCAAACAGTATTAGCATCAGCATAATAGAGCTGGTTCCCCAGCCAGTGTCCATGGGAGGGAGATGTGCTGTCATGAGCCTAGATGGTGCCTTTGTGCACAGCTCTGTAGCCGATGATCGAAGGGCTCGACTCAGCACCCTCTGTAGCAAGCAACAAAGGAGCACCCTCTCTCCCTGAGGAGTGGGGGTCACCAAGAGTCATGCTGTGGTCACCTTGACCTTTTTAAGCCACCTGTGTGAGCAGCTGCAGAAACTGCTTAGTAACTAGTTCTTTTACCCAGATATTCCTTCAAGATCATGCAGTGGCCATTGACACCAGTTGTCACTTGTTTGACAGAGATCTTGAAATGGCCAATTACCAGACTAATGGAGAATTTTTTTTTTTTTTAATTGAATGGGATTATGCAACTTTTAGACCTTTTTGGGTGGAGGAGAGGAGAGTATGAGTTTTAGTTTATTTTTAATTATCTGACAGATTCTAAGTTCTTAATTAAAATATTGAAACTTCATTGCTTTTAGGACAAAAGAATTCATCTTATAAATGACAGACTTCTATTGTAGAAAGCCCTGGAGAATGCTCTGGATAAGGAGAATGCTCTGGATAAGGAGATAAGAGAATGCTGTTTTCTTGTGTCATCTTTATGCTGTAAACTTCCTCTGCTAATCCAGGCATTCTTTGTTCACGTGAGACTGCAAATTTAAGCTGCTTCTTCCAGCAAGATTTCCACCATATGCTGGAACTTAAATAGAAATGTCATTTTTGTAAATTTCTCTATGTGTGAAAAATAAAGCTTTGAAATTGTAATATGTTTGAGCATGTTAGAATCTGTTCTGCCTGGGCAGACTGTTCTTACTAATGCAATTACACAGGTTTTTTTGAATGGCCCCTTTTAAAGACCTTTGGATCAGGCTGTCACTTCTTAATCCTCTGCTCTAATAAATCGTGATGGTGACTTTGGCAGGCTATCAAATGCATTTCCTTACAGGCTACTTTTCCTTCTCTTCTTTTACCTGTGACTGTCCACCAATATCAGCTGTTTCTGGAGAGGGGTATTTTGGTCCTTCTAATTCACATCCTCTGTTTGGTCTGATTCCTCTAACAGCTTTGAAATCTGGACTTGTATGCCATGCCCTTTAAACAAAATTTAAAAAATTTCTCAGCTAATTCTTTACTTAGAGAAAAGTTGCAAAAATAGAACAGGGAGCTCTGTAATTACCTGCCTTCAGCCAGTTCCCCCTATTGTTAACATCTTACATAACCAGGTGTTACGTGGTTTTGTACAAACTAAGAAATTAATATTAGAGCTGGGCGCGGTGGCTCACATCTGTAATCCCAGCATTTTGGGAGGCTGAGGCCAGGTGCATCACTTCAGGTCAGGAGTTCAAGACCAGCCTGGCCAACATGGTGAAACTTTGTCTCTACTAAAAATACAAAAAAGTTAGCCGGATGTGATGGTGCATGCCTGTAGTCATAGCTACTCGGGTTGCTGAGGCAGGAGAATCGCTTGAGGGTGAGCTGAGATTGCGCCACTGCACTCCAGCCTGGGCAACAGAGTGAGACTCCGTCTCAAAAAAAAAACAAAAGAAATTAATTAACATTGATACAGTCCTGTTCACCAAACTGCAGACCTCATTTGGATTGTCTCAGTGTTTCCACGAGTGTCTTTTTGTTTCAGGATCCGCCTGGGATCCCATATCGCACCGAGTTGATTTTTTCTGTTTCCTCCAACCTGTGACAAAGCCCCTGTCTTTCCTCATGCTTTATATATAACCTTGACACTTCTGAAGAATACTTCTCAGGTATTTTGTAGAAAAATCACTCAATTTCGTCTGTTTTCTTGTGATTGTTGCCTTTTTTTTTTTTTTTTTGAGACGGAGTTTCGCTCTTGTTACCCAGGCTGGAGTGCAATGGCGCGATCTCGGCTCACCGCAACCTCCGCCTCCTGGGTTCAAGCAATTCTCCTGCCTCAGCCTCCTGACTAGCTGGGATTACAGGCAAGCGCCACCATGCCCAGCTACTTTTTTGTGTTTTTAGTAGAGACGGGGTTTCACCATGTTGACCAGGATGGTCTCGATCTCTCGACCTCGTGATCCACCCGCCTCGGCCTCCCAAAGTGCTGGGATTACAGGCTTGAGCCACCGCGCCCGGCGTGATTGTTGCCTTTTGACAACAATGCCATAGAAATAGGTCCTTTTCAGCACTTCTTACCAAGGGGTTCATACGTTGTCAGGATCACCTGAGGTCAGGAGTTTGAGACCAGCCTGCCAACATGGTGAAACCCCATCTCTACTAAAAATAAAAACATTGGCCAGGCATGGTGGTAGGCACCTGTTATGTGTCATCTCCTACAGGTGACGTTAACTTTGATCACTTGGTTAAAGTGGGGTTTGTTGGGTTTCTCCACTGAAAAGTTAGTATCTTTTCCTTTGTAATTAATAAATAAATTCCTTGGGGGAAGATCATTTGAGACTATGTAAATATATCCTCAAACTTTTGCCCACTAATTTTAGCCTCCATCAGTGGATCTTGCCTGCAGCAATTACTCTGGTATTCAAATGGTTATTTTCTATTTCCTTCATTCTTTTTTTATTATTAGTGGAATTCTCCTGTAAGAAGAGCTGACTGTTCTCATTAATATCATTATAGAGGCACGAGTATTTATCTTATTCTTTGTACTGTCATTGTTTATTTTGTTGCTCACATTGTCCCAACTTTGGCTACTAGGAGGGCTTCGGCTTGGCTCCTGGGTCCTTTGGACAAACCCTCATCTTATTTTAAGCACTTCTTTCCTTTTTTTTTTTTTTTTGAAATGGAATTTTGCTCTTGTTGCTCAGGCTGGAGGGTAATGACAAAATCGTGGCTCACTGCAACCTCCGTCTCCCAGATTCAAGCGATTCTTTTTTCTCAGGCTCCTGAATAGCTGGAATTACAGGCAACCACCACCATGCCTGGCTAATTTTTGTATTTTTAGTAGAGAGGGGGTTTCACCATGTTGGGCAGGCTGGTCTCAAACTCCTGACCTCAGGTGATCTGCCTGTCTGAGCTTCCCAAAAGTGCTGGGATTACGGGTGTGAGCCACCTTGCCCGGCCTACTTCTTTACTTCTGATACAAGATGTTTCAGGCTTATCTTATACTTTCTTCGCCCCAGCTCTGGAATCAACCTCTTCTCCAAGGATCCTGGTTTCTTTTACTAGAGAATGGCATTAGAAACCAAGATCTATGTGCTAGGTGTGCTCTTTGGTATCAGGATGTCATTCTAGATCTTCTCAGCGGATAGATCTAGGAAGTATATTTATACCCAAACATATGCACATATTTGTATTTCTGTATCCATTCTCTCTTTCTGTGTGTGTGTGTCTGTCTGTCTGTGTGTATCAAAAGCTGTAAGATTATACTGATTCTCTCTGTTTTCCATTTAATATCACAGGGTTTATTTTTGCCTTCCTTTGTTAATATATAAATTCTTTGTCCAACAGTGAGAGTCCTAGCTATAATTATCTATAATGTATTTACTATGAAGAAGTAAGTTAGTAGTTGCAGAATTGCTAACTTATACCTCTTTAAGAAACACTACCCTTTGGGAGGCCGAGGTGGGTGGATCACGAGGTCAAGAGATCGAGACCATCCTGGTCAACATGGTGAAACCCTGTCTCTACTAAAAATACAAAATATTAGCTGGGCATGGTGGCGCGTGCCTGTAATCCCAGCTACTCAGGAGGCTGAGGCAGGAGAATTGCCTGAACCCAGGAGGCGGAGGTTGCGGTGAGCCAAGATTGTGCCATTGCACTCCAGCCTGGGTAACAAGAGCAAAACTCTGTCCCCAAAAAAAAAAAAAAGAAACCCTACCTGGATTTACAGCACTTATGTACAATTATTTTTGCCTTTAGTTTTCCAGCATTGTCAAGATACTGTTTTCCAGTTATTAGGTTAGTTCTTTCTTCCCGTCTCCTTCACCGTAGTGTTACCTGTTTGCAATAGTTAGGGTTATTTGTACGTGCTGTATTCCACATTGGGATTGCCCCGTCTCCCTTGGTTTTAATTACTTGTTTAATTTTGAAGTATGTGAAGGGTATGTGAAACATCACTCTGGCCCTAGGAGTCAGATACTGAAAGGCCTATTCAGTGCCAGGCCTCTCAGCTCTGCTTTCCCATTCCCCTTCTCCTTTTCCCCAGCCACCCATAAGTAACCAGACTGTTTAATTTCTGGCTTATCTGTCCTGTATTTCTTTTGTTTTGTGCCATTTTAAACTTACCAGATTGGTATGAAAAATGATTGACTCTGGCAGTAGGGACATATTCAAGAGAGAGGACCACACTGCTGAAAGGGAGGGCTCGTGGGATGAAACTAGAAACTCTATGGGTTTATCACCTCAATATTTTTATGTCTTAGCTACTTGTATATAATTTGATAACATTTGATGTTTATTTTTTTCAAAAAATTTGTTTATTGTTTTGGAGACAGAGTCTCTCTCTGTCACTCAGGCTGTAGTACAGTGGCACCATCTCAGGATCTCAGCTCATGGCAACCTCTACCTCCCAGGTTCAAGCAGTTTTTGTGCTTCAGCCTCCCGAATAGCTGGGATTACAGGTGTCTGCCACAACACACCTGACTAATTTTTTGTATTTTTAGTGGAGACAGCATTTCACCATGTTGGCCAGGCTGGTCTCAGACTTCTCAGCTCAGGCAGTCCACGCACCTTGGCCTCGCAAAGTACTAAGACTAAGGGCATGGGCCACTGTACCTGCTCTAAAGTTTAACTGATATTTTATTTAGCATGTGCTAATAAAGCAAAAAGGGGATGGGATAGAATGTACCTTGTTCTGTAGTATCTGATTCACCCTCCTTTAACACTAAATACTTTATAATCACACAAATAATATGATATACTCCATGAAAAAAATGAAAGTTTCACATATAAGGTCCCTGTTGATGTTTGTTCCCCAACATCAAACCACTGTTATTATCCTTTTAGATTCTTTATACATTTCTAAACATATGTGCCTGTAGGAAAAAAAAATACACACAAAAAATGCTTTGTAAGTGTGAGTTTTTTTCTTTTTTTCTTTTTCTTTCTTTCATTAATATCAAAGATCTGCTCTAACTTCTTCAGCTTCTGTTTGTGGTGTATAGTCCTGCCTCATTGTTCTTAACATTTGCAGAGTGTTTCTTGGTGTATATCCTTGCCTGTGACTCCTGACACAGATGTGGATGCTCAGCAGTAGAAATCCTGGCTGTGTCCATTCTTTATCTAGTCACTTTAGCAGCAGCTCTCCTGAGTGGCTGTGCCGTTTGGCCTTTTTCCCCCAGCATCACAGCAGAATACTCATTTCTCTACTGTTGGTCAATACTTGATATTTTCTAGTCTTAAATTCTGGGTAATTTGAGGGTTAAAAGTAGTATTTTGTTTTTGTTTTTTTTTTTTTTGAGACAGAGTTTCGCTCTTGTTACCCAGGCTGGAGTGCAATGGCACGATCTCGGCTCACCGCAACCTCCGCCTCCTGGGTTCAGGCAATTCTCCTGCCCCAGCCTCCTGAGTAGCTGGGATTACAGGCGTGCGCCACCATGCCCAGCCAAGTTTTTGTATTTTTTAGTAGAGATGGGGTTTCACCATGTTGACCAGGATGGTCTCGATCTCTCGACCTCGTGATCCACCCGCCTCGGCCTCCCAAAGTGCTGGGATTACAGGCTTGAGCCACCGCGCCCGGCAGTATTTTGTTTTAATTTGCTTTCTTTCAAGATAATGAGGTTGAGTTTATTAGCCATCTATACACATTTCCTTATCTGTGATTTGCCCATTTTAACAGTTTTCCTTTTTTTGTTGATTTGTATTAGTCTTTGTATATGCTAGATTTGTTGATTTAGTCAGTGTTTTTTGATCTGTTACTATACAACCTGGCACTTCTGTAGGTGCTGGGAGACCAGCATGAAGCAAAGTCTCTAATTTCACAGGAATTACAGTCAGAAGAGGAAATTGGGCCAGGCATGGTGGCTCATACTTGGTGCTTTATGAGGCGGAGGTGGTCAGATCACTTGAGGTCAGGAGGTGAACTCTTGTCTCTGTTAAAATACAAAAACTAAGGCCGGACGCGGTGGCTCATGCCTGTAATCCCAGCACTTTGGGAGGCCGAGGCAGGTGGATCATGAAGTCGGGAGTTCATGACCAGACTGACCAACATGGTGAAACCCCATCTCTACCAAAAAATACAAAAATTATCTTGACATGGTGGCTCGTGCCTGTAATCCCAGCTACTTGGGAGGCTGAGGTAGGAGAATTGCTTGAACTGGGACCCAGGAGGCAGAGGTTGCAGTAAGCCGAGACCACGCCACTGCTCTCTAGCCTGTTCTACAGAGCGAAATTCCATCTCAAAAAAAAAAAAAAAATATATATATATATATGTATATATATATATATATATATACACACATATATATGTATATATATATATATGTGTATATATGTATATATATATATGTGTGTGTATATATATATATATATATATATATATGTATATAAACTAGCCGGGTGTGGTGGTGCATGCCTGTAATCACAGCTACTCGGGAGGCTGAGGCAGGAGAATCACTTGAGCCCAGGAGGCAGAAGTTGTAGTGAGTCAAGATCATACCACTGCACTCCAGCCTGGACCACAGAGCAAGACTCTGTCTCTAAAAATCAAAAAAAGAGGATATTGGACCAGAGAAATCCAAATAAAAGAATAAGATTATGCAGATGTTAAGAAGTGCTGTAAAAAACAGGGCGAGATTTTTTAGGTAAGAATGAGATTATGCAGATGTTACAAGTACTATAAAAAACGGTGAGACTTTTTGGGTGAGAATGAGATTATGCAGATGTTAAGAAGTGCTATTTAAAAAAAGAGAGTACCTGAGTGGTTTGGGAGCCCAATTTGCCTTTGTAGATTCTGTCTCCTAAGTATTTGCTATTAGGTGGGGTGGTCAAAGAAGGCTTCTCAGAGAAAGTAGGAAACTGGCCACAAGAAGTGTCTAGATAAAGAGAACAGCATGTGCCTCGTCCTGTGATCAAGGGGGACAGGTCAGACCATCATAAGATGGATACAGGGGACTCCTCAGCACAGGTGATTGTCAGAGAGTTTACTTAGAGACATCCTCTTAGGATCAGGCTTGACATTCCAGGGACTGAGGTCTATTTCAGGAGGAGAGGTTCCTTACCTAGTCTTCCTTCCCTCTGGAGGCTAGGTTACCAGAAGGAGCTTTGCTCCAGGGGTTTGTGCATCAAGACTTGATCATTGGGTTTTGTGGTTGTTTTAAGGCATAGGCCTTTTCTTTACTAAAGGAAAATTTTCTGTTTCAGATTACCTAGGAACAGTACGATTTGGGGTTATCACAAATAAACATCTTGCGAAACTGGTATCCTTAGTACACTCTGGAAGTGTGTATTTACATAGACATTTCAACACATCACTTGTAAGTATTTTGAAATCACGTTTATGTTAGTGCAGTGGTTCTTAACCTTGTTTAGGTCACGGACTCCTTTGAGAATTGGGTACAATCTATGGGCACTCTCTAGAAAAGCGCACATGATTTTATATTTGAATAGAGAGTTCTTACAGCCCCACCCTAGAGCCCAGGCCCCAGGTTAAGAACCCATGCATTAGAGGCTCTTGAATTTAATGTATAGAAATTCTTTATTTATAGGCCGGGCGCGGTGGCTCAAGCCTGTAATCCCAGCACTTTGGGAGGCTGAGGCGGGTGGATCACGAGGTCGAGAGATTGAGACCATCCTGGTCAACATGGTGAAACCCCGCCTCTACTAAAAATACAAAAAAAAAAAAAAAAAAAAAAAAAAAAATTAGCTGGGCATGGTGGCACATGCCTGTAATTCCAGCTACTCAGGAGGCTGAGGCAGGAGAATTGCCTGAACCCAGGAGGCGGAGGTTGCGGTGAGCCGAGATCGCGCCATTGCACTCCAGCCTGGGTAACAAGAGCGAAACTCCGTCTCAAAAAAAAAATAAATAAATAAATAAAAAAATTAAAAAAAAAAGAAATTCTTTATTTATGGTCTTAGATTTTGGTACAGACTTGCAAATTTTTCTTCTTGGATAAAATTGCAGAGTTATTCTCTTGGAGAATTGTTACTCTGAGCCCATGTTCTCAGAGGCTAAGCTTCCACTGAGTGATATTCTCTGTTTATTCCTTTTATGAAGAGTAGTCATGTGACATGCTTTTCTCCTTAGCTGATGTAATGGATTTTTGAAGTTCTTATCAAGTCACAGTGAGAAGTTAATGGCTTCTCATCCCAGAGAGCCTTGGTTTTCCATTGTCACCTTTGTTCCCTGACTTCATTTGCTTTCTTGTGGAACAGCCTGAACTCAGCTGTTACTGAGCTTGACCTGTGCCCTGCTCAGTCCTGTGCTTCTACTCTGTTGATTGCTGCTTCCCCAGTCACATCACTGAGTTTACTTTCCTGAAGTATTCTGTCTCTCTCACGTCATTGTCAGTAACTTGAAGGTTGTATACACACACATCAGTTTCCCTGTACCCAGTGTACCCAGCCTTTAAAACCTGTGCCCCCCCCTTGGCACAGTGTATAAGTCTTGTGCCTTCGGAGGGGCTGTTGGGCCCATTCCAGGAGTGCCCCCTTGCTCGCCACTCACCCTGGCTTCTGCATGTCTCTCAGAGCCCAGATGTTGTGCTTTACTTCTATCAGTTTATATTCCAAAGGTCAGTGTATTTTTCTGTTTTCCAAATAGAAATGTTTAAAGTAGTTCGAGTAGTTTTTCAAACTCCCATCATCTCACCTTGACAGTCACTGCTGTGGTTGTTTCTCTGCTGCCCACCTACGCTCCTTGTGCTGCTACCTAAGCTGCTTTGACATCATCTGCTTTTGCTATCTGTCATTTTCCTACATCCTTCATTTTTAGCATGTTATACAGCCTACATATATTTATTTATAGTAAAGGGTACTGAGAAAGAAATTTAAAATAGATGAGGGAAAAAAGATAGGACTATGAGATGAGATAGAAAATATATCAGGTTTACTGCTTCAATTTGGTAGACTTTCTTTCATCAAATGCAATAATATTGGGGTACACCATTATTTTTAAAAACACAAGCAGTGGGCATCTTTGTTATGAGTCAGTTTAAATCTTCATTTTGAGGAGTTTTAAATATCCCATTTTGTAAAACCCTCTGAAGCATCCCTTTGGTAGGTCTGTTTGAAGCCAGTGATTTATATTGTAAGAATTCAAAAATAATTGTATATTCACATACATTGGTTGTTTATAGCAAAACAAAGCAAAAAATTTTAAGTGTCTCTTTTATTTATTTGTACACATAAAATGTGATCCATGGCCTTGTGCAAGTTTAGGTCATTTGTTGATTGATTGAGACAAGTGTTGAGTTCCTGCTCTGTGCCTGGTGTTTGTCTAATCATGGAGGACACAGGTGAATAGAACAGACAGCCTGTGCCTCACAGAGACTCCAATCTGCCCTTGTGGGGCAGCATTTAAAAGGCTAAGGTAAAAATCTAAGTGATCCTTGACTCTGTCATTTCTGTTCCCCTAGATATGTATTTGTTCTTTTATAAATACCCAGTGATGTTTAATACCTGTCCTTGGACAGGGTGATAGAGTTTGTTATTGCCACCAGCCAGCAGGAAGAATGATTTGTTGATAGGTGGTTCTGTGTCATGGCAGAAAGATGAATCATATGATACGGAAGTTACCTCCTGCAACCACTTTGGTTTTTTTGCCACTTGTGAGGAATGCTGTCTCTGGAGAAGAGGGTGTTAGCTGCACAGCAGGGGCAGGTCCCACTCCGATCCTGGGTTTTCTCACCTGCATTGGTGGGGTTGGGACAGCGCCGATGTGCCTGGAGCCTGCCCTCCCTCACTTAGGTCTCCTTTCTCCTCTGTGCCTTTGTCCTTCACAGGTCTTCCCCAGGGAGGTCCTGAACTACACAGCTGAGAACATCTGTAAGTGGGCCTTAGAAAACCAGGAGACACTCTTTCGTTGGCTGCGGCCACACGGAGGCAAGAGTCTCCTGCTGAATAATGAGCTGAAGAAAGGACCGGCGCTGTTTCTATTCATACCTTTTAATCCCCTGTCCGAAAGTCAGCCTTTAATAGACGAGGTAAGAACCGTGATGTTAAAAGCACCTCATAAGAAGTAGGAAAGCTTCATCTACCTGGCCCCTCTCATCCTGCACACAGTCATTTACTCTGGCAGCTGATGGCCACCAGCAGGGGCAGCTGCGGTCTGAGCATTGCTCTTTTCCCCTCCAGATGGGCAGGAGAGAGCTCGTATCTAGGACAGGGACTGGCACAGCCTCTCTGGACATATTTATTGACAGCTGTTGGGGTCTGGGGTGAGTAGGAGGAGGCAGGGAAGCCATACTGTGCCCCTCTGGGGAAGGACAAAATGCCCTCTTCTGATGTGACTGCTGTTGAGCTTCCTGTTTAGGGGGTGAAATAGGGAGTGGCAGGAACACAGGCAAAGTTTAGTGTGGCCTAGGAGATGCCATTGTCTTGGGGGTCCTCAGCGATCAGGGGCAGCAGCAGCGACATTGGTACACCTTGTTTCTCTGAACCTTCCCTGTTGTGCAGAAGCCAGAGTGCTTTTCAGAGGCAGCGCCATCGGAGCCTGCTGTTGTTGCATGTCTTCAGCTTCATCTGGTGCGCATGTTCTGGGCGAGAGTTTATTTTCTACATGGAGCATTTGGAGGCACTTTGAGACAGCAGGCACAGTACGCAGAGTGAGCCTGAGGGGGTGAAATTGCATTTACCAAGGGTTTTATCTTTTCTCTCCCTCAAGGATCCCTTAATTAGCCAAAACCAATTTCCGCCAGCCAGTGTACCACTGGCTAGCTAAGCAGACGCTGCCTGTCCTTGAGCCCCTCAGCGTTGGCCTGGCCGCCTGCCTGGAAGGAAGGGGAGGCAGGACTTCTCGCCCAGCTGGATATCTCCCTTTGCTGTTGTGGAGGTCTTTTTGCTAAAGTTGTAAGTCCCTCTGGGGAGTATTCTGAATGAATCCTGCTCTTTGGCTTAGAGGAAGAAAGAGGAGAGAAATAGGTTTGTTTTTTTCCCTTCTAATTCGGGAGGACTCAAAGTAATAGAACATTATTTCTGAATGAATGCTGCTCTTTGGGTTAGAGGAAGAAAGAAGAGAGAAATAAATAGCTTTGTTTCTTCCACACTAATTAGGGAGGACTCAATAAAACTATTTCTTTAGAAAATTTTCACTACATGGATATTTTGTAAACTGAGACACTGTTTCAAATGACTAGGCCTTTACTGTATCTAATATTAAGAGCCTTAAAGCTCATAGGAAAGGAAGAGTTTTCAGCCAATGTGGTATGGCTGTGGTTGTGGCTTTGGAGGGTTCTCTCCTGTCTGGTTTGAGTGTGTTGGGGTCCTGTGGGAGTGGTATTTTGTGGCAGGAGCCCAGAGCCTCTGCCCAGAGGGTTGTGGTTGGATCTAGGCACCTGGTGGGAAGACTCTTTCTTTGCCACCTTTGTTTCCTGAATTCCCTCCAGCAACCCACAACTCTTCCACCTATCAACGTGCCTCCTTTTTAATCATGGTTTTGCCAGTGGCTCCTTTCCTTGGGGCTCCTAGTATCTCTGTGAGGTGGGTGCATTGCCTTAACCTCAGCGTGTGGGTGAGATGACTGAACACCAGGCGGTATTTCACAGTATTATTAATTACTCAGGCAAGCAAAGTGCCTGTCTAGCACATTTCCCTCTTTGTTTCAGGTCGGTCTGGCAAATGTTTACTGAGCACTCTGCTGGGAAGCTCCAGGTAGAAAGGATAGATGGGACGCCATCGCATCAGTCTTGTCCTGTGGTCTTAGCAGTGTGTCCAGTACAGGGAGTGAAAGTCTGCCTGTAATTCAAAGTAGAGGACTATCAGGCCCAGGCCCAGGGTCAGGAGGAACCGGAGGAGAAGGGGGTGCCATCTCAGAAAGCAGGGGCCTGGGCAGGGGAGTGGTTAGCAGAGGCTTTGGATGGGGGAAGTATTTGAGACAGACTTGTAGGGGCAGCCAGAATGTTGGTGGGTTGAGAAAAACTTACCGGAAGGAGCAACCTGAGCAGAGGCGTGAGGGAGGAGATTTGCTGCAGGTTTAGGTGTTAGGAAGGAGCCTGGGTTTTGTGGTCTGCAGGAAGGGGTAATTGGAGAGATCCTGAAAAAGCCTTTGGAGGAGAGAGCCTTGGGCACTTCTCTGAGGATTTCAGGATTAATCATAGTCATAAAGTCGTCATTGTCTTTTTTTTTTTTTTTTTTTTGAGTTAGGGTCTTCTTTTGTTGCCCAGGTTGGAGTGCAGTGGCACCATCTCAGCTTACCGCCTCCTGAGCTCAAGTGATCCTCACACCTTAGCCTCCTGCATAGCTGGGACTACAAGTGCATGCCTCTACGCCTGGCTAATTTTTTAATTTTTCTGTAGAGATGGGGTTTCACCATGTTGTCCAGGCTGGTTTCAAAAGCTCTGGGCTCAAGTGTCTGCCTTCCTTGGCCTCCCAAAGTGTTGGGATTACAGGCATGAGCCACTGTACCCAGCCACACAAGCCTTAGTGACAGTGAAGAGATGTGGCCAGAGCTGTGCGTTAGCATTACTAAAGTTTGTCTGACAGCAGGGTTCCAGAAAACTGAGAAGTAGTAAGAACTCAAACTTGGGTGGTAGAAGTGGAGGATGGAAAGTAGGGTCTAGGATCAGGGAAACTGTGATGCAGTGACTAGAGATGAAGAAGCCATTGGGCATTCGGGTAAGGTGGGAAGGATGAATGTTGTACTTATATAAGGTGCTGTAAATTCATTAGCTTGTTGAACGTGAAAGAGTTAGGTGCCTTTATTTTTCCATTACCACCTTAGGCCTAGCATTGTGTAGAAAGTTGAGGATGCTTGCATTGCTGAGAAGAGAGAGGTCATCTTAGAGTGAGGAGAATAGAGTTGGGGGCATGCCAAGCACAGACGTTCTGGTTGGACATTTGTGCTGTGGTACGTGTAGGATACCAGGCAGTAGTGACTGTATGGTGGCCACAGCAAGCCCAGACTGGGTAGCTGCTCCTACACACAAGCATACCTGCATGTGCACCCATACATGTACCTGTGTGTACACACACACAAAAGCATACATCCTGACTCCAGCATAAGGCCACTGACACCGTAGTGTGTCTAGACGGTTCTAGAGAGGTTATAAGACATCGCAGTGTGTATTGCACAATTTGTTAACCAAAGGAAATGCTTACCTCAGCCAGCAAAGAGTCTTCGTGACTTGTTTTCTATTTTAAAAGCGTTTATTTGAGGCATTTGCATCGTCTGAATCTGGTAAGCAAAGGCATGGTTATCATGTTCAGACTTACAGATTTCCCTGATTAAAGAAAATAGAAGGAAACATCTACTGTGCGAACAGTTAAAGTTATTTGCCAAGATTTCCTTAATTATTCACGTGTAATTAAGTGACAGTAAGTGATACACATAATGTGACATAACTTGAGTTGCGTTTTCAAAATTGCATGTTACGTAAAAGGAATAGAAACATAAATACCACTTCATAAGAGAAAAATGATAACGCCTAACTCTTTAAGAGCATTGCTGGCAGGCACAGTAGCTCATACCTATAATCCCAACACTTTCAGAGGCTGAGGCGAGTGGATCACATCACCTGAGAATAGGAGTTCAAGACCAGCCTGGCTAACATACAAAAATTAGCCGAGCATGGTGGTGTGCACCTGTAGTCCCAACTTCTTGGGAAGCTGAGGCAGGAGAATCACTTGAACCTGGGAGGCGGAGGTTGCAGTGAGCCAAGATCGTGCCACTGCACTCCAGCCTGTGCAACAGGAGCATCTCAAAAAAAACTATTGCTGGTTGGACACGGTGGCTTACACTTGTATTCCCAGCACTTTTGGAGGCCGAGGCAGGAGGATCACCTGAGGTCAGGAGTTCAAGACCAGCCTGGCCAACATGGTGAAACCCTAAAAATACAAAAAATTAGCTAGGTAAAATAAAAATAGAAAAAATTAGTTGGGCCTGGTGATGCATCCCTGTAATCCCAGCTACTTGAAAGGCTAAGACAAGAGAGAATTGCCCGAACCCATAAGAGAGGTTGCAGCTGAGATCAGTCCATTGCACTCCTGCCTGGGCGACAAGACAAGAGCAAAACTAAGTCTTAAAAAAAAAAAAAAGCATTGCTGTAGACAAAATACTTTCTTCAATTAAAAATATTCTTTACATGGCTGCTTTGTTTATGAGATACTAAAGATAAGAGAGATGAAGAAATATTTTTCTAGAAATTTTCTTCTCTATAATGTAATTAATAATCTACTTGGATTTCTGTAAAAGATTATAGTAAATCTGGAAGTCTTATGGAGGTTTTTGGGGGAGTGGGTGGGAGTAATTGTCTATTACTGTGTCTTTGAATATAAAGCAGTACCAGGTTAGGGCCAGAGGGCATCCAGGCTCTTCACAGGTTATATAGGCTTGACCTTGTTAGTACAGCATGCTGTCAGAGCCTCAGCCAAAAACGGCTGAGGTGTTTTTGTGCGGGAAAATACAATTTCAAGCACTGGCCTGTCATCTAAAGTGACTTCTTTTCTTCACCCAGTAGCTCTCTGGTGGGTTATAGTGACTTTTTTATGCTAGTTAGTTTACAAGTTTATGTAATATTTAGAGAGTTTAGAGAGTTAATTTAAAACTTACTTATTTGTACAGGAAAATCAATTGTTTATTTGTTGAAACAATTGATTTTCCTGTGCAAATATGTATGTTTTGAATTAACTGTAAATTTTACATACAACTTTTTAAAAATTTTTATGGCCGGGCGCAGTGGCTCAAGCCTGTAATCCCAGCACTTTGGGAGGCCGAGGCAGGTGGATCACGAGGTCAAGAGATCGAGACCATCCTGGTCAACATGGTGAAACCTCGTCTCTACTAAAAATAAAAAAGAATTAGCTGGGCATGGTGGCGTGTGCCTGTAATTCCAGCTACTCAGGAGGCTGGGGCAGGAGAATTGCCTGAACCCAGGAGGCGGAGGTTGCAGTGAGCCGAGATTGTGCCATTGCACTCCAGCCTGGGTAACAAGAGCGAAACTCCGTCTCAAAAAAAAAAAAAAAAAAAAAATTTTATGTATGTATTTTTATAAAACTGTTTTTTAATTGGAAGTGCACTCATTAAATTGTTTTACACAAACACACACACTTTAACAAAACAAAATTCTGAGTGACACCGCCCTGTAACTAACTGTGGTGAGATTTGATTCAAGTTGACACACACTTCTGTTTTAGAGAGTAAATGCCTTTGGATTATAACTTAACTTGTCTTTCTCAAGAAACTAGAATGAAAGGTGAGTAATAAAAGATTCTTTTTGGAAGTGGAAGAGTCTTGGAATAAAGTGTAAATCCAAATTGCCAATATGGCCTGAGAGTAAAGTGGCAAATCTTACCAAGAAAGGGGAATGTGTCCATTACCCTGAGCTGCCACTCATTCATCAGAGGTTTATTGAACATTTGTTATGTTCCTGGCCCCGTGCTAGGCCTCAGGGATGGCAGGATAAATCAAATGTGGTTTCTGCCAATGAGGATCCATAAGCTTGTGGGGAAGAGGGATGTCTCAGCAGAAGCTTGTGAGACTGTAGAAGGGGCCTCAGGGACACTGGAGGTACAGAAACTAGCTGGGAGTAGGGGTAGCTTCTCTAAAGCAGCCGCCCTGGTGCTGGACCTTGGGAACAGATGGAGGAGGTGGTGTCCCCTGCCAGGCCTCTGTGAAGGTGTAGCATTGCAGGAGGGCCTGGTCTGTTAAGTGGGTTGGGTGAGACTGGAACGCCAAACGGGCCAGATTGTGTGGAGGTTTTATCACACAGGCAACATACCATTTGGTCCAGGAGTGTCATGCCTGGGGTAGTATTTTTAAAAATATAGTAATCACCTCCCCTGCACCCTCCTCTACCCCACTGCATGTTCTTGGTGGTATGTTCCAAGACCCCCCCGGTGAATGCCCAAAACCACAGATGGTACTGAACCCTGTATATACTACACATGAATTCACTTTTCTTCATAATTTTATGAGTAGAAGATTCATTCTTACGGAAGATTTTAGCAACCTTATCATTTCGTTTTCTTATTGAGATTTTCGTCGTTTTTTTTTTTTTTTTTTTTTTTTGAGACGGAGTTTCGCTCTTGTTACCCAGGCTGGAGTGCAATGGCGCGATCTCGGCTCACTGCAACCTCCGCCCCCTGGGCTCAGGCAATTCTCCTGCCTCAGCCTCCTGAGTAGCTGGGATTACAGGCACGCACCACCATGCCCAGCTAATTTTTTGTATTTTTAGTAGAGACGGGGTTTCACTATGTTGACCAGGATGGTCTCGATCTCTTGACCTTGTGATCCGCCCGCCTCAGCCTCCCAAAGTGCTGGGATTACAGGCTTGAGCCACCACGCCTGGCTTTCGTCGTTTTACTTAAAGGAAGCATTTTGGCTTCTCTTTGGCGTATCTGAATTGCCAGCATCACTACCCTTGCACTTTGGGGGCCCTTGTAATAAATAAAGGGTCAGTTGAACACAAGCACTGCGATACTGAGACAGTTGATCTGATAACTGAGTTGGTTACTAAGAAACAGGCTGGTAACATCCACAGCAATGGACATGCTGGACAAAGGGATGGCTTGCAATTTTTGTAATGGCAAAAATTTCATCACACTACACAGAGCAATGTGTGGTTTAAAACTTAGGACGTGTTTATTTCTGTAATTTTCCATTTAATTGTTTTGAACCAGAGGTGACCATGGGTAACTGAAATTGCAGAAAGTGAAATGTGGCTAAGGGGGTGCTAATTCCTCAGTCATCCCCCAGCCTCTCACCAACTCTGCCCTATATTTCAGATCACCGAAGTGGCCTTGGAGTACAACAACTGTCATGGGGACCAGGTGGTGGAGCGTCTTCTTCAGCACCTGCGGCGGGTGGACGCTCCAATGCTGGAGTCCCTGGCCCTGGAACCGCCGGCTCAGCTGCCAGACCCACCACTGATCACAGCATCCCCCTGCTGCAACACTGTGGTGCTGCCCCAGTGGCATTCCTTCTCCAGGACCCACAACGTCTGTGAACTCTGTGTCAACCAGACCACCGTGGGTGTGAAGCCGAGCTCGGTCAGCATGCCACAGTGCAGCTTTTTTGAAATGGCAGCAGCTTTGGATTCTTTCTACCTCAAGGAGCAGACCTTTTATCACGTGGCATCAGACAGCATAGAATGCAGCAATTTTTTAACTTCCTATAGCCCCTTCAGCTACTACACTGCATGTTGCAAGACCATAAGCAGGGGTGTGGCAGGCTTCATTGACTCTGAACTTGAAGCCCCTACCATTGCATTTTCTTCCCTTGAGAAGAAATGTGAGGTTGATGCCCCAAGCTCTGTTCCTCACATTGAGGAGAACAGGTATCTTTTTCCAGACGTAGACATGACTAGCACAAACTTCACAGGCCTGAGCTGCAGAACCAACAAGACTCTCAACATCTACCTTTTGGATTCAAATTTGTTTTGGTTATATGCAGAGAGACTGGGTGCTCCAAGCTCCACTCAGGTGAAAGAATTTGCCGCAATTGTTGACATGAAAGAAGAGTCTCACTACATTTTGGATCCAAAGCAAGCATTGATGAAGCTCACCCTAGGTACTGTAGGCAGTTTGTTTCTCCAAGCATTGTACGTTTTGTTTGACGTCATATGGGTAAATTTTATTGATGGCTCTCATTACATTTAATTGTGGGGTGATATCAGCTCTGTAGCTCATTTTAAGTGTTGAGACTACCATCGGTCATAATTTTCAAGAAATTAATTTTGTCTATTAAGTGGAACAGAAACATCCTCACTCTAAATTTTGGATAAGTCTGTTGTTTATCCCATGGGGGTTAAAGTCCCACTTTCTAAATTGGCGATTAGACATTTCACATGTCTAAGGTAGAAGAAGCTGGAGGGAATGGGGACTTAGGGACTGGAACCGGCAGGGAGGTGGAGAGCCATTCTGGTGGGATGTCCTGGGGGCTGATGAAAGTGAGCCTTGACAGCAGAGCTGCCTTGCCTCCCTTTTTGTCTCACAGGTTAAAATGGCTAAGGATGAAGGCGACAAGACCTAATTTGTTTTGCTGCTGTTCTGTAACGTACTGAGCAATACTGCTAGGACCTGGGATTCCTAGGTTGTATCAAGTGTAAAGTGCAGTAAACAAGTGTCAGTTGTAAACCAGCAAAAGCAAAACCCACTTTTTGAGGAGTAAAGTTCCTTGATGAGAAAGCATCCAGGGCTTGCCCTGGGACTTGGCAGCAACATTAGGCTGAACCACACTGGCCTGTTCCCAGGGCTTTGCTGATACCCTTGACTACACGCAATGAAGTGAGAATTCAAAAGCCATGTTAGTTCAGCCTCATTGGAAACGTGAGGGACGGTCAGTGTATGCCAAATGGAGAAAGGAGGAATTTTGTAGGGAAGGAAACCTTTAAGTTTTATAAAGTATGAACTCAACAGTGAGACTCAGAGCTTCTACATGTAAGTTTTTTTAGGCCGGGCGCGGTGGCTCACGCCTGTAATCCCAGCACTTTGGGAGGCCGAGGCGGGTGGATCACGAGGTCGAGAGATCGAGACCATCCTGGTCAACATGGTGAAACCCCGTCTCTACTAAAAATACAAAAAATTAGCTGGGCATGGTGGCGTGTGCCTGTAATCCCAGCTACTCAGGAGGCTGAGGCAGGAGAATTGCCTGAACCCAGGAGGCGGAGGTTGCGGTGAGCCGAGATCGTGCCATTGCACTCCAGCCTGGGTAACAAGAGCAAAAAAACTCCGTCTCAAAAAAAAAAAAAAAAAAGTTTTTTTAACCATCCTCTTTCAAATCCAGGTGAAGCTTGTTTCTTATATTAGACACATTTGTAAAAAGGCTTTATATAAATGCTGATTTTTCTACAGCAAATTATATATTATAAATTTAAGAGTTCCTCAGTGTTTAAAAGAACCCTGTGACCAGTCACTTTTTGAAGGGCACAATCTAATGATAATACAGATTACTTCCAATTCATGTTTTCTAAAGTTATTTTGATGTGTTTTCTTAAAATGAAATAAGATTTTTTTTTTTTAAATGGGAAACAGACTCCAGAGAAATGGGGTCAGTGCTCCCACAAGCATGTATTTTTGAGGTAGTGTGTATTAGATTTTCCTGAATTCTGTTCAGTAATGCTCAAGTGTTTAATGACCTCATAATGTGTTCACTTTGAATTTAAGGGTAATTGAAAGAAGCCTTTTTTAGATTTCTTTCCATCTCTGTATCTCCTCTGAAATGTTTAGCCTCGCTGTTCTTTGTCCTGTAGTTGGTGACCGAATTTTTAGAGAGTTTGAAAAAAACATCCTACTGTGTGTCGTTGTTGGTTTAGAGAGTTAACTCATAAATCAGCTATCTCTATGGCAGTTTCAGAATCTAGGCTTTATTCAGATTAGGAAATAATTCTTGGTTTCATGTTTCAAAAACATAGCCAGCTAAGTGCTATTTAGATGCTGATCGTGAATTCTCTTTAGTATTCACATGACATTCTTCACTTCCTCCTCCATTCTGCACTGCATTGATTGGGACCTCAAAATGGAGGGAGTTAGAAGAAAGAAAAAGAACTGAAACTCTAGCTGAGTGCAGTGGTGTACACCTGTAGTCCCAGCTGCTCTGGAGGCCAAGGTAGGAGGATTGCTTGAGCCCAGGAGTTGAAGCTACAGTGAGCTATGAATGCAGCACTGTACTCCAGCCTGGGCAACAGAGTGAGACCATGTCTCTTAAAAAAAAAAAAGAAAGAAAGAAAAGAAAAAAGTGAAATTGAAATTACTCTTGCTTCCAATAAAGCAAAGGACTCTGAAGACGGCAGAATTCGTGGGAAGGATAAAGTTGGTTCAAGTTAGGTTTTTGATTATTTATAGGTTTTATTTATGTATTTTTTCACTACATAAAATTTTTTCTTAACCTTTAAAAAAAAAGAAACCTGAAGAACCTTAATAAAGGAAACAGAACCATAGTTCGTCTTCAAATTAATGAGCATTTAAACACATTCCACATTACTGTAGCTTGTGCAGTTGCTACATTTGTAGTTAAGCTTAAAGGTCTTCATATTATAGAGTGAAATTTCTTGAAAAGATTGTGGCTTTTTGATGATTTATATAGTCTCACCTGGTGTCTATTTGTGGAGCAGCCCTTTTAAAAAAAGAATAGTCTATGAATATTAGAACGTCTAACCCTGCATAGTGTTTTGTTGTCTAAATTACTGTGTCTGCTGAGTTAATACTACCAGAGCTAAACCTGATGCCACCTGGGCAGCTTTGTTTGGGGTTTTGCTGATAGGTGAAATGTTAAAAATGTGAGCCTATGAAGTCATTCGAGTTTTTAAAATGTGGAGTTTAAAAGTAGGCCAGCTATTTTCCTTGTACCTAGAGAAGAGTTGATCTCATTTTCTCTTTATTTTTAGAGTCTTTTATTCAAAACTTCAGCGTTCTGTACAGTCCCTTGAAAAGGCATCTCATTGGAAGTGATTCTGCCCAGTTCCCATCTCAGCATTTAATCACTGAAGTGACAACTGATACCTTTTGGGAAGTAGTCCTTCAAAAACAGGTATGTGGTCATGAGAGGCAAAAGTCAAGCCATCTATCCCCCTTAAAAAGATAATTTCCAAAGCTGCAGCTGTTGGGTGAGCAGATGTTTTTGATGTATAGAAGAAGAACCATGTGACGGTTTGATTTCAGACCGTGAATGAATTACATGTGGTTTTAAATTTCAGAAAAGTGCTCAAGAAAGCACAGAATTAGAAGGATCTAAAGATGAAAATTTTCACTACAATATTTACATAGGTAGCATTTACCGAGTGCCTGCTGGATTCTAAGCAATGAGGAAGAGCTCATTTCCTGGTGTAAGTAACAGCTGTCTTACACTTCCCACAGGACGTTCTCCTGCTCTATTATGCTCCATGGTGCGGCTTCTGTCCATCCCTCAATCACGTCTTCATCCAGCTAGCTCGTAACCTGCCCATGGACACATTCACTGTAGCAAGGTGAGCAGGCCTGTTGTGCAGTACTTTGGGCTGTGTGCCTATTTTCACTCTTCTTTGCAGCTTAGCCATATGGTATGCAAAGGTCTGCCCATTTTCCATTAACCTTTGGTATGACTTGGCTGTATTTAATTGTCAGGTTGAAGCTGTGAGCAAAGCCTCATTGAAACTGAACTTTTCCTCATGAATTCTGAGTGTTCCTTCCATGACGTTGATGTTTAGCCCCAACTAGATTTGTAGATGGCCAAGTGCAGTTCTGTGGGGAGAGCCCTGACCGGGTTTTCAGGATGGCCCCTTGGAATACCATGGGACGGTTGCCCCAGGCACTGCCAGTGGGCCCCGGAATCTTGAGCAGATCTCTCCACCAGCCCTGATTTTCCTCATTTGCGAAATTAAGAGGAAGGATCTGTAGATATCCACGTTCTAGTATTGTGATTCCATGGATACTGTATGTGGGCTTTTGAGTAAACAAAATTCTTAAAAATAATTTTTTGAAAAAGAAGCCTCAAATACAGAGTTTTTAGATGGGGTATAAGCAGTTTTGGATGGGGAAAATTGTTTACATTTAGCCCCCTACCCCTCAAAAACCCTCCAGATAGATAAGAGTTAAATATAAAAAAACAAAAAATAGCAGGATTTGCTGGTTCCTCTGAGAGATGGAAACTTTCCAAAGTGGAAGCAGTTGAAAAAATAAAGAAAGAAAAATGGACAGATTCCACTAGAAATAAATGCAGTGAAAACAGGGAAAGCAGACGAAAAGGGGGACTATTAATATATTTTCCAGTGTCTGTATGTCACCTGTTATATGCACTGTAAGTAATAATTGGAGCCAAATCTGAGGAGTTACTCTGCTGGGAGACTTTTAGATATACATATTACCCGATTTAGTGCTTGGGATGCTCAGTGAAACCACTCTGGTTAAAAAAAGAAAGTGCTCTTTTTATTGAGGAAGCTGAGGCATAGAAAAATTAGACAAGTTGCCAGAGTTTCAACCTGCAAATGAGTGACCAGGATTGAATCAGGCATTTATACTCCAGCCTCCCCCAAAATTAAAATGCTTTAGGAAAAAGCTGAGACAGATGCCATTGTGAACAAAGGACGTGAGTAGATTTTTCTTTGACAGAGTAAATAAACAAGTGGGGAAATTATAATCTAATAAATGTAAATTAAAACAGTAACAAAGTGTCATTTAACATATTAAATTAATCAGTGCTTTTAAGTGGAAAAATCTTGTGTTGATAAAATAAAATGGAAACTGCAGTCAGATGTATCTAATAGAATGAGTACATTGCCATAACTCTTTTGGAACGGATTTTGGCAACATTCACAAGAAATCAACAAAAACAGTTAACACATTTTTGACCCAGTTAATTTTACTTTGGAGAAGTAATGGAATAGGAATTACAGAGAAGCATGAGCTCATCATTATAGCACTGTTTATATCCACCAGGAGAGGAATGTTTCAGTAAATTATGGCTGGGCGTTTAATGGAGTTTTTATCCCTTAACAGTGCTTTTCATATAATTAATGGAAAAGAATAGAGTATGAAATATATGACAACTGTGCTTTAAAATGCATATAGGCCGTGTGCCATCGGTGAGTTAGTATAGACATCATTTTCCGTATTAGAAAGTTAATGTAAAATCTGCTAAGAAAATAGGCTGTTTTTGGCCTCTATGGAGATTTTCAACATAAAGAGGGTATAATTTTCCATCTTCAGAGAGGCTTGATTTTGCTCAATGATTTCCTTTCTTTTTCCAGAAATATTCAGGGATTAAAATACTTGGCTAGCTCCTGTTAGGTGAGATGTGAACTACTCTTCAGGTGTCAGTGTGGCATTTTCTGCAAGTTCATTTTTCCTTTCAGGACGTCAAGTTGCCACTCAGTGGAAAGTGTCCACGTAGTGGAAAGTTGCATGTCTTGGAAGTATCAGTGCCCAGTTCATACCTGGTAGTGCACTCATTGCGAAGGGGCTAGCCAAGTGTGGGGTCCAAAAATTGCACCAGGTTCTTGAGGTTATCTGAGAAGGTTCTTTCAAGTTGGCATTTCTTGGGGTGATCTTCTGCTATTTCTGTTCTCCTCTTCTGCCAGGATTGATGTGTCTCAGAATGACCTTCCTTGGGAATTTATGGTCGATCGTCTTCCTACTGTCTTGTTTTTTCCCTGCAACAGGTAATAGCAATTTTTTTTTCACTAGTGGGCAGTTGGGATTCTTTTGTGGAGGTCTGAAAATGAAATGCCTTTAAGATGTAAATCATTCATTATGTTCAAAAAATGTTCCCTTAGGAGCCAGGCACTATGGCTCACACCTGTAACCCCAGCACTTTGGGAGGCTGAGGCGGGCAGATTGCTTGAGGAAGTTGAGACCAGCCTGGCCAACATGGTGAAACCCTGTCACTGCACAAAATAGCCAGGCATAGCGGCATATGCCTGTAATCCCAGCTACTCTGAGGCTGAGGCATGAGAATCTCTTGATCCTGGGATACGGAGGTTGCAGTGATCCAAGATCACACCACTACACTCCAGCCTGGGTGACAGAGCAAGACTGTCTCAAAAAAAAAAAAAAAAAAAAAAAAAAAAAAAGTGCCTTAGGTACATAGGGTAAAAGGGCTGTAGTGTCAAGATGTTATGTGTGGTATGGATCTTTTAAAACAAGGTTGCTCTTCCCACAGTCTATCTCTTACCCAGGCTTGAATGTGGCTGTGAGAATTCTTAGCTTTCATGGCCTGATTGAATATACGGAGGACGCAGACTGACAGGAAAAGACCCCATCTTTGTGTGGGTCAAAACAGCAGAGAATCTGTGGAGCCCTGCCTGCCTCAAGCCTTCCACATGCCTGTTTCTTAACTGGCCTCCCAGCAGCTATTCATCACTCTCATACAGAAGAGAGGGTGGCTTTCTTGCCCATGGCAAGATGGAGCAGAAATGCCATCCTTTCCATGGTTCCCGGAGCCCTGCAAAGGGGCTTTCTCTGATGCGTGCAGACTGCTGTGAACGTCTGCCATGGGATTGTTGCTTGATTTTTTTTCATGCTTGCCTAGCCAGTGTTCCAGGTGCAGATCTTCATAGCAACTGCCCTGAAAGCCCTAGCAAGGGGGACATTAACAAGGGAGAGTGGACTTCTAGTTAGTGAATGTAGATGACAGATGTTTTAGAAAAGGAAACGAACACTTGGTCCTTTAGAGCCTAATATACTGGATGTTTGCTCCCTTTTTATAGATTCCTTCTGGTTTTTAGAAAGTTGAGTCCTTCTGGGGACCCACTCACATGGCTTTGACAATGTCATCTCTCCAGGGGAAAGTGTCTGCAGCGTCATTTAGGGAGTCCCTGACTCGCATGTGTGACTTTTGCTGTTTTAATTACCTGCCTCCCTTTTGCAATTCAGCTTGTCATGTTTCTCTAGGAGAGTGTTTGCTTCCTATCTACTGAATCATTCCCTTGGTTTTTGCTCTGTATCTCAAAGAATGTTTGCTGGAATACTTCTGTGGTAGTAGGATCTTGTCAAATCATGCACTAAAAACAGAATATGACTCACCCTTTTTTATTGCTGACTGAGTTGTGATGAGGCTTTTTCTTTCTAAGAAGTGTTTAAATTACCACGTAGTTTAGGAATCATGGACAGTAACACTAAAAATTTCATCTCTGTGGGACAGGAGTTGGGCATGTAGTTTAATGACGAATAATTTTTGAATTATTTGAATTCCAAATAAAAAGAAAAAGAAAAAATATTAAAATCATAGCACCCAGCACATTCTTTTTAATGTAGAAGTTCTCAGCAGCTGGCAGAAATGCATCTATTTAGAAGACACAGGCAAAACAGGTGACAGGTCAGGGCGTCATCTGGAGGCCTGCGTCTGGGCTAAGTGACCTTCGTTCTGAAGCTGCCGGGTGTAGTAAACATGAAGATGAACCCATTTCTCAGGCCCCATGCTGGGTACTTGCTGCAGCCCTGCAGCTCCTTACCCTTGCCCTTGACCTGGAAAGGTCAAGAGTGTAAATATATAAGAAGACTGTCCGCTTCTCTTTTAATGGAAGGAGGTTGGTAAACAAAGCCTTATGGCTTTGGAATGGAATTTTTCTCATTTCCTAAAAATAAATGGTAGTCAGAAGTAAAGTATGCTCATCATGAACTGGTCCCAAGCAAGTGTTTGGTTTAGCCAGAAGGTAAATGGGCAAACAGCATGAGCCGACAGGTTGCAAAAGAGGAAATGAAAAAGGGTATTTGATAACATGTGGTAAGACCTTTTTCACTGTCCACCTGCTTATGCTATTTTTAGTGAAAATAATATGAGATTGTATATTTACTATGATAAAATAGAAACTTATACATGTGTTAGGTGGAAATGTTCACAGAAGTTGAGGTGTCGAAAGTGATTTCAGAGGAGTGAGATTGCAAGTGATTTGAAGGCGCTTCTTGTATGTTTTTACATCCCTTGTGAATTGTCTACAAAGAGCATGTCTTGATATATAAAAATCATGAAGGAAAAAATATGCAAGAGCCTGTCCTCAGGAAGAAGAGGCAGGGGAGGGGCCTTGAGGGAGACAGAGTCTTCCTGTGCAGAGGCGTCTCAGAGCCACTTGCTCTACTGAGCAGGTACTCCTTCAGCCAGCACTTGAATCAGACTCTGTGACAGTTCAAAATGTAGGTGCTCTGGCCTGGCCCTGGGCCAGGCGATGAGGGGGAGATGGATGCCCCTGTCCACCACAGGGGAAGAATCACACTTTTTTTTTTTTTTGGACACGGAGTCTCGCTCTGTTGCCCAGGCTGGAGTGCAGTTGCGTGATCTCAGCTCAGTGCAACCTCCACCTCCCTGGTTCAAGTGATTCTCCTGCCTCAGCCTCCCGAGTAGCTGGGACTACAGGTACGTGCCACAACACCAACTAATTTTTTATATTTTTAGTGGAGACGGGGTTTCACTGTGTCAGCCAGGACGGTCTCTATCTCCTGACCTCATGATCCGCCCGCCTTGGCCTTCTAAAGTGCTGGGATTATAGGTGTGAGCCATCTTGCCTGGCCAGAATCGCACTTTTTTAGAGGTGTGCCCTGCCACTCCCTCAGGATTAGAGGAGAGTGGAGTAGACATTGGGACCTGTTACCACTACACTTTCACATTATTGCTTTCCTGGAAGTAGATTGTTGACATTCTGTGTCCTTGCTACTTTAACAAAGTGTTTTAGCATGCCTATTAGGGACTTTCATGGAGAGTGCACCAAGACCCCTTAGCAGATAGCATGCTCGCAAATGTCACTATCCTGTAAATGTCTTGAGATAGACATACTGAGGGATCTTGGCAGCTTTTTCTGGGAAGTAATTTACCTTTACTCTGCCTCGTAAGACCAGTCTTGTGCCGCGGAACTTTGGGGCAGGTCCAGCTTCTGTATTCTTCCATGGGCCCACTTCACAGGGCCACAATATGTTTTTAGTTGCTGTGGGGGTGTTTTTGTTTTTTTGTTTTTTAGACAAGATGACACTGTAGCCTGGAACTTCTGGGCTCAGGTCATCCTCCCACCTGAGGCTCCCAAGTAGCTGGATCTACAGGCGTGTGCCACTTTGCCCGGCTAATTATTTTATTTTTTTGTACAGATGAGGCCTTACTATATTGTCCAGGCTGGTCTCAAACTCCTGGCCCCAAGCCATCCTTCTGCCTCAGCCTCCCAAAGTACTGGAATTACAGGCACGCAGGGCCATACCCAGCTTTGTCATTTGAATGGCTGGGATGCCCCACTTGAAGAAAGCTTATATGTTAAGAAAACTAAGCTTGGCCAGGCGCAGTGCCTCACACCTGTAATCCCAGCACTTTGGGAAACCGATGCAGACAGATCACAAGGTCAGGAGTTTGAGATCAGCCTGGCCAATATGGTGATACCCCATCTCTACTAAACATACAGAAATTAGCTGGGGGTAGTGATGGGCACCTGTAATCCCATCTACTCGGGAGGTTGAGGCAGGAGAATCATTTGAACCTAGGAGGTAGAGGTTGCAGTGAGCCGAGATAGTGCCACTACCCTCCAGCCTGGGAGACAGAGCGAGACTCTGTCTCAAAAAAAAAAAAAGAAAAAAGAAAAAAGAAAAAATGAAGCTTTAAAGGAGGGGATGGTCAAATGCATATCCCAAAATTTTTTGCTACTTTTAGTGAAAAGAATATGAAATTGTATATTTACTGTGATAAAATAGAAACTGTTTTATGGTCGGGTGCAGTGGCTCTGGGCAGCCGAGCTCTGGAGTCCCTGCTGTTGACTTCTATTCTGTTAACACCTGAGGGAGACAAACCTGGCTGCTGGCCTGCCTCATACATAAGTGCATAAAGCTGGTAGTTTTGGTGGACTGCAGCGAGACTGTATAGGCACAGGTAAATAGAAGTATGAGAGAAACTTAATCAGATGATTAAATGACAAGTTCTGGAGAGGAATTTTCTAGATCTCTAGATCAGGACCTGGAAGAAAGCTGTGGGGAAACCCCTTCCTTTGTCACTTCCTTCCTTATTTTGTGCTTTCAGGGCTGGGCAGCCTGAATCATAGTCCCTTGGTCAGTCTGTTTGCCAGGGATCAGGTTGCCAGGTGTGAGCCAAATGTACCCAGGGATCGGGGGTAAAGTCACCCCCATTTGAGAACCCCTGCCTTAGATAATGTGTAATAAATGCTTGCTAAAGTAACAGGCTGAGTATCTTTCAAGTTCTTCCTATTTCTCTGGGCACTGTCAGTGGGCACAGAGGGACATGGGTGGGACACCTCCTGCCTCCCCTGGACGCTCTTCCTGACAGCCACTGGGCATCTCCGAGCACACAGAGGCCCCCTGCCCACACACTGCCGGGGCCTTGCATCACTGGCTTTAGGCCTGGGCCTGGGAACTCCTCTTTCTTGGACTGTATGGGTGAATCTGAGCTCTGGCTTCAGGAACAGATAAGCCATGTAAATTACAGAGTAAGCATATGGGACAGCCTCAGCTTTGTAGAGAATTTCTTGCCCAGTCAACATTTTCCTTACTTCCAGTAAGTTAAATCCGTGGAATGTCTTTTCTTGGTGAGAAGTGATGGCCTGGCCTTGGGTACAGTCTGCTTTTGGATAAATTGTGTTGGCCCGACTCGTGTCTTTGCTCCCTTTCCCTTTCTCTCCAGAAAGGACCTAAGTGTGAAATACCCCGAAGATGTCCCCATCACCCTTCCAAACCTGCTGAGGTTCATTTTGCATCACTCAGACCCTGCTTCCAGCCCCCAGAATGTGGCTAACTCTCCTACCAAGGAGTGTTTTCAGAGCGAGGCAGTCTTACAGCGGGGGCACATCTCCCACTTGGAGAGAGAGATCCAGAAACTGAGAGCAGAAATAAGCAGCCTCCAGCGAGCACAAGTGCAGGTGGAGTCCCAGCTCTCCAGTGCCCGCAGGGATGAGCACCGGCTGCGGCGGCAGCAGCGGGCCCTGGAGGAGCAGCACAGCCTGCTCCACACGCACAGCGAGCAGCTGCAGGCCCTTTACCAGCAGAAGACACGTGAGCTGGAGGAGCTGGCCCGCAAGCTGCAGGAGCTGGCCGATGCCTCAGAAAACCTCCTCACCGAGAACACGTGGCTCAAGATCCTGGTGGCCACCATGGAGAGGAAACTGGAGGGCAGGGACGGAACTGAAAGCCTGGCGGCCCAGAGAGAGGTCCACTCCAAGCAGCCTGAGCCCTCAGGTGCCCCCCGGCTACCTGGCTCCCCTCCACCTAGTGCCAGTGCCACACTGGCGTCTGAAAGGAGTAACGAGAATAGGACAGACTAACTTTTTAAATGACATGAAGAAATCAGAGGTGAAAATTGTACATTGGGAATATATTTATGCAAATTTTATTGAAATTTATTGTAAATAAAGATTTTCTCAGTGGTCTAGAAAATCAACTTGAATGTCATTCAGCATTTATTGAAGAGGGATGACATCCCTTCCACTTATTGCACAAACTTGGTAGCTTTGAGACAAAAACAGTAGCATAGTCCATTTGAATATTCGTCCAAAAAATTAGTCCATATTTTAGTGGCTCAGTGTCAAAAGTTCCCTCCCTGTCCCCCTACTGTTGCTTCTGCAGTGATACAAAGGATGAACGCTTAATTTCTTGACTAGTCAGAAAACTTGAATGCAACAGTTGGGCATTCATTCAGAAAGAATTCCAAGAGAGGTCATAACCTACTAAGCCATTTGAGAGAGTGGCTCTGGTGTCTATGCTAACAAAAAGTAGCTACTGAAAACACTAAGAACAGTGAGCGCTATGATGTGGTTCACTAGTTCTACAGGCATTTTCATTTTCCTCCCGAAGACCCCCTCTCCCCCAGTGCCTCACTTAGTCTCTGACCTTCACCCAACACAGCTACCATGCTCAAATGGGCCTGATTCAAACTCCCAAGTACGTTCCTGGCACCGGGGAGTGGGATAAGAAAGCTTCCAGAAGTGAAACTGATGAGAAAGTGATGCTTAATCACTTCAAAACCGAGACTTCACTGACAAGGTCAAAACCACAGGTCAAGTCTGATAATCGAGCACTGGTCAGTTCAGGGGTCAGGCTCGGAACCTGAAAATGCAGATCCTAGCTGCTCCTGTGTCCCTCGGGTGTGGAGGAAGGAAAAACAGCCTAGGGTATGTGCTGGCTGTGCTGAGAGTCGAGGTAGAAAGCCTGGAAGTTCTGAAACATGAGGGGATGGGTCACATGCCCGCCTCTGCCTTTCCTCATTTACCAAAGCAAACCTTCTCCCCCATCTTCCACCTTTGGAACTTCTGTTCTCCCTCCTAGGCCTGGTTTCAGTGGCCCCCGCCACATGTCCTGCCCACCCAGCCTGCAGGGCCTCTGCAGACATCACACCTGCCCCACCACCACTTCTTCTGAGCTTGTCCATGACGTCAGTGGATAAAGGTGTTGCCTCTTCTTCCTAAGGGCTCTCAAGAGCCCAGCTGAGGTGTTTCATTACTACCTTCTGCTCAGATGGCCCCGCCAGCCATCCCTCTGCCCACCCCAAGCTACTACTTAATGTTTAACCCTCCCAATTTAGGTGTATGCTGCTTAAAAGGGCTCCCTACTTCTCCTCCCTCGAGGTTCCAGAATGTGGATTCATTCAACACGCTTTTTAGAAGAGTCTTGGGTGAGTCCAGAGGAGGTTCCTCTAGCCTGAGCAGGAGGCCAGAGCTCTGAGCTCAGGCATTAAGGGCCAGCGTTCTGTGGTTAAGCCGGGGCTGGCCTTCCAAGGATGGCAGGCATGAGTCACATTTGAATCATAAATAAAATTACTGTGTGCTTACGGTGGTGGGATTAAAAATCAAAGTGAGCTCACTGAAGTGTACACAGGGGAGACCTTGGAGATGCTAGCTCACCTGAAAGCCACCAACTCACCACCTGTGGGAGAGTCAAGTCCTGAACTCAGCATTCACCTCTGCCCTGCCCCTTGCTGCAAGCACAGGCTGGCAGGAAGCAGTCTGGTGGCTCCTGTGGCAATGTGCATGTGAGAAGTGGTGTTCCCCGGGTCCTCAGTGCCTTCAAAGCTGGGTCAGGAGACGGGAGACCCACTGAGGACAGCGGAGTCAGGACCCTGCAGGCAGGTGGTTATCAGAGGAGAGGAAGCCCACTGGTGTGAAAAGGGAAGAGAGAAAGAAGAAAAAAGACAGAACTTCAACAGTCCCCTCCCCCTCCAGTGCAGAAACTAGGAAACACCAACACAAAACATAGAACTTTCTCCTTCCTGGGCCAACTGGGTTTCAGACCAAAAGCAGCCACCACAGGCTCTGGTGTTTCTATGAGGATCAAAGCAATTTCAGCGAAGCCTGCACTGCAGGGGGTTGCGGGGGACTCAGCATGCTGAAGACCAAAAGGGTGAGAAACTGCTCTGCTACAAGGATGCTGGCAGCCTCCGGGACTCTTGCCCTGACTCGCCCTTCAATGGCTCCCAGGCAGGTCCAGTAGCTTCCCTGCAGTAACTCCAATCTCAACAGGAACTGCTATTTAACATGGGAGTCTATCTGGAGAAGGAACAGGATGTGGGGGGTGTGGTTCCTCTTCCACCCATGACTAACCAAGCAGAAATCACCCAAGCACCCCAAATGATTGGCCACAGCCTTTACCACCAGGCCCAAACTGGCATCTCACTTCCTTGAAATACAGACAAGATGAACACACCTGGGACCCCTGCTGAGTGCAGCATGGGCCTTTACAAGCCTATGACCCTTCAGGGTCTTGACTCAGCTTGTCATGAGTACAACCAGAATCAAACCAGTCCCGTGTGCACTAGATGGTATTTTAAAAAATCAGCAAAAGGGCTTAAGCACGTGCTTCCGGAGGCCTATTTACAGTTCACAGGTTTGTTAGTTCACGCATTACAGTAGTAGCTCCATCAAAAACAGGCTCAGCTAAACATTCAAGTAACAAAAGCGCTACGGGGCTGTGAGCCCCAGCAAGGTCAGGCCTGCCCACTGCCTGCAATGGGCAGCCTCACCCGGAGGCTGAGGGGAAGCCCAGGACAGCTGGGCCTTGGGGCGTCAGTGCATGCGATGACGAAGCCTGCAGAGGCCATGCCAGCAAGTGTCAGCCCTTCCTCTCAGACAGCAGCACGTCCGTGTGGTTTTGCCCCTCCCAGCGCCTCTTGGCTGGCTGCAGACAGGACCAGGAGCCTCCCATCCTGGCTCAGCCATGGACTTCCGGGCCATTGGTAGTCATCAGCTTGGCCTTTCTCTCCACGCACGGTCCTTTGGCCGAGTACTGCACCAGCAGGAAGGGCTCCTTGGTTTCCCCATCCCCCACGATGCTCTCCTCGTCCTCCGACTGGCTGATGCGCTGCAGCCGCAGGTAGCACCAGCAGCCCAGGATCAAGGCCCCCAGGGCTGCGATGGCAATGAGGATGACGATGACTGTGACCACGCCCGTGGTGGGGCTGTGGTCCATAATAGACATGGTCAGTGCTGGGGGCTTCCTCGGCCGGAAGTGCTTTGGGAGTGGCCACTCAGTGAGGCTGGAACTCAGGCTGGGCACAGTAGTCCTGAAAGACAAAGCAGGTGAGGTACAGGGGGGCCTCCGCCAGGGACCCAGACCACCCGTGATCTGCAGCTGGCCCTTCCACAGGGTCTATTTTTAATCGTTCTTAGACCTGCCCATCACACCCTCACCCTGCTAAAAAGTATGCTGGCCAGCATTCGAAGACGTCCGCTCGCGGGTGCTCACCCAGCTCCTGCTCACAACCTTTGAAACCCTGAGCGCTGCTGTACCAACCAGGCGAGTCACCCTCGCTGGCTGCAAAGCCGTAACACTGCAACAGCAGCAGCTGCAGCAAAGGCTGCCAGAGAGCCAGGCGCGGTTCTGATTCTTCTCTTGAAGGTACACCTTTGAGAAGCCCAGCCCCCCTACTCAATGTTCATGACCACAAAGGGACTGACGTCATGAGAAATGACCAGGCGCGGTGGCTCACACCTGTTAATTCCAGCACTTTGGGAGGCTGAAGTGGGCAGATCACCTGAGTCCAGGAGTTTGAGACCAGCCTGGCCAACACAGCAAAACCCCGTCTCTACTAAAATACAAAAATTAGCTGGGTATGGTGGTACCTGCCTGTAATCCCAGCTACCCAGCTACTCGGGAGGCTGAGACACAAGAATTGCTTGAAGCCAGGAGACAGGGGCTGCAGTGAGCCAAGATCCCACCACTGTACTCCAGCCCTCCAGCCTGGGCAACAGAGCAAGACTCTCTCCATCCAAAAAAAAAAAAACTGAGAAATGACATCAGTCCCTGCCCCAAACAGACATCATATACAGAACAGTCAGGTCCTTTGGGGACATCTGTGAGAGGGTGTAGTGGACAACACCCTTTGCCACCAGGCACTGCAGCTGGCCTGGGAAGACCCCTGGAACTCGGCACACCATCTGAGGAGGAAGCTGGGCAGCAGAGTCCCTTGTACGGCTTGGGCCAAGGCCAACCAAGCAAGTAACAGGGTAGAGTGTACCGGGAGATGGAGACAGGCACTTGGAGAGCTTCAGGGAGGCAGGGAGGGTGGGACAGAGACTCCCCGCCGACAGAGCTTAGCATCTAGCCAGATCGCAACAGGTCAGTACCCCAGGTGCGGATGCGGGTCACTCACAATGCAGGGTACCATGTCAGGAACACAGTGACCAGGTACCACGATGCTAAACTGGGTGGGCAGGTGGGAGGCAGGGAGGCAGTGCTGATGGGTTAGAGCAGGCGTCCCCAAACTACGGCCCGGCCGCATGCGGCCCCCTGAGGCCATATATCCCGCCCTCCGCCGCACTTCAGGAAGGGGCACCTCTTTCATTGGTGGTCAGTGAGAGGAGCACAGTATGTGGCAGCCCTCCAACGGTCTGAGGGACAGTGAACCGGCCCCCTGTGTAAAAAGTTTGGGGATGCCTGGGTTAGAGTGTTCCTGGCAGGGGGAACGGCGAGGGCTAAGGCTCTGAAGGCAGAGCGGGTCCCCCTGGAAAGTGCCAGGAGTCAGACACCAGCTGGTTTGGGTGTGGGCAGGGACAAGGCCCCTCCCAGGCCAGGACAAGCCTTGCTCTGCATGTTGAGGAAGTGATGCCAGAACTAGGAAGGCCGGGACCACCACGTCCACCCGGCCGAGCCACGGAGTTCATCCATGCATGCGGCTGCCGCGTGGCTCAGGACAGTGCGGCTGTGGGATGCACACAAAGACTAAGAGTCCCCTGCCCCAGGCGCCCTGTCAATCCTCTAGGCGACACCCAAGGCACAACCAGTGACAGCACGCTGAGGCCAGGGCTTTGCTGCTGCTGCTCCTTGGTGCTGAGGCTGGCAGGCTCTCCGGCGTCCCAAGATAACCTGCCCTTTCTTCCCTCTTCTGCCAGAGCAAACACACTGCACCTGGGGTCAGTGAGGATACGCAGGCCTGAGACACGTTCCGCACGGGACTGGGCGCGCAGTCGGCACTCAGGACTAGACGTCTGGCTTCTTTTTGTTCCCTTTGGATGAGATTGACATCAGCACAGGTAGACAGCCCTGGAAGGAGATTTTCCCTCCAAACAGGATCGAACCTGCTGCATTCTTGAGCAACAGCAGCCTTAAGGAGAAATGATTCTTACCCAATAGGAGTTTCCCCAGAAGCCAGGTTTGCCTGAAGGTCAAAGGCAGCCAGCCGAGTCAGCGCCCCCAGCACCTGTCCAGGGTCCAGGCCCCGGGAAACCGGCAGCCTTGCAGAGGGCCTGGGCAGAGGAGGTGAGCTCCCTCCATTCCACTGCCTTTCCCCTGCCTCTAGGGGCCAGGCTCCTGCAGGCACTAAGGATCTCCCTGTCCACCCCCAAAGGCCACTGCAGCTAGGATGCCTTCCAAGTTCTAACAATGACCTGCAGAAGCAAACACTACACATCCCCAACATGCCCTGCTTGCCGGCCATGCTGACCCCCCCACCCTCCCACCAGGCCCTGGCCCAGGCAAGTTGCTCCTGCCCAGAACATTCTGCTGGTTTATCCTTGTTCAGTGGTTCTCAATTGGGGGTCACTGTGTTCCCAACCTGGGGACATCTGGCCATGTCTGGAGCCACTTCTGCTTGTCACAACTGGGGGAAGGTAGCACTCCTGGCATCTAGAGAGATTATGGATGCTTCTGGCACCTACCATGCACAGGGCAGCCCCCACCCCACAGATGGCCCGGCTGGAGAAAGAAACCCTGACCTTGTTAATGCCAGCTCCGGCAGGGAAGTCTTCCCAGCCTGGAAGTCCAGGTCGGGCTCCTTCCCTCCAGAGCAGTGGCCTTGGTGTGCAGCACTAGCTTCTAGTGCACGTCCACCTGATTAGCGCCCACCTCCCCCTCCAATGGGCCATGAGCTCCACTGTGGACCTGCCCTGTCCCCTGCATGCACAGACCACCCTGGCCTCTCTCCTGCCACCATCAGGTCCCACGACCCTGCTCAGCTGTCCTCTCAGGCCTCCAGACTGGACAGGGGACCCCCTGACCTCCTGGACAGCCTGCCCACCATGGCTGGGTGAGCCTGTGTACACTCATCCCAACCTCTGCGTTCTCTTCCTGCAGGGATAACACCTGCCTAGCCCGTGCCTCCCACCACCCTCTCTCCTGCACCTCTGGTCCACAGGGCCTGCTAAGGCGCCTGCCCTCCCCCGGGACTTCTGGACAGGAAGACAAGTCAGCATCAGTTCGGAAGGGGAAGTGTGTGTGTTTAGCAGTGGGGGTAGTTCACGGACAGGAAGTACAAAATCAAACAATGACACCATGACCTGGGGTAGGCGGAGAAAAGCCAGGTGGGCAGGCCAGGTCGAAGGGCCCTAGTTCAACCAGGACTAATGAGGAAACTGAGGCACAGGCAGCCCAGCTCAAAGGGATTCTCTAAGAGGAGTGGTGACCTCAAAACCCTGTCTGCTGCCCTCACCCCAGGCCAGGAGATATGGGCAGAACCAGGTGCTCTGCCCCCGTGAGCACAGAGCCCAGGGACTGAGCCACAGTCACGCCTGGCCTGTGGCCTGACCCTCCCGAGTGCATATCTGTTCCTTTGTTCACTCAGCAAATGTTTCCTGAGAAACCATCTTTGCAAAAATGTGATGACATAATCCCCGCTCAGAACCCTCCCTGGCACCAGAAAAGAATCCAAGCCTCCTGCCTCCCCAGGTGTCCCCACGCCCTCCGCTGCGAGCCCACACTCCCACCTCTGCCCTGACTGCCCCGTGGCTGCAGCCTTCCTATTCGGGACTTTCTTAGAAGGTGCCTCTTGTAGGCTGCCCTTCCAGACCACCCTGGCCCCAGACCCCCCTCCTCCCATGCCCCCACTGCAGCTGTGCCCTACTTCATTTGCTCTCTGTGCTACCTGCCCTTCTCTAGGCTCAGGGCCTGTCCCCTGGCTGTGTCTCACTCCCCGAACTGGACTCCAAGGCTGTCAGAAGAGGGCACCATCTGTCCCGCCTATGGCTGTACCATGCCCTAGCATGGGCACACAGTAGGTGCTCAGTAAATGTCAGCTAAGTGTTCCCAGCCTGAGGAGGCAGTGATGAGTTGGAGAAGATCCTGTTCCCACGGGGATCACAGGCGGGGGTCCATGACGCCCAGCGCACTCACAAGACCCTGAGCACAGGCCCCCATGTTTTGTCCCACCAGACTCAAGCCGGCAGCCTGCGTGGGAGGACAGGCCTATGCCCAAGTGCGGGGGCAGAGTGGTGAACGCCAGGATTCAGGCAGGCTGAGCCCATGGAGGGACAAGCTGGCTCCATGCTTGCTGGCAGGCAGGGAGGGAAGGGGGTTACTGAGAAGCAGAGCCCGGGGAAACTCAAAGCATAGAGGGTAGCAGGTCTCCAAGAGCCCCGGTGCCTGGCTGGGCCCCACCTGCCTGCTCTCTCTCTCCCGCCCCTCTGAGCAAAGCTGTGTCTTACAAGCTGAGTAACCCCTCACCCTGATCCAGTCAAGCTCACAGGATTCAGGGGACAGGGACAGGCCACAGCTTGGGCTGGGGAGTTGCCCAGGCTGGCACATGGGAATCCTCGCCAGCCTGACAGCCATCATGACATCAGCTCACATTCACTCCCACCAGCATCGAATCCAGCAAGCTTGCAGCCGCCTCTGCTCACCCGAGCCATCTCCATCTGGCAGGTGAGGAAACTGAGGCACATGCAGGGAGGTGAAGTGAAAAGCCAGAAGGCAGGAGAGGAGCGTAGAGGAGAGCCCCGCAGAGCCAAGGGAGGCTCTTCCAAGTGCAGAGGGGCCCAAAGCATCGCCTAGGCCTGTGATCTCTGGGCAGGTTGGAGTGTCCCCTCTGCCTGGCATTTGAAGCCCAAGGCCATCTGGATCCCCCAAACACACACCCTCCTGCTCCATGTGCCCTCAGTCCTGCCATCCTCTGCCAAGGGGGTCCTGACTCTCGGATCCCACCCACCGACCATAAAAGCAAGCTCCAAGGCCCAGGCTCTCCAGTCTGCACAATCCCCTCACCCCAGCACCCTCAACCCCAGCGGGGGTCAGCGGCAGCACAGAACACATTGTGTCACCAGGCAGAACCCACGGAATCACAACAGCAAGACAAGGTCATCGGGGCCCGCACCACCATGGGCCATTCCCCCAGCCATCCAAGCTTGCAGGTGTTACTGACACGATCCTGCCTAGGCCCACAGAGATCAGTAAGTGGGCCCCCACGAGCATGGGGGCAGAACCGGAGATGAACACCACCCCGTCAGAGCCATTCAAATGGACAGTCCCTGGCCCAGCTGCCAGTGAGGGGAGGGACGAGGAGGGGAGCGGAGAGGATTGGAGGGGAGTAGAGGGGAGAGGAGGGGTCACCTCCTGTCCTGTTCTCCCTCCCAGGGCCCCAGCTTGTCCTCTAGGGTCCTCCCCAGTATGTGGGGGAGGGGTCTGCTTATCCCTGCCCCCTCATGGGATCCCCAAACTGAGCCTGATCCTGCTCGATAGGCCATTCCAGGTGCTCCAGGTCCTGGGGGGCCCACAGCCCACAGCAGAGCAGGCTGGAGTCTCCGTCCTCCCAGCCCGTCCTCCCAGCCCAGGACTCGCTTTTGTGCCCTGCTTCTGCCCAGCCAAGCAACCTGTTCCTCTTGGCCTCAGTTTCTCAATGTGCAAAGTGGGTATGAGTCCCTGACCTCATCTACCAGATTGTGGGAGGGTAAGTGGTAAGAAAAGTGAAAACAGAAGGGTCGCAGGGCCACCAGATTTGCATGTCCCCAGCCACATCTTCCTGTGTGCCGCAGAGGGAACACTGAGCTCGAAGGACCCCAAGCCCACCCCCAGGACTGGGAGGGCACAGAGCCTGGCCTAGGCCCAGTGCCACAAATACTCTTTCTCCAGGGACACGCTGCCTCCTCCTAACTCAGCTGGGCACATCACGAGTGCTGCCGGGCTCACCACCAGCAAAACACCCCCGCCTGGCAGCCGTCACCTCCTGAGCCTCCTCAAGGGACGCCCTGCTTACAGGGGCCAGCCATCCCCACGGGGCTTCTAGCACTGGCCCCATAAAGCCACCTGCCAAGGGTGCCAACAAACTCTTCAGCGAACCCTGGTTCACAAACCAAAAACATTTCCTGCCCCAGGTTCTGACTGGGACACAGGGATGTGGGGAGAAGAGGGCACTGCTGGACACAGGATGAGGCGGGACGTCAGCTCTGCCCTGGGCCAGAACACCAGTGGGACACAGGATGCATCACACAAGGCCTCAGACCTCCAGAAACCAGGAGCAAGAGCAGCCGGACGCCCGTGGAAGCCAACACTGATGGGCTGTGCCCAGCTCTCTGGCCAGGGTCATCTCAACCTCCACCCCCACCCATGACACCCCCATCCTCAGAAGAGGAAACTCGATCCAGAACCCCCTAGCTTCCCCGGTGGCAAAAGAGGAAGCCAGAGCCTGCAGAGCGCTGATACGGGACTGTCCCAAGGTCAGTCAGGGTCTTCCTGGGCCCGGAGGCTCATGCCCCCACTCTGTGAATGACCCGCTGGTCATTTTCACAGGCCACCCTAGGGTTGATCTGTTTGGTCAAACAACTATGCTGGTAGATGCCCTAGAAAGTTGGTGGCAATTAGATGTGCCAGACACTGAGCTAAACAGTTCACGCAGACATCTCCTATCTGCCTCAAGATGACCGGGCAGTTGAGCTATTACTGTTCCCTCTTGGCAGATACAGAAATCAGTGGTTCAGAGAAGTTAAGTCCACTGCCCAAGGTCACACAGCTCAAAAGCAGACGTGCAGATTCAAACCCAGACAACCTGCATCCCAAATCCCGCATTTCGACCCTGACTCTAAAATGCCACATTCGGCTGGGCATGGTGGCTCACGCCTGTAATCCGCCTTTGGAGGCCAAGGCGGGTGGATCACCTGAGGTCTGGAGTTCAAGACCAGCCTGACCAACATGGTGAAACCCCGTCGTTAAAAGTAAATAAATAAATAAAATGTCACATTTTGCCCACCTCCTCTCCCGAGTGCCTGAGAGGACCGGGGACAGGTGAACCCCGGTGTGGCCCTTGCTGGGGCAGGCTGGGCTACTGGGGTGGGTGCTGGGGACTCAGGGGTGACAGAGCTCCGGTGGCTCCCGCGTGCTGGGCGCAGGCGGCGTTGCAGGCACGATCCCAGGCGCGCTCCACGCACCCTCCCATTCCACCCTGCCCGACGCCGCCGGCGTCTCCCCCACTCTACAGAGGAGCCAGGCTCCAGGGAGGAGGCGGCTTGGCCCTGGGGGCGACAGCTGGCAAGGAACGGCAGCTGGGGAGGCAGCTCAAGTCGACCCGACGGGAGGCGAGGTGTGGGAAGGGGACCACGGGACTCAGGCTTGCCCACGCCGCGCAGCCACTGCCCACAGAACCGCGCGAGGAACGCTGCGGCCCGGCCTCAGTTTCCCTATTTGCGAGACCGGCGCCGGACATCGCCTGGACACCTTGCCCCAGAGCCCTCCCGGCCACGCAGAAGGCTGCCAGGTTCTCCCTGCCCCCAGAATTTTGAAGAACCCCGAAGTGCGGGGGGAAGGCGGGCGGCCACGGAGCTGCTGGCGGGAGGGGGCTGCACGGGCGAGGGCGGGCAGATCGCGCTCCCCGCAAAGCGGCCTCCGCCCCCCCACCCCCGCCTCCTCCTTTGTCCCGATCTCGCCGCAGCGCCGCGGACAAAGAGCCCCAGCTCGCGGGCGCGGCCCCCAGAATGGACCCTCCCCCGAGCCGCGCCCGCCGCGCTGCCCCTCCCCCGCCCGCAGACCCCGGCCCGGCCCCGCCGCCTCGCGCGCCCCTCCCAGTCCGGGTCGCCCCCTCCCCGCCCCAGGGCCCCGCGTCCCCGGCCGGCTTGTGCGCGCGGCCCGCGCCGCCCCGCGCCGCCCCGCGCCGCTCACCATGGCGCGGGATCGCCCCGCAGCAGCCCCGCGGGCCCGGCTCCGCCCGCCCGCTCGCCCGCCCGGTCCGGCCGCCGCGCACTCGGGACGCAGGAGCCCCGGGCTGCGGCGGGCGGGGCCCGACTCCTCCCCGGCTGGGGGCGGGGCCTCCCAGAGAGACCAATGGGAGTCTGAACTGGGACGCCGGGGCGGGCCGGGGCGGGCCGGGACGGAGTCACGTGCGCTTGGGGCCGGCGGGCGGCGGGGTTGGGCCTGCGCGCGGTGGGCGGGGCAGGGGGCGGGGGGCAAGGGACGGGCATGGCGCGGGCGAGCTTGGATTGGGCGCCCTTGGGTGCTGGGCCCCTCTGCAGGCGACCTTCCTCCGCCCGCCTCACCCTGACCCCAGCAGGCTGCCCTGGTCCCGCCCGCTTACACCTGGGGAAACTGAGGCACGCTGCACGGAAGAGTGCTTCATACTTCCTGACAGCTGGGAGTGGCAGGGAATCCGGAGGAGAGGCAGGGAAGAGGCGCGACCGTTGAGGTGAATGACCTTGCTTCCGGAAGGAGCTGGGCATTCTTTGTTTCACGAATTCATTCACGTTTCATCCGCCCGTTCAGTTGATGGCGAAAAACTGACCACGTGCCTGCCACGCCAGTCGTCGTGGGAACGGCTACGAGCCAGACAAGGTCCCGGCCCTGATGAAGCTCTCATTCCGCTGCCGTGTTGGGCTGTGAGACACTTGCACCCCTCAGCCACCTATAATGATGGTTGTTTTTAGCATAATAACCTGGTGGTTTGGCTCCCGCCAAATGCCTGCCCTGTATAAACAGCCCAACACGTTTTATTAAGATGACTCCGAAAGAAAGAAAGCATCTTCACAGATGAAGAATCCGGGGCCCCAGAGAGCTGAAGTCCCATAGCCTGCTACTGATGGAAAGGGGAATTGAGGCCAGGCGTATCTGCCTAGGAACACAGAGGCGTTAAGACGGGGTTTTGCTCTGTCACCCACGCTAGAGTGCCCTTGTGCAATCACAGCTCAGTGCAGCCTCCATCTTCTTCCTGGCCTCAAGCCATCCTCCCACTCAGCCTATATCCATGAATGTGGACAGATTTGACAAAGCATTTTTTTTTTTTCTTTTTTAGAGACAAGGTCTTGCTCTGTCCCCCAGCTGCAGTGCAGTGGTGCAATCATAGCTCACTGTAACCTTGAACGCCTGTGCTCAAGCGATTCTCCTGCCTCAGCCTCCCAACTAGCTGAGACTACAGGCATATGCCACCATACCTGGCTAGTCTTTTAGTTTTTTGTAGAGATGGGGTCTCTCTTTGTTGCCTGAGCTGGTCTCAAACTCCTGGGTTATCCTCCTGCCCTGGCCTCCTGAAGTGCTGGGATTATAGGCATGAGCCACCGTGCCCAGCCTGCCCATTGTGAAATTGTACATTTTCGGCAGTGTGTGATGAACTTTTGGTCTGTCTCTCCCAGGACTAGGTATATGGCACTCACTGCCGTGTCTACAGAACAGTGCCTAACTTGCAGTGGGAGCTGAATACATGAATGTTGAATGAACGAACATCAAATTCCAGTTCCTGCAGACTCCAGAGCTGGTCCAGCGGCAGCCTAGCCAGGAGGCCAGGCCCAGGAGGTGAGCTGGGGGTTGAGCAGGAAGGTAGGGCAGAAAGGCAGAGGGGAGCCCAGCTCCAGCCAGCTGCCCCACAGGCCAGAGCCAGGTGTCTCAGAACAGCTCCGCTCCCACGTCTACCCAGCTCCTGCCCCATCAGCCACACCTGGGAGCCTCCAGCGTGGCAGGAAATAGGTTCTTCCCAGGAAGCCAGTTCCAGCAGCCTCTGTGGTCCCTGCCTTAGTTGGCAGAGACTCCATTAGTAGTGAGGACCTGGGAGGGGCAGGCTAAGAACCCCAGAGCCAGGGCTGGCAACATGATGACAAGGGAGGCAGGGGGAAAGATTCTGGGAGGAAAATGGTGAGTGCGAGTCGGCATGGCATGAAAGCTGAGAGTCAGACTGCCAGATTCAAATCCAGGCTTTCCTGCTGGGTGGCTTTGGACAAACAGCCGAACATTTCTGTGCCTCAGTTTTTTTCATCTGAAAAATGGAGATGAGGCTGGGCACGGTGTCTCATATCTGTAATCTCAGCACTTTGGGGGATGCCAAGGGAGGGGAATGGCTTGAGCCCAGGAGTTAGAGACCAGCCCTGGAGATATAGTGGGACTCCCATCTTTAAAAAACAAAAGTTAGGCCAGGCACGGTGGCTCAAGCCTGTAATCCCAGCACTTTGGGAGGCCGAGGCGGGTGGATCACGAGGTCAAGAGATCGAGACCATCCTGGTCAACATGGTGAAACCCCGTCTCTACTAAAAATACAAAAAAAATTAGCTGGGCATGGTGACGCGTGCCTGTAATCCCAGCCACTCAGGAGGCTGAGGCAGGAGAATTGCCTGAACCCAGGAGGCGGAGGTTGCGGTGAGCCGAGATCGCGCCATTGCACTCCAGCCTGGGTAACAAGAACGAAACCCCGTCTCAAAAAAAAAAAAAAAAAAAGTTAGCTGGCTGAGGTGTTGCACGCCTATAGTCCCAGCTACTGGGGAGGCTGAAATAGGAAGATTGCTTGAGCTCAGGAGGTTGAAACTGCAGTGAGCTGTAATCACACCACTGCACTCCAGCTTGCGTATCAGAGTGAGCCCTGTCTCAAAATTAAATTAAAATAAAATAGATAAAATAAAATAAAATACAGCCTCTGACCCAGTAGGTCTGGACCCAAAATCTTGCATTTTTCTTTTTCTTTTCTTTCTTTCTTTCTTTCTTTTTTTTTTTGAGGTGGAGTTTTGCTCTTGTCCCCCCAGGCTGGAGTGCAGTGGTGCAATCTTGGCTCATTGCAACCTCCGCCTCCTGGGTTCAAGCAATTCTTCTGCTTCAGTCTCCTGAGAGCTAAAATTACAGGCACTCGCCAACATGTCCGGCTAATTTTTTGTAGTTTTAGTAGAGACGGGTTTCATCATATTGGTCAGGCTGGTCTTGAACCCCTGACCTTAGGTGATCCACCTGCCCCGGCGTCCCAAAGTGCTGAGATTACAGGCATGAGCCACTGCAACCGGCCTTTAATCATGCATTTTTCAAAAGCTCCCGAGTGGTCCTGATGATTCAGGGACTGCACTTTGAGCAGCAAGGGCAAAGTCACTTGCTGAAAATCACAAGGTAGCGGGCTATAAGCCTGCATTGGCACCCATGAGGTAGGCTACAGGATCCTACACTTAACGGCAACCCTCACTGCCTGCTGCAGCCCTACCTTTCTCTTCCTAGCAAAGAGGAGGCAGGGCCGGGCGCGGTGGCTCACGCCTGTAATCCCAGCACTTTGGGAGGCCGAGGCGGGTGGATCACAAGGTCAAGAGATCAAGACCATCCCGGTCAACATGGTGAAACCCCGTCTCTAACAAAAATACAAAAAATTAGCTGGGCATGGTGGCACGTGCCTGTAATCCCAGCCACTCAGGAGGCTGAGGCAGGAGAATTGCCTGAACCCAGGAGGTGGAGGTTGCGGTGAGCCGAGATTGCGCCATTGCACTCCAGCCTGGGTAACAAGAGCGAAACTCCGTCTCAAAAAAAAAAAAAAGAGGAGGCAGGAAGTATCTCGCCCCTCCCCCAAGCCCATTTCCTCTACCTCCCTTTGTGGTGACATCTGACCTGGAGTCCTGGGGTTCATCCTTACAGAATGGGATGGAGGTTCTCAGATGCTCATTAGCCAAAAAGATAATTAAGGCCATGGGATGAGCTCACCCCAGTTCCCTGGGGCTTGCTGGGGTCCAGCTGGTGTGCCCTCTGCCAGCCTGGCCCTGTGCCCACTCCCCCAGCCGCTATAAGGGCTGGGACAAGGAAGGGGCTTGCTCAGGGGTTGGAGAGGCCTTAGCCTCAAGGGAAACTCTGCAGCTGGGACTCCCCGAAGAGCCCACAGCCATCGGGTGGGCAGGCCTTTGCTCCTGGGGCATCTCCATAAGGGATCCAGGCCTGAAAACAAAATGAAAACTGCGTGGCCAGAGGGGATTTTCCTGCAGGGTGAGATGTGAACCACTGGTGAGGTCTGCAGAGTGAGGTTACGGAGAAGGCAGAGAAGGCGTCACCCAGCTCTGAAACCCACAGCAGCTCCCATTCCAGGGGCAAAGCAGCCTCTCTTGCTGTTAGTGCGGCCTGAGCATCTCTCTAAGGCTGGCCCAACCCCCTTCTGTCTAGGAGAGAGCGCAGACCTCAGGCTCAGAATCCCGGGCAGTCGACACTCTGCAGCTAGAATTGAACCATGTGTGGGTTTCTGTGTGTATGTTTCAGTTGCTTTCTGTGTATGGTGTGGGTATTGTGTTTCTGTTTATGATAATGACGTAACCGTTGCTTTTTATTTCTTCTTTTCTTAGTTCTTGAGGCAAGGTCTCAATTTTTTACTGAGGCTAGAGTCCAGTGGCACCATCACTGCCCACTGCAGCCTTGACCGCCCTGGATCCTCCCACCTCAGCCTCCTGAGTACCTAGGACCCCACTCAGTCTTTTTTTTTTCTGAGACAGGGTCTCATTCTGTTGCCCAGGCTGGAGTGCAGTGATGAGATCATGGCTCACTGAAACCTCTGCCATCCAGGCTCAATCAATTCTCCCGTCTCAGCCTCCTGAGTAGCTGGGACTACAGGTGTGCTACCACACTGGGCTTATTATTATTATTATTATTTTGACATGGAGTCTTGCTCTTGTCACCTAGGCTGGAGTGCAATGGTATGATCTCAGCTCACTGCAACCTCCACTTCCTGGATTCAAGTGATTTTCCTGCCTCAGCCTCCCAAGTAGTTGGGATTACAGGGACCTGCCACCACACCTGGCTAATTTTTTTTTTTTTTTTTTTTGTATTTTTAGTTGAGGCAGGGTTTCACCATGTTGGTCAGTCTGTTCTCGAACTCCTGGCCTCAGTGATCCACCTGCCTCAGCTTCCCAAAATGCTGGGATTACAGGCATGAGTCACCGCACCTGGCCTATTATTTTTTTCTGTAGAGATAGGATCTCTCTATGTTGCCCAGGCTGGTTTTGAACTCCTGGGCTCAGCGATCTGCCTGCCTTAGCCTCCCAATGTGCTGGGATTACAAGCATGAGCCACAGCGCGCAGCCCCATTGCTTCTTGTTTGTTTGTCTGAGACAGAGTCTCACTTTGTTGCCCAGGCTGGAATGCGGTGGTGCCATCCTGGCTCACTGCAACCTCCATATCCTGGGTTCAAGCAATTCTCCTGCCTCAGCCTTTTAAGTAGCAGAGAATACAGGCGCCCACCACCACATCCAGATAATTTTTGTATTTTTAGTAGAGGACCCATTTTCGCCATGTTGGCCAGGCTGGTCTCGAACTCCTGACCCCAGGTGATCTGCCTGCCTCAGCCTCCCAAAGTGGTGGGATTGTAGGGGTAGGCCACTGCACTCGGCCCCCACTTTTTTTTTTTTTTTTTGAGACGGAGTTTCGCTCTTGTTACCCAGGCTGGAGTGCAATGGCGCGATCTCGGCTCACCGCAACCTCCGCCTCCTGGGTTCAAGCAATTCTCCTGCCTCAGCCTCCTGAGTAGCTGGGATTATAGGCATGTGCCACCATGCCCAGCTAATTTTTTTGTATTTTTAGTAGAGACGGGGTTTCACCATGTTGACCAGGATGGTCTCGATCTCTCGACCTCGTGATCCACCCGCCTCGGCCTCCCAAAGTGCTGGGATTACAGGCTTGAGCCACCGCGCCCGGCTCCCACTGCTTTTTAAATCAATGTGTTTGGGAAAAGAATAAGTTAGTTACAGCAAAGTATGAAGGCAGTAACTGGAGAGGTGGTGCAAGAGATGGAAAAACAGGACAGTGGCAGGGGGATGACTGAAGTGAAATGAACCCGCAGAGTGACTGCAGTCTGGGCACCCCAGGGTCCTCTTCCTCCTGCACACAGCAGAGCCCCATTCAAGAGACAGGGCCATCCCACAGGCCCCTGAATCCTCTGGGAAAATCCATCTGGGTTGTCATGTCTGAGTGGGGTGTGGGCTGGCTCTCCTCTTCATTCCTGTGGTCTTTGGGATCCATGAGATAAGGAGAGGACCGAGGGAGGGGGAAGAGCATGCCCCGCCCAGGATGCTCCCTGCCCACAACCTGCCCTGTGCTTCCTTCTGCCATACCCTCCCCCAAACACACTGAAGAGTGGAGTCTGCTCATCATCCACTCATTGGATCATTCATTCATTCATTCACTCACTCATTCATCCTTTCTGTCAAATTTTTTTTTTTTTTTTTTTTTTTTGAGGCAGCCTCGCTCTGTCCCCCAGGCTAGAGTGCGGTGGTGTGATCTCGGCTCAGTGCAACCTCTGCTTCCTGGGTTCAAGTGATTCTCCTGCCTCAGCCTCCCGAGTAGGTGGGGTTACAGGCACCAGCCACCATGCCCAGCTAATTTTTGTATTTTTAGTAGAGATGGGAGTTTCACCCTATCGGCCAGGCTGGTCTTGAGCTCCTGACCTCATGATCCACCTACCTTGGCCTTCCAAAGTGCTAGGATTACAGGTGTGAGCCGCCACTGTGCCTGGCCTTTTTTTTTTGAGACAAGGTCTCACTCTGTTTCCCAGGCTAGAGTGCAGGGGTAGATGTTAGCTCACTGCAACCTCCACTTCCCAGCTCAAGCAATCCTCCGGTGTCAGCCTCCTGAGTTACGGGAATACAGGTGTGTGCCACCATGCCCAGCTAATTTTTGTATTTTTTTTTGTAGAGACAGGGTTTTGCTATGCTGCACATGCTGGTCTCAGTCTCGTAGGCTCAAGCAGTCCTCCCACCTTGGCCTCCCAAAATGTGAAAATTATGGGTGTGAGCCACCGCACCCAGCAATTTCTGTCAGTTTTAACTGAGCACCTACTATGTGCCAAGCACTGTGCTCAGTGCTGGGAAGACAGCTGTGAACCAGGCAGGCAAAACTCAGCCCTTGAGGAGTTTACACCTCCCTGGGGGAAGACAGATGATAAATGCAGAAAACAGGTGTACATGTTATGGAGAAAGGGAAAGAGTAAGGTAAGAGGTGGGTGGGCCCTTGCAGGACAGAGGTAGGGAGGGCCTCTTTGAGAAGGTGCCAGGCGCCAGATGGATACAGGCTAGTCCTCGTACTAGAGAAGCTCACAGGTGTGGAGGTAGATGGACAGGGAGCTGGCCCTGGGCAGGGAACCTTTTTTTTTCTTTGGAGACAGAGTCTCGCTCTGCCTCCCAGGCTGGAATGCAGTGGTGTGATCTTGGCTCACTACCACCTCCACCTTCTGGGCTCAAGCGATTCTCCTGCCTCAGCCTCCCGAGTAGCTGGGATTACAGCTATGCACCACTACATCTGGCTAATTTTTTTATTTTAGTAGAGACAGGGTTTCAGCATGTTGGCCAGGCTGGTCTGGAACTCCTGACCTCAGATGATCTGCCTGCCTTGGCCTCCCAAAGTGCAGGCATGAGCCACCTTGCCCAGTCCAGGGAACCTTTTCTTTGGTGATGGAGTCTTGCTCTATTGCCCAGGCTGGAGTACAGTGGCTCAAAGTTGGCTCACTGCAACCTCTGCCTTCCAGGTTCAAGCGATTCTCCTGCCTCAGCCTCCCGAGTAACTGTGATTACAGGTGCACGCCACCATGCCTGGTTAGTTTTTGTATTTTTAGTAGAGATGGAGTTTCACCATGTTGGCCAGGCTGGTCTTGAACTCCTGACCTCAGGTGATCCACCCACTTCAGCCTCCCAAAGTGCTAGTATCAAAGGTTTGAGCCACCACACCTGGCTGGAATTTTTTTACATAAGTTTTTTATTTTGAGACAGGGTCTTGCTCTGTCACCCAGGCTAGAGTGCCATGACATGATCATAGCTCAACATAGCCTCCAATAGCCTCCAACTCCTGGGCTCAAGTGATCCTCCCACCTCAGCCTCCCGAGTAGCTAAAAGCACAGGTGCAGGCCGCTATGCATGGCTAATTTTATTTTATTTTTGTAGAGATAGATCTCACCATGCTGTGAAGCTTGTCTTAACTCCTCCTGGGCTCAAATGATCCTCCCACCTCAGCCTCTCAAAGCACTGGAATTATAGACATGAGCCACCATGCCTGGCCCTCTATTTTCAAATAAAGTCACATTTACAGATACTATGTTTAGACATATTGTATATATACTGTATTATTACATATAATATAGTATATAATAATATATAATATATATTTTTGTATTTTTTGTATTATATTTTGTATAATATAGTATATATTATATACTATATTATATGTAATAATACTATAATACCATATTAGATAATAATATATATTATATGTAATATTACATACATTACATATTACATATAATATGTAATATATAGTAATATAAATATGTTTAAACATGTTTTATGTATTAAATATACATTTATAAATATGCATATATAAAAAATATGTTATATAAGATGTGTCTAAATACCATATCCGTAAATCTATACACACAGATATTTATACATACATTATATATTCATGTATAAATACATACACACAGGTACAGGTCAGGCACGGTGGCTCACACCTGTAATTCCAGCACTTTGAGAGACTGAGGTGGGTGGATCATGAGGTCAGGAATTAGAGACCAGCCTGGCCAACATGGTAAAATCCCATTTCTACTAAAACTACAGAATTACCTGGGTGTGGTGTCACGTGCTTGTAATCCCAGCTACTGGAGAGGCTGAGGCAAAAGAATCGCTCGAACCGTGGAGACAGAGGTTGCAATGAGCCAAGATCACACCACTGCACTCCAGCCTGAGTGACAGAGTGAGACTCCGTCTCAAAAAACAAAACAAGGCTGGGCAAGGTGGTTCACACCTCTAATCTCAGCACTTTGGGAGGCCGAGGTGGGCAGATCAGGAGTTCACTAGCTCAAGAGCAGCCTGGCCAACACAGTGAAGCCCTGTCTCTACTAATAACACAAAAATTAGCTGGACGTGGTGGTGCACGTCTGTAATCCCAGCTTCTCGGGAGGCTGAGGCAGGACAATCGCTTGAACCCAGGAGGCGGAGGTTGCAGTGAGCGCAGACGGCGCCACTGAACTCCAGCCTGGGCAACAAAGCAAGACAACATCTCAAAAAAAAAAAAAAAAAGAAGAAGAAGAAAAGAAACCCATGTGTATTTTACTCTTACGCCCTTCTCAATCAGACCAGCCCCATTTCCAGTGCTCAGTCACCACATGTGGCTGGGGGCGCTGGGTTGGGCTGCACAAGTTTAGGTGCTGGAGTCAGCAGCAAACACACGCCAGAAAACCCCTGCCCTGATGGAGAGTCTATTCTCCTGGAGGAGAGAGACGATAAAGAAACAGGAAAATGCATGGTATGTTGTATACATTCCAGGAAGAAGAACTAAGGAGAGGAAGTGGGGTGGGGATACGGGGGTGCACAATCCGTTTCCTCTGTGTATTCTTCCAGAGATATCCCGAATGAGCACAGGCATATATACATACATATATATATATATATATATATATACACACACACACACACACACACACACACACATTCCCATTTTAAACAACACAGATGGTCATATTTCATACATACTGTTCTGTTCCTTCCGTTTCTCAGTTGAAGGTATATATTGAAACTTATTCCCCATCGGCACACATAGATTTCAGATTTTAACAAATAATTGGATACACAAAAAGACACGGTACTCCTGAGCTAGAATCACAGAAGCTGGAGTTGGCACCAACATCCGATCCTCATCACAACCCTGTGAGGTAGGGGCATTTCCAAAAAACAGTTCAAGTTCACAGGCAGGTAGCTAATAAAAATGACTAGCTTGAGGGCCAGGTGCAGTGACTCATGCCTGTGATCTCTGCACTTTGGGAGGCTGAGGTGGGAGGAATGCTTGAGGCCAAGTTCGAGACCAGCCCGGGCAACTTGGTGAGACTCTGTTTCTATAAAACAATAAAAAAAAATTAGTGGCCCCTGTGGTCCCAGCTACTTGGGAGGCTGAAGCAGGAGGATCACTGAAGCCTGGGAAGTTGAGGCTGCAGTGAGCCATTATTGTGCCACTGGACTCCAGCCCGGTGACAAAGTAAGAGACCCTGTCTCATAAAAGCAAAAAAATCAAAACTGCTAGCTTGAAGGAAATGTTAAGCCCTGGAATTTGGCACTTCCAAATGGTAAGAGAGCTCTTGTTGGGAGACCTCTGATTGACGGTTAATACTAAATAATTAGTATTTTATACTAAAATGCTAACATAGGTCAGGTGTGTGGTGTGGCTCACACCTATAATCCCAGCACTTTGGGAAGCTGAGGCAGGAGGATTCCTTGAGGCCAGGAGTTTGAGACTAGTCTGGGCGACATAGCAAGACCCCTGTCTCTACCAAAAATAAAAATAAAAAATAAAAAAATTAGCTGGATGTGGCCGAGCACCTGCAGTCCCAGCTACTCGAGAGGCTGAGATGGGAGGATTGCTTGAGCATAGGAGGTCAGGGCTGCAATGAGCTGAGACTGCACCACTGCACTCCAGCTGGGTGACAGAGCAAGACCCTGTCTCAAAAAAAAAAAGTTTTTTCCCCGCTGTCTATCCCCGCCGAGTCTTGCAGAGGCGGAGGCTTGGGTGCGTTCAAGATTCGGCTTCACCTGTAACCCACCGCCATGGCTGAGTAAGGCATTGATGCCGGAGGTATAATGGATGTTACTACTGCTTTACAAGAGGGGCTGAAGACAGCCCTCATCCACGATGGCCTAGCACGTGAAATTCACGAACCTGCCAAAGAGTACCAAGCCCATCTTTGTGTGGGTGCATCCAACTGTGATGAGCCTATGTATGTCAAGTGGGTGGAGGCCCTTTGTGCTGAGCACCAAATAAACCTAATTAAGGTTGATGACAACAAGAAAGGATCGGAATGGGGAGGCCTCTGTGAAACTGACAGAGAGGGGAAACCTCGTAAAGGACTAAGGTGAGGAGTCTCAGGCTAAGGATGTCATCGAAGAGTACTTCAAACGCAAGAAATAAAGAAATCAATCTTTGACTCACATTAAAAAACAAAACAAAACAAAAAAAAACATGGAAAAAGCAAGAGAGCCAATGCTGATGCTTTTGTGATCTTCCTGAGCCCTGACGAGTTGACCAGGCCCTGCAAGGCTCAGGAAGGGACCTTTGTTCCAGAACCACACTGGCCCCACCTGGGACGAGCTCTCCGGGGAATACTGTTCTGGGCTCCGAGCCACACAGGCTCTGGGTTCAAGCCTGCCTCTGCTGCATCAGGTTCTGAGCTCAACTCAGCTGAGCCTAAGTTTCTCCATCTGCAGCATGGGCTCGGTGCCTGGGTAGACTGAGCACCTGCTTAGAACTCTGGCGGGGAGGAGCGTGGGAGGAAATGGGAACCCCTGCCAAGCAGAGCCGAGGCCTCCCTGGGAGGGCATTTCCTGACTCAGGAGAAATTGCCCACCCTGCTGGCGGGGGGGGGGGCGGCCCTGCCAATCCCTGTCCCTGCTGCTCCGGCCCCTGAGGGAAGGGTTGGAGCCTGGTGAGCTGTCTCTGGCAGGCTCTGGCCTGTCCTGGCTGGGAAGCTGGGTGGCTGGGCAGGACCAGGACAGCACCTCCAGGTCCCTGGATTCCACTCAGATCTGTGGGGCCACTGAGGTCCCCGCAGCATTTCCAACTGCCCTCAGGCCGTGTCCCCTTCCTCCTGCCTCCTCCCTCATGCCAGCCATGCGGTCCCCCCGCTCCTTTGGTCTCCTTCCAGCTGCCAGCCTTTGCACAAGCTGCTCCCAAGGCCTGGGGATCCGTGACTCTCCTTTCAGACTCCTTCTCACCAGTCAAGAGTCCACCTGGTAAAGCCCCTCACCCTCGTTCTGTGTTCCCTCAGCCCAGCCCCGATCTCACCTGTGGACCCCAACAGGCTGTGAGGCTGTGAGACCCCTGAGGGCCAGGAACCAGTCTGCCAGTCTGTTCCATGCCAGTTCTGTAGTTGTATAACCCCAGGACTATGGATTATCAGTAAAGGCTTTTATTTTTTTGAGACAGAGTCTCGCTCTGTCACCCCGGCTGGAGTGCAATGGTGCAATCTCAGCTAACTGTAACCTCTGCCTCCTGGGTTCAAGTGATTCTCCTGCCTCAGCTTCTCAAGTAGCTGAGATTACAGGCACTTGCCATCGCGACTGCTTAATTTTTGTATTTTTGTAGAGACATGGTTTCACCACGTTGGCCAGGCTTGGTCTTAAACTCCTGACCCCAGGTGATCCACCCATCTTGGCCTCCCAAAGTGCTAGGATGACAGGTGGGAGCCACCTCACCCAGCCTTTTTTTTTTTTTTTTTTTTTTTTTTTTTTGTGAGATGACGTCTCACCCTGTCACCCACGCTGGAGTGTGGTGGTGCTAACTCAGCTCACTGCAACCTCTGCCTCTTGGGTTCAAGTGGTTCTCCTGCCTTAGCCTCCTGAGTAGCTGGGATTACAGGTGCCTGCCACCACACCCAGCTAAGTTTTGTAGTTTTAGTAGAGACGGGGTTTCACCATATTGGCCAGGCTGGTCTCGAACTCTTGAACTCAAGTGATCTGCCTGCCTCAGCTTTCCAGAGCGTTGGGGTTACAGGTGTGAGCCATCGTGCCTGGCCAGTAAATGCTTATTGAAAGTAAATGAATGAATGGATGCAGGCAGGTAGCCAGGAAGTAAATAAGGAAGGTGTCCTGCACCACCAGCCCCAAACTTTGTCTCTGAAGGTAAGGACCGTGTGTTTCTCTAACACAGGGTGACGCCTGTAATCAGCGCTCAATCGCTCCTCCTGCCTCACCCTCCCAGAGTGCTGGGATTATAGGCATGAACCACCACACCTGGCCCTGCCCCACGTTAAATTGTAAAGAGCTGGCTGAGACTGATGCATAGAAAATAGTTCAGCAATGCCAGGAGAGCAGGGTGGAGGCCCCTGCAGTCCCTGAGTGAGAAGGGTCCCTGCCTTGGACCGAGGGGGAGATGAAGAGGTACTGATAGTACAGGAGAATGTTTAGTGAAGAGCCAACATCACGAGTGGTGGAGTCACTTTTCAGAGAGGAGCGGGGGAACAGGGAGAGGCCAGCTGCAATCTCAGGAACAGGGTCTGAAGAGCCTCTATTTCCTATCCAGTGGCCACAATCAGTGCAGCCGCGGGCAGAGCCATGGACCTGGGGACAGTGGAGATGATGACAGGAAAACCTATTCCAAGAGCCAAGACCATTCTCCCTCCTGGAAACAGGCAGGAAATAGGCTGAAGGAAGTTTTTTGGGAGGACAGGTTTGAGCCCCGCTCTGCCCTGGAACTGTGGCATCTCTGGGGGCTCAGAGCCTGGGTGCCCTCCCAAGGCCTCCTTGGGGACCTGGGGCTCCTGGAGGCTTCCTCCTAGGCAGCCCCAGCCCAGGCTTAGCCACTGTGGAAGCACAAGAAAATGCCTAATGATGGAGCCCTGCACGAGACAAGATTCCAGATCCCCTCCCCAACCATGGTGGCTCGGGCCTGTAATCCCAGCACTTTGGGAGGCCGAGGCGGGTGGATCACAAGGTCAGGAGTTCAAGACCAGCCTGGCCAAGATGGTGAAACCAGTCTCTACTAAAAATACAAACATTAGCAGGGCATGGTGGCAGGTGCCTGTAGTCCCAGCTACTTGGGAGATTGAGACAGGAGAATCGCTTGAACCCGGTCAGCAGAGGTTGCAGTGAGCTGAGATCTGCGCCACCACACTCCAGCCTGAGCGATAGAGTAAGACTCCATCTCAAAAAAAGAGAAGAAACACCATCTCTACTACAAATACAAAAATTAGCCAGGTGTGGTGGCGGGCGCTTATAATCCCAGCTACTTAGGAGGCTGAGGCAAGAGAATTGCTTGAACCTGGCATGCAGAGGTTGCAGTGAGCAGAGATGGTGCCTGCACTCCAGCCTGGGCAACAGAATGAGACTCTGACTCAAAAAAGATTCCAGCCCCCATGGCGCTGACCTTCTATCCGGAGACGCTGTCGGCATAGGAACACGTAAGTTAATCAATACATTGTGTAATGTAATTTCAGAGAGGGACAAATGCTGATAAGTGATGGAGACTAACTGGTAGTGGGGGCTGGGACTCCAATAGAGAAGGGGCCAGGGTGGGACCCCCTGAGGATGTAGAGCTGAAGCCTAAAGGACACCAAGTATTCATGGAAAAAGTATTCCTGGGGCCTGGCACAGAGGCTCACACCTGTAATCCCAGCAGTTTAAGAGGCTGAGGCAGGAGGATTGCTTGAGGCCAGGAGTTTGAGACCAGCCTGGGCAATATAGGGAGAACCTTCCACCCCCCACCACCACCCTGTCCCTACAAAAAAAAAAAAAGAAAAAAAGAAAAGAAAAAATAACTAGCCAAGTATGATAGTGAGTGCCTGTAGTCCCAGCACACAGTCCCAGCACTCAGAGGCTGAGGTGGGAGGATCTTTTGAGCCCACAGGTCAAGGCTGCAGTGAGCTATAATTGCACCACTGCATTCCATCCTGGGCAAGAGAGTGAAATCCCATCTCATTAAAAAAAAAAAAAAACAAGGCCGGGTGCGGTGGCTCAAGCCTGTAATCCCAGCACTTTAGGAGGCCGAGGCAGGTGGATCACAAGGGCAAGAGATCGAGGCCATCCTGGTCAACAAGGTGAAACCCTGTCTCTACTAAAAATACAAAAAATTAGCTGGGCATGGTGGCGCGTGCCTGTAATCCCAGCTACTCAGGAGGCTGAGGCAGGAGAATTGCCTGAACCCGGGAGGCGGAGGTTGCGGTGAGCCGAGATCGCGCCATTGCACTCCAGCCTGGGTAACAAGAGTGAAACTCCGTCTCAAAAAAACAAAAAAACAAAACAAAACCAAACAAAAAACGGCTGTGTTCGGTGGCACACGCCTGTATTCCCAGCACTTTGGGAGGCTGAGGTGGGTGGATCACTTGAGGTCAGGAGTTAGAGACCAGCCTGGCCAACAAAGTGAAACCCTGTCTCTGCTAAAAATACAAAAATTAGCCAGGCTGGTGGATTGCACCTGTAGTCCCAGGTACTCAGGCAGCTGAGGCACGAGAATCACTTGAAGCTGGGAGGTGAAGGTTGTTATGAGCTGAGATTGTGCCATTGTACTTCAGCCTGCGTGACAGAGCGAGACTGTCTCAAAGACATAGAAAAGAAAAAAAGAGGGAAAAAACATTCCTGAAAGAGGGAAGAGCCAGGGCAAAGGCTTGAGGTGGAACAGAGAAGGTGAGGGTGGCTGGGAGGGCGTGCAGATGGGGTTGGAGGGTGTGGGCCAGGCCTGGAAGGTGAGTGGTGCTGGGAAGTGTGACCTTGGGAGGCATGGAGAGTTTCAAGCAGGGGTGCTGTTTTCACCTCCTCTCGCCCGCCAGAATCCTTCTCCCTGCAGCCTGGGAAACCCCTCGCCGGTAGTTCCCTGTTTCTCAGGGTCTTTCCATGGTCTCTGCCTCTCCCAGCTCCAAGACAGGTGCTTTCTGAGCTGGAATTTCCCCCAAGGTGAGCAGGATCTGCAGCCAGTGGGGGATATGAACACTTTTCTCCCTCAAGGCCATGGACCTCCTACTATTCACCAGGCATGGACTGCCTACCGAGTGCCAGGTCTTGTGCTGGGGCCACCACAGGCCTGGGTCCCTCTGCCTCTCGAAGCCCGCCTGTCAGAGGCAGAATTCATGGTCCATTTCACAGACCAGGAGACCCAGACTCACAGTGAGTCACTCAGGACCACATGGTTCAGAAGGCAGGAGTCTGGATTTGAGGCCAGCTGCACCTGACCCCAAAGGCCTGAGATCTCATTCCAGCCTCACAACAACTCTGTGAAAATGGGGGCTGTGAGGCCGGGCAAGGTGGCTCACGCCTGTAATCCTAGCACTTTGGGAGGCTGAGGCGGGTGAATCACAAGGTCAGGAGTTCGAGACCAGCCTGGCCAATATGGTGAAACCCGTCTCTACCAAAAATACAAAAATCAGCAGGGCATGGTGGTGGGTGCCTGTCATTCCAGCTACTTGGGAGGCTGCGACAGGAGAATCGCTTCAACCTGGGAGGCGGAGGTTGCAGTGAGCCGAGATCGCACCACTGCACTCTAGCCTGGGCAACAGGGCGAGACTCTGTCTCTAAAAAAAAAGAAAAAAAGAAAAAAAGAAAGTTGGGGCTATGGATTTGCCTGCTCCTTTCCTCCTGCCCTCCTTCATTGCCCCTGTTTTGGTGGCACTGTCAGCTCCTTGGCCACTGAGCCGGACACCCTAGAGCCATGCTCAATTTTTTTTTTTTTTTTTTTTTGAGAGTCTCACTTTGTTGCCCAGGCTGGAGTGCAGTGGCGTGATCTTAGCTCACTGCAACCTCTGCCTCCTGGGCTCAAGTGATCGACTCACCTCAGCAGTCTAAGTAGCTGGGACTACAGGCACTGTCACCACATCTGGCTTTTTTTGTATTATTATTCTTACTGTTGTTTTGAGACAATCTCACTCTGTCACTAGGCTGGAGTGCAGTGGTGCCATCTTGGCTCACTGTAACCTTTGCCTCCTGGGTTCAACCGATCCTCCTGTCTCAGCCTCCCGAGTAGCTGGGACTATAGGCATGCACCATCATGCCCAGCTAATTTTTTTTTTGTATTTTTAGTAGACACAGGGTTTCACCATACTGGCCAGGCTGGTCTCGAACTCCTGACCTCGTGATCCACCCGCCTTGGCCTCCCAAAGTGGTAGGATTACAGGCGTGAGCCACCTCGCCCGGCCAATTTTTGTATTATTGGTAGAGATGGGGTTTCACCATGTTGGCCGGGCTAGTCTTGAACTCCTGACCTCAGCTGTTCTGCCTGACTCAGCCTTCCAAAGTGCTGGGATTACAGGCCTGTGCCACTGCGGGTGGCCAACTCCAGAGCCATTCTTGATTCCTCTCCTCCGCAGCCCCTTCTTCCAGGGTCCAGTGACTCAGTGGCCCTTGAGGGGCCTTGTAACACTTTAACACTAGCCATGTAGGTTGTAATCCTTTTCCCCCCCTTGAGGTGGAAAATAAGGAAATTAAACGGTGGCAGGTTATCAATGATCTAGAGAAAGCCGCACTGAGCTCTGTGGGCACCTTTCTCTGAAGACATACTTCATGTGGTTGCATTAACGAAATGCAGCTGGAAGCTGGGCCAGCTGGCAACTCACGGGTGCCTTAAAGAATATTGTGGGAACTGCCTGTTGGTCCCACCCCGGTGGAGCAGTGGGCAGATGGTGCCCCTATGGCCCACACCTTCAGCCATAAAAGAAGTCATAAGAAGAAGGCTGAGGGGGCTGGGCACAGTGGCTCACCCCTGTGGGAGGCTAAGGCAGGAGGATCTCTTGAGGCCAGGAGTTTGAGACCAGCCTGGGCAACATAGCCAGACCATATCTCTACAAAAAAATAATAAGAAAATTATCCAGCCATGGTGGTAGCTTTAGTTCTAGCTGTCGGAGAGGCTGAGACTGGAGGATTGCTTTAGGGTCCAGGCAAAAAGAGAGAGAGAGGTCAGAATCACCACCCACCTAACCACACTGAAGCCAGGCCCTCCTTTTGGGTAATGTTCTAAAAGCGCAATGAGGGGCCAGGCATGGTGGCTCATGCCTATAATCCTAGCACTCTGGGAGGCCAAGGTGGGAGGATTGCTTGAGCTCAGGAGTTCGAGATCAGCCTAAGCAACACAGTAAGACTTTGCCTCTACAAAAAATAAAATTTAAAAAAAGCCCACAAAAATTAGCTGGGTGTGGTGACATGTGCCTGTAGTCTCAACTGTTCAGGAGGTTGAGGCCAGAGGCTCACCTGAGCCCAGGCGATCAAGGCTGCAGTGAGCTATCATCACATCACTGCATTCCAGCCTTGGTGACAGAGGAAAACCTTGACTCAAAAGTAAAATAAGCCAGGCAGGGTGGTTCACACCTATAATCCCAGCACTTTGGGAGGCCAGGGTGGGTGGGTCACTTGAGGTCAGGAGTTCGAGACCAGCCTGACCAACATGGAGAGACACCCCCCCCCACTTTACTAAAAATACAAAATGAGCCATGCATGGTGGCATATGCTTATAATCCCAGCTGCTCAGGAGGCTGAGGCAGGAGAATCGCTTGAACCTGGGAAGTGGAAGTTATGGTGAGCTGAGATCGAACCACTGCACTCCAGCTTGGGGAACAAGAGCGAAACTCCCTCTCAAAAAATAATAATAAAATAAAATTACAGTGATGGATACACAACTCTACAAATGCACTAAAAACCACTGTGGGTACACTTTACATGGGTGAATTATATGTGAATTATAACTAAATAAATCTGTTGGCTGGGTGCGGTGGCTCCCACTTGTAATCCCAGAACTTTGGGAGGACAAGGCAGGCAGATTACAAAGTCAGGTGTTCGAGACCAGCCTGACCAAATTAGTGACACCTGTCTCTACTAAAAATATAAAAATTAGCCAGGCATTGTGGCACGTGCCTGTAATCCCAGCTACTCAAGAGGCTGAGGCAGGAGAATCACTTGCACCTGGAAGATAGAGGTTATAGTGAGCTGAGATCGTGCCATTGCACTCCAGCCTGAGCAACAGAGGGAGACTCCGTCAAAAAAAAAAAATCTGTTAAAAACAAGCCCGCACCCCAGGTTCCCTGCGTCTTCCCCCAGAAAGGTAGCAGATCTGAATCTGTCCAGATAAACACAAAGTTGTTTTTTTTTTTAAAAAAAAAAAAAACCATAGCCTGGGTGTGGTGGTGAGACCGGCCTGGTCAACATGGTGAAACCTCATCTCTAAAAAAAAAAAAAAAAAAAAAAAAAATCGTAAAAACACCCCAGTATTTCCTAATAGTAAGAATCGGAACTGACATTTCTTTAGTGCTTTTGACATGCTCAGCCCTGTTTTATGTTTCAAATCCTGTAATCCTCACCACAACCCTGTCAGGCAGATTGTTATTCCTCCATTTAACAGATGGGGAGACTGAGGCACACAGTGGGAAAGTGAGTTGCCAAAGATTGCCCTGCAGGGTTTGAACCAGCTCTAAAACCTTCACTCTTGGCAGGGTGCGGTGGCTCACACCTGTAATCCCAGCACTTTGGGAGGCTGAGGCGGGTGGATCGCCTGAGGTCAGGAGTTCCAGACCAGCCTGGCCAACATGGCAAAATCCTGTCTCTACTGAAAATACAAAAATTAGCCAGGCGTGGTGGCAGGTGCCTGTAATCCTGGCTACCCCGGAGGCTGAGGCAGGAGAATCTCTTGAATTCGGGAGGTGAAAGTTGCAGTGAGCAGAGATTGCACACCACTGCCCTCCTGGGTGAAAGATCAAGACTTTGCCTCAAAATAAAAAACCAAAGAACAATAATCAACAAGTAATATCGTCCTGAGGTGGACCACCATCATATAGTCACACCAGTGAGCTGCCAGCTGGCCCAATTTCCAAACATACTCTATTTACTGTGATCCTGGGAAGTGTATCTTATTTTTCTTTCCTTCTCCTCCTCCCCTCCCCCTCCCCCTCCCCCTCCCCCTCCTCCCCTCCTCCTCCCCTCCTCCTCCACCACTACTACTACTATTACTACTACTACTACTACTACTTCTTCTTTTTCTTCTTTTTAGACGGAGTCTCACTCTGTCACCCAGGCTGGAGTGCAGTGGCACAATCTCAGCTCACTGCAATCTCCATCTCCCAGGTTCAAGCGGTTCTCTTGCTTCAGCCTCCCAAGTAGCTGGGATTACAGAAGCCAGCCACTGCACCAGCTAGTTTTTTTTTTTTCTTTTGTATTTTTAGTAGAGATGGGGTTTCACCATCTTGCCCAAGCTGGTCTTGAACTCCTGATCTCATAATCCACCTGCCTCGGTCTCCCAAAGTGCGGGGATTACAGGTGTGCATCTTCTCTTCTTCTAGTGACAGAATCTTATACTCTGTTGCCCAGGCTGGAGTGCAGTGGTGAGAACACAGCTCACTGCCACCCCAAACTCCTAGGCTCAAGTGAGCCTCCTGCCTCAGCCTCCTGAGTAGAGGGGATGACAGGTGTATGTCTCCACACCCGGTTTGAGGACGATTTTTTTCTTTTTGTTAATTTCTGTTTTTAATTTTTTTTTTTTTTTTTTTTTTTTTTTTTTTTTTTATAGACACGGTCTCACTGTGTTGCCTAGGCTATTCTTGAACTCCTGGCCTCAAGAGATCTTCCTGCCTCAGCCTCCCAAAGGGCTGGAATTACGGGCATGAGACACTGTAATGAATTATATTTGATCTTCCCACAGTGCTGGGATTACAGGTGTGAGCCACTGAGCCCAGCCTGAAGTGTATCTTTTGAGGAATGTGTAATCTTCTCTGGACAATGTCGTTTCAGCTCTACCCCACCCGCTTCCTCACCCACTGCCTGCTGAATCATTCTGTTTCAGGTCTCCAGCATGGTATCATTTGATAGGATTCACTAATTTCGTCTACAAATTCCATCTCTCCTCCATTGTTTCTTAAATACATTTTTATGGTTTGTTGGGCCAAATCAAGAGACAAAGTCCAAATGTTACATTTGGTTGCTACATCTCTTAGAGCCCCTTGGGTCTATAACGATTCCCTCCTTTGTATTTTCTGGCCGTTAATTGTTGAAGAAAGTGTGGAGTCCTCACTCATGATCATTGATTTGCTGCCCCTGACAGGGCCTCCAGCAGAAAGGCCTCCTGCCTTGGCCTTGTGCGGGGCCTGAGGGTCCCGCCTTATTGCATAATTATCTCAAAAGAAATGAAATTAGGCCCCGGTAGAGAAGGGAGTCACACTGTTGCTGGTGACAGCTAAATATACTCATTTGCCCATTTTCGTCACAAGCCCTGTCAATTCCACTTTCAAAGCGTATGTGGAATCTGTCTGCATCACTCTTGCAGAAAGCACATTTGGGAGGTGAGGGAGGAGGCAGGAAGACCAGGGATGAGGGTCCCACAGTGCAGGCAAGAGCTCATGATGGCCTGGGCTGGGGCTGGGGGCTTTGGGGAGGAAGGAATGCGGACAGGTTCCAGGAATCTTCCGGAGGTGGAATTGTCAGGTGCTTTGAGAGCTGGCTCCTTTCTTGCTGGGAGATGCAGCCGCCTTACCCCTAGTTCATCGGCTCAGACGCCTCCTCCCACCTCCCAGCTGCAGCTGTAGGGATGACACACACACACAAAATAAGCGTGACTCACTTCTCAGCAAGGGCCATCAGCACCCCACGCTCACCCTCCTGGGGAGCTTGAGCCTACAGGGGAGAGGCACGGAGGAACCACAGGGTGCAGTACCAGAAGCAGCCACTTCACAGGCGCAAGAACTCCGCAGTTCCATACATCTCCGAGCCTCAGTTTCCCCATCTGGAAGTGGAAATCCTCATTCCCACCTAGCTGAGCATTTTCAGGAATTAAATGGTGATGCCTGTTGTTAAGGGGTGGCCTTGAGGAAGAGCCTAGGTGGCCCCAGGCAGGTCACGAGGAGGTGAGATGTGGCTGGCCGAGAGGCTGGGTGTCATGGAAGCTTGGTCAGCAACTGACCATGATATGGGGCCAAGGCCGGGCACGGTGGCTCACGCCTGTTATCCCAGCATTTTGGGAGGCCGAGGTGGGTGGATCACCTGAGGTCAGGAGTTCCAGACCAGCCTGGCCAACGTGGCGAAACCCAGTCTCTACTAAAAAATACAAAAACTAGCCAGGCTTGGTGGCGCATACCTGTAATCCCAACTACTTGGGAGGCTGAGGCAGGGGTATTGCTTCAACCTGGAGGAGGTTGCAGTGAGCTGAGATCGCACCACTGTACTCCAGCCTGGGCGAAAGAAGGAGACTCCATCTCAGAAAAAAAAAAAAAAGACGTGGGGCTGAACACATCCCAGCTGGTCTCTGATGCCACTTGTGTCAGCCTTTGAAAGCCCCGGTTACAGGCACTGTGTGCTAACAAGAGGGCAGGATTGGGGTGCTGTCCACGGTTCTGAACCCCACCCTTTACCCCACCACTCCCCAGTTTCTGCCAAGCCTCTGGACCTTCCCTTTCTGTTCCTCGTCCCTCTTCCCCCTTCCCTCCCCCCTTGCCTTCTCTCTCTCCCCTTCTCTCTTCCTTTCCCTCTTCCCCCTTCCCTCTTCCCTTCCCTATTCCCCCAATCCCTTCCCTTCCCTCTCTTCTTTCCTCTCTTCTATCTTCTTTCCTTTCTTTCTTTCCATTTTTTTTTAATTTGGAGACAGAGTCTCACTCTGCCCAGGTTGGAGTAAAGTGGGACCATCTCAGCTCACTAAAAGCCTCTGCTTCCCACATTCTAGCAATTCTAGTACCTCAGCCCCTCAAGCGGCTGGGATGACAGGTGTGCACCACCACACATCACACCTGGCTAATCTGTGTATTTTTAGTAAAGACAGGGTTTCACCGTGTTGCCTAGGCTGATCTCGAACTCCTGAGCTCATGCAATCCACCCACCTCGGCCTCCCAAAGTGCTGGGATTATAGGCGTAAGCAACTGTGCCCGGCTTCTTTTCCTTTTCTTTCAAATGTTTATTTGTAACTTTTTTGAGATAGGGTCTTTTTCTGTTGCTCAGGCTAGAGTGTAGTAGTGAGATCACAGGTCACTGCAGCCTCAACTTCCTGGGCTCAAGCAATCCTCCCTGCATCAGGCTCCCGAATAGCTGGGACTATAGGCATGCACCACCACATCTGGGTAAGTTAAACATTTTTTTTTTTTTTTTGGCTGGGCGAGGTAGGTCATGCCTGTAATCCCAGAACTTTGAGAGGCTGAGGCAGGCAGATCACTAGGTCAGGAGATGGAAACCATCCTGACTAACACAGTGAACCCCTGTTTCTATTAAAAAGACAAAAAATTGGCTGGGCATGGTGGTGGGTGTCTGTAATCCCAGCTCCTTGGAAGGCTGAGGCAGGAGAATCACCTGGACCAGGCAGGGAAGCAGAGGTTGCAGTGAGCTGAAATCGCACCACTGCACTCCAGCCTGGGCAACAGAGTCAGACTCTGACTTAAAAAAAAAAAAAAAAAAAAAAAAAAAAATTTTCCTAGAGACAGGATCTCCCCGTGTTGCCCAGGCTGGTCATAAGCTCCTGTCCTCAAGTGATCCTCCCGCCTCTGCCTCCCAAAGCAATAGGATGGTCGGCATCAGTGACCACAGCTGGCCATCATTTTCCTTTTCTACTTTAATGTGGAATCGCCTGTGTCAGTTAATAGGAAGCTCGGAAGACGGTTAAGGTCTCGGATTCTAGGATCAGAGTTCCTGAATGCAAATACTGGCTCAGCCACCCACCTGCTTCATGATCCTGGGCAGTTTTCTTAGTAATCTCCCTGTGACTCAGTTTCCTCGTGTATAAAAGAAGCATAGTCACGCACTCTCCTAATAGGCTCGTTATGATGATTAAATGAGATTAGGCACATGTTCCTAGGGGTGAGTTAATACTTGTAAAGGGCCAGGCCCTATGACTCATGCCTGCAATCCCAGCACTTTGGAAGGCTGAGGTGGGTGGATCACTTCGAGGCCAGGAGTTCAAGACCAGCCTGGGCAACATGGTGAAACGACATCTCTACTAAAAATACAAAAATTAGCCGGGGTGTGATGGCACACCTGTAATCCCAGTTACTCATCTCAAAAACAAACGAAAAGTTTGTAAAGCACTCAGAATCACAGTCAATACAGGAACCTCTTTGCATAATGTTCTTCACCTTTGATGGGACCTTAGTAGTCTCTGAGAATTTCTTTCTTTTCTTTTCTTTTTTTTTGAGACAGAGTCTTGCTCTGTCTCCCAGGCTGGAGTAAAGTGGCACAATCTTGACTTACTACAACCTCCATCTCCCAGGTTCAAGCGATTCTCTTGCCTCAGCATCCAGAGTAGCTGGGATAACAGGTGCCCACCACCACACTTGGCTAATTTTTGTATTTTTCAGTAGAGACAAGGTTTCACCATGTTGCCCAGGCCAGTTTCTGACTCCTAAGCTCAGGGGATCTGCCTACCTCAGTCTCCCAAAGTGCTAGGATTATAGGCATGCACCACCATGCCTAGCATATAGCTCCTTCTTCATAGAAAATCTGGGTTCCTAACAGCATCAACACAATTTATTTTTTTGTGGCGGGCAGGGGTCGGGGGAGCAGGGATCAAGGTCTGGCTATATGGCCCATGCTGGAGGCAGTGATGCAATGTTGGCTCACTACAACCTCTACCTCCCGGTCCAAAGCCTTCCTTCCACCTCAGCCTCCGAAGTAGCTGGAAGTACAAGCACACACCTCCAAGCCTGGCTAGTTTTTGCATTTTTTTTTTTTTTTTTGTAGAGACAAGGTTTCACCAGTTTGACAAGGTCTCAAATCATGAGCTCAAATGGTCCACCCACCTTAGTTCTGCGATTACTGGTGTAAACCACCATGTTCAGCCAATTTCTCATTTTCTTTATCTTATATGACAAAGACAGTCATTTCTTTTTAAAACCTTAAAGGAGGTTTAAAAGTTCAAGATTGGGGCCAGGTGCTGTGGCTCACACCTGTAATCCTAGCACTTTGGGAGGCTTGAGGCAGGTCGATCACTTGAGGTCAGGAGATCAAAACCAGCCTGGCCAATATGATGAAACCTTGTCTCTACTAACAATACAAAAAATTAGCTGGAGTGGTGGTGGGTGCCTGTAATTCCAGCTACTTGGAAGGCTGAAGCAGGAGAATCACTTGAACCCAGGAGGCAGAGGTTGCAGTGAGCTGAGATCACACTCCTGCACTGCAGCCTGGGCAACAGAGTGAGGCTCCATCTTAAAAAACAAAAACAAAAACAAAAACTGAAGATTGGGCAGCTGCATTAGGTGAGCAGATCAGCCAGTGCCCACTCATGGTGGATAGCAAAGAGGGAGCAGGTATGTGGCAAGAGAGGAAGCAAGAGATGGCTAAAGCCCGAGAGCTTCCATTTCACAATGCGAGGATAATCACTACCTATACGATGAGTGAGGGCAGGTGAGGATTTTACTGTGGTTTTGTTTCATAGTGGTTTTTGGTCCATAGGGTAAAACTCACTAGAGATATATAATATCTGATATAACACAATCAAAATGCTGTTTGTTTTTTTTTTTTTTTTGAGACTGAGTCTCACTCTGTTACCCGGGCTGGAGTGCAGTGGCACAATCTCGGCTCACTGCAACCTCTGCCTCCCGAGTTCAAGTAATTTTCGTGTGTCCACCTCCCAGGTAGCTAGGATTTCAGGCATGCGCCACCGTGTCCGGCTAATTTTTTATTATTAGTAGATAGAGATGGGGCTTCACCACGTTGGCCAGGCCGGCCTCGAATTCCCGGCCTCCCAAAGTGCTGGGATTACAGGGGTGAGTCACTGCGCCAGCTCAAAATGCTATTTTAAAGTCACTTCCTGGGAGCCGAATGATGAGAACACATGGACACATAGAGGGGAACAGCACACACTGGGGCCTTTTGGAGGATAAAGGATGGGAAGAAGGAGAGGATCAGGAAAAATGACTCATGGGTACTAGGCTTAATACCTGGGTGATGAAATAATCTGTCCAACATAGGGAGGGTGGAGAACTGAACATCCAATATAGTTTAAACCAAGAAAAGAAGCAGGGAAAGCAACAAAAACAAAGAAGTGATCTGTAAAACAAACCCTTGTGACACAGGTTTACCTGTGCTTGTACCCCTGAACTGCAGGTGAAAGTTGAAAAAAAAGAAAGAGGCTGGGCGCGGTGGCTCACACCTGTAATCCCAGAACTTTGGGAGGCCAAGATGGGCAGATCATCTGAGGTCAGGAATTCGAGACCAGCCTGGCCAGCGTGGTGAAACCCCATCTCTACTAAAAATACAAAACTCAGCTGGGCATGGTGGTGGGCGCCTGTAATCCCAGCTACTCAGGAGGCTGAGGCAGGAGAATTGCCTGAACCCAGGAGGCGGAGGTTGCGGCGAGCCGAGATCGCGCCATTGCACTTCAGCCTGGGTAATAAGAGCAAAACTCCGTCTCAAAAAAAAAAAATTATAAATAAGTAAATAAATATAAATAAAAATAGCCTTTCCGTACCGGTATCACTCATGCAAACATGCTGAATGTTCCTACAACCCACTGGACTTTCTGTAAGTGTACCAAGCACCAACCCCTCACAGTGACACAGTACAGGAAGGGCAAGGATTCTCTGTATGCCCAGGGAAAGTGGCGTTATGGCAGGAAGCAGAGTAGCCGTGGTGGGCAGGCTAAGCCGATTTTCCGGAAAAAGGCTAAAACTACTAAGAAGATTGTGCTAAGGCTCGAGTGCGCTGAGCCCAACTGCAGATCTAAGAGAATGCTGGCTATTAAAAGATGCAAGCATTCTGAACTGGGAGGAGATGAGAAGAGAAAGGGCCAAGTGATCCAGTTCTAAGTGTCATCTTTTATGAAGACAATAAAATCTTGAGTTTATGTTAAAAAAAAAAAAAAAAAAAAAAGGATATCACCTGAGGTCAGGAGTTTGAGACCAGCCTAGCAAACATGGTGAAACCCCCATCCCTACTAAAATTACAAAAATATTAGCTGAGCATGGTGATGCATGCCCGTGATCCAAGCTATGTCAGGAGACTGAGGCAAGAGAATTGCTTGAACCCAGGAAACAGAGATTGCAATGAGCCAAGACTGTCACTGCACTCCAGCCTAGACAAGAGAGTGAGACTCTGAAAAAAAAGGAAAAAAGTCACTTCCAATAATCCTTCTTAGTGTGGTTATGCCAAGTTGACATATACTCAGGGTTTTCTTCTGTTTATTATTTTTATTGATTTATTTTATTATTATTATTATTTGAGATGGAGTCTCACTCTGTCACCCAGGTTAGAGATTGGCTCACCACAACCTCCACCGCCTGGGTTCAAGCAATTCCCCTGCCTCAGCCTCCCGAGCAGCTGGGACCATAGGTGCCCACCACCTGGCTAATTTTTGTAATTTTTTTTTTTTTTTTTTCAAATACAGGGTTTCACCATGTTGTCTAGGCTGGTGTCGAATTCCTGACCTCAGGTGATCTGCCCACCTTGGTATCCCAAAGTGCTGGGATTACAGGTATGAGCCACTGCCCCTAGCCTACTTTTAATTTTTTTATTTTAAGAAATTGCTCTTTTTGTCTTTGATTTGACTTTGTAATTTTGTAAAGTATTTACAGTTATAAACCGGAACTCTGAAACACGACACACAGAGAAGCCTAGCTTCCACTCCTGCTCCGTCGGCAGCCTCCTTCCTCTTACCCCATAAACATCCATGTTTGCTTTATTATTTCATTGTTTCTTTTGAAAATATGAGCAAGCATATACAAACCACAGGCATATTCAGAAGATAGGTAACATGCTTTGCATTCATAGTTCTGATCCTTGGATACTGCTATTGATTTATTTATTCTTTTTTTTGGGACAGAGACTCACTCCGTCACCCAGGCTGGAATGCAGTGGCGCAATCTCAGCTCGCTGCAACCTCTGCTTCCAGGGTTCAAGCGATTCTTGTGACTCAGCCTCCTGAGGAGCTGGAATTACAGGCGCCCACAACCATGCCTGGCTAATTTTTGTATTTTTAGTAGAGATGGGGTTTTGTCGTGTTGGCCAGGTGGTTCTAGAACTCTTGACCTCGGGTGATCCACCCGCCTTGGCCTTTCAAAGTGCTGGGATTACAAGTGTGAGTCACCACACCTGGCCAGTTATTTATTTTTTGCTTAACCGTATATGCTGGAGACCTCTGCATTACAGGATAAGGAAGAATTTTTTATTTATTTTTTGAGACAGAGTCTCACTCTGTTGCCCAGGCTGGGGTGCAGTGGCACAGTCTTGGCTCACTGCAACCTCCGCCTCCGGGATTCAAGAGATTCTCCTGTCTCAGCCTCCTGTGCAGCAGGGATTACAGGCATGCGCCACTATGCCCGGCCAATTTTTCTATGCTTAGTAGAGACAGGGTTTCTCCATGTTGGCCAGGCTGGTCTGGAACTTCTGACCTCAGGTGATCCACCCGCCTCAGCCTCTCAAAGTGTTAGGATTACAGGCATGAGTCACTGTGCCCAGCCTTCTCATTTCTTTATATTGCTGCATACTACTATTTTGTGTGACTGTGCCATAGATTATTCAACCAGTTGCTTCTTGGTGGATGTTTGAGTTTCTAGTGTTTTGCTATCACTAGTAGTGCTGCAGTAAAAAACCTCATGTATTTTTAGTCGAGATGGGTGTCAAGCCCATCTCGACTAAAAATACAAAATTAGCTGGGCGTGGTGGCGCGTGCCTGTAATCCCAGCTACTCAGGAGGCTGAGGCAGGAGAATCACTTGAACTCAGGAGGCAGAGGTTGCAGTGAGCTGAGATTGAACCATTGCACTCCCGCCTGGCAACAGAGGGAGACTCCGTCTCAAAAAAAAAAAAAAAAAAAAAAAATGTAGATGAATTTAGGTGACCAGCAAGAAGCAAAATATACAGAACTTGATGACTGTTAGTTGGATTTTGGTTCAGCTGCCATTTTGAAGACTTAAAATCACTGGTTAAACAAGAAAGGACTATGTTTTCTTTTGTTTGTTTGTTTGTTTGAGACAGGCTCTTGCTCTGTTGCCTAGCCTGGAGTGCAGTGGCGTAATCGCAGCTCACTGCATCCTCAATCTCCTGAGCTCAAGCGATTCTCCTGCCTCAGCCTCCAGAGTAGCTGAGATTACAGGTGCCCATCACCAAATCTGGCTCATTTTTGTATTTTTTGTAGAGACAGGGTTTTGCCATGTTGGTCAGATTGGTCTCCAACTCCTGGCCTCAAGTGATCCACCCACCTCGGCCTCCCAAAGTGCTGGGATTACAGGCATGAGCCACCGCACCCGGCCTCTGTTTCCCTTTAACATAGGGTCCTGGTGTAAGTGTCCCAGCTCTGGTTTGGCTACTCCAAGGCATCAGGGACCCAGGTTCCTGCTACCTTGTTGCTCCATTATCCCTGCTCTTATTGTCCAAATCAGATGACCACCCTCTCCTGCACTCAATCTACCAGGAAGTGGAAAGGAGAAGGGAAGGGAATGATGGAGGTCGACCTGCCTTTCCCTTAACGATACACGAGGGAGCTGTGCAGGTCACTTTTGCATACATCCTATTGGCCAGAGTTGAACTCCTTGGCCACACCTATGCAAGGATGGCTGGGAAATGTGATTTTATTTCTGGACGGCCGTGCCCAGCTAGGTATTGGAAGTCCTATTGCTATGGAAGAAGGGGAGACTGGATATTGGGAAACAGAGCAGTCTGTGCTGTGCCGTGTGAGGGTTTGGGAAAGTCAGGGGGTGGGAGAGGGCAGTGCTAAGGAGATCTTGCTCCCCAGCTTTGAACCTATGTGGGTGGAGGTGTCATATGCCGAGGGAGGGGGCACTGAAGGGGTGTCTCTTTTTAATTTTTTTTGTTTTGTTTTGTTTTTTGAGACAGAGTCTCCCTCTGTTGGCCAGGTTGGTGTGCAGTGGTGGGATCTTCGCCCACTGCAGCCTCTGCCTCCTGGGTTCAAGAGATTCTCCTACCTCAGCCTCCAGAGTAGCTGGGATTCCAGGTGAGGGCTGCTACACCTGGCTAATTTTTTTTTTTTTTTTTCGTATTTTTGGTAGAGGCAGGCTTTTGCTCCGTTGGCCAGTCTGGTCTCGAACTCCCGATCTCAGATGATCTGCCTGCCTCTGCCTCCCAAAGTGCTGGGATTACAGGTATAAGCCACCGCTGCCGGCCAGGGCTGTCTCTTTGTGATGCTGCAGTACATGGTTTCACAGGCAATCTAGCCTTTGGGCATAATGAAGGGGGCAGAGTTCAGGATATTGAGGAAACTGAGGCTGAGGGATGTTCCAGTTTCAGCTGATTGCAAAGACAGGGTGAGCTCAAACTGTTCCTTAAGAAAATGTAACTGCAAGACCAGCCCAGACTGAACCTACTCTGTTAATAACAGAAGGTCAAGTTAGCTGGCAGGTATAATTGAGCCAACACTGTAAGTCTGGTACCCTGGACATGCACAGTGGAAAAAGCTTTGATGTCTGTCAGCACCCAGATCTAGTGATTCCTCCCCACAAAACCAAGAAGTCTGAGACATGGCCAGAACCTGACTGCTGGAACTGTTTCAGAAGCGAGGGGTTCATTGACTAGGAAGATCTGAGGTTACACTTTGCCTCAGCAGGTCCAGTGTGGTGGCTCATGCCTGTAATCCCACCACTTTGGGAGGCCAAGACAGGTGAATCACTGGAGGTCAGGAGTTCGAGACCAGCCTGGCCATCATGATGAAACCCTGACTCTACTAGAAATACAAAAATTAGCCGGGCATCCTGGTAGGCGCCTGTAATCCCAGCTTCTCAGGTGGCTGAGGCAGGATAGTTGCTTGAACCTGGGAGGCAGAGGTTGCAGTGAGCTGAGATCACATCACTGCATTCCATCCTGGGTAACAAAGCAAGACTCTGTCTCAAAAAAATAATAAAATACGTAAAATACATAAATAAAAATAAAATTCTGCCCTTGGCCTCTAGGGGGCCACGCTGGCCTGCTGAGCAGCCAGGGATTTTGGTTTTGCTTTTGTGCTGCGTGGTGATCGGAATTCCTCTGTCTGCTAGCTTGCATCTGGCCCCCCCATCACCTGTACACAGCCTGCTTTCTCCTCGTGTGGAGGCTGCAGACCCATCTGCCTCCTGCATGGTCTGTCCATCTGTCCGTCTGTCTGTCAGCACTGCTCCCTTGTTCAGCTCTCTCTAACCTCTGAAAGGGGCTCCCGGGAATGGGGGTCAGGCAGGAAGCTGTACATGTCAGTATGGGGCTTTACCGTCTCCCCTCCCTCCCCCTCCCCTCTATTCCACTCTCTCTCTCTCTCTTTTTCTTTGTTTCTTTGAGACAGGGTTTCTCTCTGTTGCCCAGGCTGGAGTTCAGTGGTATAATCACGGCTCACTGCAGCATCGACCTCCTGGGCTCAAGCAACCCTCCTGCCCCAGCTTCCCATGTGGCAGGTACTACAGGTATGCACCACCATGCTTGGCTAATTTTCTTTTTTTCAATAGAGATGGGTTTCCTAACGTTTCCCAGGCTGGTCTTGAACTCCTGGGCTCCAGTGATCCTCCCACCTCAGCTCCCCCCACCAGATGCTGAGATGACGGGAGTGAGCCACTGCTCCTGGCCTGGTATCCTCACTGTGTTCTGTCTCCTCCACACACGGAACCTTGTTCCTGGCCACCCACAGCAAACCAGTTCTCTCCTCTCCCTGGGCTTGGCTTTCTTCCTTCCTAGCAGCGTCTTTGCCAGTGCGCGGGCTTGAAAACAGCCGAGCATGAGGAGAGGCGGTGTAGATTGACAGGGGTTCACTTGAACTTGAAAAGCCAAGCTGGGGCTGAGTTTGGAATCCATGCCGTGGTTATAGATGACGTCATTCTGCTGTGTAGCTGTGACTCAGCAGTTAGGATCAGATTTCGCATCCCAAGGGACATCCTTGTGACCTGCCAGATGGATGATCATCACCCCCATCCCAGCACCGAGTGAGAATATCTCCAGCTGGGGCCTGCAGAAGGGTGGCTGCAGCAGCAATGAAGGGTCCTTGATTTACAGAGCCTTGGGCTGCCTCTCTGCTGCAGAGACTGTGGCAAATGGAAGAGGAAGCCTTCTAGAGCCCTGCGTCACGTACGCTCCTTGGTGCTTGTGAAATATTTCATAATCCCAATTGCGTAGGTAGCTCCAGCTCTGCCACCCACTGTCCATGTGACCTTGGTGAAGCCACGTCACCTCCGAGCTTCGGTTTTCTAGGCTGCAGAATGAGTATCAGGGTGAGAACCCCTTCATTCACTGACTTATGCATTCAATCATGCCACAAACGTGTTGAGTGCCTGCTATGTGCTAGATGCTGTGCTGAGCCCTGGGGATCCAGCCATGAGCACCTAATAAACCCAGCCCTGGCAGAGTGGATCTCCCTTTCTAGGGAGAGGACAGTCAGCGAACAAGGTTGTCTGCATCCACATGCTGTTGGCCGGGTGCGGTGGCTCACGCCTATAATCTTGGCACTTTGGGAAGCTGAGGCGGGTGGATCGCTTGAGCTCAGGAGTTCGAGACCAGCCTGGGCAACATGGTGAAACCCCATCTCTGCGAAAAATGCAAAACTTAGCCGGGCATGGTGGCATGTATCTGTACTCCCAGCTGCTTGTTGGGGGCTGATGTGGGAGGATCTCTTGAGCCCAGGAGGCAGAGGCTGCAGTGAACTGAGATTGTGCCACTGCACTCTAGCTTGGGTGACAGAGCAAGACTCTGTCTTAAAAAAAGTAAATTTAAAAATTAAATAAATAAAAATAGATGGACACAAGGTGTGTGTGCGCCAAGAGGGAGGAGAGTCACAGGTTAGGAACTGATCCCGCTGGGGCCGGGGAGAGGGCTGAGGCTGAAGTGTGAGAAGGAGTTGGCTGTTCAGGGCATTGGAGGAAGAGCATCTCGGGCAGGGAACAGCATGTTCCAGGGTCCTGAGGCAGGATGAAGCTTATAGTGTTGGAGCTCGCAGGAGGGTGAGGGAGCTCAGTGGGCAGGAGAAGCGGGTGGGAAAATTGGTTCAGCCTCCTAAGGCAGCTGGTGGGACTTGGGCTCCATCCTCAAGGTCATGGGGCGCTATCACAGGACTGCTGGTTGAAGAGGGACATGATCACATCTTCCCGTGAAACCATCTCTGGCCTCCCAGATGTGGTCTGCGGGCCCTCTGGTGTCTGCTCCTCTGTGCTCAGCTTTGAATGCAGATGCTGATTATCGTAGTTAAACAGAGTTCACCATCTACACTGTGCCAGGGGCCATAGCAGCCCTGATCTCTGCTAGTAAAAATATGCATTTGTAAATGTATGTGTACACATTAATAAAAAAACTCACCCCAGGCTGGGCATGGTGGCTCATATCTGTAATCTCAGAACTTTGGGAGGCTAAGGTGGGCAGATCACTTAAGGTCGGGAGTTTGAGACCAGCCTGGTCAACAAGGCAAAACCCTGTCTCTGTTAAAATACAAAAATTAGCCGGGTGTGGTGGCAGGCACCTCTACTCTCAGCTTATCAGGAGGCTGAGGTGGCAGAATCACTAGAACCTGAGAGATGTTGGCTGCAGTGAGCCGAGATTGCCTGAGTGACAGAGTGAGACTGTCTCAAAAAAAAAAAAAAACAAAAAACAAAACACAAAAAACCTCCAACTCATTTTACAGATGGGGAGACTGAGGCACAGAGCAGTCAAATGACTTGCCGCAGGTCACTGAGTTGGTGTGGAGGGGAGAGGTTAGAGACAAAGGGGTGAGGCTGGAGATACAGCAGTGGAGGAAGCATTTTCAGGCTTGGGGGTATCTGCCTGGGTGGCTGCTGGGTGGTGACAGCCCTCAGGATGTGGGGCACATGGACATGGAGCAGCTCCCCTAAGTGGGAAGGAAATGAGTGGCCCAGGCACCCTCCCAGGCTAGAGTTTGCTCATTGGGGTGGAGCAGTGAGCATTTGCTACACCTGGGTTTCTGGCCCTTCCTCAAAGCAGCAGCATGGGGTGACCACCACCGTGCCAGAGCCAGGCACAAGTGACTCATGCGTGTAATTCCAGTGCTTTGGGAGGCTGAGGCAAGAGGATCATTTGAGGCCAGGAGTTTGAGACCAGCCTGGGCAACACAGCAAGGCTCCATCTCTTAAAAAAAAAAAATAATTAGCTGGGCTTAGTTGTGCACACCTCTAGTCCCAGTCACTCAGGAGGCTGAGGTGGGAGGATCACTTGTGCCCAGGAGGCAAGGTTGCAGTGAGCTGTGATTACCCTCCTGTCCTCCCAGTCTGGGTGACAGAGCGATACTCCATCTCTGAAAAATTTAAAAAGCAGGGAAAATTAATTTTAATATATTTAACTTAGTCCAATATATCCAAAGTATGGGCATTTCAAAAGTCATCAATGTTTTTAAATATTTATAATACATTTTACAACTTTTTTGGTACAAAGTCTGCAAAATTTGATGGATATTTCTAGCACATCTCAATTCTGACCAGCCACATTGTAACTACTCAGCAGTCCTGTGGCCAGTGGCTGTCACATGGACAGTGTATAGCTCTAGACATTGAACTTTCTTTGTAAGGAAAACATGCTTCTTTCCCCTTTGTTATAATTACTTAGGATCTGTAGCTGGTTCTTCTGCTTCTTTTGTTTCTTGCCTTCTCTTTATAATGTGATTTTGATAAGAGCTAAATAATAAAGATTATTTGTTTATTTATTTTTGAGACAAAGTCTTGCTCTGTCGTCCAGGCTGGATGGAGTGCAGTGGTGCCATCTCTGTTCACTGCAACCTCTGCCTCCCTGGTTCAAGTGATCTTCCTGCCTCAGCCTCCTGAGTAGCTGAGATCTACTCATCACCACGCCTAATTTTTAATGTTTTTAGTAGAGACGTTTCATCATGTTGGCCAGGCTTGTCTCGAACTCCTGACCTCAAGTGATCCACCTGCTTTGGCCTCCCAGAGTGCCGGGATTACAGGCGTGAGACAGTGCGCCCAGCTGAGAAAGATTATTTTAAAGATGAATCTTTTTTCCCTACTCTTGTCAAAGTTTGAGTTAAAAAAAAAAAAAAAAAAAAGATGAATCTTTTTCTTTGCCCAGACTTTGAATGTCCTTTTCTGTTTCATTCTTTTTTATTTTTATTTTTAAAATTTCTTCCAAAGTTTAATTGTGAAAATTAATGTACAAAAAAAGTACAAATATAAAGAAAAGTTGAAAGAATTGTACGGAGAATACCTATGTACACATCACCTAGATAGCATTTTGTCCTATTTGTCCATCCATGCATCCCACCCACCCATCCATCCCTCCCTCCTTCCAACCATCCATCCATCCACCCATGCACCCACCACTTACCCATTTATGCCTCCCTCCTTCTAATCATTTATCTGTCCAGGGAAGGATGGGGCATCTATCCATGCCCCCTCCCTCCTTCCCTCCCTCTAACCACCCATCCATCAATTTATCCATCCATGCATTCCTCTAACCATCTGTCCATCCCTCTCTCTCCCTCTAATCACTCATCCATCTGCCCATCCACCCATTTACTCATCCATCCATCCATTCCAGTCTCCCTCTAACCATCCCTCTAACCTCTACCCATTTATTTATCCATCTACCCATTTATTTATCCATCCATCCATCCGTCTGTCCATCTGTCCATCTATCCCTCCCTCCCTCCCTCCCTTTACCTAACCATTCAACCATCCATCCATCACTCTACACATCTTACTTTTGGATGCATTTCAAAATAAGTCGTTGATGTCAGTAACCTTTTCCTTGAACATTTTGTTAAGCATTTAAATAACTAGAGTTTACTACGCAGAATATTTTTTCAGTGCAAACGAATAAAATATACAGGTTAGAAAGGTAGCTAGCTATGTATATTTAAAATGAGGTTGTGGGATTAAAAATACTTGTGATTCCTGTCGGAATCCTGCTAATACTACCATGAGAATTGCTCCATTAGGAATTGAAGTTAGGTGCTAAATTTTAATTGCAGGTGAGTGAAAATAAAAAGTGTATTTTTTTCCTATCTAAATTCACATATCCTCTGAATTTGAGGACCCCTACTCAGTTCTTATTTCATAAAACTCAGATGAATCATGCTGTTACCATGTTAAGGTAAGGACTTTCAATGGGAAATACTGAGCACTTGCTATGTGCATTATCTCATTTAATCATCGCCACAAACCTATGGGGAAGTGTGTCTTACTGTTCCCATCTTACAGCTGAGAAAACTGAGGCCAGGAGGTGGTGTGATGAACTCCGGTTCCTGGCTGGCAGGTGACAGAGCTGGGCTAATTACACATATAATATATGTAATTATATATAGTATATTATCTATATTATATACAATATATCATATATATTTTATTATATATGAGTATATGTGATATCTTATATATTTATACATATATATATATATATATTTTTTTTTTTTTGAGACAGAGTATCACTCTGTCACCCAGACTAGAGTGCAGTGGCACAGTCATGGCTCACTGAAGCCTCAAAATCCAGGGCTCAAGTGATCCTCCCACCTCAGCCTCTGGAGTAGCTGGGACTACAGTCACCACCAGCATGCCTGGCTAATTTTTAAATTTTTTGTAGCGACGGGCTCATTATGTTGCCCAGGCTGGTCTTGAACTCCTGAACTCAAGAGATCCTGCCGCCTCAGCCTTGCAAAGCTCTGGGCGTGAGCCGCTGCGTGTGGCCTATGTTGTGAACAGCAGGCTTGTCCACGTGCTGTGTGACTCTCAAGGGCAGGCACTGGGCAGAGTCCTTGGTGGACTGTTTTATTTGCTCCTCATGGCAGTTTTATGAGGCCATTGATGAGCCCCGGTCCCCAGCTGCCAGCAGCAGAAACAGACCTGGTTGACGTAAGCAGAAGAATTTGCAAAAAGAGGACTGAGGAGCTCCGCCCCAGAGCTGAAGATGGGATAGAGGGTGAGCCACAGATGCCTGCCGGGAACCTGCCCACTCTGCTGGGGCTCCATTCCCAGGCCTCATCCCTGCACCCACAGTGACCACACTGGCCCAAAGAGGTGGGCATTCCTGCCACCTGCTGAGGGGCCCCTTCTCCACTTCTCTGTGGTGCTAGCGATCCGGGAGATAGAAATTATTTAGGCAGGCCAGGCACGGTGGCCCACGCCTATAATCGTACACTTCGGGAGGCCAAGGTGGGCAGATCACCACATATCAGGAGTTTGAGACCAGTCCAGCCAACATGGTGAAACCTCATCTCTACTAAAAATACACAAATTAGCTGGGCATGGTGGTGCCTGCCTATAATCACAACTACCAAGGAGGCTGAGGCAGGAGAATCACTGAAACCCGGGAGGCTGAGGGGGCAGTGAGCTGATATCGTGCCACTGCACTCCAGTCTAGGGAACAGAGCGAGACTCCATCTCAAAAAAAAAAAAAGAAAAAAAGAAATAATTTAGGCAGATAGTAAGGGCAAGTGTCCTTGGTGGAATTTCCCTTTTAATAAAAAGCAGCACCCAAATTATTTTCTTCTAACAAAGAGCAGCCTGACAAATGGAGCTGCAGACGTAGATACGCAAGCTGAAATCTTGCATGGGTGAATGCTGGCAGCTGTGGCAACAGGAAAGGGCTACCTGGGGGCCAGGTATGTTCAACATGGAGGCTCCATCTTCCCTTTTCTTTGTCACCAGGTGTACAGTCTAGGAACAGGCAACATTGTCGCTGGCCAGGTAGAGAGCTCATCTGCATAATAAAAGATTAGGGTGGGGCAGCCAGCTCCTTCGTGCACTATGCAAACGGCACACCTAATCCTAACCAGTTCTTCCCATGCTATGCAAATAGCACACCTGGTCCAACCAATCTTCGTGTCCTGTGTAAATCAGACACCACCTTCTCAACCTCATGTATAAAACCTTCCGCATTCCACCATGAAGCAGTAACCCCTTTTCTTTGGGATCTCTTTCTGCGACACAGAGAGCTCTTTTCTTTTTTCTCTGAGATGGAGTCCCACTCTGTTGCCCAGGCGAGATCATGTCACGACGATCTCGGCTCATTGCAACCTCCGCCGCCCAGGTTCAAGGAATTCTGCCTCAGCCTCCCAAGTAGCTGGGATTACAGGCACGTGCCATCACACTGGCTGATTTTTGTATTTTTAGTGGGGATGGGGTTTCACCATGTTGGTCAGGCTGGTCTTGAACTCCTGACCTCAGGTGATCCACCTGTCTCGGCCACTCTGCACTGGGCACTCTTCTCTTTCTTTCGCCTGTTTGACTTCTGCTCTTAACCTCAGTCTGGTGTGTCTGAGTCCTAGTTTTCCATGGCTGTGAGACAATGAATCTTGGGCATTTACCCCAGAAAATGAGGCCGCTTTTTATGAGCACCCATTCCATCTGGAGCAGGCACACCTGATTGCCTCAGCCTGGCTCCAGAGAGGCTGGAGAATTGCAAGCCTCCTCAGGCGGGAAATTCCTCCATGCTTGGGACGGAGCTCAGAGCCTGGGCAGCCATATGCAATGTTCCTGCTCAATGCAGATGGTGGTTCTTCTCACCGTCTTTTACAGATGAGCAGACTGAGGATTGGGGAGGAAAAATAACCCAGCCTGTAATGGCCCTGGTTTTTTGTGCTTTGTTTTGGTTTTGTGCTTTTTTTGTTTTTTTTTTGAGTTGGAGTTTTGCTCTTGACGCCCAGGTCGGAGGGCAGTGGCATGATCTCGGCTCACTGCAACCTCTGCCTCCCAGGTTCAAGCGATTGTCCTGCCTCGGCCTCCGAGTAGCTGGGACTACAGGCGCGTGCCACCACGTTCGGCTAATTTTTTTGTATTTTCAGTAGAGACGGGGTTTCACTGTATTAGCCAGGATGGTCTCCATCTCTTGACCTCACGATCTGACCACCTCGGCCTCAAAGTGCTGGGATTACAGGCGTGAGCCACCTCCCCGGGCCATGGCCCTGGTGTTTTGTTCTTCCTGATCCTCCAGCCACAGCTCCTGTAAATGCCCCGTGTCTTTGTGCTGCCCAGAGCCCGAGTCTGGCCCCATGTGCCTGTGTGGGTGTGAAAGCTGCTGCCTGCAGCACAGGTCTTGGAGGAGTCAGAAGCACACCAGGAGCCTGGCTCAGAAATGCCCCGTATGTCCTGCAGAGGAAAGCTTTTAATCCACATGGTCTGGGCCGGGGCGCTGATGACAAAAAGGGTCCCTCTGGGGACGGTGGCCCAGAGGAGGGGAGACAGGCAGTAGCTCGTGCAGTTTGGGTGTTTTTCTTCCCCTTGGTCAGAGAGACAGATCTGGGATCAGAGGCTACTGGGGCCTGGGGTCTCATTTCCTCCCTAAAGTGGGACCTTTTCGGGTATCTGCAGTCAGGCAGACAGAAACTGGCCTGTGTGTGAGCTGGTGTCAGAGGTGACAAAGGAGCCTGTTGAGGGACACGGAAGTCCTCTTGTTCCCATGGCCACTCCCAGGTGTGTCCGGGTCACAGCTGAGCCAGGTTCAAGCGACTCTCCTGTCTCGGCCTCCCAAGTAGCTGGGATTATAGGCGCCCGCCACCACATCCAGGGTGGAGGGCATGGGGGAGGGGAGAGGGAGAGGGAGCACCAGAACCATCATGAGCTGTAGGGCTGGCTCTGGCTGGAGGGCTGGTCGCAGACATCGCCCCGGTGTTGACTGGTATCTGCATGCGCGCATGGATGAGTGTGTGTCCGGGCAAGCGTTTGCATGATCACTGTGGGTACATCTGTCTTTGCTATGAACATGCTTCTGTGTATCTGTGTGACTACCTAATGGATTCATTTTGCCCACTGCCCAGATAGAGCTGATTTATCATGACAGGGGCATTTGCAAGAGAGAGAGTTTAATTCACACAGAGCTGGCTGAATGGGAGACTTGAGTTTTCTTTTTCCCTCCCCTTCTCCTTTCTTCCTTCCTTCCTTTCTTTCTTTCCTCTTTCTTTTTTTTTTTTTTGTTTTTTTGAGACGGCTCACCGCAACCTCCGCCTCCTGGGTTCAGGCAATTCTCCTGCCTCAGCCTCCTGAGTAGCTGGGATTACAGGCACGCACCACCATGCCCAGCTAATTTTTTGTATTTTTAGTAGAGACGGGGTTTCACCGTGTCGACCAGGATGGTCTCGATCTCTTGACCTCGTGATCCACCCGCCTCAGCCTCCCAAAGTGCTGGGATTACAGGCTTGAGCCACCGCACCTGGCTTCTCTCTTTCTTTCTTTGAGTTTTGCTCTGTTGCCCAGGCTAGAGTGCAATAGCACTATCTCGGCTCACTGCAAACTCTGCCTCCCAGATTCAAGCAATTCTCCTGCCTCATCCTCCTGAGTAGCTGGGATTACAGGTGCCCACCTGTAATCCGGGCACCTGGCTAATTTTTTTTTTTTTTTTTTTTTTTTTTTTTTTTGTATTTTTAGTAGAGTTGGGGTTTCACCAAGTTGGCCAGGCTGGTCTCAAACTCCTGACCTCGTGATCCACCTGCCTTGGCCTCCCAAAGTGCAGGGATTACAGGCGTGAGGCACTCCACCTGGCCTTATTTTATTTTATTTTTTGAGACACAGTCTTAACGTGATGCCCAGGTTGGAGTGCAATGGTGCAATCTTAGCTCTCTGCAACCTCTGCTCCCCAGGTTCAAGCGATTCTCCTGTCTCAGCCTTCCAAGTAGCTGGGATTATAGGTGCCCACCACCACATCCAGCTAATTTTTTCATTTTTAGTAGAGATGGGGTTTTGTCAGGTTGGCCAGGCTGGTCTCGAACTCCTGACCACAAGTGATCCGCCCACTTTGGCTTCCCAAAGTGCTGGGATTACAAGCATAGCCACCATGACTGGCTGAGACTGGAGTTTTATGACTCAAGTCAGTCTCCTTGAAAATTCAGAGGCTAGGGTTTTTCAGGGATAGTTTGCCTGGCCAGGAATGTGTCCTGCTGATTGGCTGGAGATACAATCATAGGTGTGTGGAAAATGGTCCTTGTGTGACTGAGTCCTCAGTATGTTGTCGGAAACGCAAAAACCTGAAAAGACATTTCAAAAGGCTGATCTTAGATTCTGCAATACTGATGTTATCTGCAGGGGTGATAGGGGAAGTTGTAAATCTTGTGACCTCTGGAATAATGGCTGGTAATCATGTATCTCGACATACAGCAGAATTTAGTTTTCTCTCATTCTTTAGCTTCCTAACCTGGTGGCCTCTTGTTAGCTTTACAAAGGCGGTCGAGTTTTGGGAAGGGAATCATTATCATTAAACTATACACTAAAGCTGGGTGTGGTGGCTCATACCTGTAATCCCAGCACTTTGGGAGGCTGAGGCGGGTGGATCACGAGGTCAAGAGATTGAGACCATCCTGACCAACGTGGCGAAACACCATCTCTATTTTAAAAAATAAAAATTAGTGGTGGCATGCGCCTGTAGTCCCAGCTACTCAGGAGGCTGAGGCTGGAGAATCGCTTGAACCTGGGAGGCGGAGGTTGCAGTGAGTCAAGATTGCACCACTGCACTCCAGCCTAGATAACAGAGCAACACTCTCTCAAAACAAAACAATACACCAAAAACAAATGGTCACTTAAACCATAAACTAAATATTCCCCAGAGTGAGTAAGTCCCAAGCCCAGGAATGATGGAGAGCAGTTTGCAGGTGAAAGGCAAGATGGGGGTTGGTTAGATCAGATCTCCTTCATGGTGACAATTTTCTGTTATAATTTTTGCAAAGATGGTTTCATCTGTGTGCACGTGTGCAGAAGTGCCTGTCTCTACACATGTGTATTCCTGTCTGTGTGTCTATCTGCATGTGAGTTGCTGAGGTTCCGTACGTCCCTCTGTATGTGTCTGTGTATTGCTAAGTGGCCTTCCACATGTCTGTGTGTGTGATGCCACTAATGACAGCACACACACATGTGGCACTTCCTGTGTTCCAGGGTGTGAGTGCTGCGCACGCACCAACTCAGTTAGTCCTCCAACAGCCCTTTCAGGTGGGGAAAGGAGTCCCGATCCAGACCCCCACGGAGGGTTCTGGGATCTCCTACGAGAAAGACTTCAGGGGAAGTAGGTGGAGTAAAGTGGAAGCAAAGTTATCAGGAAAGAAAAGGAGTAAAGAATGGCCACTCCATAGACAGAGCAGACCTGAGGGTGCGCTTGCCATTTTTATGGTAATTTCTTGATTATATGCTGAACAAGGAGGGGGGATTACTCATGCCTCCTTTTTAGACCATACAGGGTAACTCCTGATGTTGCCATGGCATTTGTAAACTGTCATGGCGCTGGTGGGAGTGTAGCAGTGAGGACGACCAGAGGTCACCCTCGTCACCATCTTGGTTTTGGTGGGATTTGGCCAGCTCTTTTACTGCAACCCGATCAATCAGCAAGGTCTTTTATTATTATTATTATTATTATGATTGAGACAGAGTCTGGCATTGTCACCCAGACTGGAGTGCGATGTCACGATCTCAGCTCACTGCAACCTCTGCCTCCTGGGCTCCTGCCTCAGCCTCCCCTCCCCGCTCCCCAGTAGCTGGGATTACAGATGCACACCACCATACCTGGCTAATTTTTTGTGTTTTTAGTAGAGATGGGGTTTCACTGTGTTAGCTGGACTGGTCTCAAACTCTTGACCTCGTGATCCACCTGCCTCGGCCTTTCAAAGTTCTGGGATTACAGGTGTGAGCCACCGTGCCCGGCCTATTTTTTATTTATTTATTTTTTTAAGAGATGGAGTCTCACTCTGTCACCAGGTTAGAGTGCAGTGGTACAGTCTTGGCTCACTGCAACCTCTGCCTTCTGGATTCAAGCGATTCTTGTACCACCTGAGTAGCTGGAATTACAGGCACATGTCACTATACCCAGCTAATTTTTGTATTTTTAGTAGAGATAGGGTTTCACCATGTTGGCTGAGATGGTCTCAATCTCCTGACCTCGTGATCCATCTGCTCGGCCTCCCAAAGTGCTGGGATTACAGGCATGAGCCACCGCGCCCAGCAGCAAGATCTTTAGACCTGTATCTTGTATGACCTCCTATCTCATCCTGTGACTTAGAATGCCTAACCGTCTGGGAGTGCAGCCCCGTGAGCTTTCAGCCTCACTTTGCCCAGCCGGTATTCAAGATGCAGTTGCTCTGGTTCAAAGGCCTCTGACACTACTATTTGCAACTGAGGCAAGGGAGGCACAGAGAGGTTGAGTAACTTGCCTGGGGTTGCAGAGCTGAGATTGGAGCCCTGACTGGTTGCTGTGCCACTTCCTTGTTCAGGTGGCCCTGGGCTGCCCCAGGTCCATGTGGGTGGGTGCACTCCTGGGAACACGTGGATCCATCTTGCCTCCAGCCTCACGTGTGCCTGTGTGGCCAGGCACGTCTCTGGTTCTTGCGTGCACGTGCGTTGTGGGAGGCACTTACGTGTATGCACGGTGACGGGGCTGCAGAAACCTCCTTTCCCAGGCTCCAAATCAGGGCCTCCGAGAGGGGCCCATGGTTGCAGGATCCTAGGCCGTCCTTTCCCATCTAAGACAGCAAATCTCCGGAGTGGCCGCCTGCCCAGCGCTCCCACCCCCGGGCCTCAGAGCTGGCCTTTGTTTCCTTCACTAGGGGGCTCAGAGCGGGGTGGGCCTCGATGGAAATTCCTGTGGAATTCCGGGCATTCGGCAGAAGAAGGACGCGGAGGCGGCACACGGAAAACACTGACCCATGCGGGGGCTGAGGGCACCGCGTGGTCTTGTGCGGGGGCGGAGGGAGGGTTGGGCTCTTTGTTCCCAGAGCCCGCAGAGCCAGTGGCGTTTGCAGAACCGAAAGAAGGGCCTCGGTGGCGTCCGCCCTGGGCCTGGGGTGCAGCCGGCAGCCCTCCTCCTGGCTCTGGCTCGGTGGGGCTTCCTCCAGACCGGGCCAAGGGACCGCACGTGCCAGGGAGCCCAGCCAGAGGGGCCGCAGGGGCCGGCTGGCAGTGATCTACTCTGGGTCCACAGAGTCAGGCGTAGCTGTTTGTTCTGAGCTGGGACCTTTGGGCGCTTCCCCGGGCTGCTTCCTGCTTTGTAAACAGGGTTTCCAGCAGAGTGTGGGGCAGAGTAGCCCTCTCCGTCCCTCTCTCTGTCTCTGTCACCTTGGTGCCTCCTCCACCTTCTCTCCAGGGTTGAGCCGGTTGTCCTCATCCTTCTCAGTCTATGTGGGGAGGGGCTGGCAGATTGCCCAAGCCTGTTCTGCAGGTGGAGTCACTTGATAGTGACCCTTCCCCTGAAAGACAGGACCCCGTCCTAACTCCCCGCGCTTTCAAAGCTGATCTGGTTTGAAAATAGGGTCTTGGCAGATGTCATCAAGTTAAGAATCTTGAGAGGAGATCATTTTGGATTTAGGGTGGGTCCTAAACCCAGTGACAGGTGACCACATAAGAAAAACCCAGAGGGGCTGGGCGCAGTGGCTCACGCCTGTAATCCCAGCACTTTGGGAGGCTGAGGTGGGTGGATCGCCAGAGGTCAGGAGTTCGAGACCAGCCTGACCAACATGGAGAAACCCCATCTCTATTAAAAATGCAAAATTAGCTGGGCATAGTGGCACATGCCTGTAATCCCAGCTACTTGGGAGGCTGAGGCAGGAGAATCGCTTGCACCCCGGGAGACGGAGGTTGTGGTGAGCCGAGATCGCACCATTGTACTCCAGCCTGGGCAACGCAAGAGCAAAATTCCATCAAAAAAAAAAACAAAAAAAAAAAAAAACAAAAAAAAAAAACCTAGAGAGAGAGCTTTAAGTCACAGACACAGGGGAGAGAAGGCCATGTGCTGACTGGGCGCTGTGGCTCATGCCTGTAATCCCAGCACTTTGAGCCCAGGAGTTCAAGACCAGACAGGGCAATATAGTGAAACCCCTCCTCTACCAAAAAGACAAAAAAATTAGCCAGTCTTGGTGGCATGTGCCTGCAGTCCTGGCTACTTAGAAGGCTGAGGATCACTTGAGTTCGGGAAGTTGTGGCTGTAGTGAGCTGTGCTCACACCTCTGCACTCCAGCCTGGGCAACAGAGTGAGATGCTATCTCAAAAAATAAAAAAATGAAAGGCCGTGTGCAGAGCAATGCAGCCCCCAGCCACAGGATGCTTGGAGCCACCAGAAGCTGAAAGAAGCAAGAAGGCACCTTCCCTAGATCCTCCAGTGGGGAGGTGGTCCCGATGACATTTGATTTTAAGCTTTTGGCCTCTAGAAGAGAGAATATGTTGCTGTTGTTTTAAGTGACTCCGTGGTAATGTGAGAATTGCAGCCACAGGACACTGAAACCTACCTGTAATCAACTTCTCCCGCAGTGCACTTACTCCCTCGCAACCTGTTTATTTTCTGCAGCCCTGAATCCCAATCCCTAGTCCACCACGTGTTATGGGCAGTGACTTTAACCTTGTTAAGCCTCAGTTTCAAATGTAAAACAGGGACAGTAATATTAAAAATAAGCTGACAGTGCTTAGCTGAGTTGGGCGCAAAGAGAAATGATTGCTATGATCATGGCTACTGCTACTCACGGGAGGCTACCTGTTGTCCATGCATCAAAGTAATGGCAGGCTGGGCACTGTGGTCCATCTCTGTGATCTTAGCACTTTGGAAGGCTGAGGCAGGAGGATCGTTTGAGGCCAGGAGATGAAGACCATCCTGGCCAACATAGTGAGAATGCCCCCGCCCCTGTCTCTACAAATAATAATAATAATATTATTATTATCTGGACGTGGCGGTACGTGCCTGTAGTCCCAACTATCCAGGAATCTGAGGTGGGAGATAGTTTGAGTCCAGGCGTTTGAGGCTGCAATGAGCTGTGATCTCACCGCTGCACTCCAGCCTCGGTGACAGAATGAGACCCTGTCTCACCACCAAAAAAAAAAAAAAAAAGACAAGTTGACCAGGAGCAGGTGGGGAAGGCAGCTGTGGTGTGATAGGGACTCCCGTGTGCCTGGAGCAGTTGGGGCACAGGATGTGGGTTGTGTGGTTTGCAATGAGGCCCAAGAGGTGTACCCTGACAGAGCAGGACCTGCAGGAGGCTGGGATTTGTCATCAGGGCTTCAGGGCATCATTGGCGAGTTTGAAGCAAATTCAAAAAGTAGCACTCCCGCCAAGGCCAAGGCCAGACTGCCTGCACCCCCTGCCAAGTTGCTCCTCAGAGAAGACCTGGCTTTGCGCCCCAAAGCAGTCAGTGATGCCAGTTGCGGGTGCTTTTCCATCCACAGGGGCTGAGGCTAGGAGGGGAGGTTGGGGAGCCAGGATTCCCAAACCCAGAGGTTTGTACCCCTCAAGGCCAGGGGTCTGGTTCCTGTCTGGACTCTGATGACCTCCCTTCTGGGGTCCTGGGTGCCCACCTTGCACTTGATGAGAAGGAGCTGGTCCAGATAGAAGTGTACTCAGCGCCTGTGGTGCTGGAATGAGTCCAGAAGACACTCAAACACCTCTCTTCCCTCCCCACCACCTGGCGACTGATGTTAGATCTCCCACCATAGCGTCCAGGCTGTGACACTTGGGGATGTTTGCAAAGCCATGATTTGTTGAGCACTTGGTGTGCGCTGGGCTGTGGTGGAAAGAGCGCCTAGCACATGGTCATGCTGATCCCTATCTCACCCTACGAGCTGTGCACCCCTGGAGCCCCACGTGGGAGACGGAGTCAACCCAGAGTCAACATTCCCACCTAGCTCCCTCTGCCTCTGGAGCCCTGGGCCTGGGCCCTCCACCACTCAGCTCAGCGGTCTTTCTTTTTTCTCTTTTTGAGACAGAGTCTCACTCTTGTCACCCAGGCTGGAGTGCAGTGGCACAATCTCGGCTCACTGCAACCTCTGCCACCTGGGTTCAAGCAATTCTCCTGCCTCAGCCCCCATGAGTAGCTGGGATTACAGGTACCTGCCACGACGCCTGGCTAATTTTTTTTTTTGTATTTTTAGTAGACATGGGGTTTCACCATCTTGGCCAGGCTGGTCTTGAACTGCTGACCTCGTGATCTACCCGCCTCGGCCTCCCAAAGTGCTGGGATTACAGGCTTGAGCCACCGCGCCCCGCCCAGCAATCTCTCTTCAGTTCTTCTCAACCCGGTTGGCTGCAACCAGTCGGCGAGCTCCTTCCCCAAAAGCAGGTGTGCAGCCAGCAAGAGGGAGGAAGGGGCCGGCTGCTGTGAGTGTGGCCGCTGGCTGCTCCCAGCTGTGTTTCCCACCCCTCACCCATCCTTCTTGGCAGCCCAGAAGGGCCCCAGAGAGACCGACTGGCTGAGGACAGGTCCTCCGCAGGGCCCCCTTGCCTCCGGTCGGGGCTGCCTCAGAAGACTCCTGCTTCGGGGCTGCCCTGGGATCAGGCCTCCAGCTGGGGCCTGTCTGTCATTCTTCCTCCCGCCCCTTCTGTCTCCTACTCCCCTCCTCCAAGAACCCCCGCTTCCAGAAAACCACATGCACCCAGTTCTCCATCTCAGGCTCTGCTTCTAGGGAACGCCAACCAGGATGAGGTCATGTCTGACTTCCCAGGGCTGAATGCTTTCCCCAGAGTCCTCAGTGCCCTGCAGACAGAGTCTCATTCTGTGGATCAGCCTTTAGAGCAGGCGTCTAACTTTTTACACAGGGGGCCGGTTCACTGTCCCCCAGACCGTTGGAGGGCCGCCACATACTGTGCTCCTCTCACTGACCACCAATGAAAGAGGTGCCCCTTCCTTAAGTGCGGCGGGGGACCGGATAAATGGCCTCAGGGGGCCGCATGTGGCCCGTGGACCGTAGTTTGGGGACGCCTGCTTTAGAGCCTCCCTCATCTGACGTCTGCTAAGCTCCCTTTGCTGCTGAGGTCCTGAGTGTCAGCCCAGCACTCGGTAAGGAGGGGTGAGGCCTGGTGTGGTGGCTCATGCCTATAATCTCAGCACTTTCGGAGGCCGAGGCCGGAGGATCACTTGAGGCCAGGAGTTCAAGGCCACGTAGTGAGATGCTGGTAACTAAAAAAATTAAAATAGGCTGGGCACGGTGGCTCATGCCTGTAATCCCAGCACTTTGGGAGGCCAAGTGGGCAGATCACTTGAGGTCAGGAGTTCGAGACCATCCTGGCCAACATGACAAAACCCTGTCTCTACTAAAAACACAAAAATTAGCTGGGCATGGTGGTGTGCACCTGTAATCCCTGCTACTTGGGAGGCTGAGGCAGGAGAATCGCTTGAACCAAGGAGGCGGAGGTTGAAGTAAGCTGAGAACGCGCCACTGCACTCCAGCCTGGATGACGGAGCGAGACTCAGTCTCAAAAAGAAAGAAAAAAAATAAATTAGCCAGGCGTGGTGGCACACACCTGTAATCCCAGCTACTGGGAGGCTGAGGCAGGAGGATCCCTTGACCACAGGAATCTGAGGCTGCAGTGAGCTGTGATCGTACCACTGCGCTCCAGCCTGGGCAACAGAACAAAATCTTGACTAAAAGAAACAATAGCCGGGCGCGGTGGCTCAAGCCTGTAATCCCAGCACTTTGGGAGGCTGAGGCAGGTGGATCACGAGGTCAGGAGATCAAGACCATCCTGGTCAACATGGTGAAACCCCGTCTCTACTTAAAATACAAAAAATTAGCTGGGCATGGTGATGCGTGCCTGTAATCTCAGCTACTCAGGAGGCTGAGGCAGGAGAATTGCCTGAACCCAGGAGGCGGAGGTTGCGGTGAGCCGAGATCGTGCCATTGCACTCCAGCCTGGGTAACAAGAGCAAAACTCCGTCTCAAAAAAAAAAAAAAAAAGAAACAATAAATAAATAAATAAATAAATAAATTTTAAAAAAGGGTCAAGACCCACTTTTTCCGTCTGTCCCCTTTCATGGGATACTTTCGGTAAAAGCAAGATCTCCAGATGTCTCCTCGTGTGCCGAGAGCATCTGTTGGGGTTGATCTGGGCTGGACATTCTGCAAAGTGTTTACTTAGAACTCTGGAAAGAGTTCCCGGGACTCTTAGCTGGAAGAGAAAGGAGAGCAGACAGTGAACATGGAAAATCTGGGGCAGCCCCAAGTGGAGCGAGTTCACTGGGGCCCCACCAACCTCAGGGCTGGTTGGGGCTGGGATGAGTCATGGTGCTGGGCAGGGTAACCTGTTTGAGAAATGAACCAGGTATTATTTGGGTATTGATTCATCACAACAGAATGGGAAGCATTCTTCCCTTCCTCTGAATCCCTCAAGGAGCAAAGGTATCTTTGTGTTCCGCAGGACTGTGCTTGCCTTGGGCCGACGGAGAGCTACGGGCCTTGTTCTCTTTTCTCAGAGGCTTGCTCTGTTGCCCAGGCTGGAAGGCAGTGGAGCGATCTCAGCTCACTGCAACTTCCACCTCCTGGGTTCGACTGATTTTCCTGTCTTAGCCTGTCGAGTAGCTGGGACTGCAGGCATGCACTACTACACCCGGCTAATTTTTGTATTTATTTATTTATTTTTATTTATTTAGAAACAGAGTCTTGCTCTGTTGCCAAGGCGCGATCTCAGGTCACTGCAATCTTTGCCTTCCGGGTTCAAGGAATTCTCTTGCCTCAGCCTCTCGAGTAGCTGGGATTATAGGCGTGTGCCATCACACCCAGCTAATGTTTGTATTTTTAGTGGAATACAAAAATATATGAAATGAAAAAATAGTTTCACCACATTGGCCAGGCTGGTCTCGAACCCCTGACCTCAGGTGATTCACCTGCCTCAGCCTCCCAAAGTGCTGGGATTGCAGGCATAAGCCATTGTACCCGGCCTAATTTTTGTATTATTTATTTATTTATTTATTTTGGAGACAAAGTCTTGCTCCATCACCAGGCAAGAGTGCATCTCTTGGTTGAACTCGGCTCACTGCAATCTCAGCCTCCCGGGTTCAAGTGATTCTCCTGCCTCAGCCTCTCCGGTAGCTGGGATTACAGGCATATACTAGCACACCCAGTTAAGTTTTGTATTTTTAGTAGAGACAGAGTTTTACCACGTTGGTCATGATGGTCTCAATCTCCTGACCTCATGATCCCCCTACCTTGGCCTCCCAAAGTGCTGGAATCACAGGCCTGAGCTACCGAGCCAGGCCTGTTTATTTATTTTTTGAGATGGAGTCTTGCTCGTTGCCCAGGCTGGAGTGCAGTGGTACAATCTTGGCTCACTGCAACCTCCATCTTCTGGATTCAAGCAATTCTTCTGCCTCAGCCTCCCGAGTAGCTGAGACTACAGGCATATACCACCACACCTGGCTAATTTTTGTAATTTTAGTAAAGATGGGGTTTCACCATGTTGGCCAGGCTGGTCTCAAACTCCTGACCTCACGTGATCTACCCGTGTCAGCCTCCCAAAATGCTGGGATTATAGGCGTGAGCCACCACACTCAGGTCTTGTGTTTTTCTGCCTAGTACCTGAGTCAGGAAGAATAGCAGAATGCTGCAAAAACCAGAATCCCACTGGAATTGGCTTATGCGTTTGCAGAATGTATTGTGTCACTTGGAAGTAGGGAGGGCAAGAGGCCTTGCTGGATGCGGATGCTTAGACCATGCTGTCAGGGATCTGTTTCCATCTCCACGCCCTGCTGTTCTCTGTGTTGGCTTCGTTCTCCAGTGGGCTTGCCCTATCTGCTGGCAAAGATGGTGCCAGGCAGCTCCAGGCTTTCATCTCTCCAGCCTTGTAAAGAATTCATCTTATTCACAGGCTGGGCTTTGTGACTCGTGCCTGCAATCCTAGCACTTTGGGAGGCTAAGGCAGTTGGATCATGAGGTTAGGAGTTCAAGACCAGCCTGGCCAATATGGTGAAACCCCGTCTCTACCAAAAACAAATACAAAAATTAGCTAGGTGTGGTGGCACGCACCTGTAGTCCCAGCTGCTCAGGAGGCTGAGACAGGAGAATTGCTTGAACCTGGAGACGGAGGTTGCAGTGAGCCTCTAGCCTGGGTGACAGAGTGAGACTCCATCTCAAAAAAAAAAAAAAAAAAAAAATTGTCTTATTAAAGGAGCTCCAGCAAGGGTCTTGGGGTTGATTGTCATTAGCTCAGCGTGAGTCTCATGCCCGTTACTGGAGCAATCACTGAGGCTGAGGAGATGCTGGGTAGCCACTGGCCAGCCTTGGTCACATGATTGACACAGCCCCTGGAGTCTGGGGTGGGGCTAGGAGGAAGGGATGCTTCTGCAGCAAAGGTAAGAGAGGCCATCTCCTGGGTTCCTAGGGGGATGGGATCAGACTGGAAGAAGCTTGTTTAGCCAGGTGTGGTGGTGCATGCCTGTAGTCTCAGCCACTTTCAAGGCTGAGGTGGGAGGATCCTCTACCGGGAGTGAGTCACGATTGCATCACTGCACTCCAACTTGGGTGACAGAGCAAGACCCTGTCTCGAAAAACAAACAAAAAGAAGCTTGGCAGGGGGTGTCTGGGGAGGTAGGCATCTGAGAGGCGAGGGCTTTCTCCCTGTAGCAAGACGGGCCTCAGATCCCAATTTTATCCAGCTTAAAGAAGTGAACTTTCAGCCGGCGACGGTGGCTCACGCCTGTAATCCCAGCACATTGGGAGGCCGAGGTGGATGGGTCACCTGAGGTCAGGAGTTTTAGACTAGCCTGACCATTATGGTGAAACCCCATCTCTACTAAAAATACAAAAAGTAGCTGGGCATGGTGGCGAGCCCCCCGTAATCCCAGCTACTTGGGAGACTGAGGAAGGAGAATTGCTTAAGTCTGGGAGGTAGAGGTTGCAGTGAGCCGAGGTTACACCATTGCAGTCCAACCTGGTGACGATAACAAAACTCTGTCTCAAAAATAAATAAGTAAACAATAAATAATAAGAAGTGAAGTTTCCATGGAAGATTAAAGACACTGAAATGTAAACTGCATGAAAAATCAAAGTGGAGAGGCCATTCGTAGTTGACTTAGAACCATGTTGTGCATGATGCATTAGGTTGATGTTCAGGATGACACTTTTTTCTGCGTTAAAGTAGGAAACAAACATTTTGGATTTTAAAAATAAATTGCTGGCCGGGCACAGCGGCTCATGCCTGTAATCCCAGCACTTTGGGAGCCAAGGTGGGTGGATTGATTGAGGTCAGGAGTTCAAGACCGTGCTGGTCTACATGGTAAAACCCATCCCTACTAAAAAGAAAAAAAAAAAAAAAAAAATTAGCTGGGTATGGTGGCAGGTGCCTGTAATCCCAGCACTTTGGGAGGCTGAGGTGGGCAGATCATCTGAGGTTGGGAGTTTGAGACCAGCCTGGCCAACGTGTTGAAACCCCATCTCTACTAAAAAAAAAAAAAAAAAAAAAAAAAAAAAAAAAAAAAAAAAAAAAATTAGCAGGATGTGATGCACCTGTAGTCCCAGCTACTTGGGAGGCTGAGGCAGGAGAATCGCTTGAACCTGGGAGGCGGAGGTTGCAGTGAGCTAAGTTTGTACCACTGCAGTCCAGTGAGACTCTGAATTGGTGAAAAAAAAAAAAAAGTGTATGCGTGTTTTTTTTTTTAAGTAAAGTAGTAGGATATTTTTCACAAATTATCAGGGAATGAACTCATACCATTTATTGGAACAAGTCCTAAATTCTGGAAATTTCATCAATCAGCCCAGTCTCTGAAACTTTTGAGGATCTGGAATTGACTCCCAGGTTCAAATCCTGGCTCTGCCACTGTTTAGCTGTGTGACCTTGGGCAGGTCACTCAACCTCTCTGTGCCTGCATTTCCTCATGGACACTGGAGGTCATGAGGTTTCCTGCCTTGTAGGATGGTTCTGAGGATCAGATGAGGCTCCAAGAGCTCCCGGGGCTTGCCTATGTCTCAGGGCTGGAGTTAGAATTTGCTTGCCTGACTCCAAGTTCTGGGCTCTTTCTGTCTCCAGTGCTGGGACATAGCAGGGATTGGCTGACTGTAGAATAAATGAATAAATGAAAGATTGAAAAGGAAGATTGATCTCTTTCTGCTCTGATTTCTGTCATTGCATATAGTCAGCACACAACCTGGGGAATTCGGGGTTTCCTAAGAAGCCCGTCTTGCTGGGCATGGTGGCGCGTGCCTGTAGTCCCAGCTCAGGAGGCTGGGGTGGGAGGGTCACTTGAGCCCAGGAGTTCTGGGCTGTAGTGCGCTATGCTGATCGGGTGTCCACACTAAGTTTGGCATCAATATGGTGACCTCCCGGTTGTGGGGGACCACCAGGTTGCCTAAGGAGGGGTGAACCAGCCCAGGTCAGAGACAGAGCTGGTCAGAACTCCCATGCTGATCAGTAGTTGGATTGCACCTGTGAATAGCCACTGCACTCCAGCCTGGGCAATGTAGCGCGACCCTGTCTCTAAAAAATACCAAAAAAATAAAAAATTATTAAAAAATTAAAAATATTTATTTATTTTAAACATCAGATTTTTTTTTTTTGAGATAAGAGAGAATGGGAAGGAAAGGTGGGGCAGAAGGAAAGGAGATTAGTTTTTTTTTTTTAATAATAAGAAAAAGAATAAAGAAGAGGAAGAAAGAGAAAGAGGAAGAGGGAGAGAGAATGGGGGTATTGCTTTATTGCCTGGGCTAGAATGCAGTCTAAATATGGGTATGCCTGTAATTGTCCTTAATAATGGAGACATGAAAGAAAATGAGGGAAGAGAATAACAAACAAGGAGCCAACCAACATTTTGTTTAACCTTCTAAGTTGATATGATGTGGTGCTGATAAGAGCGTATATCTTGTGTATTTAAAGTGGAGAGTTCTATAAATGTTAATTACGTTTACTTCTTCCAGATCTGAGTTCAAGTCCTGGATATCGTTGTTAATTTTCTGTCTCATTGATCTGTCTAATATTAATGTTGAAGTCACCCACTATTATTGTGTGGGAGTCTAAGTCTCTTTATAAGTCTTGTATGTCTGGGTATTCCTGTATTGGGTGCGTATATATTTAGGATCTTTAGCTCTTCTTGTTGTTGCATTGATCCTTTTATCATTATATAATGTCCTTCTTTGCTTCTTTTGATCTTTGTTGCTTTAACGACTATTTTATCAGAGGCAAAAATTGTAACTTCTGCTTTTTATTTATGTATTTTAGCTCTCTGTTTGGTTGGTAAATCTTTCTCCATCCCTTTTTTTGAGTCTTTGTGTATCCTTGAATATGAGATGGGTCTGGATGCAGCATACCGATGGGTTTTAGTTTTTTACTCAATTTGCCTGTCTGTCTTTGGATTGGGGGATTTAGTTAATTTAAATTTAGAATTAATAATAATATATGTGAGTTTAATACTGCCATTTAATATTAGCTGGCTATTTTGCCCATTAGTTGATGTAAATTCTTCATTATATTGATGCTCTTTTTGGTATTTTTTAGAAAGGCTGATACTGTTTGTTCCTTTCTATGTGTAGTGGTTCTTTCAGAAGCTCTTGTAAAGCAGGCCTGGTGGTGGTGAAATCTCTGAGTGCTTGCTTGTTCACAAAAAACTTTATTTTTCCTTCACTTATGAAGCTTAGTTTGGCTGGATGTGAAATTCTGGGTTGAAAGTTCTTTTCTTTAAGGATGTTGAATATTGGCCCCCACTCTCTTCTGGCTTGTAGGGTTTCTGCTGAGAGATCTGCTGTAAGTCTGATAGGCTTCCCTTTGTGGGTAACCTGACCTTTCTCTCTGGCTGCCCTTAGTATTTTCTCCTTCATTTCAACCCTGGTGAATCTAACGATTATGTGCCTTGGAGTTGCTCTTCTTGAGGAATATCTCTGTGGTGTTCTCTGTATTACCTGGAGTTGAATATTATCCTGCCTTACTAGGTTGGGAAAATTTTCCTGAATAATATCCAGAAGCGTATTTTCCAGCTTGGATTCATTCTCTTCGTCACATTCAGGTACACCTATCAAGCGTAGATTAGGTCTTTTCACATAGTCCCATATTTCTTGGAGACTTTGCTCGTTCCTTTTTATCCTTTTTTCTCTAATCTTGTCTTCTTGTTTTATTTCATTGAGCTGGTCTTCAACCTCTGATATCCTTTCTTCTGCTTGATCAATTCGGCTGTTAAAACTCGTGCATACTTCACGTAGTTCTCGTATTGTGTTTTTCAGCTCCATCAATTCACTTATTTTCCTCTCTAAATTGTGTATTCTTGTTAACATTTCGTCAAACCTTTTTTCAAAGTTCTTAGTTTCTTTAGATTGGGTTTGAACAAGTTCTTTTAATTCACAGAAGTTTCTTATTATCCACATTTTGAAGCCTGCTTCTGTAATTGGAACACACTCGTTCTCCATCAAGCCTTGTTTCGTTGCTGATGAGGAACTGTGAACCCCTGCTGAGGGAGAGGCGTTCTGATCTTGGGTATTCTCAGCCTTTTTTGGCTGTTTTCTTCCCTTCATTGTAGACTTACCCATCTGTGGTCTTTATAATTATCGTCTTTGTAGTTGGGTTTCTGAGTGGACGTCCAACTTATTGATTCTCAGCGCGGAAATCTGAGCAACGCACTGCGCCGACTAAATCAGCGGCGTTAAGATTGATGGTGCTTTTCTGACTCTGCACCAAGAACCGACGCTCCGAGGCGCCGGCAAAACCGCCTCGCCGGTCACAAGAGTCGCGCTGGCGACCCGTGGGGCTCCTCCGCTGGGAATCTCCTGGTGCGTGAGCAACAAGAATTCATGTGAAGGTGTGGCGTCCTCTCGTTCTTTGCGTTTTTACTGGGAGCTACAATCCCGAGCTGCTAGTGATCAGCCGTCTTGGATCTCTCCCGCAAACATTAAAAATATTTTAAAAAGAAGCCTGTCGTAGAAGAGGCTGATGCTGAGACAGAAATTTGGCTGCAAGTAATTTATCTGGAGCCAGGCATAGTGGCTAACACCTGTAATCCCAGCACTTTGGGAGGCGGAGGTGGGCAGATTGCTTGAGCCCAGGAGTTGGAGACCAGCCTGGGCAACGTGGTGACACCTGTTGCCACTAAAAATACATAAATCAGCTGGGATGTGGTGGTGTGTGCCTGTAGTCCCAGGTGCTTAGGAGGCTGATGTGGGAGGATTGCTTGAGCCTGGGAGACAGAGGCCGCAGTGAGCTGAGATCGCACCACTACATTCCAGCCTGGGCAACAGAGTGAGATGCTGTCTCAAAAAAAAAAAAAAAAAAAAAAAAAAAAAAATCGGTTTTTGGGAGGTGATCTCGGGAGACACCATCATCACCCTTGACCACATTCACACTGACCTTCAGAGAGTCATGGCCACTGCTTCGTCTCCACCCTCCAGATTCCATGCATGTTCCTCTTTTGGTCAACTTTAACCAGAACCACACGCGGAGGGAGTTCTGGGAAATTGAGTTCTCGGCTTCAATGAGTTGACACAGGACAGTTCACCCCAGCAGTTGGTCTCAGCTTCCTGGGTCCTCCAGTCTAGAGCTGGTTGGGTGGGGTGCCTTGGGTCTCTCTCATGTGACCTCTCATCCTCCTGGGGGCTGTTTGCCTTCTTATGGGGTAGTCTTTTTTTTTTTTTTTTTGAGACAAATTCTTGCTCTGTCACCAAGCTGCAGTGCAATGGCGCGATCTCGGCTCACTGCAACCTCCGCCTACCGGGTTGGAGGGATTCTCCTGCCTCAGTCTCCCAAGTAGCTGGGACTACAGGCTTGCACCACCACACCCGGCTAATTTTTTGTATTTTAGTAGAGACGGGGTTTCACCACATTGGCCAGGCTGGTCTCAATCTTCTGACCTCGTGATCCTCCCACCTTGGCCTCCCAAAGTACTGAGATTATAGGCGTGAGCCACCACACCTGGCCCTTATGGGATAGTCTTATGGGGCAGTCTCAGGCAGCACTCCAGGAGGGTCACAGTGGAAACTAAGCCTCTTAAGGGTTAGCCTCAAAATGTGTAATGTCACTTTCACTACATTCTATTGGTCAAAGCAAGTCTCGAGGCTGGCCAGATTTACGGGGTGAGGAAGCAGACTGTACCTCTTGACGGGAAGAGTTGCACAATACTGTGGCCATGTTTTTCATTTTCAGTCAATCACACTTCCCTCTCTGAAGATGCTTAACTGCAGTCTGTGGGAAACTTGTCATGATAAATCTATAAACATAGGGTGACAGTGAACGTAAATGGAGCCCCTCTAGAGATGTGCAACTGTCACGACAGTTTTGCTGTGCAGTATGTTACGGGACTCACTTATTCTTCTCACATGCCCCACTTTGGTAGGCATCTGTTATTTCTTCTTCTTTTTTTTTTTTTTTTGAGATGGAGTTGCACTCTTGTGTTGCCCAGGCTGGAGTGCAGTAGTGCGATCTCGGCTTACCATAACCTCTGCCTCCTGAGTTCAAGTGATTTTCCTGCCTTAGCCTCCCGGGTAGCTGGGATTACAGGCGCACACCACCATGCCCGGCTAATTTTTGCATTTTTAGTAGAGACAGGATTTTACCATGCTGGCCAGGCTTGTTTCAAACTCCTGACCTCGTGATCTTGCCTGCCTCGGCCTCCCAAAGTGCTGGGATTACAGGCGTGAGCCACCATGCCTGGCCTGAGGGATTTTTTTTTTTTTTTTTTTGAGACGGAGTTCCGCTCTTGCTACCCAGGCTGGAATGCAATGGTGCGATCTCGGCTCACCGCAACCTCCGCCTCCTGGGTTCAGGCAATTCTCCTGCCTCAGCCTCCTGAGCAGCTGGGATTACAGGCACGTGCCACCATGCCCAGCTAATTTTTTTTTTTTTTGTATTTTGAGTAGAGACGGGGTTTCACCATGTTGACCAGGATGGTCTCGATCTCTTGACCTCGTGATCCACCCGCCTTGGCCTCCCAAAGTGCTGGAATTACAGGCTTGAGCCACCGCGCCCGGCCTCTGAGGGATTTTTGATGATGGCATTTGTGCTCCTGGATCCATCCATGCCTGAAATCCTTACCACAGACTTTCCAACTATATGAGCAAATAAATTCCCTTTGCTATCTAAAAAATATAGTCATTATACAAAACTATATAACTAATTGGGTCATGATGACGATTAAATGAACTAATATATGAAATTCCTGGTTCACAGAGACCCACGAAAGGTCACCTCACAGGAATTTCCCTTCAGTGAATATCGCTCCAACTTAACATCCACCAAGCATATTCCGCAGTTTAGATCAGGCATGGGTGGGTTTGGCTGGTTTGGAACAGTAAACTCATAGGACTGAAATTTCACATCACCACCGACCCTCCAGTATCCTTCATGACACCTTGTATTCTTTTTTTTTTTTTTTTTTTTTTTTGAGACGGAGTTTCGCTCTCGTTACCCAGGCTGGAGTGCAACCTCCACCTCCCGGGCTCAGGCAATTCTCCTGCCTCAGCCTCCTGAGTAGCTGGGATTACAGGCACACGCCACCATGCCCAGCTACTTTTTGTATTTTTAGTAGAGACGGGGTTTCACCATGTTGACCAGGATGGTCTCGATCTCTCGATCTCGTGATCCACCCGCCTCGGCCTCCCGACACCTTGTATTCTTAATTTACATTCTGAAAAGAGAGCAGAAAAGCAACGCCTTTGAATAACCCCGTGAAATGGTGCAAAAGCAATCTCAAGAGACACCTTTTTTTTTCTCTGCAAGAGGAAAGAAGGGGGCCTGTGTAGGGAGGTGGAAATCCGTAAGACAGCCTCTTCCATCTGCAGAGAATTGTAAAGTTCACAAGTGTGCTTTCTAGAAGTGGCTCTCCCGTGACTGCTGGCCCTTCCCTGGGGGACTCCAGGCGCCTGGGGTTTGTTTTTCCTGGGTCTGAGCACAGACGTCAGGCCGGCGGAGGGGTCTTGGGATATCTCCCCACCCAGGGAGCAGTGGGAGGCTGCCGGCGGCTTGGAGTCTGTGTGTTTGCGAAAGCGTTCAGGCTCTGTTTACTCTGGGTCTCTTGACAGCCTGAGGGCAGCTGTGCCAGGAGGTCCAGATGCTTCCAGCTGGGGTCCCATGAGCAAGCCACGCCTCCTGGTTTACGGTGGCACCTCCTCTGATCTGTCCCCACCAGGCTGCCATTGTGGGTCTCCCAAGAACACCCTCTGACAACCTCCCCACTGCCTCCACCCGCATTGGCCGCCGACAGCTCTGAATTGGCAAGGCCAAGAGCTGGAGCCGGCCTGCAGATGAGTTTTGTTTTATTTTGGTTTGCATTGTTTAATATGAGCAGGCAATGAACCCTGGAAGGTTTCACAGGAAACTCTGGATCTTGGTTTCTTTTGAAAAGAAATGGGAAGGTCTTGCCTTCCAACCCAACAAAAATGGGCTACAGCGACGTAGCAGCTGATCTCTTATCTCAGTCTACGTTGCCCCAGAGGTTCTGAGAGCAGGTCTTAGGATCTGGGAGCCAGTGGTTTACGAGGGAGGGGATCTCAGGAAGCGCTCACAAGCAGCTGGGAAGAGAATCAGGGCAGGGAAGGAATCAACACACACTACAGGGTGTCAGGGAGCAGGCCACGCTTGTGGGCTGCCGGGGTCCATCCTGCCAGGGACTTCAGGGGGGCTGTGTAGAACATGGGTTGTGCTTCCTGAGGGGTAGGGGAGCTGGGATATTTCCTTCCCACTCCTGTCTGCCCTTGGGGGGAGTTAATACCAGTCTGCTCTGCACGTAGGCCAAGAAGAAAACTTCGAGTAGAAAGTCATGGGTGGGCCAGGAGCAGTGGCTCATGCCTCTAATCCCAGCACTTTGGGAGGCTGAGGCAGGAGGATTGCTAGAGCCCAGGAGTTAAAGACCAACTTGGGCTGCATAGCAAGACTCCATCTCTGCAAAAAATGCAAACATTAGCTGGGTATGGTGGAGTGTGCCTGTAGACCAGCTACTCAGGAGGCTGAGGTTGGAGGATCACCTGAGCCCAGGAGGTTGAGGCTGCAGTGAGTCGTGATGGTGCTGCTGCACTCCAGCCTGAGCCACAGAGTGAGACCCTGTCTCAAAGACAAAAGTCACCGATGGGGAGCCCGGCCTGCAGTGCTGACATGACCTGGAACAGCAGCTGCCGAGGCGATGTGGACAGGGCCGTGGCAGTGCCCGCTGCACCTGTTACATGGGGCCTTGCCCTTCAGTTTGCCACAGTCCCCACCACTCCCTATTGTCTGTCTCCCTGACCAGAGGCTGAGAATAAGTTCCTAATATCATCATACGTGGGCTGCCTCTTCTCTCACAGAATAGAAATGACCTGTTTGGTCCACATCACCTTCAAAAGTGGGAAAGTGGCCCGCCGGCCACAGTGGCTGGTGTCTGTAATCCCAGTGCTTTGGGAGGCTGTTTCAGGCATTCTTGCGTTGTTGTAAAAGCATACCTATGACTGGGTAATTTACAAAGAAATGAGGTTTACTGGGCTCATGGTTCTGCAGGCTGTACAGGAAGTGTGGTGCTGGCATCTGTTTTGCTTCTGGGGAGGCCTCAGGGAGCTTACAGTCATGGTGGAAGATGAAGGGAGAGCAGGCATGTCCCATGGTGAAAAGCAGGAGAGAGTGTAGGGAGGAGGTGCTGCAGTCTTATTTATTTATTTTTTTTGAGACAGAGTCTCATTCTGTCGCCCAGGCTGGAGTGCAGTGGTGTGATCTCAGTTCACTGCAAACTCTGTCTCCCGGATTCAAGCTATTTGCCTGCCTCAGCCTCCCAAGTAGCTGGGATTACAGGCTTGCACCACCATGCCCAGGTAATTTTGTATTTTTAGTAGAGACAGGGTTTTTCCATGTTGGTCAGGCTGCTCTTGAACTCCCAATTTCAGGTGATCCACCTGCCTTGGCCTCCCAAGGTGCTGGGATTACAGGCGTGAGCCACCGTGCCTGGCAGTGCTACATTCTTTTTTTTTTTTTTTTTTTTTTTTTGAGACGGAGTTTCACTCTTGTTACCCAGGCTGGAGTGCAATGGCGCGATCTCGGCTCACCGCAACCTCCGCCTCCTGGGTTCAGGCAATTCTCCTGCCTCAGCCTCCTGAGTAGCTGGGATTACAGGCACGAGCCACCATGCCCAGCTAATTTTTTTTTTTTATTTTTAGTAGAGACGGGGTTTCACCATGTTGACCAGGATGGTCTCAATCTCTCGACCTTGTGATCCACTTGCCTCGGCCTCCCAAAGTGCTGGGATTACAGGCTTGAGCCACCGCGCCCGGTCAAGTGCTGCATTCTTAACCAGATTTCCTGTGAACTCAGAGTGAGAGCTCCCTTATCACCAAGGGGATGGCCCAACCCATTCCTGGGGGATCTGCCCTGTGATCCAAATACTTCCCACCAGGCCCCATCTGCAACTCTGTGGATTACATTTGTTTTTCTTTTTCTTTCTTTCTTTTTTTTTTTTTTGAGATAGAGTCTTGCTCTGTCTTGCAGGCTGGAGCGCAGTGGTGGAATCTTGGCTCACTCAGCCTCCACCTCCTGGGTTCCAGGGATTCCCCTGCCTCAGCCTCCTAACTAACTGGGATTACAAGTACCTGCCACCACACCCAGCTAATTTTTTTTTTTTTTGTAATTTTAAAAAAATAAATAAAAAAGATTTTATAAATAGAGACAGGGTTTCACTATGCTGGCCAGACTGGTCTCAAACTCCCGACCTCAAGTGATCCACCCACCTTGCCCTCTCAAAGTGCTGGGATTACAGGTGTGAGCCAGCATGCCCGGACTTTTTTTTGTTTTTTTGTTTTTTTTTTTTTTTTTTGAGACGGAGTTTCGCTCTTGTTACCCAGGCTGGAGTGCAATGGCGCGATCTCGGCTCACCGCAACCTTCGCCTCCTGGGTTCAGGCAATTCTCCTGCCTCAGCCTCCGGAGTAGCTGGGATTACAGGCATGAGCTACCATGCCCAGCTAATGTTTTGTATTTTTAGTAGAGACGGGGTTTCACCATGTTGACCAGGATGGTCTCGATCTCTCGACCTCGTGATCCACCCGCCTCGGCCTCCCAAAGTGCTGGGATTACAGGCTTAAGCCACCGCGCCCAGCCTTTTTTTTTTTTGTATTTTTAATAGGGATGGGTTTTACCATGTAGACCAGCCTGGTCTCAAACTCCTGACTTCAAGTGATCCATCCACCTTGGCCTCCCAAAGTGCTAGGATTACAGACGTGAGCCACCATGCCCGGCTGTGGCTTACATTTCAACATGAGACACAGTCTGGGACAAATATCCCAACTATATCAGAGGCCAGGCGGGAGGATTGCATGAGGCCAGGAGTTTAAGACCAGCCTGGGCAACATAGCAGGACCCTGTCTCTACAAAAGAAAAAATAAAAACAGCCAGATGTGGTGGCATTTACTTACGGTTCTAGCTACTCAGGAGGCTGAGGCAGGAGGATGGTTTGAACCCAGGAGGTCAAGGCTGCAGTGAACTATGATCATGCCACTGCTCTCCAGCCTGGGCAATAGACTGAGACTGTCTCCAAAAGAAGAAAAAAGTGGGAAAATGGAAAATAAGCCAAGACTGCCTTGTGGTTATAACTACACTCAGCTCACTTGTCCTGTTTCTGTCTCTTATATGACCCCTGAAGAGGGCTAAGTTGGCACCTTCTTGCCGTAGGGTGAAGTGCACGTAGGTCACGTGACATTTAGGGCCCTTGGGGCACTGGTCTTTGCCTCGTCACGCCACGTGGAGATGCGTCTTCTGAGCCCAGCAGTGCTAGGTTTTCAATTTGCAGGTCCACCAAGCACCCCCTCCCAATCCCCAGAAATGCTCCACCCGCTGGGAGGTGGGGACAATGGCTATTGGCTCCGTGGCTAGAGAGAACCCATCTTGCTATTAGCCCATTGCACACGAGGAAAGTCCGGGGTGTTAGATGTGTCTCTTGGGTAAAGAGACCTCCAGGCAGGCTTTGTGTGAGCAATATGGCTGTTTATTCACCAGGGCGTGGGTGGGTTCAGTCCATTAAGAGAGTCGGCAGAGGGCGGTGGGATTTGGTTGGAGTTGGTTCTGTAGGTTGGGGCAAGTGGTCAGTTAAAGGTGGTAATCTGTTTTAGGGAGGGGGAGGGCGTCACGGGATGCATGGTCACAAGGGTAGGGGTTATCTATTATGAACAGGCATGATCATAAGGGTGGGGAGGGTATCAGTTGCAAGCAGAGGGGTGGGTACGGTAAATTACATGGTTACAGGGGTGTGGGTCCTGAGAAACCCAATGTCCAGGGGGGAAATTTACCAAGGCTGAGCAGGAGCAATGGTTGTAGGTTGCAGTGGGAGAGCAATCAGTTGAGGCAGAAACCAGTTGTTCCACTTTTCTTTGTGGTCACCTGGTTACTTTAGACTTTCTGGCTCCTGGGGACCATCCAGAGGTGTACGTGGGGGTCACCAAGGCTATAATGGCCAGGCTTGGACGTGGAGGCCTGACATAGGGGAGCCCATCAAACACACTCTCCAGATTCTCTGGCACCAACTCTATGTCCAGCAATTCAACTCAGTTCCGACAGAGGCTGCCCCCAGCTAGTGCAGACGACTGCAGGGTTGAAGGGCTCAGTCCCACGGGACTGCTCCTGCTTCAGACACCAGAGCCGATGGCATCCCCAGGCTATCCCTACTTCTCCCTGGCTGATTACAAATTCAGGGGTTTCCTGCTGCCTTGGCAGGAGCGGCACCTGGGAGACTAGTATTGCTGCCTGCAATCTAGACCAGCACAGTGGCAGAACGGAACATCCCTTCCAAAGATGGAAAAGTTTGAGCATAAATGGAGAGAAAAAAAGAGAAATAGCTGCGAGTAAAAGAGTGAATAAGTAAAGAGGGCATGGCCGGGTGCAGTGGCTCATGCCTGCAATCCCAGCAGTTGAAAGGGGAGGATCACTTGAGCCCAGGAGTTTGAGAACAGCTTGGGCAACATAGCAAGACCCCATCTCTGGGGGGAAAAACAAAAAAAAAAAAAACAAAAAAAACCTTTTCTAAGCTGGTTGTGGTGGCATGCACCTGTAGTCCTAGCTGCTTGGGAGTCTGAGGTGGGAGGATTGCTTGAGCTCAGGGGGTTGAGGCTGCAGTGAGCTATGATGGAACCACTGCACTCCAGCCTGCATGACAGAGCAAGACCCTGTCTCAAATAAATAAAATGAATGAATCAATAAATAAATGGGTTGTGGAAGGAGGAAATTTAATATTACATGAACACCTTCAAAAAGGCTTAGATTGAGAGACGGCATTGTCTCTTGGCTCAGTGACACTGGATGCCTGAAAGATGAAGCGGTATATTGCTAGCCCTGCCCCTGCATTTGGAGCTTGATAAGATAGAATGGTAGCCAGCAAGCATGGGCAGCCTTACCCTAGGGGACATTTTTTTTTTTTTTTCCAGACAGAATCTCGCTGTGTTGCCCAGGCTGGAGTGCAGTGGTGTGATCTCGGCTCACTGCCACCTCTGCCTCCCGGGTTCAAGCGATTCTCCTGTCTCAGCTTCCCAAGTAGCTGGGATTACAGGTGCCCGCCACCATGCCTGGCTAATTTTTGTATTTTTAGAAGAGACAGGGTTTCACCATATTGGTCAGGCTGGTCTCAAACTCCTGACCTCCAGTAATCCACCCGGCAGGCCTCCCAAAGTGCTGGGTTTACAGATGTGAGCCACTGTGCCTGGCATCTAGGGGACATTTGTATACATTTCAAGGAATGACGAACTAGATCATTATTAAGCATTGATAGGATTTTAGCAATGTGCTGGCATGTTTTTTATTTCTGTTTATTTATTTTTTGAGAGGGAGTCTCGTTCTGTCGCCCAGGTTGAACTGCAATGGTGTGAGGTTGGCTCACTATAACCACCACCTCCCAGGTTCAAGAAATCCTCCTGCCTCAGCCTCTTTTTTTTTTTTTTTTTGAGACGGAGTTTCGCTCTTGTTACCCAGGCTGGAGTGCAATGGCGCTATCTCGGCTCACCGCAACCTCCGCCTCCTGGGTTCAGGCAATTCTCCTGCCTCAGCCTCCTGAGTAGCTGGGATTACAGGCACGCGCCACCATGCCCAGCTAATTTTTAGTATTTTTAGTAGAGACGGGGTTTCACCATGTTGACCAGGATGGTCTCGATCTCTTGATCTCGTGATCCACCCTCCTTGGCCTCCCAAAGTGCTGGGATTACAGGCTTGAGCCACTGCGCCTGGCCTGCCTCAGCCTCTTGAGTAGCTGGGACCACAGGCTTGTGCCACCATGCTTGGCTAATTTTTGTATTTTTAGTAGAGATGTGGTTTCACCACATTGAAGAGGCCGGTCTCAAACTCCTGACCTCAGGTGATTCGCCTGCATCAGCCTCTCAAAGTGCTGGGATTACAGGCGTGAGCCACCTTGCCCTGCTGGCATCTTTTTTTTTTCTTTTTTTTTTGACAGAGTCTTGCTCTGTTGCCCAGGTTGGAGTGCAGTGGTTTGATCACAGCTCACTGCAGCCTCAACCTCTTGGGCTTAGGTGATCCTCCTGCCTCAGCCTCCTGAGCAGTTGGGATCACACTTGTGCACCACCATGCCCAGTAAAATTTTTAAGAATTTTTGTAGAGATGGGGTTTTCCTATGTGGCCCACTCTGAGCATCTTTTGACTTTTATGATAATCTGGCTGTAAGGGATCTGTGTTCAGAGGCCAGAGGGTAGCCTGTGACATTGTGGTACAATAGGAAATAGGTATTTGGTCTTTGCCTCAGATACCTGACAGAGCTTCTGAGATCCTTGTAATTTCCTGAGTGACAAAGATGAAAGGTATGTACATCTTTTGTTATTCATCATAAACTCCTTTCTTTCTTCTTTTTTTCTTCTTTTGTTGAGACAGGGTCTCACTCTGTCACCCACGGCTGCAGCGCAGTGGCAGAATCATGGCTCACTGCAGCCTCCACCTCCTAGTCTCAAGCAGGCCTCCCAACTCAGCCTCCTGAGGAGCTGGAACCACAGTCATGCGCTACCATGCCTGGCTAACTTTTTAAAACTTTTTTTTTGGTAGGGATGAGGTCTCGCTATGTTGCCCAGGCTGGTCTCAAATCCCCATCCTTAAGCCATCTGCCTGCCTCAGCTTCCCGAGGCACTGCGATTTCAGGTGGGAGCTGCGGTGTCCGGCTCGATTACAGTTTATTATAAAAGATACAAACAGTCAGATGCAGAAGAGCATAGGGTGGGGTCTGAAAGGTCCCTGAATGTAGTGCTGCTTTCCCTGTGGAGTTGGGGTGCCCACCTCCCAGCAAGTGGATGTATTTGCCAACCCGGACGCTCCCAGAGCCCTATCTAGTGGTTCTTATCGAGGTTTCATGACGTAGGCACAATGGATTAAATCATGGCCAGAAGTGAGGAGGGGTGAAGTGAACCTTGTAACCCTCTAAGCACTGCAAGGCTATCTAGGTACCCACCACACTGAGTCATCTTGAGCCAGCTCATTAGCATACGAAAGATACTCTAATCAGGAAGGAGGTGCAGGGCTTTGGGAGCTCTGTACCAGGTACGGGTGACAGGGGACAAAGACCAGATAGATATTTTTTTATTATATCACATAGGTCTTTTCTTTTTTGAGATAGAGACTTGCTCTGCTGCCAGGCTGGAGTGCAGTGGCGCAATCTCGGCTCACTGAAACCTCCACCTCCTGGGTTCAAGCGATTCCTGTGCCTCACCCTCCAGGGTAGCTGGGGCTACAGGTGCACACCACCATGCCTGGCTAATTTTTTGTATTTTTGTAGAGATGGGGTTGCACCCTGTTGGACAGGATGGTTTCGGTCTCCTGACTTTGTTATCTGCCCACCTCAGCCTCCCAAGGTGCTGGGATTACAGGCATGAGCTACCAAGGCCTATTTTTTTTTTTTTTTTTTTGAGACGGAGTCTTGCTCTGTTGCTCAGGCTGGAGTGCAGTGGCACAATCTTGGCTCGCTGCAACCTCCATCTCCCAGGTTGAAGTGATTCTCCTGCCTCAGCCTCCTGAGTGTCTGGGACTACAGGCATGTGCCTCCACACTCGGCTAATTTTTATAATTTTAGTAGAGACAGGATTTCACCATGTTTGCCAGGCTGGTCTTGAACTCCTGAACTCTGCCTGCCTTGGCCTCCCAAAGTGCTGGGATTACAGGTGTGAATCCCTGTGCCCAGACTGTTTTTTTTTTTTTTTTTTTTACACAGGGTCTTACTCTGGTATAAGACCCTAGTGGCATATGCCTGTAATCTGAGCTACTTAGGAGACTGAGGCAGGAGAATTGTTTAAACTGGGGAGGCTGAGGTTGCAGTGAGCCAAGATCATGCCATTGCACTCCAGCCTGGGCAACAAGAGTGAGAATCCATCTAAAAAAACAGACGGGCCAGGCGCGGTGGCTCAAGCCTGTAATCCCAGCACTTTGGGAGGCTGAGGCAGGTGGATCACGAGGTCAAGAGATCGAGACCATCCTGGTCAACATGGTGAAACCCCGTCTCTACTCAAAATACAAAAAATTAGCTGGGCATGGTGGCGCGTGCCTGTCATCCCAGCTACTCAGGAGGCTGAGGCAGGAGAATTGCCTGAACCCAGGAGGCAGAGGTTGCGGTGAGCCGAGATCGCGCCATTGCACTTGAGCCTGAGTAACAAGAGTGAAACTCCATCTCAAAACAAACAAACAAACAAACAAACAAAAAACCAGAAGAAGAGGAAAAGAAAGGCCTCCAGACGGACCAGCGTGCTGACACCTTGATTTTCTACTTCTGGCCTCCAGAACTGTGAGAATCAATTTCTGTTGTTTTAAGCCACCCAGTTGGTGGTCATTTCTCACAGCAGCCATAGGAGGGAGAAACGATAGTGAGAGAGAATAGTCCTTCTGAGCCTGCACAAGCCTCAACTGCCCCATCTGCAGAATGGGCATAATGGCTCCACTGTTTACTGGTGTTATTGGGAATGAATGAGATGGGTCATGTGTAAATGCCCAAATCTCAGGGCCTGCCAGGGAGCAGAGGGACCCCACAGAGCACAGGTGTTGATCTCGACTGTCGTTTCCATTTTAGAGGTAAGGAAATGAACGTTCAATGAGAGAAGCGGCCTGCCCGGTCATGTGACAACTCGTGGCAGGGTGAGGCTGGCTCTCAGAGCACAGATCCTGGTTTCTGAGATGTCCTTTCTGTCCGGGCCTTCCCCAGCCACCTCTGTGCCTCAATTCCACCGGTGCAAACTGCCGAGCCGGCACACGCCACACCCTCCATCTCTCGGTGGTCCCTGTAATGACACCCTTCCTTCTCCTCTCTCACCTGGCTTGGCCTTAAACAAGAGCCACTTCCTCCTGGAAGCCTTCCTTGACTGCACACATCCTCTGGGAACTCTCCTAGGAGCCCAGCTTGAATCAGCAGGACCCCACACTCCAGGAGTTGTTGGTCCTAGGGGAAACTGTGAATCACCAATGCGTTTGAGGTGGGGCCCGTCCAAACAGGCAGAACGATACAGTACGGGTCCTCAGACCCGGTTCTGTCTGAATTGCCCGGATGGTCAGAGAAAGCAGCCCTAGGAATAAGAATGCAGGTGGCTGCGTTGCTTATCCCCCAGGTGACCCAGGAGCTCTGGTCTCTGTCAACGTGAGCGTCCCGTCTCTCTCCATCCCTCGGGGATCCAGAAGTGGAAACAAAAACTAGACTGATCTTGGGGTCAGGAGTTCAAGACCAGCCTGGTCAACACGGTGAAACCTCATCTCTACTAAAAACACAAAAACTAGCCAGGCTTGGTAGTGGGTGTCTATAGTCTCAGCGACTTGGGAGGCTGAGGTAGGAGAATCGCTTGAACCCAGGAGGTGGAGATTGCAGTGAGTCAAGATTGCACCACTGCACTCTGACCTGGGCAACAGAGTGAAATTCCGTCTAAAACAACCCTGCAAAAGCAAACAAAAAACCCAAAGAAACTCCTAGAGTGAAGCACCCGACTGGCTGGCCTCACCCATCAAGAGGCACCCCAGGCCATCAGCTGTGCCCCACGAGGACAGCTTTTGCAGGGTTGGGAGGTCAGATTCTAGGGTGACACCACAGGGACCCACAAGTCCACGGGAGGCCCTGAGATGGTGCCCAGTAGCTTCTGCCGTAACCGAGCTTGGCTCCACAGTGAAATCATTCCCCAAGAGGACTGACTCATCCTCCAAACGTCTCTTTTCAGCCTGTCCTTGTCCCTCCACCCTTCTCAAGGACATGGACAAACAGAGATGTCAGGGGAGAAGGGGGTGGGGGCGTGGGTGGCCAGGTCTGGGCTGGGAGTGCGGTGGGAATGTCTGCTGTCTCTGCGAGGGCTCCTGCCTGGACCTTGGTAACTCCATCTGGGTTCTCTGTGCAGGTGAATGTCCTGATCTGGGCTGGCCCTGACTGCCGGCTGCCTGCACGCGATGCAGTTTGCTGTAACCACAGGTGACCCACACCAGGTCAGGCAGCCATTCCCACAGAAACCTCCTGGGAGTTGCCTAATAAGGCCCTCCTTCCTCATTCTCCACCTGCCTTCCAGAGAGCCCAGGCCAGGCCAGGCCAGGGAGGGAGACACCGCTTCACCAACCCTCCAGGCTGCCCCCCAAGTGGCCACATGTGGCAGGAATGATGAGGGCAGTGCAGCCAAAGTCCACCTGGGCTCCCAGGAGTCGCAGAGTCCCTGGGGTGGGAAGCGGCCTGGGCTGACTCACTGGAGAGACCTCCGCTATAGATCTGAGTGGCACAAGCCTGGCGCATGGTTGGCTCTCCCGAGTTTTGGCGGCATGGGCAGTGCCAGGGGATCCTTGGGCTTTGAGACCCTGTTTCCACCCTCTCCGTGACATGGCTGTGTCTTTTTTTTTTCTTGAGACGGAGTCTTGCTCTGCCACCCAGGCTGGAGTGCAGTGGTACAGTCTTGGCAACCTCCGCCTCCTGGGTTGAAGCAATTACCCTGTCTCAGCCCCTGGAGAAGCTGGGACTACAGGCGCGAAGCACCACACCCAGCTAATTTTTTATATTTTTGGTAGAGACAGGGTTTCACCATATTGGCCAGGCTGGTCTTGAACTCCTGACCTCGTGATCTGCCACATAACCCTCTTTGCCAGGCTGGGTGGTGATTTCAAATCCCCCAGGGAAGGAAGGAAGCCACTAAGCTGCTTTGGATAGGGATTGCTGTCGCACTTCATATCCTGTGGGACTGCACAGCAGTCAAAAGGCTTGGGACGGCCAGGCATGGTGGCTCATGCCTGTAATCCCAGCAATTTGGGAGGCTGAGGCAGGCAGATCACCTGAGGTCAGGAGTTTGAGACCAGCCTGGACAAAGGTGTAACCCAGTCTCTACTAAAAATACAAAAAAAAAAATTAGCCAGGCATGGTGGTGCATGCCTGTAATCCCAGCTATTCAGGAGGCCGAGGCAGGAGAATGATTTCAACCCAGGAGGCAGAGGTTGCAGTGAGGCAAGATGGTACCATTACACTCCAGCCTGGGTGACAGAGAGATACTCTGTCTAAAAAAAAAAAAGAAAGAAAGAAAGAAAAGAAAAAAGAAAAAGAAAGAAAGAAAAAGGCTTGGAGGAAATTTGCTCCCAACTGGCTGTGATTTAGTAGTCATTTCCAGGCGATGGTGGGTGGTGGACAGCGTTGTCATGGGGATGTGCTTTAGGGGAAGGGTGCTAGATTTGACAAATAAAAACGCAGGATGCCTGGTTAAATTGCAATGTCAGAGAAACAACAAATGATTTCTTAGTATAAGTATATCCCATGCTGTATTCAGGACATGCTTATGCTAAAAAAGTGTTCAATGTTTCTCTGACATTTGAATTTAACTGGGTGCCATATATATATGTGTGTGTGTATGTGTGTGTGTGTGTGTGTGTGTGTGTGTGTGTATATATATATATATAGATAGATAGATAGATAGATAGATAAAATTTAACTGGGATATATATATATGACAGGGTGTGGTTCTGCGGCCCAGGTTGGAGCGGAGTGTGGTGATCATGGCCCAGTGCAGCCTCGAACTCCTGGGTTCAATCTGTCCTCCCAGCTCAGCCTCCTCAGTTGCTGAGGCTATAGGCCTGTGACACCACACCTGGGCAATTAAAGTGTTTTTTTTTTTAGAGATGGGGGTCTCACTATGTCGCTCAGGCTGGTCTTCAACTCCTAGCCTCAAGTGATCCTCCTGCTTCAGCCTCCTACAGTGCTGAGATTATAGACATGAGCCACCGTACCTGGCCATGCCCTGTATTTTTTCTGGAAATATATGTGGGAGGTAGGATGACCCACAGATTTTTTTTTTTTTTTTTGACAGAGTCTCGCTCTGTCACCCAGTCTGGAGTGCAGTGGCACGATCTCAGCTTACTGCAACCTCTGCCTCCTGGGTTCAAGCAATTTTCCTGCCTCAGCCTCCTCAGTAGCTGGGATTACAGGCATGCACCACGTCCGTATAATTTTTTTTTTTTTTTTTTTTTGTATTTTTAGTAGCGATGGGGTTTCACCATGTTGGCCAGGCTGGACTCGAACTCCTGGCCTCAGGTATCTGCCCGCCTTGGCCTCTCAAAGTGCTGGGATTACAGGCGTGAGCTAGTGCACCCGGCCCAACCCACAGACTTTTAGGCGCCTTCTCCTTGACTTTTCCTCCCTCCTCCTACCCCTTAGATTTGGGGGAGCGGGGTCCTAAGAGTTTCAATTAGGATTGACACTGTAGTGAGGTCTTGCTCCGTCTTCCATGTCCAAACTGGCCACTGATTCACATTTCCCCAGCCCTCCCCAAGAGTGAAGGCTTGCTCCCATGAGCCAGCTGGTCCCCCTTCTGGTACATTACAGGTTGCCTTGAATGGTTGTCTGGGTTGCACACAGCGTGACTCCATACTTGAGAAGAGTGCCTCCTGCATTAATGCAGTGCGCAACCTGCACAATCCAACAGAGCAACCCTGTTTCCACTTCCAGATTATGACCGCCGGATGATTTTTTTTTTCCCTTCTCATTTACTGCTCAAATTGGGCTTCATCTCATTGCTCCCTTGCTCGGGGGGAAAACCTGAGCACTCCGGGAAGGCACCGTGGCACTGTCTGAAGACAACTGAGCTGCCAAGCCCTGTGCACAGCGCTTTTGTTTCTCCAGTCAACCTGATATCTCCTGGAGGGACACTCTACTCCCTTCCCACTGCCCAGCGTGCAGGCTAGGGCTCAAGGGACCAGAATAAAGATTTCCTGCCTGCCCGCCGCCACATCCTTTCCTGCGATCCTCACCCCCAGCAGCCCTCCAACCTAGGCATAATTTTAGAAACTTAATAGACCTTGTGCCCGAAATTCTTGGCCTGGAGCCTGCGAGGGCAGGCCCTGAAAGGAGACAGACATTTCTTTCTTAAGCCTTGGCGATAGAGCGCCTCTGTTTTCCCCTGAGACAGGTTTCTGAGGGACTATTGTGTGCGGAGGAGCTGCTCACACACTCGCTGCTTTGTGGGGTCCCCCCACGGCCCGGTCTTCCTGGGCTGGATTATTTTGCTGGGTGAGTCCCAGCTTCTCTGTGCTTCCCTGGGGCCCCCCAAAGCCGTCAGGAGCAGTGGGGACTAGGGTGAGGAGGATTGAAGGCTGCAGAGATTAGTGGCCCTAGGAAATCCTCTGCAAATCACTGGAGTCATATGGTGCCTTGAAACCGTAGATGATGGGCAGGGACCTCTGGGCCTGGAGAGAGAAGGTGGGCTGTGATTCCAGCATCCCGGGCTTGGACAGCAGTGATTTGTTTCTGTCACTGGCCAGGAGAGCCTGGTCTTTTCAGTTCAGATTTCAAGGAATTGCCCCATTCCTACAGCATGCATTCTGCAGGCTTCTGGAGGCTTCTGGAGTGTGAGGGACAAATGGGCAGGCAGGAGGCGTGCCAGGGACGATTGTTTATGAGCTCTCGAACAGCAGGCACTGCCTGCATGTGTCCCCTCTCAAGCCTAGCAGATTGGGGCTGCTGAGGTTCTGGGAGGTGAAGTGACTTGCTCATGGTCACGCAGCGGGTAAGTGGCACAGCCCGTCCGGCAGCCCGAATCTGTTACTCCCTTTATCACTGTATTTTTTCCCCAACAGCATTTGGAGATGTAATTCGCATAGCAGACAATTCACCCCCTTAAAGCATACCATTCAGGCCGGGCACGGTGGCTCACGCTTGTAATCACAGCACTTTGGGAGGCCGAGGTGGTTGGATCACTTGAGGTCAAGAGTTTGAGACCAGCCTGGCCAACGTGGCGAAACCCCATCTCTACTGAAAATACAAAATTAGCTGGATGTGGTGGCACGTGCCTGTATTCCCAGTTACTCTGGAGGCTGAGGCGGGAGAATCGCTTGAACCTGGGAGGTGGAGGTTGCGGTGAGCCGAGAGCACACCAGTGCCCTCCAGCCTGGGTGACAGAGTAAGTGAGACTCTGTCTCAAAAAAAAAAAAAAGTATACTATTCAAAGGCTTTTAGTATATACAATTGTGCAACTGTCACCACTGTCAATTTCAGAACGTTTTCTTCAGCTCCAAAAGAAAACTCATCCCCTTTAGCGGTCACTGTCTAATTCCTTTGTTCCCTGAGCATTACAACCATGAATCCACTTTCTGTCTCTGTGAATTTGCCTGTTCTGGAAATTTCACATCAGTGGAACTGTATACCATGTGGGTTTTTTTTTTTTTTTCTTTTTTTTGACACAGAGTGTCACTCTCTTGCCCAGGCTGGAGTGCAGTGGCACAATCTCAGCTCACGGCAACCTCTGCCTCCTGAGTTCAAGTGATTCTTGTGCCTCAGCCTCCCGAGTAGCTGGGACTACAGGTGTGCACCACCACAGCCAGCTAATTTTTGTATTTTTAGTAGAGACAAGGTTTCGTCATGTTGGCCAGGCTGGCCTTGAACTCCTGACCTCAAGTGATCCACCCACCTAGGCCTCCCAAAGTGGTGGGATTATAGGCACCTGGCCCCGTGTGGTCTTTTGCACCTGAGTTCTCTCACTCAGTGTAATGTTTCCAAGGTTCATCCACAAAGGTTCATCCACAGTGCAGCATGTTGCAGTGCTTCTTTCCTCTTTATGGCTGAATTACACTCTGTGGTATGGATAGACCGGGTTTTGTTCATCCACTTGTCTGTTGACGGACATTTGCTGTGTTTCCACCATTTGGCTATTGAGAATGTTGCTGTTTTCAGCATTTGTGTACAGTTTCATGTGGATTTTTAGGTTTTCAATTCTTGTGGGCATTCCCAACTCTTTATTATTTTTTTTTCTTTCCAAGTAATTGATTTGATTCTGATTACAAATACAGGTGAGGAGCACGGGCGATGCCTGTAACCCCCAGGTTGCACATCTTCCCCGTCTATGCTTTTATAAATACCCTTTGTGGCCAGGTGGGATGGTTGGCTCACGCCTGTAATCCCAGCACATTGGGAGGCCGAGGTGGGCAGATCATGAGGTCAGGAGTTCGAGACCAGCCTGACCAACACGGTGAAACCCCCATCTCTATTAAATACACAAAAATTAGCCAGGTGTGGTGGCGGGCGCCTGTAATCCCAGAGACTCAGGAGGCTGAGGCAGGAGAATCTCTTGAACCACGGAGGCAGAGATTGCAGTGAGCCGAGATCGCACCACCGCACTCCAGCCTGGGCAATAGAGCGAGACCCTATTTCAATACATAAATAAGTAAGTAAGTAAATAAAAATAATACCCTTTGTACAGCAGCAAGCTCATACTGTCTCCAAGCGCTTGCACATTCTAACAGCTGCAATATAGTCTGTGACCAGGTGGAAAGTTAAACAGGCACCCCATTCACAAGGTAGGGACCGTCCAGTTAGTGCTCTGGCTCACTTTTGCTCTTCCTATTAGTCATAGATAAATTTCCCCTGCCAATTCTCTGAGTGCTTTCAAGTGACCTGGGGAGGCAGTGAGGAAGACCCTTTCCTTGCCCCCAGCTTCCTATGTCCCAGGCTGCCTCTGGCACCCGGACTACCGCTGCCCCTGGGTCCCACACATTCCAGGGCGATGATGGAGGAAGCGCAGGCCAGGCCAAGCGTGAGGAATTAACACTCTTTCCTGGGCTCAGACCAGGAGTCCGTGAGCCTTGAGGACCTCTGTGTCTGTGTCCGTTTTCTTCTCCACGTTCTTCTCGGCCTGTTTCTTCGTCCGGTGGTGGATCTTGGCTTTCTCTTCCCTCTTCTCCAGGGCGGCTGTCGCTGCCTGGTACTTACTTGCAGCCAACCTTGTGAGCCAGAGCCGCCTTCCTTGAGGGCAGTGGGAACCACCATCTGCTTTTTCTTGTCGTAGGGAGATGGGATGCCGTCAGACTCCTTGAGGGGGTTGATTCTTAAGCAAGCAGCTTAAATTCCTGCCTATGGGTTTTTGCTCGCTCCGGGATTTCCCCACCTGGGAATCCCCCTCCCCTTCCCGCGCTTCACCTGCTGTAGAATCTTATTCCTCCCGGTCCAGGTCCAGCTACGTCACCTCTTTCCTCACTGCTCCCTCTTCGTCTCACCATAAAAAGTCTTTATGGGCCGGGTTCAGCAGCTCTGGCCTGTAATCCCAGCACTTTGGGAGGCTGGGGCGGGAGGATCACCTAAGGTCAGGAGTTTGAGACCAGCCTGATCAACGTGGTGAAACCCTGTCTCTACTAAAAATACAAAAAGTAGCCTGGCATGGTGGTGCATGCCTGTAATCCCAGCTCCTCTTGGGGCTGAGGCAGGAGAATTGCTTTAACTCTGTAGGCGGAGGTTGCGGTGAGCTGAGATTGCACCCTTGCACTCCAGATTGGGCAACAAGAGCGAAACTCCATCTCACACACGCGGGCACAGACAGACACACACACACACACACATACACACACACACACACACACACACACACACACACACACACACACAGAGTCTTTCTGCATTCGATTCTTTGCCCTGGGCTTTGCTTGCTCTGTGATCTTGGGCTACGCGCTCAGCCTCTCTGAACCCCGATGGGGTTTCTTGGATGCAAGGATCTAATTCTGATCCCATGGGGCTGCTAGGAGAATTGAGGTGGCAGGAGCTCTGTGTTCTGGAATCCTGGACAGGGATGTTGTATTGGGGCAGACATTAGTTCATTTCTTCAGCCAGCTGTTTCTGCTAAGTGCCAGCCTCCTGCTTGAGGACGTTTACTGTTGTAAACCACAATGCCTTGGGGAGCTGGGACAGGGGCTCTCAACTGGGAGGGAATTTGGCCGCAGGGGACAAATCTGGAGCTGTCATCTGGAGACTTTTGGATGTCACGATGCAGGAAGGAGTGCTACTGGTTTCTAGAGAGAGGTCAGGGACGGTGCCAAACTTTCAGTGATGGAAAGGAAAGCTCCCGTAACAATGAATGATCTGGCCCCAGATATTAATAGTGCTGAGGGTGATGAAGCCTGGTCTAGTGACCTTACTCTTATTTATTCATTTTTCACGTGCGCATGCATTACTAGATTTTTTTTGCATTCACAACCCCTTGCCTCTTTTCCAAGGTGGATTCCAGGTAACTTTACAAAGATACCAACACAACAATGGGATTTTTAAAATGAGGATGTTGAGGTAGAAAACAATAAGGAGCCAAGCGCGGTGGCTCATGCCTGTGATCCCAGCACTTTGGGAGGCTGAGGTGGGTGGATCACCTGAGGTCAGGAGTTCGAGACCAACCTGGCTTACGTGGTGAAACCCCATCTCTACTAAAAAATACAAAAATTAGCTGGGCCTGGTGGCACATGCCTGTAGTCCTAGCTACTCAGGAGGCTGAGACAGGAGAATTTCTTGAACCCAGGAGGCAGAGGTTACAGTGAGCCAAGATTGCACCACTGCACTCCCAGCTGGGCAACAAAAGCGAGATCTGTCTCAAAAATAAAATAAAATAAGAAGAAGGAAGGAACTTTTTCTCCCTCCAAATGATACCCATATTAAAGTGCACTACTTTCAGAAGTAGGACATACATTTGACTCTGAGCTTCCTAGTGGCCAAAGCAAAAAGAGAAAAAATTAATTTCAAGATTCTCACTGACCCAAAGTTGAAAATAAATTAAGAGCTTAAGGGAAGTTCTGCCTTTTTGGGCATGAAGGGCTTTTCTCCTACAGGCCCTTATACAGAGGCCAAGGCAACGTGCTGGAGCAGACAGCACTGTTCTTAATAACAGCACTGTTCTCAATAACAGCTCTGCAGGGAACATGATAGTGAGTGTCACATTGCAACCTCGATGCAGGCCTATGCTGCAAGGCTGAGGCCAGCTTGGCAAGGCGGCTATACATCGGGCAGCTGCCCTGAGTGTGGGGGTTTACTTTCCCAACTTGGTAACAGAAAGCAGGGTCCACACTGCAGGCAGTTCAGAAGAGCAATGCAAACCGGGGCTCTGGAGCCAGACTGGCGGGGTTGAGGATGCAGATTTACTCCCGAGTGGTGGTGTGGCCTTGGACCACCCCTGACACCTCTCTAAACTCAGTGTCCTCTTCCATAAAATAGGACAGGAATAGTCTTCACTCATAAGGTTGTTGGAATAATTCAGTGAAGTAGGCCAGGTGCAGTGGCTCACACTTGTAATCCCAGCACTCTGGGAGACTGAGGCAAGTGGATCACCTGAGGTCAGGAGTTCAAAACCAGCCTGGCCAACATGGCAAAACCCCATTTCTACTAAAAATACAAAAAACAATTAGCTGGGCATGGTGGTGGGCGCCTGTAGTCCCAGCTACTTGGGAGGGTGAGGGAGAATCGCTTGAACCCAGGAGGCAGAGTTTGCACTGGAGACCTGTACTGGGGAAGCTGAGGCCAGAGGAATCCCTTGAGCCCAGGAGGTCAAGGCACCATCGCATTCCAGCCTGGGCGACAGAGCAAGACTGTCTCTTTAAAAAATTAAGTTGAAGGCTGGGCATGGTGACTCACGTCTATAATCCCAGCACTTTGGGAGGCCGAGGTGGGCAAATCACCTGAGGTCAGGAGTTCAACACCACCCTGGTGATGAAAGTGGCATGAGCCAAGATTATGCCCCTGTACTCCAGCCTGGGCATCAGAGTGAGACTCCATCTCAAAAAAAAAAAAAAAAAAAAAAGGAATTCAGTGAAGTAAGTGTGTGCCCAGGGCTGACCTCAGCGTGGCAGAAGCAGCAGCTCAGAGAGGCTGTGTAGCTTGCCTCGAGACACACAGCTAGTATGCAGCAGAGCTGGGGTCAAACTCAGATCCCTCGGACTTCGGGACCTGGGCAGGCCAGGGCTGGGCTTCTAGTGCTGTTTGCGCGGAACTCACAGCTTTAAAGCTCGTATCCCTGACCCCTAGTAATGGTGGCCTTCACAACAATGGCCCCTCATGGCGAACCAAAGGTTTGAGGTTGGAGTGAGCTGCTAGAGAAGGGAGATGACCACAAATGATGCTTTGGGGACCCAGGCTGAGGTCCGGTGAGCAATGCACCAGGGTGGCTGGTCCTCAGCAGACCAGAAAGGCCCTGGTCACAGCCTGCCCCCTGTGACTGGCCTGGTCCAGGTCCAAGTGCCAGCTTTGGCATCTACTTGTTCTGTGAGTGGCTAAATTTCTTCACCATTCTGACCTTGTTTCTTCATCTATAAAATGAGGTTTATAATACTATGCACCCATGGGTTGTAAAGATGAATGGACATGCCATTTTTTTTTTTTAAAGCAACATAAGCCAGGGATGGTGGCTCACACCTATAATCCTGGCACTTTGGGAGGCCGAGGCGGGAAGATCACGAGGTCAGGAGATTGAGACCATCCTGGCTAACACAGTGAAACCCCATCTCTACTAAAAATACAAAAAATTAACCAGGCATGGTGCCACGCGCCTGCAATCCTAGCTACTTGGGAGGCTGGGGCGGGAGAATTACTTGAACCTGGGAGGCAGAGGTTGCAGTGAGCCAAGATTGAGCCACTTCAGCCTGGGTGACAGAGCGAGACTCCATCTCAAAAAAAAAAAAAAAAAAAAAAGCAACATAATCTAAGAACTGTTAGCTATTGTGACTGGTGTTTATACTTACTTTTGTCAATAGTGCTTTAGTAATTAGAATTGTTTAAAAAATAATCGGAGGACTCAGAAAAAAAAGAAAGAAAAAAAGGACAAAAAAATAAAAGAGGCAGATTCAGCCACTGATTTCAGAAGTTAACATCCATTAGCTTTGCTCTCACCTTCTCCAGGAAGCCCTCCTGGACTACCCCTTTCAGATGCCCCCAGAACTTATATACCTTTCCCTTGTGCCCTCCTTCCATTGACCATTACAAACACATGCATTTGATGGGCTGGCTTAGGGCCTGTCTCGCCACTGGACTCAAACTTTGTCTTAGCCACTGCTTGTTCTCCATGGCCTGCCATGGTGGCTGACATCTAGTAATGATCATTCAATATCTGTTGCGTCACTGAACAGGGACAGGGCAGTCTGAAATGCCTTTGCTCCTCCCTCTGGGGCTGGAAGGAGGATGTTACTGGAGGAGGTGCTGGAATCTTCTGCAGGGCAGAAGATGGAGCAGAGGGGGTCCATGTGGGCATCTATAAAGACTGCCAGATGCCCTCTGTCTTCGCACTGCTGGGCTTACCTGCGGGGCGGGGTGAGACCCACACGGCACAAGCTGGTGGTGTGTCTGTTTCCCCACCTGCAAATTGAGAGCGATGGTCAGTGTAGCCTAGCACGTAGCCCAGTGAACTAGCTCCCCTCTTCACCTGTTCACTGATTCCAGTGTCACCACCTCGCTGTGTGGCCTCGGACAGGCCGCTTCACCTCTCTGTGCCACAGCTGTCTCCTTCCTAACATGGGGACCTCAAAAGGAGTGGCTTCCTCCTGGCCTTGCCTTCAGGATTAGATGAGGGCATCTGCAGCTTGAGGAGCACACTGAAAATGTGAGCTGTTGTTTTTCTTTATTCTTACTGGCTCCCCCAGAAAGTATCTATGAAGCACCTACTGTGTGCCAAACAAGCTGAGTGCCAGATGCTGGAGACGCAGTGAACAGGAGCCTATTTTGAACAGACCAGATTAAAAAAAAGATTATAGGATACAAGCCCGGCGTGGTGGCTCACATCTGTAACCCCAGCACTTTGGGAGGCTGAGGCTGGTGGATCAGTTAAGGCCAGGAGTTCAAGGCCAGCCTGGCCAACCTGGTGAAACCCCATCTCTACTAAAAGCACAAACATTAGCTAGGCATGGTGGTGCATGCCTGTAGTCCCAGCTACTCAGGAGGCTGAGGCACAAGAGTTGCTTGAACCCAGGAGGCAGAGGCTGCAGTGAGTTGAGATCGCAGCACTGCATTCCGACTGGGGTGACAGAGCAAGACTCTGTCTCAAAATTATCTGTCTGTCTGTCTGTCTGTCTGTCTATATCCATATCTATCTATCTATTTATCTATATCTATCTATCTATCTATCTGTAGATATAGATACAGCTGGGGAGATGAGAACTCAGTGGATGGCATCGGAGGAAATTTGGAAAGTCTCGTGACTATTTCTCGGCCTGCTGTAGTTTGGGCTCTGGGCAGACCCCAGATGTACTATGGTTTTGATTGCAGAGCACCACAGTAGAGCAAATATTGCAGGAAAGCAAGTGGCAGAAATTTTTTGGTTTTCCAGTTCATATAAAATTAATATCACTTTCCAATTCGTGTGTGTACTTTTAATTTTCTTTAGGAACTTTTCTGGGCAGGTGAGGTGGCTCACGCCTGTAATCTCAGCACTTTGGGAGGCTGAGCCAGGCAGCTCGCATGAGGTCGGGAGTTCAATATCAGCCTGGCCAACATGGTGAAACCCCGTCTCTACTAAAAATACAAAAGTTAGCCAGGTGTGCTGGCATGAACCTGTAATCCCAGCTACTCCAGAGGCTGAGGCAGGAGAATTGTTTGAATCCGGGACGTGGAGGTTGCAGTGAGCTGAGATTGTACCCCTGCACTCCAGCCTGGGCGACAGAGCAAAACTCTGTCTCAAAAAACAAAACAATAACAACAATGATCATAGTACTATCAGACTGGGCGCGGCGGCTCACGCCTATAATCACAGCACTTTGGGAAGCTGAGGCAGGCAGATCACTTGAGCCCAGGAGTTAAAGACCAGCCCCGCACAACACGGTGAGACTTCATCTCTACAAAAAATACAAATCAAAATTAGCCAGACATGGTGGTTCACACCTGTAGTTCCAGCTACTTGGGAGGCTGAGGTGGGAGGATCACTGGAGCCTGGGAGGTGGAGGCTGCAGTGAGCTATGGTCGAGCCACTGTGCTCCAGCCTGAATGACAGCGTGAGACCCTGTCTCAAAAACAAACCAAAACTCAAAAAACAATAGTAACATCAAAGGTCACTGTTCCCTAATCCCCGTAACAGATGTAACAATAATTAAAAACTTGTGTAATATTGGAATATTTTGAGAATTACCAAACTGTGACTCAGAGACACAAAGCGAGCACATGTTGTTGCAGAAGTGCCACTGATAGATTTGCCTGAGGCAAGATCGCCCCAGACCGTCAATGTGTAAAAAATACAGTAAATCTCAGCAAGGCAGAGCACAGTAAAACGAGGCATGCTATTTTTTGAGCTGGAGTTTCGCTCTTCTTGCCCAGCCTGGAGTGCAGTGGCACAGTTTAGGCTCAGTGCAACCTCCGCCTCCTGGGTTAACGATTCTCCTGCCTCAGCCGCCGGAGTAGCTGGGATTACAGGCATGGGCCATCATGCCTGGCTAATATTTTGTATTTAGTAGAGACGGGGTTTCACCATGTTAATCAGGCTGGTCTCGAACTCCTGACCTCATGTAATCCACCCACCTCAGCCTCCCAAAGTACTGGGATTACAGGTATGAGCCGCTGCTCCTGGCCCGAGGCTTGCTAATTTTTCAGAAGAATACTTATCTTTTAGAGACTCACACGGTGGTGTTTCTTTTCTTTTCTTTTCTTTTTTTTTGTTTTTTTTTTTTCTTTTTTTGAGACAGGGTCTCACTCTGTTACCCAGGCTGGAGAGCAGGGACGTGATCTTAGCTCACTGCAACCTCCCCTTCCCAGGCTCAAGCGATCCCACTGCTTCAGCCTCCCGTGCAGGCTAAACCACAGCATCTGGCCACAGAGAAGTGTTTCTGATTAAATGTTAAGATGTCAGGGGTTGAGTCCAGGTCACCCAGTCTGTAAAACTAAATTTTATGCAAATAAACTTTTGGGGGTAAAATTTTCTTCTTTTTTTTCTTCTTTGAGACAGAGTTTTGCTCTTGCTGTCCAGGCTGGAGTGCAACGGTGAGATCTCGGCTCACTGCAACCTCCACCTCCTGGATTCAAGTGATTCTCCTGCCTCAGCCTCCTGAGTAGCTGGGATTACAGGTCTGCACCACCATGCCTGAATAATTTTGTATTTTTAGTAGAGATGGGATTTCCTCACGTTGGTCAGGCTGGCCTCAAACTCCTGACCTCAGGTGATCCACCCGCCTTGGACTCCCAAAGGGCTGGGATTACAGGCGTGAGCCAGCACACCCAGAAGTTGAGAGAGAGAGAGAGAGAGGAGAGAGAGAGAGAGAGAGAAAGAGAGAGAGAGAGAGAGGAGAGAGAGAGGGAGAGAGGAAGGGAGGGGGAGGGGGAGAGAGAGAGGGGGTAGAGAGAGAGAGAGAGAGAGAGAGAGAGAGAGAGAGAGAGAAGTTTATTTAAAAAAAATCCAGGCCAGGCTCAGTGGCTCATGCCTGTAATCCTAACACTTTGGGAGGCCTAGGCGGGTGGATCGCTTGAGGTCAGGAGTTCAAGATCAGCCTGGGCAACATGGGAAAACCCTGTCTCTACAAAAAACATAAAAATTAGCTGGGCATGGTGGTGTGGGCCTGTAGTCCCAGCTACTCGGAGGCTGAGGTGGGAGGATGGCTCGAACCTGCAAGGTGGCAGTCGCAGTGCCACTGCACTCCATCTGGGTGATACGGCCAGACCTTGTTTCAAAAAATTAAAACATAAGGCCAGGCGCGGTGGCTCAAGCCTGTAATCCCAGAACTTTGGGAGGCCGAGGCGGGTGGATCACGAGGTCAAGAGATCGAGACCATCCTGGTCAACATGGTGAAACCCCGTCTCTACTCAAAATACAAAAAATTAGCTGGGCATGGTGGCACATGCCTGTAATCCCAGCTACTCAGGAGGCTGAAGCAGGAGAATTGCCTGAACCCAGGAGGCGGAGGTTGCGGTGAGCTGAGATCGCGCCATTGCACTCCAGCCTGGGTAACAAGAGCGAAACTCCGTCTCAAAAAAAAAAAAAAATTAAAACATAAAAATCCAGGGGCAGAGGGAGCCATGTGGGACAGATGGCATCAGATAGACCAGATAGTAAGTAGGATGTAGAGGTCAGTGCCATCAGACTATCATGCCTACTCTGTGTATGAGAGCAATAGCCCATGATACATTTAACAAAATGGATTCCCCTGGCCGGGCCCAGTGGCTCACACATGTAGTCCCAGCACTTTGGAAGGCCAAGGCAGGTGGATCACCTGAACTCAGGAGTTTGAGACCAGCCTGACCAACATAGCGAAACCCCAACTCTATTAAAAACACAAAAAATTAGCCAGGTGTAGTGGCGGGTGCCTGTTATCCCAACTACTCAGGACGCTAAGGCAGGAGAATCACTTGAACTTGGGAGGTGGAGGTTGCGGTGAGCTGAGATCGAGCCATTGCAGTCTAGCCTGGGTAACAAGAGCGAGACTCTGTCTCGAAAAAAAAAAAAAAAGGATCACTCAACTAAATTAATAATCACAAATCCTGTGTGTGCAACACTTTGAAGGAAGAATGGAGACTGGAGAGCCCAGGCTCCAGGAGGCCAGGTTGTGAGAGGTTGGCTTTGATCCTAAAGAGGCAGCTACTGACGAGTTTCCAGTGGGAACAGTGGGATGCACCTGGGGTGCAGCTGTGAGAGTAACATGTGTAGCGTGAGAAGCTCTCAGAAGCTCCCAGAACCCACTGGGGGCTCTCATGATAACTCTCTTGCTTCTCTCTCTCTTAGACACAGGGTCTCACTCTGTCGCCCAGGCTGGAGGGCCGTGGTGCAATCATAGCTCACCGCAGCTTCGACCTCCTGGCCTCCAGCGATCCTCCTGCCTTGGCCTCCACACCCGGCTGACTGCTGGTTTCTTTTTCTCACTTCCTCCTCTCTTCTCACTCCTTGTCCCATCTCAGTTTGTTTTCTTTTTCTTTCTCTGCTTCGCTCCCTTCTTTCTCCTTTGCTTCCCTTCCTTCCTTGCGGCCCCTGCCTAGGAGTCTCCCTCCTGCACGGCTCTGGGCTGTAGAGAGAGACATGGGGCTGGGAAGGGTCCCCCACACTGTGAAGAGCGCCCAGGGCAGTGCTGGCTGCGCTCCTTTCCCTTGCCAGTCCTCCAGGAAGGGCGCAGGATCCCGCCTGGCAGGAACCCCGGGTCTCATGGGGATCTCTGAAGACAGAGCCAGACCTGAGTGATGTCCCCCCCATGGGCCACATTCCCCATGGGGACACAGCCACCTGTCACAGCCCTACGGGTGAAGTCCACATTGCGTAATTCAGCCCATCATCCATCCAGAGCTGGCTGAGAGGGTGCTGAGAACTTGCGCTCCCTGTTTACACAATGGAGAGAGACACAGAGAGGAAAAGACACACTTCTGTTCCTGGGTGCCCTGAGGGCCCGTGCACGGGTGAGGCACCCACTCAAGTGCCCCACGGCCAGCGGTGGTCCTGGCCGATTCCTGGACTAGGAAAGGAAGTTCCGCTCTTTCCTGAATTACTCTGACTTCCCGACACAGGGGAAGAGATGTTTCACATCCAAAGGTGACCGGAATGACAGTGGCTTCATCACCCTGAGCAGGCAGTTCCTTGAGCAGGTGTGGGTGGGTCCCAGCCTCTTCAGGAAGCAGTTTGGCTCAGCCTTTTAGGGTCCTGGAAATGTCTACGCTTTTCTCATCGGCAATCACACTTCTGGGAATTTGCCCAAAGGAAATAACACCCCCCTCCCCCCCAAAACAAAAACCCAAAAGCAAAGCCATGTGCCCAGCAATAACTATTGCAGTGACATTTTATAATAGGAAACGATCCAGGTGACGAAACTGTAACTACCGCCAAGTAGATTTTTTTTTTTTTTTTTTTTTTAAGAGAGACAGAGTCTTGCTGTGTTGCCCAGGCTGGTCTCAAACTCTTGGGCTCAAGCAATCCTGCTGCCTTGGCCTCCCAAAGTGCTGGGATTATAAGTGTGAGCCATCACACCTGGCTGAGAGAGACATCCTTTTTTTTTTTAGGCGGAGTTTCGCTCTTGTTACCCAGGCTGGAGTGCAATGGCGCGGTCTTGGCTCACCTCAACCTCCGCCTCCTGGGTTCAAGCAATTCTCCTGTCTCAGCCTCCTGAGTAGCTGGGATTACAGGCACGCACCACCATGCCCAGCTAATTTTTTTTTTTTTTTTGTATTTTCTTTAGTAGAGACGGGGTTTCACCATGTAGACCAGGATGGTCTTGATCTCTTGACCTCGTGATCCACCCGCCTCGGCCTCCCAAAGTGCTGGGATTACAGGCGTGAGCCACCGCGCCCGGCCGAGAGAGAGATTCTTGGCGATGGCATTTATGTTCCTGGATACAGCCATGCCTGAAGTTATTACTACGGACTTTCCAATTATATGAGCAAATAAGTACCCTTTGCTATCTAAACAACATATTTACAATACGAAACCATGTAGCTAATTGAGACATGATGAGGATTAAATGAACTAATGATATACGAAATACTTGGTTCACAGGGGCTCATGAGAGGTCAGCTCTTGGGAATTTCTTTTCTCTTTTTTTTTTTTTTTTTTTTTGAGACAAAGTCTCACTCTTATTGCCCAGGCTGGAGTGCAATGGTGCGATCTCAGCTCACCACAATCTCCACCTCCTGGGTTCAAGCGATTCTCCTGCCTCGGCCTCCTGAGTAGCTGGGATTACAGGTGCCCACCACCACGCCCGGCTAATTTTGTATTTTTAGTAGAGACAGGGTTTCTCCATGTTGGTCAGGCTGGTCCCGAACTCCCAACCTCAGGTGATCTGCCCACCTCGGTCCCCAAAAGTGCTGGGATTACAGGCGTGAGCCACCGCACCCGGGGGGGTTTTCTTTCCCTTCAGTGAATATAGATCCAAGTTAAAATCCACCAAGCATACTCCACAGTTTAGAGTAGGCATGGGCGGGTTTAGCTGGTTTAGAACAATAAACACATAGAACTGAAATTTCGCATCACCACCTACCCATCCAGGGTCTTACTATGTTGCCCAGGCTGGTCTCAAACACCTGGGCTCAAGCGATTCTCCTGCCTCAGTCTCCCAAGGTGCTGGAGTTACAGGCAGACGTCACCACGCCCAGCCTCTAGTGGATTCTTAAGTCTGCGTTTATAAGGAGTTCTGAGAGTTCTTTGTCAGCTAAGCTGGAAACGCCATTGCAGGCCTGCTGAGATGGCCAGGCTGGAATGGGGGCTGCGGCTTTTCCGATTTTCTGAATCGTTTCTGATGCTGCAGAATTGCGCCCTCTGCTAGGAAGTCCCGCCACGCAGCTGTGTCCCCCAGGGCGTTGCCTGCCATTCCCATGCTAAAACTGGAGCGCCTGTTCCATTTTGGAAGGTGAAGACGGACATCTCAAGACGTGTTTCCTTTTTGGATGTTCCCCTGGATTTCTGGAGGGGAAGAGAAGGATGCCTGAAAAACAAGCAGGGAGGCCCTTGAAACCCCGTGGGAGGCAGAGACCCTGGGGCAGGGATTTGGTCTGTTTCACCTCAAAAGCCTGCTGACAGCTCACACAGCACCGCCCCCATCCTGGGGCAGAGGCAGGGAAGTTTATTTTTTCTAAAAGAATTTTAAAGGTCTTTTATTGCAAAAGCAATACATGCTGATTGTTTAAAAAGAAACACACGATTTTACAGATTGTATAAGATAAAGCTCCTGCTGGCAACCCCTCCTCCTCTTCCGAAGGAGCCACTCTTTGCTGTTTCGTGTTTTTCCTTTTGTTTTAAAATTTATATCATTTTATTTTTTAGATTGCCCAGACTGGAGTTCAGTGGTGTGATCATAGCTCACTGCAGTCTCAGACTCCTGGGTTCAAGGGATCCTCTCACCTTAGCCTCCCGAGTAGCTGGGACTACAGTAGCAACCACACCCTGCTAATTTTCTTTTTTTTTTTTTTTTTTGTAGAGATGGGGTCTTCCTGGGTTGCCCAGGCAGGTCTGGAACTCCTGGCTTCAAGCAATCCTCCCTGCCTCTGCTTCCCAAAGCTCCAAGATGACAGGCGTGAGTCAGTCACTGAATCCTACCTATGTCCTTTCTTTTAGAAAGTTTCCGTTTTAAGGCTTTCTCTCTCTATATATATATATTAGCAACAAACCACAGTGAACAATAGATCTTACAACCTGGTGCACATGGACACTCGTAGAAAAGTAAAATATGGCCGGTCGTGGTAGTTCACATCTGTATCCCAGCACTTTGGGAAGCCAAGGTGGGCAGATCAGCCGGGGTTCGGAGTTCGAAACCAGCCTGCCCAACGTGATGAAACCCTGTCTCTACTAAAAACACAAAAAATTAGCTGGGTGTGGTGGGGGCACCTGTAATCCCAGCTGCTCGGGAGGCTGAGACAGGAGAATCCCTTGAACCCAGGAGGTGGAAGTTACAGTGAGCCCAGATCGTGCCCCTGCACTCCAATCTGGGTGACAGAGCATGACTTCATTTCATAAGTAAAACAGAAGTGTAACTCAATGATACTTGTGACATGGAGTGCCCATCTGGAGTTGTCTAGTCTATTCCTTTCCATTCAATTGCATTTTACTTACAAGGAAAGGTGGCTGGTCATAACCCAATCAAATAATTTCATGTTCCACTGCAGGTGTGACCTGCAGACAGACAACTGTTGTGGATAGTGACACTGGAGGCCAGTTGTTCACGCCTCCCCATCCTGTAAGTTGGCTTTTGCATTGAAGAATTTAGCAGCCGGCTTTCCATAACATTTCCGTAGCAAGTAGGGCTCTTCCTCCTTAATAGTGTCAGAGTACCTTATTTATTTATTTATATTTGAGACAGGGTCTCACTCTGTCACCCAGGCTGGAGTGCAGTGGCACAATCTCGGCTCACTGCAACCTCTGCCTGCTGGGCTCAAGCAATTCTTGTGACTCAGCCTCCCGAGTAGCTGGTACTACAGCCATGTGCCACCACACCCAGCTAAGTTTTTGTATTTTTAGTAGAGACAGGATTTCTTTTTCTTTTCTTTCTTCTTCTTCTTTTTTTTTTTTTTTTTTTTTTTTTGTTAAAGACGGAGTTTCACTCTTGTTGCCCAGGCTGGAGTACAGTGGTGCAATCTCAGCTAACTGCAACCTCTGCCTTCCAGGTTCAAGCAATTTTCTTGACTCAGCCTCGGGAGTAGCTGGGATTACTGGCTGGTGCCACAAGACCCAGCTAATTTTTCTATTTTTAGTAGAGACAGGGTCTTACCACGTTGGCCAGGCTGCTTTCAAACTCCTGACCTCATGATCCGCCCGCCTTGGCCTCCCAAAGTGCTGGGATTACAGGTGTAAGCCACTGTGCCCAGGGAGATGGGGTTTCTCTATATTGGCCAGGATGGTCTTGAACTCCTAAACTCAGGCAATCCATCTGCCTCAGCCTCCCAAAGTGTTGGGATTACAGGCGTGAGCCACTGCACCTGGCTCCAGTGGCAGAGTTATCTTATTGAGTGGTTCTTCTGGAGGTATTTGTTTAAAACCTTCTTGAGTCATTTGCATTGTTTCCATGCTAGGGCTATCGCTAGTGAGGTCGTGAGGGACATCCCATCCATGCACAGGAACAAGAATATCTCTGTGGTAGATTCCCAGCATGGAATTTCTGGACCGCAAAGCAAGCACCAGCCAGGCACAGTGGCTGACGCCTATAATCCCAACACCTTGGGAGGCCTAGGCAGGCAGATCACTTGAGCCCAGGAGTTTGAGACCAGTGTGGGCAGCATGATAAAACCACGTCTCTACAAAAAATACAAAAACTAGCTAGCTGGGTGCCTGTAGTCTACTCGGGAGGCTGAGGCAGGGGAGGATTGATTGGGCCAGAAAGTGGAGGCTGCAGTGAGCTGTGATCACACCACTGCACTCCAGGCTGGGTGACAGAGTGAGACCCTGTATCAAAAAAGTTAATAAACAAAAGCAGCTCCTACTGTGTTTGCATGTAAGAACCAGTCACGATTTTTAAGAAAATATTATCATTTTAGAAAGAGGATATTCTTGGTTCAGAAAGAGGTTGGGTCAAGTAGCTAACATTACCCCTGCTGTATGTGTCCAAGAGACAGAAGGAAATTGGAAAGGGCCGTTCCCTTGGAGACTTCCCGAATGTTTCCTGTACATTTCAGGGTCTAATTGTGGTGGCCCTAAGAAGGTGTTCAGGGTGGAGGAGGGAGGCCAGCGGGGTGGGATGGGGGAATGATCTCTGTCTCAGAAGGGTGGGCAGGTGGAAGGGGAAGCGGTTTTATTCGTCTGATTTGTGGAAACCCTCTAGACATCGAGGCCTCTGGTGACATTCCCAGGATGGGGTCTGGAAGGCTGCCTGTGTTTGGAGGCAGGTGCAAAAACGGGAGTGGAGGGTGGAGGGTGGAGAATCAGGAGTCTCCCCATTCCATTCCTGTCCATATCGCCCTCTCTTTATTTACTTATTCATGTGCGAGTGATGCAGGATTTTTCTTCTCTGTCACTTTACAAGCCAGAGACCCTAGTTGGCAATACCCCACCCAGACCTCATTCAGCCACACTGGTATGCCCCAGCTTGCCTGTGTTATAGCTTGTATCCACTTTTGGCAGTTACAGAGCTCTTGTACCACGCCCAAGAAGAATGAGGATACGCAGGACGTTGAAGGAGGAGGAGGGTGGAGAAGAATTTTACTGAGCGATGAAAACAGCTTTGAGTGGAGAGGGGACACAGGGTTTGTCCCCCTATCTGAAAGCAGAAAAGTTCTCCCCCTGTGGCTGAGTGCAGGGTCTCTTATGGACTCAGAATGGGGAGTGTGAGCTGACTGGTTTGTGAGCACGCAAGAAAGGTTAAAGTGAAGACGCCACTCAAAGATGGGCGCCACAGTGTAGAAAACCAATTAGGAAAGGGTAGGTGGATGTTGGAAATAGATGCTTGGTGCCACACAGAAAATTAGCACGGAGCCAAAGAATCTTTCAGCAACACAACTTTTTACTTCCTGGACTGCAGGAAGGGTACTCTCGCTAGCCATCGTGCCATGAGAGTACAATGAACAAAGGAAAACAGATAAATTTATCCCTTCCGCATTTGGGGGTGTCCTTGCGGCTGTGTCTGTTCTCCATTGGTTGGAGCCAAATCTCACAATTTAAACTAAAACCTGGTTGGCTAATAACTTTTCTAAACAAGTAAAAGCAGTGGAGGGCTGGGACATGCCTGTGAGCACGTCCAGCACAGACACCTTGGTTAAAGTACAAGGACAAAGAATGTCCTACATGCCGGTAAGCATGGCATGTCTAGCAGCTACATAGGATGGGGCTTAACGAAGTTATTAGCACACTTATTCTCTCTCTCTCTCTCTCTCTCTCTCTCTGAGACAGAGTCTTGCTCTGTCACCCAGGCTGGAGTGCAGTGGCACGATCTCTGCTCACTGCAACCTCGGCCTCCCAGGTTCAAGTGGTCCTCCTGCCTCAGCCTCCTGAGTAGCTGGGACTACAGGCGTGCACCACCACGCCCAGCTAATTTTTGTATTTTTAGTAGAGATGGGGTTTCACCATACTGGCCAGGCTGGTCTTGAACTCCTGACCTCATGATCCGACTGCCTAGGCCTCCCAAAATGCTGGGATTACAGGCGTGAGCCACTGTGTCCAGCTGAGCACACTTACTCTTTAACAAAAAAGGAAACTTTACAAAGGAACTTTCCTATTTCCCACAGTATGTGTCAAATAGGTGAAGAGGGGGGGCAGTTAGAAGAAAGCATGCCAAATGAGAAGACAACATGCCTGACCACTCATGAGCCTTGCAGGGTTTTGTTTTGGGTGGAAGGGGAGCTTAAAGTCAGCAGCATCACCATCATTATAATAGCTGAATGACTCACGACTGTAAGCCTAGCACTTTGGGAGGCTGAGGTGGGTGAATCATCTGAGGTCAGGAGTTCGAGACCAGCCTGGCCAACATGGTGAAGCCCTGTCTCTACTAAAAATACAAAAATTAGCCGGGCATGGTGGCGCGTGCCTGTAATCCCAGCTACCCGGAGGCTGACGTAGGAGAATCGTTGGAACCTGGGAGGCAGAGGGTGCAGTGAGCTGAGATTGCGCCACTGCACTCTAGCCTGGGTGACAGGGCAAGACTCTGTCCCCCTCAAAAAGGGCCCAGCACAGTGGCTCATGTCTGTATCCCAGCACTTTGGGAGGCTGAGGCGGGCAGATCAGCTGAGGTCAGGAGTTCAAAACCAGCCTGGCCAACATGAAACCCCGTCTCTACTAAAAATACAAAAATTAGCTGGGCATGGTGTCGGGTGCCTGTTATCCCAGCTACTCAGGAAGCTGAGGCAGGAAAATCTCTTGAACCTGGGAGGCGGACGTTGCAGTGAGCCAAGATTGTGCCACTGCACTCCAGCCTGGGCGCCAAGAGCAAAACTCTGTCTCAAAAAAAAAAAAAAAAAAAAAAAAAAAAAAAAAAAAAAGAAAAGAAAAGAAAAAGAAAAAGAAGAAAAAATCACCGAATGAGGCATGGTTCAGGCTGCTTTATCTCATTGTTGTGACCATGGGGAGGGGTGGGGGCCGCTGAGAGAGGGGAAAACAGAGGTTCTGGAAGGGAGGGGCTGGCTCAGGTTCTGTTGCGGCTGTGAAAGTGACCAGAGAGAACTCTGAAAGCCAAGTCATCGTCATCACCGCTTCTGTCACCATTTCCTAAAACTAAAGGGGGCCTGGCTGTGTTGTAAGCCGCAGTTACCCCAGGGGAGGTTGAGCAACCCGTGGCTTCCTGATACACACAGGCACGGCTCCCTAACTGTGTTTCCCTTCTGGCCTCAGGAAGAGACACCCGCCTTGTGCCACCGAAGCTCCTGCGAGGCGCCCCAGCTGAAGGACTAACACTGATGTGAAGGTTCAAGTTCCAGGAAACACAGAATCAGCCCAGTCACGGTGTATCTGGGAGAAAACCCCAGACAAGAAAGTCCTTTGCAAGCCCAGTTTTCTGGGCCAAAAAAAAAAAAAAGACTCAGCCCTGGAGAGACAGTGAGGCCTCAGTGGATGCCTCAAGAGAGGGGAGGAACTCGCATGGAGACCCATGAGTGCCGGGGTTTGGCTGGCCACAGAGGCTCATGCCAGTAATCCCAGCCCCTCCCTTGGGAGGCCAAGGCAGGAGGATCACTTGAGCTCAAGAGTTCAAGTTTAGTCTGGGAAACATAGCAAGACCCCATCTCTCAAAAAAATAAAAATTAGCCGGGCATGGTGGCGCATGCCTGTAGTCCTGACCACTTGGGAGGCTGAGGCGAGAGGATTGCCGTGCCCAGGAGGTAGAGGCTGCAGTGAGCTGTGATGGTGCCACTGCACTCCAGCCTGGGTAACAGCGTGAGACGCTGTCTCTAAGGAGAAAAAAGAAAGCAAAAAACCCATGCTAGGTTTTGTCCCAATTCCAGCCTGGCTGTGGGGTCTTCAGCTTCTCAGCCCCTTTCTGGGCCTCAGCTATAAAATGACAGGGCTGGAGCGGGGAAGCGGGCAGACGGCTTTCCTTCAGACTGCCGAGGGCAGGGACTTGCCTCATCTCACACAGAACTGCTTGTTTCTGTTCTATGAGTTAAGGCTTCCTTTGGAAGGAAAGGTTCTTCGGTTCTGTGGCCGGAAAGTCACAGGTCTGGGCCATCCAGAAAATTCTAAGCTCCAAGAACTTAGAACTTGGGACTAAGCACGGACTTGGAGCCAGACAGCTTGAGTTCAAATCCTGCTGCTGCCATGTGCTGGCTGTGTGACCTTTGACAACATGCCTGACCTCTCTGGGCCTCTGTTGCCACGTGTGTAAAGTGGAGATGACAATATTTCCCTTATAGGGTTGCTAGGAGAGCGGTGACTGGTGGCCCATGTGACTGTGACTGTTGGTTAGACGACTATAGTTCTGTGACTCACATTCCAGCCACCCTCCACTGCCCATCCCCTCCCCATACCCCCACCGTGTTGTGGAATGGAGCTCAAAGAGTGAAATGCTTCCGTGTCATAAAAATGTGTGTTTCCTGGAGGCTACAAGGAAGAGAAAGTGCCAGTAGGTGACCCCGAAGTCACAGGGTACTTGTTTATTATGGATTTTTCCTCCCCTGCTCCTGACCAGAACATAAACTCCCTTCAAGGGAGTTGGGACCCCTATCTTGTGACCCCAGTTCTAGCTCCTGAAACGGTGCTTGGTTCCTGGGACATCACCTGAGCGGGTGAGACAGCTGCTGGATGACGTCAGGAATCCGCCAGACCTGGTACAAATTTCACCTCTAGTTACCTTCTTGCTGTGTGACTCGAGGCAGGTTACTTAACCTGTCTGGGCTTCAGTTGTCTAATCTGTAAAACAGCTGGATGGCTGGAAGGAGAAAATGAGATGGTGGATGCCAAAGTGCTTTGACATTCCAGGGCCCAGCACGCAGTGGGTACTCAGCTTGTGTTCCCATCACTATCTTCCTCCTCCCCGCCCTCCTCCCCCCAACTACTCCTCCCCCTCCTCCTTCCTCCCCCCTGCCTCCCCATTCTCCTCCCCCTCCTCCTCCCGCTGCCCTCTCCTCCTCCCTCTCACCCTCCTCCCTCTTCCCCAGTTGCTTCCCCCTCCTCTCCCTGCTCCTCTCCCTCTCCTCCTCCCCCTCCTCCTCCCCCTCTACTCTCCGTCTTCCTCTTCCTCCTCTGCCCCTCCTCCCGTTCCTCCCCCCTTCTCATCTTCCTCCTTCCCACCCCCCTCCTCCCCCTACTTCCTCCTTCTCCTCCTCCTCCTCCTCCTCCTCCTCCTCCTCCATTGGGGGTTCATTCCGCATCAGATGCTGTGACCTGGGTATGTTTTGTTAGACAGAAACACAGGCAGGCAGCACAATTCCTGTAGCCAAGAGGACACTGTGTGTCACTAAGGGGATCAGGCCTCCCATCCTGAGAACATGCTCTCTCTGTGGTTTACAGGGCCCCTGTCCTGAAGCAGGGAATTGGGGCCTCACTCTGGGCAGGTGCGAACGGCCCCACCTGCCATCCGGCTGGGCTGCTTCTCCTGGCCCTGGTGAAGATGGAGGCCCAGCCAGTTCTGGAATGCTCTCCCACGCCCCAAGGGGAAGGGTTGACCCATTAATGACAGGGCCTGGGAAGCTCACCTGGGCCTCTATCTGGGCCACTGGCTGCAGGAGCCATCACCCACAGACGATGAGCAGGGACTGCCCGTGGACTTGGAGCCAGGCCGCCTGCCGGCTCGGATCTCCTGTCCTGGCAGAGGCGGAGCTCAGGGGCGCACTGCCAGATGGAATCCAGGATGCCTAGGTACATATGAATTCCAGAGAAACAGCAAATGATTGTTTAGTTTAAGTATGTCTTACGCAGTACTAGGGACATATTACAGATCTGCAGCATTTGGGACACACTTAGACAAATGACAAACAGTCATTTGCTGCTTCTCTGGGATTCAGATTAACTGGGCATCCTGCATAGTTACGGGCTAGATCCAGTAACCCTTAAAGCCTCCCTTTGCACAGGAGCTCACCCCGTTTCAGCTCCATCTTGGCAGCAGCAGTAACAAAGGGTCTGGCCAGGGTCAGGGCCAGGCCACTGAGCCAGGATCGGGGTTGGGGGTGCAACCCCAGGCAAGCCTCCTGGCCTCCTGGCCTCATCTGCATAACTCAGCTGGAAGAATCCCTGGTGCATGGGCCTTTTGCAGGATAAAGCGTGTGTGATGTCGGTAGGAAGCATGTTTTGGCAATGGAAAGGTGTTGTGGAAACATGAGTGACCGGAATTCCTTGTTAATGGGTAACGCAGACCAGTCAGTGGGGGCTGTTTACTGGCAACTGGGTTCCTTTTTTGCAAATTAGTTTTTTTAAAAAACGGAGTTTCACTTTTGTTACCCAGGCTGGAGTTCAAGGGCGTGATCTCGGCTCACCGCAACCTCTGCTTCCCAGGTTCAAGTGATTCTCCTGCCTCAGCCTCCCTAGTAGCTGGGATTACAGGTAGCTGCCACCATGCCCGGCTAATTTTTTGTATTTTTAGTAGAGATAGGATTTCTCCATGGTGGTCAGGCTGGTCTTGAACTCCTGCCAGTCAGGCAATAGGCCTGCCTCGGCCTCCCAAAGTGCTGGGATTACAGGCAAGAGTCACCGTGCCTGGCCAGAAATTAGTTTTTTTAAATAACCAACTTGTGTTTTTTCTTGAAACATTAGAAAATGGAGAGTAGCGGCCGGGCGCGGTGGCTCAAGCCTGTAATCCCAGCACTTTGGGAGGCCGAGGTGGGTGGATCACGAGGTCGAGATATCAAGACCATCCTGGTCAACATGGTGAAACCCCGTCTCTACTAAAAATACAAAAAATTAGCTGGGCCTGGTGGCACGTGCCTGTAATCCCAGCTACTCAGGAGGCTGAGGCAGGAGAATTGCCTGAGCCCAGGAGGCGGAGGTTGCGGTGAGCCAAGATCGCGCCATTGCACTCCAGCCTGGGAAACAAGAGAGAAACTCCATCTCAAAAAAAAAAAAAAAAAAAAAAAAAGGGCCGGGCGCAGTGGCTCAAGCCTGTCATCCCAGCACTTTGGGAGGCCGAGGCGGGTGGATCACGAGGTCAAGAGATAGAGACCATCCTGGTCAACATTGTGAAACCCCGTCTCTACTAAAAATACAAAAAATTAGCTGGGCGTGGTGGCGCGTGCCTGTAATCCCAGCTACTCAGGAGGCTGAGGCAGGAGAATTGCCTGAACCCAGGAGGCGGAGGTTGCGGTGAGCCGAGATTGCGCCATTGCACTCCAGCCTGGGTAACAAGAACGAAACTCTGTCTCAAAAAAAAAAAAGAAAATGGAGAGTAGCAAAAGGACGAAAAATTCCCTACTTCCATTACTCAGGGAGTCTCACTATGTTGCCAGGCTGGAGGGCAGTGCCATCATCTCAGCTCACTGCAGCCTCCGCCTCCCAGGTTCAAATGATTCTCCTGCCTCAGCCTCCGGAGTAGTTGGGATTACAGGCGTGTGCCACCATGCCCAGCTAATTTTTGTATTTTTAGTAGAGACAAGGTTCCACCATGCTGTCCATGCTGGTCTCAAAATCCTGTCATCAATCGATCCACCCACTTCGGCCTCCCAAAGTGCTGGGACTACAGGCATGAGCCACCATATCCGGCCTCTATAACGTTCTTTTTTCTTGAAAAACTTTTCCTCCAGGTATGTATGTTTTTTTCTTTTTTCTTTTTTTCTTTTTTCTTTTTTTTAATGTATCATATTTGCATCTGTGGCTTAACATACTTTTAGTTACTCCTGCTACTTTTTTTTAATTAATTATTTATTTATTTATTTATTTATTTTTATTGCATTTTAGGTTTTGGGGTACATGTGATGAACATGCAAGATTGTTGCACAGGTACACACATGGCAGTGTGGTTTGCTGCCTTCCGTCCCCTCACCTGTATCTGTCATTTCTCCCCATGCTATCTCTTCCCACCTCCCCACTCCCCGCCCCTCCCCCATTTCCCCCCAACGGACCCCAGTGCTTTGTAACAAAATAAGTGGGATCACAGTCTGCATTCTTTTAGGAAACCAGTTTCTCCCTCTCTGGCCACTTCGTGTCTGAAGTTTCAAATACACCTGGAGGAAAAACATCTTCCTTTTTGGTCCCTGTGATTCTTGGGGTATTGTTGGCTATCCTATAAAACCACGGCCTGCCTGACCTCCTCCTGCTATGCCGGCATAGATGCCTGGTTTACTTCTTTTTTTTAAAGTTGAGATACAATTCTCATAATAAAGTTTAACATTTTAACTATTTTAAACTGTACAATTCAGTGGCATGTCGTGTTTTGCAATCACCACCAAAATCTAGCTCCAGAATCTTTTTTTTTTTTTTTTGAGATGGAGTTTTGCTCTTGTTACCCAGGCTGGACTGCAATGGCACGACCTCAGCTCACCGCAACCTCCGCCTCCTGGGTTCAGGCAATTCTCCTGCCTCAGCCTCCTGAGTAGCTGGGACTACAGACACGAGCCACCACGCCCAGCTAAATTTTTGTATTTTTAGTAGAGACGGGGTTTCACCATGTTGACCAGGATGGTCTCGATCTCTTGACCTCGTGATCCACCTGCCTCGGCCTCCCAAAGTGCTGGGATTACAGGCTTGAGCCACCGCTCCCGGCCCAGCATCTTTTTTTTTGAGACAGAATCTCACTGTGTCACCCAGGCTGGAGTGCAGTGGCACCATCTTGGCCAGGCTGGTCTCCAACTCCTGACCTCAAATGATCTCCCCTCCTCGGCCTTCCAAATTGCTGGGATAACAGGTGTGAGCCACCGTGCCCAGGCAAAAATTTTTTTTTGTAGCTATCGTAGTGGTTATGAAGAGGTATCTCATTGTGGTTTTGATTTGCATTTCCTTGCTGACCAGCGGTATCTCACATCTTTTCACATGCTTCTTGGCCATTTGTATATTTTCTTTGGGGGAAAGGTCTATTCTAGTCTTTTGGCCCCCATTTTTTTTTTTTTTTTTTTTGGAGACGGGCTCTTGTTCTGTCATCCAGGGTGGATTGCAGTGACATGATCTCTGCTCACTGCAGTGTTGACCTCCCAGGGTCAGGTGATCCTCCCACCTCACCTCCCTAGTAGCTGGGACCACAGGCATCTACCACCATGCCTGGCTAATTTTTGTATTTTTAGTAGAGACAGGGTTTCACCATATTGGCCAGGCTGGTCTCAAACTTCTGACCTTGTGATCTGCCCGCCTTGGCCTCCCAAAGTGCTGAGATTACAGGTGTGCATCACTGCACCTGGCCCCAGTGCCCATTTTTAGACTAGGTTGTGTGTTGTCTTTTTATTGTTGAGTTGTAAAAGTTTTTTGTATAATCTGAATACTAGACCCTTATCAGATATATGATTTGCAAACATTTTCTTCCCTTCTGTGGGTTGTCTTTTTACTCTCCTGATAGTGTCCTTTGACACACAAAAGTTTTCCATTCTGATGAAGTCCAATTTATTTATTTCATTGTTTATGCATTTGTTTTCATATTTATGAAACATTTGTTGCCAGATCCACGATCATTAAGATTTATGCTGTTGTTTCCTTCTAAGAGTTATGTGAGTCAGCATTTTTATATGATGTGAGGTAGGGATCCAACTTCATTCTTTTGCATTTGCGTATCTAGTTGTCTCGGCACCACTTGTCAAAAAGACTCTCAGTTGGGCATGGTGGCTCATGCCTGTTATCTCAGCACTTTGGGAGGCCAAGGTGGGCAGATTGCTTGAGGTCAGGAGTTTGAGACTAGCCTGCCCGAAATGGCAAAACCCTATCTCTACTAAAAATACAAAAATTAGCTAGGTGTGGTGGTAGATGCCTATAATTCTAGCTATCTGGGAGGCTGAGGCAGGAGAATCACTTGAACTCGGGAGGTGAAGGTTGCAGTGAGCCAAGATCATGCCACTGGGCTCCAACCTGGGTGATGGAGTGTGACTCTGTCTCAAAAAAAAAAAAAAAAAAAGACTCTTTATTGAATGGTCTTGACATCCATATACCATGGATTTATGGTTTATATGTAAACTCTCAATTTTATTTCATTGATTTCTATGCCTATTCTTATGCAGAACCACATACTTTGATTACTGTCGCTTTGTAGTAAGTTTTAAAATCAGAAAGTGTGGGCCAGGTGCAGTGGCTCATGCCTTTGAGAGGTGGAGGTGGGAGGATCACTTTAGCCCAGGAGTTCAATTTAAAAATTAGCCAGGTGTGGTGTGGTGTACTCCTGTAGCCCCAGCTACTCTGGAGGCTGAGGTGGGAGGGATTGCTTGAGCCCAGGAGTTTGAGGCTGCAGTGAGCTATGACGGCATTATCATAACCCAGCATGGGCAATAGAGTGAGACTCTGTCTCAAAAACAAACTGTAAACAAACAGAAACAGTAGGTCGTGTAGTCCCAGCTACTTGTGAGGCTGAGGCAGGAGAATAGCTTGAACCCAGGAGGCAGAGGTTGTGGTAAGCCAAGATCGTGCCACTGTACTCCAGCCTGGGTGACAGAGCGAGACTCCATCTCAAAACAAACAACAACAACAGCCAGAGATGACATTGGATCTGTACATCAGTTTAGGAAGCATTTGCTGTTCGTGATCATTACTTTTACACATCAACTTGGCTAGCCTGTAGTACCAGTTATTCAACTAAGCACCAATCTAGATGCTGCCGTAGAAGTATTTTACAGATGTGGTTAATTTTAGTTGACTTTAAGTAAAGGAGACCATCCTTGGTAATCCAATGGTCCTAATTAATCAATTGAAAGGCATTAATAGCAAAACTGTGGCCAGGCAGGGTGTCTCATACCTGTAATCCCAGCACTTTGGGAGGCCGAAGTGAGAGAATCACTTGAGCCCAGGAGTTCGAAACCACCTGGGAGACATAGGGAGATCTCATCTCTTAAAAAAAAACAAAATTAGCCAGGAGTGGTGGTACACATCTGTGGTCTCAGCCACTTGGGAGGCTGAGGTGGGAGGATCACTTGAGCCCAGGAGGTCGAGGTAAGAGTAAGCCATGATCATGTCACTGCATTGCAGCCTCGATGACAGAATGAGATCCTCTCTAAAAGAAAAATAAAAAGCATAACTGGAAGAATCCCACTATGGGTGAAGCTTTAGTTCCTGCCCAAGAGTTTCCAGTCGGCCAGCCTGCCCTACAGATTTCGATCTTGCCAGCCCCCACAACTGTGTAAGTCAATTCCTTGAAATCTCTCTTTGTGTCTCTGTCTCTCTCTACAGATAGATAGATGCTCCTCAATTTACGACAGGCTTATGTCCTGATAAATCCATTGTAGGTTTAAAATACTGTAAGTCAAAAATGCATTTAGGCTGGGCGCGGTGGTTCACGCCTGTAATCCAAGCCCTTTTGGAGGCTGAGACGGGTGGGTCACTTGAGGTCAGGAGTTCCAGACCACCCTGGCCAACATGGTGGAACCCCATCTCTACTAAAAACACAGAAATTAGCCAGGCATGGTGGTGCACCCTGTAATCTCATACTCAGGAGGCTGAGGCATGAGAATCGCTTGAACCCGGGAGGTGGAGGTTGCAGTGAGCCATCGCACTCCAGGCTGGGCAACAAAATGAAATGATGTCTTCAAAAAAAAAAAAAAAAAAAAAAAGCATTTAATAATACCTAACCTACTGACGCTCAAAGTTTAGCCTAGCCTACCTTGAACATACTTAGAACTATTACATTAGCCTCCAGTTGGGCAGTAACATCTAACACAAAGCCTGTATTATGATAAAATATTGAATATCTCATGTAATTTACTGAATACTATACTAAAAGGTAAAAACAGAATGCGTGTGGCTGGGTGTGGTGGTGCATGCCTGGAATCCCAGCACTTTGGGAGGCTGAGGCAGGCGGATTATGAGGTGAAGAGATCGAGACCATCCTGGCCAACATGGTGAAACCCAGTCTCTACTAAAAATAAAAAATATAGCTGGATGTGGTGGCACGCACCAGTAGTCCCAGTTACTCAGGAGGCTGAAGCAGGAGAATTGCTTGAACCTAGGTGAAGGTTACAGTGAGCTGAGATTACACCACTGCACTCTAGCCTGGGTTACAGAGTGTGACACCATCTCAAAAACAAAAACAAAACAACAAAAACCACAACAACAGACCCAGAATGGTTGTAAGAGTAGTTCAAGTACAGTTTCTTCTGAATGTATATCACCATCATGAAGCCAAAAAAATCATCACTGAACCATCATTAAGTCTGGTACCATCTGTAAATGTATATATCTTCTCTCTTTCTTTGATAGATTTCTGACTGATATACTGCTTTAACAATATTAAATCTTCTGTGTCTTTCCATTTATTTAGGTTTCCTTTAATTTCCTTCCAACAATGTTTTGTAGTTTTCAGTGTATAGGTATTGAACTTCCTTAGTTGGACGTTTTCCTAAGTATTGCATTGCCTCGCTTGCTCTCTCTCTCTCTTTTTTTTTTTTGAAATGGGGTCTTGCTATGTTTCCCAGGCTGGATTCAAATTCTCATGTTCAAGGGGATCGTCCTGCTTCAGCCTCTTGAGTAGCTGGGACTACAGGTATGTGCCTCCTACCCAGCTTCTATCATTTTGAGGCTATTGTAAATGCAACTGTTTTCTTAATTTCATTTTTGGATTGCTCATTGCTAGTGTATAGAAATGTGGTTGGCTGGGCATGGTGATTCACACTTGTAATCCCAGCACTTTGGGAGACCCAGGCAAGTGGATGGCTTGAGCCCAGGAGTTTGAGACCAGTCTGGGCAACATTGCAAAACCCTGTCTGTACAAAAAACTACAAAAAAATTAGCCAGGCACAGTGGTATATGCCTGTAGTCTCAGCTACTGAGGAGGCTGAGGTGGGAGGATTACCTGAGCTCAGGACATCAAGACTGTAGTGACCTGTGATCAAGGCACTGTACTTCAGCCTAGGTGACAGAGACCTTGTCTCAAAAAAAAAAAAGAAAGCGACTGATTTTTGTATGTTGATCTTAAATCCCACAACTTTGCTGGACTGGTTTATTAGCTCTAATAGGTATTTTGTACACTCTTTAGGGTTTTTTCTGTTTTTTGTTTGTTTGTTTGTTTGTTTGTTTTTTGAGATGGATTCTGGCTCTTTCACCCAGGCTGGAGTGCAGTGGTGCAATCTTGGCTCACTGCAACCTCTGCCTCCTGGGTTGAAGCAGTTCTCTGTCTCAGCCTCCCGAGTAGCTGGAATTACAGGTATTCACCACCACTCCTGGCTAATTTTTGTATTTTTTCTTTTTTTTTTTTTTTGAGATAGATTTTCGCTCTTGTTACCCAGGCTGGAGTGCAATGGCGCGATCTCTGCTTAGCGCAACCTCTGTCTCCTGGGTTCAAGCAATTCTCCTGCCTCAGTCTCCTGAATAGCTGGGATTATAGGCGTGTGCCACCATACCCAGCTAATTTTTGTATTTTCAGTAGAGACGGGGTTTCACCATGTTGACCAGGATGGCCTCGATCTCTTGACCTCGTGATCCACCCGCCTTGGCCTCCCAAAGTGCTGGGATTATAGGCGTGAGCCACCACGCCCGGCCATTTTTGTATTTTTAGTAGAGACGGGGTTTCACCATCTTGGCCAGGCTGCTCTTGACTTCCGGACCTCATGATCCACCTGCCTCGGATTCCCAAAGTGCTTGGATTACAGGCGTGAGCCACTGTGCCCGGTCCATTCTATAGGGTTTTTACATACAGGATGAAATCATCTGTGAATAGAGATAGCTTCACTTTATCCTTTTTAATCTGGATGCTTTTATTTTTCTTGCCTAATTGCAATGGCCAGAACCTCCAAGACAATGTTGCACACAAGTGATCAGCATGGGCACCTTGGCTTGTTCCTGTTCTTAGGGGGAAAACATCCAGTCTTTTATCATTAAGTGTGTCATATTCTATGGGATTTTTATAGATGCCCTGAGGTTGAGGAAATTCCCTTCTATTTCTAGTTTGGGTTTTTTTTTTTTTTTTAATATCATAAAAGCATTGTTGGATTTTGACAAATGTTTTTTCCATCTATCAAGATGATCATGAGGCCCAGTTTACTTTTATCCCCTGGTTGGAAGCCTTGGGTTGGAAATTCAATCTGTGGTTTTTTTGGGGGATCAAAGAAAAGAGTTACAGTTTTATAGCTCTCCCCATAAATAACTGCAAGCTCACAGCTGCGGTACGTGGTTAGGATGGATAAAAACACAAAGCCGTCTCTTGTTGCTGCTCAGCAGTAGAAAAACAAATGAAGATGTGGTGGTATTCAGTAAAGGACAGAAGAAAATTCAGGCTTGCTACTGTGTTTTACAGGAAGGAAGGAAAGAAGGAAGAAAGGAAGGGAGGGAGGGAGGGAGGGAGGAAGGAAGGATGGGGGGAGGGAGGTAGAAAGAAAGGACGGAAGAAAGACATTCACATAGGGATGTTTCTTGAACATTTTTCTCTGTGAGATTTTCCCAAGGTGTTATGTCTGCCTAGCGATGGTCCGTGATGTTCTATTTTAATGTAAGGATAGTAACCGTTACTTTTGCAAGCCATGGTTGCATCCTGAGAATGGAGAATGGCAGAGGTTGGGCATAATCCCATTTCCTTTATTTTTTAGAGACAGTGTCTTGCTCTGTGACTCAGGCTAGAGTGCAGTGTCTTGATCATAGCTCACTACAACCTCAACCTCCTGAGCTCAAGCAATCCTCCCACCTCAGCCTCCTCAGTAGCAGGCACTTGCCTGCTACCAATCCCAGCTAATTAAAAAACTTTTTTTTTTTTTTTTTTTTTTTTTTAATAGAGATGGAGTGTCACTATGTTGTCCAGCCTGGTCTCGAACTCCTGGGCTCAAGTGATCCTCCAGCCTCGGCCTCCCAAAGTGCTGGGCATACAGGCACGAGCCAGTGCACCCACGCCCTTCATGTTTTAAAAGCAGTAAAAGGTTGCCCACACTAATAATACCTACGTGGCAACCTCCTATGTCTGGGAGAACTTTGAAATCCCCTCCAACTTGGTACCTCACCACAGCTGCGGGTGGCGCATCAGCGAACATGGCGAAATGTGGCAAGAACTTGGGTCTGGGGACACTTTGCTGCGGGACCCAGGACAAACCACACTCCCTAGCTGGGCCTCAGTATCTTTAAGATCTCAGGTTAAAGGCATGGGGTTTGAGCACCGGAGGGGCTCGGAAGCTCCCTGTCCAAATGGCATTTGTCTCTGGATGGCCACGTCAGGGTTCTGCCCATCTCCCGGCCCTGTATACTCTCAAAGCCAGGCAGGCTTCTTAATTCCCTCTAATGATTGGTTCCCAGAGAGCCTTCTGGATTCAGGCTGCTGCTGTTACCACTGCAGCCGGCCGATGGGGCTCCAAGCAGACGGGCAGATGGCACCCATTTAGGGGCAGATGTGGAAACAGGAGCTACTGATTTCCAGAACTTTCAGTGATGGCTGAAAAAGGTCTACGTGGGGCCACCGGCCACCCCGGGGGCGCAGAGCCGAGAGGCAGCTGATACGTCTTACCTAACATCTACCCCGCGCTGAAACTTCACCCCCATCTTCCCAGTTAACTCCCAGTGGGTCTTACGACACGGGGACTGCGATTGCGCCCATTTTGCAGACAGGAAACCGAGCTCAGAGAGAGTGGGTACTTGCCCGAAGGCACAGGGAGTGTCTGGGGCTGCCGGGTCGCGTCTGTAGAGTTACAGAAGAGAAGGGCCGCCCTCCTGAGGGCTGGGAGCGCCCCAGCGCGGGGTCGGGGTCGAGGTAGGTGGTCCCGCCGCCTGGAAGTGGTGAGGGGGGAGTGGGGAGAGCCGCCAGCGGCAAATCCGGAGGGAGGGTCCGGCTGTCGGGGGCGGGGCGGGGGTGCTAGCACCGGAGGCAGGGGGAGGATCGGAGAAGTGGGGGAGACACCAGGGCGGCGCGAGGCGTCTGGCGGGTGAGACGGGCCACCGGGGTGGCAAGGGAGCGGGGTGTAGGGTGGAGCTTGGGGGCGATCAGAGTGAGGCAGGGAACGAGCCTTGGTCTGGGCTGGGGCCCAGGTGCGGGCCGCGGGGGCGGGAGGAGCCGGAAGCCCGTGCCGGCCGCGCTCCGCCCCGGCGGGTCCAGCCCCCGCCCCCGCCCCCGCCGCCCGGCCCTTTTCTCGGGGCTCCCGCGCTGCCCGCTCAGACCTCCTGGCTCGACAGTCGGCGCGGGCGGCGGTGAGTGCGGCGCGGGCCGGGAGCGGGGCGTGGGGACGCCGGGGCGCGGGGGGCAGCGAGGGACAGCACGGGGTCAGTGGCGCCGGCACCTGCCGGGGGTCCCCGGCACCGCACCCTCGGCTGGGGGCTCCCGGGAGGCCGGGGGCGCGGGGGCGGGGCGCGGGCATCAAGCGGCGGCGAAGGGCGTGGGGGCCCGGCCGGGGCGGGGTCGGTCCTCCCGGCGCCGGTCGCGGCCGCGTCTCCGGTTGGGTTCGGCTCCTGCGCCCCGGAGTGGCCGGATCGCGCGTGGCGGGGTCGTCCGGCCTCCACCCGAACGCGCGTCCCACTCCCGGAGAGGAGACTTTTTAGAAAAAGGCGCGATTCGCTCTGGTGACTCAGGTTGAGAGTTCCAGAAATACCACCCGGGGCTTCAGAAACAAAAACAGAACAAAACCCCAACGAATTCCCGAACGCTGTTTGCATACATTTGGCTTCTCCGGACTCGGGTATCCGCGTTTCTTCTCCCGCCCCCCGTGGGTTGCGCGCAAGATCCGGGACGGACCCCCGAGGGCCCTGGGACACCCTGGGGAGGTGGAAGTAGAGAGCGAAGCGAGCCGTGGTCGTCAGGCCCTGCCCCTCCCCGTGGGGTAAGGTGGGCACCCCGCGAGCGCAAGGGTCCTTTCACTGCTCAGGGCACCCAGCTCTGGGCCCAGACGCAGCTCACCGTCCACGGCAGGAGCTGGCTAGGTGCCGGTGGAACCAGCTGGTGACTGGTGGCAGAAGTGGACCTCGCTCCTCCCTGCCAAGCTAGGCACATACCCTCCCCTTGGTTTGCAGGTCATACCTTGGTTTGCAGGTCACTGTGGATCTAACTGGTCACTTGGTGGTCTGCCCGAAGCTCTTTGGGATCAGGGTGATAGGAGAAAGGTGTGTGTTCTGGAAGGGCCAGGCATGCTTCAGGGACCAGGCTAGTTGGACCTTCACTGGTTTTCTACTTCCCAAGAGTGGAGCTGATGTCACTGGCTGTTGGACTGAGCAGTGGTCACTGGGAAATCTACCGTTTCTGGAAGCCACGGGGCCTTCCAAGCTCCTACTGATCTTCCCAAAGAGGATAACTCCCTCCTCATGGCCTAGTGAACTGATGCTGGATCAAAGACCTGAAGCCCAGGTTGGGGGTCCTCTTTAGGAAAGTCCTGATTTGCGGTAATGTGTGCTTAGCTGCCTCATCTGCCCTCTCACCCCCTGCCTTCTCAGAGTGGCTCTTTTTAGGACTTCCTATTTAGGACTAACCCAGATGCCTGCAGAGAGAAGTGCAAGCTGGTATCTGGAATTCCACCAGTGTTTTGGTTTTATCAGTTGGAGCAGGATCTGGATGGCGTGTGACTTGCTTTACCTGGCATAGAATAACACCCATGTAGCACTTGGCTTTCTTCTCCACCAGCCCTTGCTCTGGGAACTAAATGCGTACCACACTCTAAGAAACATTTAATTGTCTATCTACCGTGAGGGAGGCCCATCTTCCCTCTTTCCTGTTACTTTGAGGCATGAATAATAGATGCTTTTATTCACATTTAAGAAAGTATCTTTGTAATGTTTTCACGGATTAAGTGACTGGGTGATTGATCTAAGTTGTAGGATCAATTTCCTTCTGTCTTTTTCTTTTTGAGGCAGAGTCTCGTCCTGTCGCCCAGGCAGGAGTGCAGTGGCGTGATCTCGGCTCACTGCAACCCACCCCCAACCCCGTCTGGGTTCAAGTGATTCTCCTGCCTCAGCCTCCCAAGTAGCTGGGATTACAGGCGGGTGCCACCATGCCCAGCTAATTTTTGCATGTTTAGTAGAGACAGGGTTTCACCATGTTGGCCAGGCTGGTTTCCAGCTTCTGACTTCTAGTGATCCACCTGCTTAAGCCTCCCAAGGTGCTGGGATTACAGGCGTGAGCCACCACAGCTGGCAAGTTTCTTGTCTCTAAAATACTAGATTGAAGTCATTCAATCTAGTGAATACGTTTCTCTCTGTAGTTGGGTTCCTTTTATGGGCTGGCTGCTACCCTTGCTACGTAAAGGATGCAGAAGAAATGGCTCCTGGTCCTGAGGGGTTTATGCAATGGCTAGAAAGTAGAAATACACATAGGCGAAAAAGCTCGAGCTTGCTAATGCCCTTGTAACTCCGGAAAGAGCTTGAGACCAGTGGAAAGGAGGCAGCTAAGTGAGAGAAAGTTTCCTGGAAAAACGGGCCTGGGCACATGTGGCAGAGGGACATGTGGACATAGTTCAAACAAACAGGAGGGTCTCAGCAGAGCTGGGGAGGAGGTACAGACAAGCCCAGGTGGTTGAAGACAGTAAATGGAAAAATCCACTGAGAGGAAGGAGCTGGAAGGCATTTCCAGCCTAAGTGGATTTTCAAGAAAATAAACAGTGCATGTTTTGCTGACCTTACCCATCCTCACTGCTCAGAGATGTAGAATAGCACTTTGAGAATGGACTGTTGCCTTCCGTGACTGACGCTTCTCCCAATGAAGAGGAATTTCCCTAGAGCTACAGTGAGGGTAGAAGAAAGAGGATCTACAAGAGGAAGTCCTGGATTCTTGGCACCGTGACTTGTCCTCTTATTTGTTTTCCTTTTTATAGCAGTGAAAATAGCCCCATGGGCGAGGCGGTTTCTCAGGTACATACCCTTCTTTAGTTCTGTGACATATCGCTGGCGGGTTTGGCCACACATAGCCTGTTCTAAACCTGACCGATGCTTAACTTGCCTAAGAATTGTTATTTGAGGTCAGGTGGCGTTTTCCAGGGTTCTTATAATTTTATCTTGTTGTTTGAGCCTGTGTTGACTGACACTCTGGATACAGGCGACCACAGCTTTGAAGTTAATGAAGTTGTCGCTTGGCTACAGGTTATTTCAGTAGAATTGTGTAATTTCATACGGCTTACGTCATGAACACAAGAAGGGAACTATTCTGGAGGATGTATGTGATGGTAATTTCTCTGCTCACCTCATAGTAGGTAGGAGTTAATATACCAGGATCCAAAGCCCGAGGCTCCAGAGAAAATAATGTTGGAGAATTTAAGCTGTTTAGCTTATGGAGCCTTAGAATTAATTGACCCTGTGCCTCTGGTAAGTTTAAGAGCTTAATGATGACTTGACTTAACCTTGAATCCATGAGGTTATTCCTAGGTGATGCACTGGTAGTTCGAAAATTGTATTTAAAAAAATGCTAAAGGAAGTGTGGAAGATAAAGAAAAAAGGCATAATCTCGTAGTGAGAGTGAAACACCCACCCCTGGCTGTCCTTTACTGGCAGCTTCTGTCTTTTGTCATTATGCCTGTTGTCTATGAAATTGTTTGTCATCAAGGTTCACAGAATTTTGTATCCTAATGCAGTCTCGGTCTTCTTAATGATCTCATTGCACTGTTTGATGAAAAACTGTCATTCATGTGGAAACTGGGGATGTGGTTTCACCAAGAATCCAGAGGAAAATTGCCCACTCTGATTGTGGGGGAGCAGCCTAACTCCCTTGATGGAGGCATTTTCTGTTCCACAAATCACTGTGATTTGTTGTTACGCTATGCTTGAACCTGGCTTTAAGATTATGGTAACTTTATCTTTGACTTGTGGGACGTACCGCCCTGCAGAAACAGCCTGAGCTCAGAAGATGGAATTGGCAAACATTTCTCTGAAGTATTTCACCCTGAGCTTCTGTACTTCTGCTGAGATCTACTGAAGTTGGAATTTGTTTGGGATCAAATCACCGAAGGCCAATTTCTCGCTTCCTTTCCCAAAGAGAGCTGGAGGTCTGGGTTTCCCCTTGTCTCCAAATTCTTCCTCCTTACATTTATGGCTTAAGAAGTACCATTCACCTTGGACATTTACAGGAATAACATGCCGGTTAAATTCTATGACAGCAAAAACTGCGTTGCCGAATTGTAGTTTAAAACCTGCCAGTCAGCGGTCCTTAGTTCAAAACTTTTAAGCAATCTTAAATGTAATAAGTGTGCAATTTGGATAGTTCCTGAGGGTTGGTTATAGTCATGATCCGCTTTGGAAATAACGATTTTCTCCGGAGACCCTAAAAGACCAGACCTTTTTGACCCTCGCAGCTGGTTCTCTATCTTGTTTACAAACTAGGCTATTTTCTTAGGAGACCTGACAATTTGCATGTGAGTGCCCTGCTTTTGCCTAAGGAATCCCTTTTTTATCCTGGGGTCATTTCTGCAATATACATATTCATGGACCTAGCTTAGTGTTTCTTTTCTGGAGGCTGGGAGGTGGAGATCGGAGCAGAATTGAATTTTTCTCCTTTTTCTTCCTCGGAAGAATTGATCTTCGAGGATTAAGTTGGTGGTTAAAAAGCTGCTTTATCTTTCTCAAGGCCTTGCCCTTTTCTGCGTCGATCTGATACCTAAATGTAGGAAACAGCTCTATACACAGCTTGAGAATATATTTTTAGAAGAGTTTACCACCCACATGTGGCTAAAGCTTTGTGGGGAGTTTTTTTTTTTTTTCTTCTTTTTTTCCAGTTGTGAGCGAAAGAGATATTTCACTCTATCTTGCTCTTATTTTCAAACCCTTTAAAAAGCCATTGACCATTTTTCTCTTTTATTTTTAGTTGACATGTAATAATCATACGCAAGAGATATTTTCATACATATCTCCAATGTGTAATTGATCAAAGGGTAATTGGCATGTTAATCGCCTCAAACACTTATCATTTCTTTGTGTTGTGAACTTTCAGAATTCTCTCTTAGTTTTTTGAAAATAAACACTGAATCATTGTTAACCATATTCACCCTACAGTTTTAGAGAACAGAAGTTACTCCTCCCATGGAACTGTCACTTGGTATCTATTAGCCGACCTCTCTCTATCCTGTCTTCCCCTCCCCTTTCTAACTTCCAGCAGCCACAGTTCTTTCTCTACCTTCTGTGAGCTCAATTTTGTTGTCCTTCCTTTGTGGAAGTTGTGAAATGCTTTTTGAGGGGAGTGCAGGCTTGTGGACAGGCATCAATATGCATTCAGCTGGGCAGAGTTTGGGACGTTCCTTCAAAACCTGTTCTTTTGCTGAAATTCTAAGTATCTTTCTTTTGAGATGGTGTTTTGCTCTTGTTGCCCAGGCTGAAGTGCAATGGCGTGATCGTGGCTCACCATAAGCTCCGCCTCCTGGGTTGAAGTGATTCTCCTGCCTCAGCCTCCTGAGTAACTGGGATTACAGGCATGCACCACCACATCTGGCTAATTTCATATTTTTAGTAAAAACAGTGTTTCTCCATGTTGGTCAGGCTGGTCTCAAACTCCCAACCTTAGGTGATCCACCCGCCTCGGCCTCCCAAAGTGCTGGGATTACAGGTGTGAGCCACTGCACCTGGATTTTTTTTTTTTTAATTAATTTTTCACCTCATCAATTAGAAATATCAGAAACTCTCCCTCTACACCTCCCCCCTTAATCTTTGGCATTTAACCGAAATATACTTTATTTATTGATTGATTTTTAAGTAGGGTTTTGCTCTATTGCCCCGGCTGGAGTGTAGTGGCGTGAGCACAGTTCCATGCAGCCTCAGCCTCTCTCCTGGGCTCAACCCATCCTTCCACCTCAGCCACCACACTAATATTAGTTTGTGTGTGTGTGTGTGTGTGTGTGTGTAGGTAGACAGGGTTTCACCCTGTTGCCCAAGCTGGTCTCGAACTCTTGGAGTCGAGTGATGTCGAGTGATTCATCCATCTTGGCCTCTCACAGTATTGGGGTTACAGGCATGAGCCTCACCCCAAAGCACCCACAGTTTGTTTTTTTTAAATTGAGCTTGAGTGCTTTGGAGTAAGACCTGCCTATTCCATTTCACCTTATAGTTTTTCTTACTCTTGGCCTATGTAGGGGAGAGGGAAGACTTTCTCTCTGCCTTCTGAAGGTACCATAATTGAGTCTATGAAATAAACTGATGACAGACAGATTACATATGAAAAGATGTACAGATTTATTCCATGCATACATGGTGGAGTCCCACAGAAAGTGGATCTCAGAGCAAGGGCAGATGACTGAAGTTTATATAGCGCGCTTGAGCTACAGAAAAGTAATAGGGGTCTGGGCTTGGTGGCTCATGCCTGTAATCCCACCATTCGGAGAGGACAAGGCAGGCGGATTACTTGAGCCCAAGAGATCAAGAGCAGCCTGGGCAACATGGCAAAACCTTGTCTCTACAGAAAATACACAAATTGGCCAGGCGCAGTGGCTCACGCCTGTAATCCCAGCACTTTGGGAGGCCGAGGCGGGTGGATCCACGAGGTCAAGAGATCGAGACCATCCTGGCCAACATGGTGAAACACACTCTCTACTAAAAAATACAAAAATTATCTGGGCCTGGTGGTGTGTGCCTGTAGTCCCAGCTACTCGGGAGGCTGCGGCAGAACTGCTTGAACCTGGGAGGTGGAGGTTGCAGTGAGCGAGATTGTGCCACTGCACTCTAGCATGGCGCCTGGCAACAGAGCAAGACTGTCTCAAAAAAAAAAAAAAAATTAGCCAGGCATGGTGGCTTATGCCTGTAGTCCCAGCCACTCTGGAGGCTGAGGCAGGAGGATTTCTTGAACCTGGGAGGTTGAGGCTGCAGTGAGCTGAGACAGTGCCACTGCACTCCAGCCTGAGTGACAGACCAAGACCCTGTCTCAAAAAAAAAAAAAAAAAAAGGGACAGGGGCTTGGGGCTCCTGGAGAGAGAGGTGGTGATAGGTTATGGAAGAGGGAGGGGAAGAAATGTCTGGTGAACACAGGTTGTCTTGTTACGCAGATAAAAAGTCTCTTGGATGATAAAAGGTGTCTCAGAGTAGCCCTCAGAAGAACAGGTAATGGCTGTGAACCAGGTGTCAACCTTCAGTCTCCTCTCCTAAGTAGTTAAGGTCTTCCAGCTGGGTACAGTGGCTCACGCCTGTAATCCTAGCACGTTGGGAGGCCAAGGCGGGTGGATCACGAGGTTAGGCGTTTGAGACCAGCCTGGCCAACATGTTGAAACCCCATCGCTACTGAAAATACAAATATTAGCCGGGTGTGGTGGTAGGCACTTGTAATCCCAGCTACTTGGGAGGCTGAGGCAGGAGAATTGCTTGAACCTGTGAGGCCGAGGTTGCTGTGAGCCAACATCACACCACTGCACTCCAGCCTGGGCCACAGAATGAAACTCCGTCTCAAAAAAAAAAAAAAAAAAAAAAAAAAATCTTCCCTGGCTGATGAGCGTCCTATGATACGACAGTCACTTTCCTTTACGTAGATCAAGTTTCCCTTCTCTGAATGCCTGGGACCAGAAATGTTTCAGATTTTGGATTTTTTTCAGATTTTGGAATGTTGCATTCTACTTCACTGGTTCAGCATCTCTAGTCCAAAAATCCGAAATCCAGAATGCTCCAGTGAGCATTTCCTTTGAGCATCATGTCTGTGTTCAAAAAGCTTTAGATTGTGGATTTTCACATTTAGGATACTCAACCTGTAGACAAAGGACGCATTTCAGAGCTACTCCTGTGTATGCAGTTTCTCAGAATAACCAGCTCGAAATATGCCAAAAAAAAAAAAAAAAGATCCTGGCCAGGTGCAGTGGCTCACGCCTGTAACCCCAGCACTTTGGGAGGTTGTGGTGGGCGGATCACAAGATCAGGAGTTCGAGACCAGCCTGACCAACGTGGTGAAACTCCATCTCTACTAAAAATACCAAAATTAGCTGGGCATGGTGATGTATGCTTATAATCCCAGCTACTCAGGAGGCTGAGGCAGGAGAATTGCCTGAACCTGGGAGGCAGAGGTTACGGTAAGCCGAGATGGCACCATTGCATTCCAGCCTGGGCATTAAAGTGTGACTCTGTCTCAAAAAAAAAAAAAAAAAAAAAAAAGTAGATCCTGATGTCATATATTCTGTTCTCCTACAGTCATATTTTGGGGTGGTATGTCCTGAGCCCCAACACCTATTTGACTGATTTATAAGTGCGACCCCTGAAGGTATTTAAACAAACTTTTAATTTTGGCATAATTTTTGATTTGCAAGAAAGTTGTGACGTTAATACAGGAGTTCCTCACCCAGTTCCTGATTTTCCCTATTTTTTTTTTTTTGAGACGGAGTTTGGCTCTTGTTAGACGGAGTTTCGCTTTTGTTACCCAGGCTGGAGTGCAATGGCGCAATCTCGGCTCACTGCAACCTCCGCCTCCTGGGTTCAAGCAATTCTCCTGCCTCAGCCTCCTGAGTAGCTGGGATTACAGGCACGCGCCACCGTGCCCAGCTAATTTTTTTGTATTTTTTTTTTTTTTTTTTTTTTAGTAGAGACAGGATTTCATCATGTTGACCAGGATGGTCTCGATCTCTTGACCTTGTGATCCACCCGCCTCGGCCTCCCAAAGTGTTGGGATTACAGGCATAAGCCACCACGCCTGGCTCGATTTTCCCTATTGTTACCATTTTATGCATCACACAGTATATTTGTCAAACTAAGAAACTGATGTGGGTATGTTACTGTTCAGCAAACTCCAGACTTAATTTGGAGTTCCCCAGTTTTCCCACTGATGTCCTTTTTTGCTGGGCCAGGATACCACACTGCATTTATTTATTTTATTTTATTATTGAGGTGGAGTCTCGTTCTTGTTGCCCAGGCTGGAGTACAATGGTGTGATCTCAGCTAGCTGCAACCTCCACCTCCCAGGTTCAAGCAATTCTGCCTTGGCTTCCCAAGTAGCTGGGATTACAAGCACGCACCACCACACCCACCTGATTTTTGTATTTTTAGTAGAGCTGGAGTTTTGCCACGTTGGTCAGGCTGGTCTAGAACTCTTTATCTCTGGTGATCCACCTGCCTTGGCCTCCGCAAGTGTTGGGATTACAGGTGTGAGCCGCTGCGCCCAGCCCCACGTTGCATTTAGTCGTCCTGTCTCCTCAGCCTCTGTGACTGTGTTAATTTCTCAGTCTTGCTTTGTTTTTCATGACCTTGACACTGTTTTTAAAGAGTACTGATGAGGGATTCTGTAGAATTTCTCTCAAATCAGTGTTGGCTGATGTTTTTCCTCATGATTACACTGGGGTTGTGGGTTCTGGACCCTGGGAGAGGACCAGGGAGGTGAAGTGTCCTTCTCATTCTGTCACATCGGAGGGCACGTGATACACACCTGACATTCCTGATGTTAATATCAAGGGAGAGAGTGAAGTAGTAACATCAAGGAAGAGAGTAAAGTATTCCTGATGTTAATTAATATCATGGTCTGAGAGGGGGTATTTTCCGGGTTTTCTCGCTCGTAGTTTACTCTCTTTCCATTTTCATTGACTCTGTTCTTTGAAAGAGAGTTACAGAGTCCAGCCCACAGCCGGGAGAGCAAAGGCAGTGATTAAGTTCCACCTCCTGCCGGGTACCGTGGCTCATGCCTGTAATCCCAGCACTTTTGGAGGCTGAGACAGGTGGATTGATTGAACCCACCAGTTTAAGAACAGCCTGGGCAACATAGTGAGACCTCCATCTCTACGGAAAGTTAAAAAAAATTGCTGGGTGTAGTGGTGCGTACCTGTAGTCCCGGCTCCTCAGGAGGGTGACGTGGGAGGATTGCTTGAGACCAGGAGTTCAAGTCTGCAATGAGTTATGATCAAGCCACTGAAATCCAGCCTGGAATGAGTGGAATGAGCAAGACCCCATCTCTACAAAGAATGGAAAAGTAGCTGGGCTTGTTGATGGGCACCTGCAGTCACAGCTGCTTGAGAGGCTGAGGTAGGAGGATTGCTTCAGCCCAGGAGGCCGGGGCCACAGTAAGCTATGATGGCGCCACTGCACTCCAGCCTAGGTGACAGAGTAAGACTCTGTCTCAAAAAATAAACTAAACTTGCATCTCCTGGAAGGGGAGTATCTATGCATATTATTTGGAATTTGTAAGTGAGGAAGATTTGTCTTGTCTTACTTAAAAAATGGACACTTCTGGCCGGGTGTGATGACTTATACCGATAATCCTAGCACTTTGGGAGGCTGAGGCCGGCTCATCACTTTAGGTCAGGAGTTTGAGACCAGCCTGACCAACATGGGGAAACCCTGTCTTTACTAAAAGTACACAAATTAGCTGGGTGTGGTGGCAAGCACCTGTAACAGCTGCTGGGGAGGCTAAGGCAGGAGAATCGTTTGAACCTGGAGAGCGGAGGTTGCAGTGAGTCAAGATAGCATCGTGGTACTCCAGCCTGGGCGACAGAGTGAGACTCTATCGAAAAAAAGGATACTTCTAATGAGCTGATGCATAGATACTCCATTCATGGATGGGATAGATGTACTGTATGGGCACAGGAGGCTTCAGCCCTGTATAGACGTTATCCCTTCCCCTGGGGGGTGGTAATGTAATATGGTCCAGTTAGGGAAATATTAATAGAACCTAACTTGCAGACAGGAAGCAATTAGGATACAGGAGGAAGGCATATGTCATCAAGGGCTAGATCATGTGGTGTCGGCCAGGGGAAGTGAAACAGTCCTGAAAAGCGTGCAACAGGTGATGTCCGCCACCAGCCCGTTCCCACGATATCCGTAAGTCTTCCTAAAGGCAAGATTGCTGTTTTCTAGCATTTTCAAAGACACAATAGTTAGACTACCTGTAGTCATCTGGAATTTGGTCAGAACGAAGGAAGTAAGCAAATAAAAGACTCCCAAATGAGGTAGGTATTTATCACCAAAGCAGACGGCTAGCCCTGTTTACCTCACTCAGAGGAGGCGCCCAAGGAAACTGTTAACTCTTAACTTTACACAGAATTCTTGCACACTGGGTTCTGCTGGTGTCCAAGTCCTCAGAGGCTTTGAAGCAACAAATTGTGGTGCGATGAAGCTGCCATCAGCCCCATGTCGGACTCTTATTACCCTGAGACAAGGCGGAACCATAGATGCAGATACAAGCATTTCCTTTCCCCTTTCCCCCTTCCTTTTTTTTTGGGGGGGGGGGCAATTTGTAAGCAGAGAGGAATATGGGATCAATTTAATTAATTAATTAATTTAGAGACAGAGTCTTGCCCTGTCGCCCAGGCTGGAGAGCAGTGGTGCGATCTCAGCTCACTGCAACCTCCATCTCCCAGGTTCAAGCAATTCTTCTGCCCTAGCCTCCAGAGTCGCTGGGACTACAGGCATACACCACCATGCCCATCTAATTTTTATATTTTTAGTAGAGATGGGGTTTCACTTTGTTGGACAGGCTGGTCTCGAACTCCTGACCTCAAGTGATTCACCCACCGTGGCCTCCCAAAGCGCTGGAATTACAGGTGTGAGCCACCACACCCGGCCGGGATCGATTCTAGAAAAAGATTAAGGCTGGGTGCAGTGGTCTATACCTGTAATCTCAGTGCTTTTGGGAAGATCAGTTGAGGCCAGCCTGGGCAACATAGTGAGACTCCATCTCTACAAAAATTTAAAAGGTAAAAAAACTAGCTAGTCATGATGGTGTGTGCCTAGAGTCCCAGCTGCTTGAGAGGCGGAAGTGGGAGGATCACTGGGACGCAGGAGTTCGAGGCCGCAGTGAGCCGTGATGCCACTACACTGCAGCCTTGTTAACAAAGCGAGACCCTGATTCTATAACAAAGTTCAGTTTAAGAAAGAAAAAAGAAAAGATAAAGGTTAAGAAGTTTTTTTCAGGGGGATGTTTACAGAAGCTGTGGGTCAGAGTTATGCAACACCAGAAGTTATGGAGACTGGGGTTTTATTTTGTTCTTGGGAGAAGACACCCTTGACTGTGGGCTGTGAGTCCTTTGATGTGTGTTACGCTGACGAGAGCTTGTTGGGGTGACTTCTGCGGTGGGTGGTTCTCTTGGAATTCTAGGTTTTGAAGCTTATTTTTAGACTCTGAACTTTCCTTCTTGGCAGGAGTTGAATCCCTCTGGGGGGTTTTCGAGTTGCTCTCGGACTGCTGGTTTTTGAAACAGAAACCCTTTTTGTGGGGTCCCTCACAAACCAGGCGCTGGCGCCCACCTCGTGGTGTGAAGTCTCCTGTAATACGCCCTCATTCTCCTGGCCCCCACTGCTCACCTGCCCCACGGGACACAGGTGCTCAGCTTCTGGGTATCTGTCCACGCCGGACCCAGATCTGCACCCTTGGTGGTGGCATGTACCTCTAGTCCCAGCTACTTAGGGGGCTGACGCATGAGAATTGCTTGAACCCGGGAGGCAGAGGTTGCAGTGAGCCGGGATCACACCACTGCACACCAGATTGGGTGACAGAATGAGACCCTGTCTCAAGAAAAAAGAGCTTTAGATGTGCAGAAAATTAGTACATTTAATACAGAGAGGTCCATAAGCAGTCACCCAGCGTCTACTTCACTTCGGGACATTGGTGGCAGCTGAGTCTCTGACACCACTATGTTACTGTTTACCAAACTCCAGGCTTTATTTGGATGCTGCCAGTTTTCCCAGCTAAGCTTTTTCTGTGCTGGGGTTCGTTTTTTTTGAGACGGAGTCTTGCTCTGCCGCCCAGGCTGGAGTGCAGTGGTGCGATCTCGGCTCACTGCAACCTCTGCCTCCCAGGTTCAAGCGATTCTCTCTCCTGAGTAGCTGGGATTACAGGTGCGTGTCACCACGCCCGGCTAATTTTTGTATTTTTAGTAGAGCCGGGGTTTCACTGTGTTGGTCAGGTTGATCTCGAACTCCTGACCTCATGATCTGCCCACCTTGGCCTCCCAAAGGGGTGGGATTACAGGCGTGAGCCACTGAGTCCGGCCCTCTGTGCTGGGGTTCTAAGTTGTATTTAGTTGTCACCTCTCTATTTGTTCTCCTCTGGTCTCTGACAGTTTCTTGGACTTTCTTTCTTGTTTTCTGTGAACTTGACAGTTTTGAGGAGTGCTGGCCCGGTGCCCTGTGGCAGGTTTTCTGATGACTACGTGGGGCTGCGGGTTTGGGGGCAGAAGGCTACAGAGACCCTCTCGCCTCATCCTGTCAGCAGGTGTGTGATGTCATGTGACTTCTCGCCCGATCATCTGTGTGTGGTTTTAGCTGCATCTCCCTGCTTTTGAAGAGGACTGGAGCATCTTCTCATGCATGAGGACCCAGGGAAGGGCTCAGTCTAGGGGAGGGCTGTGGCCAGTTTGATGCGTTTGAGGTTGAGGGGTGGGGGGCAACCACAGGCGCTTTGTGCAGACCCTCCATCCCTGGGGAGCAGGATGGGAACAGGAAGTGTCTTGACACGGAGGGTGGACTTGGAGGAGAGGCAGGTCACGGGGCGGGGGGGTGGTGCGGGGGCGAAGGACCCAGGGTAAGGCAGGAGGGGCGTTTTGATCTTTTTGTTTATTTATTTTATTTTATTTTATTTATTTATTTTTTGAGATGGAGTTTCGCGCTTGTTACCCAGGCTGGAGTGCAATGGCACGATCTCGGCTCACCGCAACCTCTGCCTCCTGGGTTGAGGCAATTCTCCTGCCTCAGCCTCCTGAGTAGCTGGGATTGCAGGCACGCGCCACCATGCCCAGCTAATTTTTTGTATTTTGAGTAGAGATGGGGTTTCACCATGTTGACCAGGATGGTCTCGATCTCTTGACCTCGTGATCCACCTGCCTCGGCCTCCCAAAGTGCTGGAATTACAGGCTTGAGCCACCGCGCCCGGCCCTATTTGTTTATTTTTGAGATAGGGTCTTGCCCTTTCACCCAGGCAGGAGTACAGTGGTGTGATCACAGCTCACTGCAGCCTCAAACTCCTGGGCTCAAGTGATTCTCTCACCTCAGCCCTGTGAGTAGCTGGGACTACAGGTATGCACTAGCATACCCTGCTAAGTTTTTTTTTTGTTGGAGTCTTGCTCTGTTACCCAGGCTGGAGTGCACTGGTACGATCTCGACTTGCTGCAACCTCTGCCTCCCAGGTTCAAGCAATTCTCTTGTCTCAGCCTCCCCAGTAGCCGGGACTACAGGCGCACACCACCACACTTGGCTAATTTTTGTACTTTTAGTAGAGATGGGGTTTCACCATATTGGTCAGGCTGGTCTCGAACTCTTGACCACAGATGATCCACCCACCTCAGCCTCCAAAGTGCTGGGATTACAGGCGTGAGCCACCAAACCCAGCTGTTTTTTAATTTTTTTTTAAAAAATTTTTTAAAGACCAGGTTTCACTGTGTTGGTCAGGCTGGTCTTGAACTCTCGATCTCAGGTGTTCCGCCCGCCTTGGCCTCCAAACTACTTGGATTAAGAGATAGTTTTGCCATTTTGCTCAGGCTGGTCTTGAACTCTTGGACTGAAATGATCTTCCTGCCTCATGTCCCAAAGTGCTGGGACTACAGGCGTGAGCCACTGTGCCTGGAAAGATTAAACCATTTAGGAGACCTCAGGAAAGGAGCCAGCCAAGAGAGCATGACTGGCAGGAGGGGACATTGACTCAGCACTGTCCTTCCCAGAGACCACAGGACCCGCCCCCACCTAGGGCTGGTCACATTCACCAGCTTAAAGAGAAGTCTGAGCCAGAGGCGGAAGGATGCTTCTGAGCCCGGGGCAGGCAGACAGATGCTTGGGATAAGGTGGAAGGTTGAGGGGACTGACCTCTGCCTGGTGCCTCCCACTGTGGGAAGGGGAAGGTGCCTGTTGAGAATTTGCAGAGCCTGTGGAGAATCTGGGCAACCCAGCTGTGAGACTGGATGGATTGAGTTTTTTAATGCATCACCCCGAACTCAGTGGCCTAGATAACATGAACGTAGTATCTTCCAGTTCTGGAGCCTGAAGTCCGCAGTGGGCCTCACCAGATTAAAATCAGTGTGTCTGCTGAGCATGGTGGCTCATGCCTGCAATTGCAGCACTTTGGGAGGCCGAGGCAGGCAGATTACTTGAGGTCAAGAGTTTAAGACCAGCCTGGCCAACCTGGTGAAACCCCATCTCTACCAAAAATACAAAAACTAACTGGGCATGGTGGCAGGTACCTGTAATCCCAGCTACTCGGAAGGCTGCGGCAGGAGAATCTCTTGACTCCGGGAGGCGTAGGTTGCAGAGAACTGAGATCACGCTACTATACTCCAGCCTGGGCAATAGAATGAGACTTGGTCTCAGCAACAACAACAAAAATCAGTGTCAGCTGGGCTGCGCTCCTGAGGCTCCAGGGGAAAATCCACTGTCTTGCCTTTCCGAGCTTCTAGAGGCTACCTGCATTTCTTAGCTTGTGACCCCTTCCTACCCCTTCAAAGCCAACAGCTTCTTCTACATTTAAAGCCAACAGAGGTCTTGCTCTGGTGCCCAGGCTGGAGTGCAGTGGTACAGCCACGGCTTGCTGCAGCCTTAACCCCCGCAGACTCAAGCATCCTTCCACCTCAGCCTCCCAAGTAGCTAGGACATACGTGTGTGCTGTGACACCCGGATAATCTTTGTAATTTTTGTGGTGATGAGGTCTCTCTATGTGGCCAGGGCTGATCTCGAACTCCTCTGCCTTTCTCTTATAAGGCCGTTTGTGATTACACTGGGCCTTTCTGGCTAATCCAGAATAACCCCCTCATCTCAAGATCCTTCATCACATAGGCAAAGTCTCTCTTTACTACTTAAGGTACGTATTCAGAGCTTCCAGGGATTAGGCTGTGAACAGTTTCGGGGAGCATCATTCTGTCTACCACACTGGGGGTGGGGCTGGGAAGGTCAGACTGTAGAGAATTTTGCCAAATAAGTGAATGTCTACTTGTGAAGCCATGGAGGTGGTGGGTACAGAACAGTCCCCTGTGGTGTAGTGAGGTCTGTGCCTGGGTCCTCGTGCCTCTTGCAGTGAAGCCTTGGTGTGATTGTGGGCAAGTCACCCCCTCCCTGGTTTGGTTCTCCTCTGTAATAACAGCTACGCTTTTACGTAATAATAATCTGCATACCCAATGTTCTGGGTATATTTTGCTCACTACATTCTCACAGCAGCTCTCTGAAGTATAAGTACTATTGTTGGCTCATTTTCCAGATGAGGAAACCTGAGAGAAATTTGGCAACTGACCCCAGTTTGCCCAGCTTAGAAAGCAGCGTTGGGATTTGAACCAGGGAGGTTGGGTCTTCGAGTTTCTGCTCTTAAAGACTTGACCTGCCTTAAAATTCCACCATCTTAACTTTTTTTTTTTTTTTTTTTTTTTTTTTTTTGAGATAGTCTCACTCTGTTGCCCAGGCTGGAGTACAGTGGCACGATCTCAGCTCACTGCAACCTCCACCTCTCAGGTTCAAGCAATTCTCCTGTCTCAGCCTCCCAAGTAGCTAGAATTACAGACAGGCACCACCACGACTGAGTAATTTTTGTATTTTTAGTTGAGACGGAGTTTTGCCATGTTAGCCAGGCTGGTCTTGAACTCCTGATCTCAAGTGATCCACCCGCCTCGGCCTCCCAAAGTGCTGGGACTACAGGCGTGAGCCCCTGCGCCCCACCCCATTGTCGCCTTTCTTTTAGGCCCTTTCATTCTCCTGTTCATACTCTGCCTGTTGACCATCATCTGTGTCTTCTCTTCACTCCGAGTAACTGTTGGGTATTCAGTGGGCCAGGCTGTAGTCCATGCCATTCCTGCTGTCCCTGGGTTATGGGTGACTCCATGACTCTTGTAAATAACAGGGGGGCACACAGAGGTGTTTCTGAAATTTCCATATGTTAAATTTTCTTGGTGTCATCCCAGCACTTTGGGAGGCCAAGGCAAGAGGATCCCTTGAAGCCAGGAGTTCGAGACCAGCCTAGGTGACGTGGCAAGGCTTCATTTCTACAGAAAAAAAAAAAAAATTTATTAGCTGGGCACGGTGGTGCATGCGTGTAATCCCAGCTGCTTGGGAGGCTGAGGCAGGAGAATCGCTTGAACCCAGGAGGCAGAGGTTTCGGTGAGCCGAGATCACGCCATTGCACTCCAGCTTGGGCAACAAGATTGAAACTCCATCTTAAAAAGAAAAAAAATTAAAAATTAGCCAGGAATGGTAGCATATGCCTGTAATCCCAGGTACTCGGGATGCTGACGTGGGAGAATGGCTTGGGCCCAGGAGTTTGAGGCTGCAGTGAGCTATGATGGCGCCACCTCATTCCAGCCTGTGCAGGAGTGATACTTCTGCTAAAAACATGAAATATGTATTGGGCACCAGGCAGAGATGTCTAGCCTGTATCAGATCTGAGCTCAGTAGCCTCAGTTTCCCCACCAGGCCAATTCCTGCTGGGATTCTGCTTGGAAGCCCCCATGAACTGTTCATTTGCTTAAGGGCAGTTCTCAGCCTTGGGCACTGTTCGCCCTCCGCCCTCCTCCTTCCCTTTTGGGCCCTGCCTGCCTGTTGGCCATTTCACCGGAAAGGGATGGGGTCAGGGAGGAAAAAGGCCCTGAGAGTCCTTTGACAGCGGAATCAGGGGCTCACGCGTGTAATCCCAGGACTTTGGAAGGCCAAGTCAGGCCTGCTCCCAAATCTTGATGCCGTGCCAGATTGGGACTTGGTGTTCTTTTTCATACCTAGGTATTGCTTTCCACAAACTGTTAAAGTAGCAGAGTGACCAGCTTGTCCCAGTTTACCTGAGACTTTCCTGGATTTAGCACCAAATGTCCCACATCCAGAAAAACCCCTCTGTCCAAGGCAGATGGGACAGTGGGTCACCCTATGAAGCACCCGTAATGTTTTGGGCCTCTTTCTAGGTGCTGGGGGGTGTAGATTTTAGTGTCAATTTCCGCTGTTACGGGAAGACAAACAAGTGTAGGGAAGTACTTTATGACAAGTACAGCAAACACAAGTTAATAGCAGCTGATGTGCTCTCAGTACTTGTGTGTTCCACATTGCTCTGGGTCCTTTTTGCAAATGGATTCATTTCATCCTCTCAAGAGCCTTATGAGGAAGAAACTGTCAGTGTGCCCATTTTACAGATGGGAAAACTGAGGCACTAAAGTCTTGGCCCTGGGGCATGGGAGCTCCTGGAAGAACCCAGGGGATCTGGCTCCAGAGTGTGTTCCCCTGACCTCTGCACCACATAGAGAGGCTCTAGGAGGAATTAATTCTCCCTGGAGGAAGCCAGAGGGGACTTGCTGGAGGAGGTGACGTGCAAGCTGGGATATGATGGGTAGGGAGGAATTTGCCAGACCCGTCAGGAAGGAAGCAGGCAGAAGAAAGAGCATGCCTGTGACCTATTGGGAACACCCAAGCAAGGCAGGCGTGGCGGGAGGTGACAGGAGAGACAGCGTGGTTGGTGGGGACAGCAGCACATCCTGGGAATCCCCTCAGTCCCCGACAACTGGGACCAGGAAGTTACGCTAGTCTAGAGCACAGTGACGGGTGTCAGAAAGACCCACGTGGCTTGATTTTGGACAAACGGGCCTGGGATGGACTGAACCAGGAGCAGTGGCCAGCTTACAGGCTCGAGTTTGAAGGCCTTGGCTCTGGATAGTGAGGTAAAGGATTTCCACCGGTGTCTTTTTTTTTTTTTTCCCCCTCTTTTTATTGAAGTGAAAATCACGGAAGCCACTGAAAGGGTAGGAAAAAGAAAAAGAAAAAGAAATAAATAGAGAAAAAGAAAAAAAAGAAAATCACATAAAGATAACCATTTAAAAGCGAGTAATTCAAGGCTGGGTGTGGCCGCCCGTGCCTGTAATCCCAGCGCTTTGGGAGGCTGAGGCAGGTGGATTACTTGAGGTCAAGAGTTTGAGACCAGCCTGGCCAATGTGATGAAATCCTATCTCTAATACAAATACAAAAATAACTGCGTGTGGTGGTGGGCGCCTGTAATCCCAGCTTACTAGGGAGGCTGAGGCAGAGAATCGCTTGAATCTGGGAGGCAGAGGTTGCAGTGAGCCAAGATCGTGCCACCCAGCCTGGGCGACAGATTGAGACTCCATCTCAAAAAAAAAAAAAAGAATAATTCAGTGGCATTTAGTAAGTTCATGAACCTGGGAGGCGGAGGTTGCAATGAGCCAAGATTGTGTAACTATCAGCTTCTGTCTGGTTCCAGAACATTTTCGTCACCCCCAAAAGAACCCCATACCCATTTCCTCCCACACCACTCTGTATCGCTGTGAATTCATCTATTTTGGGCATTTCATCTCAATGGAATCCTTCGGTCTGTAGCTTTCAAGGTTCACTCTAGGCTGTCTTATAGCCTAAATGTCTAGGCTGTCTTGTAGCCTAAATGATCAGTGATAAAACTGGTAGGCTGGCCACCCCAGGCTTCCCAAAGTTTGATTTTGCATCTAGGATTCAAGGTTGTACTTACCTAGCAGGAGTGATGCCATAATCACGAACGTGGTTTTCCCAGGGTGAGGCTTATCCATTACACTCCCCTGCGATCTCCCTATTAAAAAAACACACCAAATAAAGATTCAAAATTCGAGGCAGGATTTTGACCGGCAGGTTTGATTCAAACATTGAATGAACCCCTGCTTGGGTGAGTAAGGGGTAAGATGACTTCCAGGACCTCGTGGTGAGCACCTGAAGTAGCAACGGACACTGGCCTATTCCAGAGAATTCTGAGGCTGTTGAGGCTGAATTGTTTCGAAGCAGTTCTGTTGCTGAAAGTGACGTCCTTGTGGAGTTCACGTCTGCGTTCCGAGGATTCCAGAACAATGCATTAATATCAGTTCAGGGTGCGGATGATTGCTGGCTCTGACAGTGTGGCTTCGGGGATTCCTGGGTTTTTTGCGTCTGATTTTAACAGAGTGATATGAATTAAACTGAGGCCAGACCTGGTGGCTCACACCTGTAATCTCTGCACTTTGGGAGGCACGTGGATCACTTGAGGTCAGGAGTTCGAGCCTGGCCTGGCCAACAGGGTGAAACCTTGTGTCTACTAAAAATACAAAAAACCAGCCGGGTTTAGTGGCAGGTGCTTGTAATCCCTGCTTCTCAGGAGGCTGATTCAGGAGAATCCTTTGAATCTGGGAGGTGCAGGGTACAGTGAGCGAGATTGTGCCACTGCTCTCCAGCCTAGGTGACAGAATGAACGAGACTGTCTCAAAACAAAAACAAACTGAGACAGACATGCTCTCTGGGTTGACAAACACGCCCCCCAGTCCTTTGTCTTTTGATGAGATCTTGCCGCAGTAAAAGCCTCGGGCGCTCTGCCTCCAGGGAAATTCTGAGCTCTAGTTTTCTGACTTTCCACCCTTGGCTGATTATGAAGGTTCTGTTGCCTGTTTACTAAGAAGCAGGTCACTTTGAATGGCAAAGTGCCCAGTGACAAAATGAGTTGGAACCCATCATTGGCAGGTATTTTTTTCGTTGCATCATCGTAAGTATGTGGTGTGACAATGTGTAGTAAACACACTTCCATGTATTAGGGAGGCAGAAAGAGAGCCGATCCCTCGAGACTTCAAATGTGTTGCGTCTACCGAGGGTGTATTTTCGTTTCATGGTTTTTCTGTTTTTGAAAAATTTCTGGCTAGATGCGGTGGCTCACGCCTGTAATCCCAGCACTCCTGGAGTCCAAGGCAGGCTTGGACTCCCTGAGGTTGGGAGTTTGAGACCAGCATGGCCAACATAGTGAAACCTCGTCTCTACTAAAAAAATACAAATATTAGCTGGTGGTACTGGCAGGCGCCAGCTACGTGGGAGGCTGAGGTATGAGACTTGGCTTGAGCCTGGGAAGTGGAGGCTGCAGTGAGCTGAGATCATGCCACTGCAGTCCAGCCTGGGCGACAGAGACTCTGTCTCAAGAAAAAAAAAAAAGTTTTTATAGTTTTTTGTTTAGAAATAAGGTCTCACTCTGTCACCCAGGCTGGGGTGCAGTGGTGTGATCACAGCTCACTGTAACCTCAGACTCCCGGGCTCAAACAATACTCCCACCTCAGCCTCTTGAGTAGCTGGGATTGCAAGGGTGTGCCATCATGTCTGGCTAATATATATTTTTTAATCTAAAATTTTTTAAAAAGATTATTTTTATATGTGATTTTGTGACCCTACTTCTTTTTTCTTTTCTTTTTGTTTTGAGACACGGTCTCGCTCTGTCATCCAGGCTAGAGTGCAGTGGCGTGATCATAGCCTATTGCAGCCTCAAAACTCCTGGGCTCAGGTGATCCTCCTACCTTAGCCTCCAGAGTAGTCGGGAACACAGGCACCTGCCACCACGCCTGGCTGATTTTTGTATCTTTTGTAGAGGCATGGTCTGAATTTGTTTCCCAGGTTGGTCTCAAACTCTTGGACTCAAGTGATCTGCCCATCTCGGCCTCCCAAAGTGCTGGGATTACAGACGTGATCCAGCATGCCTCGGGAAGAATATTGTTGAGAGTTGGAGTGAGGAAAATTTTGGGCAAAAAGGGACCCCAAGGTATTCCAAGTGGCATATTTATACATGTGAAAGTGATTCCACAGCTGGGCCTGTCAGATCCGAATTCTCCATGGATCAGGAATGCCTCCTTTTCCTTTTCTGTCACTAGTGGTCACATTTGGCTGCTTAATTTCTGGGCTCCAGTGCTGCATGGAAACGTGGGGCCGCCAGTTCAAAAGTGTTCAGAATGTCTTTTCTTTTCTTTTTTTTTTTTTTTTGAGACGGAGTCTTGCCCTCGCCCAGGCTAGGGGCAGCGGCAAGCTCTTGGCTCACTGCAGCCTCCGTCTCCCCGGTTCACTGTGTGGAGAGGCCGGGCCCAGTGGCTCATGCCTGTGATCCTGGCATTTTGAGAGGCTGAGGCAGGATTGCCTGAGCCCAGGAGTTTGTGACCAGCCTGGGCAGCATAGCAAGACCCTGAGTCTAGGAAAAATTAAAAAATTATCCAGGCATAGAGACACACACCTGTAGTTCCAGCTACTTCAGAGGCTGAGACCGGAGGATTGTTTGAATCTACGAGTTCTAGGCTGTGGTGAGCTATGATCACGCCACTGTTCTCCAGCTGGTGCGGCAGAGCAAGACCCTGTTTCTTTCTTTTTTCTTTTCTTATTTTATTTTTGAGACAGGATCTCCCTCTGTTGCCCAGGCTGGAGTGCAATGGCGAGATTTCAGCTCACTACAACTTCTGCCTCCCAGGTTCAAGTGATTCTCCTGCCTCAGCCTCCTGAGTAGCTGGGATTACAGGCATGTGCCACCACGTCCGGCTAATTTTTACATTTTTAGTAGAGACGAGGTTTCACCAATTTGGTTAGGCTGGTCTTGAACTTCTGACTTTGTGATTTGCCTGCTTCGGCCTCCCAAAGTGCTGGGATTACAGGTGTGAGCCACTGTGCCCAGCCTTTAAAAAAAAAAAAAAAAAAAAAAGACACTGTGGAGAATGTGTGTGTGAGTTTAGGGTGAGGGGGACTAGTTGCTGTTCCTAAGAGTTTCATAGCTGGGGTGGGTGATGAGGAGGGAGTGGGGGGTGATGAGGAGGGGGATGGCTGGTGGGTGGGCCTCTTATCCCAGGAGATAAGCCAAATTGAAATGAAGGTGCAAAACATGAAAACAAAATGGCACTAAGTATAGTGGCATTTCCTGGCCTTGGGGCCTGAGGGAAGGAAGACTTAATGGAATTTATTTAGAAAGCTTCCAGCGGTTGGACGGGTGGGTGATCCCAGCACTTTGGGACGCCAAGGCGGGTGGATCACGAGGTCAAGAGATCGGACCATCCTGGCCAACATGGTGAAACCCATTAGCCGGACGTGGTGGCGCATGCCTGTAATCCCAGCTACTCAGGAGGCTGAGGCAGGAGAATTGCTTGAACCCAGGAGGCGGAGGTTGCGGTGAGCCGAGATCGCGCCATTGCACTCCAGCCTGGGTAACGAGCAAAACTACTTCTCACCAAAAAAAAAAAAAAAAAAAAAAAAAAAAAAAAAAAAAAAAAAAAGGAGAAGAAGAAGAAAGCAAGCTTCCAGCGGTTTTGAGTCTTTTTTTACTATTCTGGCCTGTTGCTCTTGTTCTTTTCAGAATTATAAATGTGTTTGTGTGGCTGTTTGATCTCAAAGCAATGCTCAAAAATGGTAGTGTCTCGAAGTCCCAGATCAGATGTGACCACATGAAAGACAGTCTCAATAAAGGGGGAGAGGAGGGGGCACGGTCTGAATTTCCAGAAACTGGGCCCCACCGGTCCTTTAAAGGTCATCAAAAGAAACCTCCCGTCCTCCCATCCCCCACACCTGTATGTTGACTCTTGAAAAATGCCACTTCCTTGCTTTGGGAGGAGAGGCTGTGGTTTTGCAGGAACTGCGCTGCTGCTCAGTTCAGTCTCTGCCTCTTGGAGGTTTAGGATGCCCCAGGCCTTGTTTTCCCTCAAAGCATTTCCTCCGCAATCACGACCAACCATTCTGCTTGAGGATTTCTGTACACACTGGCATTTTCTAGTACTGTAAGTTTCTATGTCAGTCTTCGTCATAAATCGTGGAGGTCAGTCTGGGGCTGTGATGGCGAGTCCTCAATGTTCAACCTGGATGGAGGTCCCTCCAGAGCCCCAAGGTGCCATGTCGTTCCCTTTGCTGGAAGTTTTGACAAGGCCAGAAGCAGCTGTCGGGGCTTCCTGGGGCCATCTGGGAGGGATGTCAGCTGACCTCAGAGGCGAGCTGGGACTTCTGCATTTCTGTTCCTATATGTCGGAGGAAACTGGCCACAACGCCTCAAACCACTTTACACCTGACGTCAGTCCCGGTGTTAAACCGAGCCTGTTTTCACAGATGCCTCCTGCGATCTCATTACAACCCCCTCTGCCCTCCTGCTCCCGTGGCCTTCTCTGCTTTGCTTCGTGCTCCTCTTACAGACCTTCTGTCTCATCGGTCTTTTCTGAGGTTGGCCGTTTCCCCTTCTCTATAACCTTCTGTGACTCCCATGGCTCATAGCTTTGCTGTGTATTAGGGGCAGAAAGCAAGCTTCGTTAGGTTATTTAAAATTTTTTAGTAGCCGCTTTTTTTCTTTTTTGAGATGGGGTCTCACTCTGTGCCCCAGGCTGGAGTGCAGTGGCATGATCTTGGCTCACGGCAGCCTTTGCCTCCCAGGTTCAAGTGATTCTCCTGGCTGAAGCTCCTGGGATTACAGGTGCCTGAGGCAGGAGAATCACTGGAACTTGTAGCTGAGATTACAGGTGCTCACCACCACACCCAGCTAATTTTTATATTTTTAGTAGAGATGGGGTTTCGCCATGTTGGCCAGGTTGGTCTGGAACTCCTGACCTCAAATGATCTACCCGCCTCAGCCTCTCAAAGTGCTGGGATTACAGGAATGAGCCACTGCACCTAGTTGCCATGGTTTAATTTATTTTTGAGACACAGTCTCACTCTGTTGCCCAGGCTGGAGTGGAGTGGTGGGATCTCAGCTCACTGCAACCTCTGGCTTCCAGGTTCAAGGGATTCTTTTGCCTCAGTCCCCTGAGTAGCTGGGATTACAGGTGCCCACTACCATGTCCGGCTAATTTTTGTATTTTTAGTAGAGACAGGGTTTCACCATGTTGGCCGGGCTGCTCTTGAACTCCTGACCTCAGGTGATCCACGCACCTCGGCCTCCCAAAGTGCTGGGATTATAGGTGTGAGCCATCGTGTCTGGCCTCTTTTTTATTTTGTTTATTTTATTTTATTGAGACAGAGTCTCACCCAGGCTGGAGTGCAGTGGCACAGTCACAGCTCACTTGAACTCCTGGGCTTAAGTGATTCTTCCACCTCAGTCTCCCAAGTAGCTGTGACCACGGGGGTACACCACCATGTCTGGCTAATTTTTAATTTTTTTTTTTTTTGTAGAGACGGCGTCTTCCTATGTTGCCCAGGCTGATCTAAACTCCTGGGCTCATGCCATCCACCTGCCTCAGCCTCCCAAATTCCTGAGATGATAGATGTGAGCCACCATGCCTGGCCTAGTAACTACATATTAAAAAATACAAAGTAACAGATGAAATTAACAATACATTTTACTTAACTCCATATATTTAAGCTGTGATCATTTTAATATATCAATATAAGAAATTATTGGCCAGGCTCAGTGGCTCGTACTTGTAATCCTGGCAATTTGGGAGGCTGAGGTAGGTGGATCACCTGAGGTTGGGAGTTTAAGACCAGCTCGACCAACATGGAGAAACGTCTACTAAAAATACAAAATTAGCTGGGTGTAGTGATGCATGCCTATAATTCCAGCTAGTTGGGAAGCTGAGGCAGGAGAATCGCTTGAACCCAGGAGGCGGAGGTTGCGGTGAGCTGAGATCATGCCATTGCATTCCAGCCTGGGTAACAAGAGTGAAACTCTGTCTCAAAAAAAAAAAAAGAAAAAGAAAAGAAAAAAGAAATTATTAATGAGATATTTGACATTCGTTTTTTCCTACTAGGTTTTGAAACCCAGGGTATATTTTACATTGACATTCTATCCCAAATTGAATGCTAAATTTTCATCAAAAACATTCTGGTCTAATCAGTGTTCATCAAATTTACTATTGAAAAAGTAGATTCATCTACCCAGCTTGTCCCAGACTTATATAAACACTTCCCAATAATTGAATTGTTAGTTTTTAACATTTAAATTGCTTAAAGTTAAATACAAGTAAAAATTCATTGGCAAATAGATGAAAAAAGCTAAGAAAAAAAAGTTCAGTTCCTCACTCACACTGGCTAATTTTTTTTGTTTTCTTTTAGAGATCGAGTGTTGCTCTGTCGTCCAGGCTAGGGTGCGGTGACATGATCATGGCTCACTAGCCACCACCTCCTAGACTCAAGTGGGCCTCCTACCTCATCCTCTTGGGTAGCTGGCAACACCAGGGTGCACCACCATGCCTGGCTAATTCTTTTCATTTAAAAAATATTGTAGAGGCAGGGTCTCACTATGTTGTCTAGGCTGGTCTTGAACTTCTGGCCTCAAGAGATCCAACTCCCAGGAGGCCTTGACCTCCCAAAGTGTTGGGATTATAGTCACGAGCCCCTGTGCCTGGCCGCAAGATACATTTTAAGCACCCAACCTTCCTCCGTGACTGGGGCTGCTGTATTGGGCAGCAGATACAGACCATTTCCGTCATCACAGAAGGTTTTGTTGTACAGCTCTCTGATAGAACGAAGTCTTCAACACGCGTTTTCCAAGGGACTTTCCAAATTTTCTAAAACACCGCCCCAACCCATCTTTACTTACTGACTTTCCTTTTATCATGTTCACTCCCCACTACACCTGGCTAATTTTGGTTTTTTGTTTGTTTGTTTTTTGTTGGTTTGTTTTTGAGACGGAGTTTCGCTCTTGTTGCCCAGGCTGGAGTGCAATGGCGCGATCTTGGCTCACCGCAACCTCCGCCTCCTGGGTTCAGGCAATTCTCCTGCCTCAGCCTCCTGAGTAGCTGGGACTACAGGCACGCGCCACCATGCCCAGCTAATTTTTGTATTTTTAGTAGAGACGGGGTTTCACCATGTTGACCAGGATGGTCTCAATCTCTTGACCTTGTGATCCACCCGCCTCGGCCTCCCAAAGTGCTGGGATTACAGGCATGAGCCACCGTGCCCGGCCTTTTGTTTGTTTTTGAGACAGAGTCTCACTCTGTTGCCCAGGCTGGAGTGTATTGGCGTGATCACTGCTCACTGCAGCCTCAACCTCCCAGGACTAAGCAATCCTCCTGCCTCAGCCTCCTAAGAGCTGGGATTACAGGTGTGTGCCACTATACCTGGCTAATTTTTTGATTTGTTGTAGAGACAGGGTCTCACTGTATTGCCCAGGCTGGTCTTAAACTCCTGGACTCAAGTGATTGTCCTGTCTCGCCCTTCCAAAGTACTGAGATTACAGGCATGAGCCACTGCACCCAATCCTTTTATTTTAGAGATGGGGGTCTTGCCATGTTGCGCAGACTAGTCTTGAGATCCTGAGCTCAGGCTATCTTCCCACCTCGGCCCTGCAAAGTGCTGCGATTATAGGTGTGAGCCACTGCACCTGGTCACTGTTTCCACTTTGGGGTGAATGCCCTTCCTTTGGTTCTGCCAGAGGTCTCCTCTTTGGGGCTTGGTTTAGAGGCAGGGCTTCCGAGAAAGCCTCTCCGCTTCTCCCTGCAGTGGGATTACTTGCTACCTCGGCTTCCCACGAGTTCTAGAAAACGAGGCAGACAGTGTGGGGAGAGGGGAGAGGTGGGTGGCCTGTCCGAGCCCTGGGCTGTGGCTCGCTGCCCTGGAGCCTGGTTTCCCATTTCTCCCGAGACAGGTTTGAATGGCTCTGCTAAGGCAGCCTGAAACCTGCCCAGTTAGAAAAACAGCCACACACAAAGAACAGCACTGTGTCTGCCTCCAGCTGCCCCGTGGCTGCTGGGACATGGAACGTCAGACAGAAGCACACTCTGGGTGCAGGGTGAAATTCTAGGCAAGCAGCAGGCCTGCCAGGGCAGGAGGGAAATCCTTTCTTTGCCCTCACAAAAGAAAATGTGTGCCTGGCTGCTGTGGTGCTTATTTTTCAAGATGGGAACTGGAGTCTATGTGTATTTCCTTCTTAAAAAGCTGTAATACACAGGCTGGGCAAGGTGGCTCACACCTTAAATCCCAGCACATTGGGAGGCCAAGGCGGGAGGATCACTTGTGCCCAGGAGTTCAAGACCAGCCTGGATAACAAAAGGAGACCTACCCCTGTCTCTAGAAAAAAAATTAAAATATTAGCCGGGCGTGGTGCTGCATGCCTGTAATCCCAGCTATCTGGGAGGCTGGGGCAGAGAGATCACCGAGTCCAGGTGGTGGAGGCCGCAGTGAGCCAAGATCGTACCACTGCACTCTAGCCTGGGCAACAGAGTGAGATCCTGTCTCAAAAAAAATAAAACAAAAAGCAAGACTCTAACATATGTACAAAAAGGGATATACATCTAATTGACCAACTCAGAATTTTACAGACTGAGCATACCTCTGTAACCAGCCCCCAGATGAAAAAGGCACAGGACCTGCCCCTCCCCAAGACCCCCCCATGCCAGATTCTTCTTTCTGTCGCAAGAGCAAGTGTCCCATGGACTCATTTTGCCTATTTCTGGCCTTTATTTCAATAGCGTCATACAATGTACATGTGGCATCTGGCCCCTTTGCTGTTTGCGGTAGTTTGTGGTTGTTTTGGAATGCCTTTGTCTTTTCTGTTACCCGAAACAGTGAAAACCACAGTGGTTTTAAAAACAGACAGCAACACCAGCTACGGAAGATAGACAGGTCATCGGTAATGGTTTAAGATGTGAAGAAGAAACTGCCCGTATTTGGTTGATGTTTCCACTTGAGATTTTCTAGGTTTTGGTGATTTTTGGTAGTAATTGTTGACTTTTTGATTTTTATTTAGGGAATCCCTTAAGATAAGAATTCTGAGGTCTTGAAGGGACATGAACCCCCTTCCTGGCTTTTGGACAAAGCTGGATAGAAGTCATTCTCTCAGATTTTCTGCTTGCCAGAAAGAAAATGGAAGACTTGGGTGAGAAAGAGAGGGAGGCCGAGATGAATTGAATTTCTTATCTGGTATGTTCCGTTTCTGTTTCAGGTAAAATGTCGGTTCCAGGACCTTACCAGGCGGCCACTGGGCCTTCCATGGTACCATCCGCACCTCCATCCTACGAAGAGACGGTGGCTGTCCACAGTTACTACCCCACGCCTCCGGCTCCCATGCCTGGGCCAGCCACGGGGCTTGTGGCAGGGCCTGATGGGAAAGGCATGAGCCCTCCTTCGTATTACACCCAGCCGGTGCCCGTCCCCAGTAACAATCCAAGTACGTGTGGCCTCCTAGGCCCCCTTACCATTCCTGGGTTGTCCACCCTGAGACTCAGGAGAGTGACCGAAGGGACTCTGCCACCGTCCAAGTGAAGTGCCATCACGTTCCAGTTTCCCCCCTATACCTTGAAATCTCACAAATAGTCTTTTAGGTTCCATGTTGGTGAGGCTCATGGCTTTTCCATGACAAAATACGGTTTAGGAATCTCTTCCACTGTTATAAGTAAAATTTCGAGGCCGAAAAAGAAATAGCCCTCGAAGATACGTCCTCTCGGCAAGGTAGTTTACTTATATAGAAGTGGGCGAACGGACGGAGCAGTGGTGGCCACCGCTTGGACAAGCAGGGGCGGGGTACTTAGACCTGACGGGGGTCATCCCTACTGCCTTGTCGTCCCCTACTGGCTAGGGTTAGACTGCACGAACTAGACTAATCCCCATTGGACAGGGGTCCGAGCTGGACTGGCAGGGTGGGTGTTCGGGCGGGAAGGACGGGTTATGGGCATGGATGAGTCAGGATGGGGGGTGGGTACAGATGTGAACTACTGATGAACCAGTGGAGAAGGCTGTTCACTGGAATGACGAGAAAGTTAACTTGAAAATAGAGATTTAAGGAGTAAGAGAGCTGGACGTACTGACATACTGATTCCTGGAAGAGAATCTTGGGTTCACTATAACGCCATCATCACCGCCTGCGAATCATTCGGCGTGTCTCAAGGCACAACCAACTTCCTCCTGAGAATGGGAGTTTGTGTCTTAGGGGCCCCCACCCTTCCTGCTGAGGTCTGATGCAGAACCTCTGCCCCCAGGCCAGGGCCAAGGTAGGAACAGGGAGAAGAAAGTGTCCTGAACGATGTGTGACTGTGTTTTCATGCCAGCTCACGCTCAGTTCGAGTTGCTCTTTTGCTTTTGAGCGACTGTCCTTTGATGCTTCCTTCCGCCCAAGTGTTCCCCGGTATGTCGCTGCTTCAGTATCACGAGCAGTTTTGGGAGGAATCTTTAGCTCAGAGGGGGCCCGTGAATCAGACTGCCTGGGTTCACCTAACCTCTTGTGCCTCAGCTTCCCCATTTGTAAAATAGGCTTCATTGAGTACCTATTTACCGCTATCAGTGGGTTGTTAACACAAGTTGTGTGCCAAATGCAGAGTACTCATTCGATAAAAGTGAACTCTTACTGTTGTGCTCAAGTTATAGGACCCCTTGAGCTGGAAGAGGATGAGATAATGACTTTACATTCTTAGACCATGCTGTGATCAATAAATAACTTATTCTTTTCTTTTTTTTTTTTTTTTTTTTGAAATAAAGAGTCCCACTGTGTTGCCCGGGCTGGAGTGCAGTGATGCAATCATGGCTCGCCACAGCCTGGATCTCCTGGGCTCAAGTGATCCTCCCACCTCAGTCTGTGGAATAGCTGAGACTACAGGCACACACCACCACACCTGGCTAATTGTTAAAATTTTTGTAGGAACGGGGCCTCACTATGTTACCAGGTTGATCTTTAACTCCTAAGCTCAAACGATCTTCCCACCACGCTTGGCCTCCCAAAGTTGATAATCCTATCATGTGAGCCACTGAGCCTGGCCCAAGTAACTTATTCTTGAACCCCAAAAACACTTAATAAAATGTGTGAACTGGGCGTAGTGGCTTATGCCTGTAATCCCAGCTACTGAGGAGGCTGAGGCAGGAGGATCACCTGAGGCCAGGAGTTCAAGCCTGAGTGTCACCAGGGTGACACTCTTTATCACCTTTTATCACCCTTTATCACTAGCCTGAGTGACATAGTGAGACCTTGTCTCTATGAAAATAAAATTAGCTGAGTGTGATGGCTTGCACCTATAGTCCCAGCTACTTGGGAGGCTGAGGTGGGAGGATTGCTTGAGGCCAAGAGGTTGAGGCTGCAATGAGCTATTATTGTACCCCTGCACTCTAGCCTGGGAGATAGAAAAAGACCCTGACCCTAAACATTTTTTTTTTAATTAACATTAAATGCTAAAGTATGATTCAGTACTACTTTTCTGGAAGGAGGGTCTCTCTATGAGTATTTTTTTTTTTTTTTTTTTTTTTTTTGAGACGGAGTTTCGCTCTTGTTGCCCAGGCTGGAGTGCAATGGCGCGATCTCGGCTCACTGCAACCTCCGCCTCCTGGGTTCAGGCAATTCTCCTGCCTCAGCCTCCTGAGTAGCTGGGATTACAGGCACGCACCACCATGCCCAGCTAATTTTTTGTATTTTTAGTAGAGACGGGGTTTCCACCATGTTACCAGGATGGTCCCGATCTCTTGACCTCGTGATCCACCCACCTCGGCCTCCCAAAGTGCTGGGATTACAGGCTTGAGCCACCGCGCCCGGCCCTCTATGAGTATTTCTAAGTTTAGTTAACCCTAGGCAGTCATTTCCATTGGTTATATAAATGGCATTCTAACAATGTAAAAAGGAACAGAAGGAAGTCACTTTGACAAAAATATGAGCGTTAACAACTAAAGTGCTTGATGATTTTCATCACCCTGGATTCTCTTCCTTTATTTTATTTTATTTATTTATTTTTTTGAGACAGAGTCTCACTCTGTTGCCCAGGCTGGAGTCTGGTGACATGATCTCAGCTCATCGCAACCTTTGCCTCCTGGGTTCATGTGATTCTCCAGCCTTAGCCTCCCGAGTAGCTGTGACTACAGGCATGTGCCACCATGCCCGGCTAATTTTTGTCTTTTTAGTAGAGACGGGGTTTCACCATGTAGGTCAGGCTGGTCTTGAACTCCTGACCTCAGGTCACCCACCCCCCTCAACCTCCCAAAGTGTTGGGATTACAGATGTGAGCCACCGTGCCCGGCCTGGATTCTCTTCTGGTTCATGTGAATGTCCACACATGTTCTCACTTAGCTGTTTCTTCTAGCATTATTTCATATTTCATTTCTTATATCAACACAGTTCACGAGCGTATTGTTTTACAGAGTTGGCCTGCATTTCCCGGCATGGTAAACTCTCCCTTTATCATTGGGTGCCAGAGATTATCAAAGGATTTGTGTAAAAAGAGTGGATTGTTTCTCAGGAGCTGCTAGACACAGTGTGAGACTGGTTAAAATTTATTTATTTATTTATTTTTGAGACCAAGTCTCGCTCTGTTGCCCAGACTGGAGTGCAGTGGCGCTATCACGACTCACTGCAGCCTCAACCTCTCAGACTCAGGTGATCCTCTCACCTCAGCCTCCTGAGTAGCTGGGACTCCAGGCATGCATCACTCTGCCTGGCTGATTTTTATAGTTTTTTGTGGAGTTGCGGTCTTGTCATGTTGCCTAGGCTGATCTCGAGCTCCTGGTCTCAAGCAATCCTTCACCTTGCTATCCCAAAATATTGGGATTATAGATGTGAACCCCCCGCGCCCGGCCCGCCTTGTATGAGGCTGAATCATAGTCGGTGGATGGATAAACCCCGACGTGTTAATTCATTCGTCCGTCAGCGGACACTTGAGTTCCTTCCCCTTTTGGCTCTCCTAGATAGCGAAGTGAAGACATGCTATGAACACGGATGTACAGATAGAATATTTGCTGGCGTCCCTGCGTTCCCCTCCGTTCTGTAGCGAATGCGGTGGCCTCGTTTCCTGAGCAGCCTGTGTTTGTCCCTGTCCCTTCCCATCAGTTGCCGTGCAGACCGTCTATGTGCAGCAGCCCATCTCCTTTGCGGACCGCCCAGTCCAGATGTGCTGTCCTTCCTGCAACAAGATGATCGTGAGTCAGCTGTCCTATAACGCCGGTGCCCTGACCTGGCTGTCGTGCGGGAGCCTGTGCCTGCTGGGGTGAGTCTGCCTCCTGTGTGGCTGCCCTTCTCTCTAGGTGCTGCGGGCGGTGGTGGGGAGCAGGGGTGGTTCTCAACTGGACCATAGTGACATTGTGCCAGACGGTTCGTTCGTTCCCTTTCTTTCTCTCCCGCTTTTTCTTCCTTCCTTCCGTCCTTCCTTTTTCTTTCATTCATTCTTTCTTTCTTCTCTCTCTCTCTTTCTTTCCTTTTCTTCTTTCTCCCTTTCTTCCTTGCTCTTTTTTTCTTCTCTTTTTTTCTCTTTCTTTCTCTCTTTCTTTCCTTTCTTCCTTTCCTTTTCTTTCCCTTTCCCTTTCCAAAGGAGTCTCGCTCTGTCACCCAGGCTGGAGTGCAGTGGTATGATCTCGGCTCACTGCAAGTTCCACCTCCCAGGTTCCAGCGAGTGTCCTGTCTCAACCTCCCGAGTAGCTGGGACTCCAGGCGCCCGTCACCGTGGCTGGCCAGTTTTTGTATTTAGTAAAGACAGGGTTTCGTCATGTTGGTCAGGCTGGTCTCAAACTCCTGACCTCAAGTGATCTGCTCACCTTGGCCTCCCAAAGCCTTGGGATTACAGGCGTGAGCCACAGCGCCCAGCCTTTTTTTTTTTTTTTCTGAGATAGAGTCTGAATTTGTTGCTCAGCTAGAGTGCAGTGGCGTGATCTCTGCTCACTGCAGCTTCCACTGCCCAGGTTCAAACGGTTCTCCTGTCTCCGCCTCCTGTGTACCTGGGATTATAGGTGTGCACAACCATGCACCATGCCTATGTTTTGTAGTTTTAGTAGAGGTGGGATTTCACCACATTGGGCAGGCTGGTGAGGACTCCTGACCTCAGGTAATCTGCCCGCCTTGGCCTCCCAAAGTGCTGGGATTGCAGGTGTGAGCCACTGTGGTTGGCCCAAGACATTTTTTTTTTTTTTTTGAGACAGAGTCTCACTTTGTTGCCCAGGCTGGAGTGAGGTGGCACAATCTAGGCTCACTGCAACCTCTGCCTCCCGGGCTCAAGTGATTCTCTTGCCTCAGCATCCCGAGTAGCTGGGATTACAGGTATGTACCACCATGCCCGGCTAATTTTTTTTGTATTTTTAGATGGGGTCTCACCATGTTGGCCAGGCTGGTCTCGAACTTCTGACCCTCAGGTGATCCACCCATCTCGGCCTCCCAAAGTGCTGGAATTACAGGCGTGAGCCACTACGCCTGGACCAAGGCATTTCTTTGTTGTAAGGGCCATCCTGTGCATTGTAGGATATTGAACGGCATCCCTGGCCCCCACCTGCCTGATGCCAGAAGCACTGCGCTCCCCAGTGTTAAACTGACCAAAAATGTCCCCTGGGAGGCCAAGTCATCTCCACTGCTCTTAAGCATATCAGCCCCCAGAAATGGTTCATCCGGTCATTTCTTCTTGCTTATCTGCTGACACCACTCCCTGCATGTAGGGATAAGCTTCGCAGCTGCTTGCAGCTGTGTATAGGGCAGTGCCCTGAGGGATTCCTTTTTCTTCTAGAATTTCATGACCTAAATAATAATGTTTGTCTGAGCCTGAGAGAAGCTTTAAACAATCTGTACGTTAAAATTCTTCATAGAAATTACTTCAGAACTTCTTATCCTTTTATGACCCGAAGTTATTTTTCCCATTGCCCATGCAGGGGAATTACGTAAATAGTTATGTCGGCACCAAGCGTATTATGTTTAAAGAGATAATAGTTTCTGTTCTGGGAGAAGAATCTGAGAAACACAATTAATTTTTTGTTTCCCACAAAGCAGGTACAAGTAGCTTCCTTATTCCTGGCCACGTGAGCCACTCAGAAAACCCCAGCGGGCTCTGTTCTTTTCCTTGAAGGAAATGATTGTGAGTTTCAGGAGCCTCACGCAAGCGGCATGTTCGTCCACATTGCCCTTTGGTGACTTGAGGCTGAGAAGGAACAATATTTCTCTTCCTAATTTCAAAAAGAGGCTTAGAGTCCTGGAGAGTTTAGTTAACTTCCTTGAGATCATATACTTACTTCATAAAGAAGGAAGGAGACGAAACAGCTTTCTGGGCACCTGATTCCCTCTCTTGCCCAGAGGACTCTGCTGCTAGTTGCTGTTTTCATTCTGTGGGCAGAAAATTCTAAAAAAAGAAAGTCCATTGCCTCTGGATATTTGTATGAAAACTAATTCTTATCTTTGAAATCAGAGAAAGAAGGAATTGAAACTTGTTTGGCCCGGCTCCATGGCTCACGCCTGTAATCTCAGCACTTTGGGAGGCCAAGGCGGGTTCATCGCCTGAGGTCAGGAGTTCGAGACCAGCCTGACCAACATAGTGAAACCCCATCTCTACTAAAAATATAAAAAATTAGCTGGGTGTGGTGGCGGGCACCTGTAAGCTCACCTACTTGGGAGGCTGAGGCAGGAGAATCACTTGAACCCGGGAGGTGGAGGTTGCAGTGAGCCGAGATCGTGCCATTGCACTCCAGCCTGGGCAACAAGAGTGAGACTCCATCAAAAAGAGAAAAATTTACTAGTTTTGTTTTGTTTCAGACTGAGTCTTGCTCTGTTGCCCAAGTGGGAGTGTGGCGGTGGGATCATAGCTCACTGCAGCCTGACCTCCTGAGTAGCTGGGACCACAGGTGTGTGCCACCATTCCCAGCTAATTTTTAAATTTTTCATGTGTGGAGGTGGGGGGTCTTACTATGTTGCCCAGACTGGTCTTGAACTCCTGGACTCAAGCAATCCTCCTGCCTTGACCTCCCAAAATGCTGGGATTATTGAAGAATAGAAACTTACATTGAGTTTTAGCCTCTGCCCATCTGGCTTTAGAAATTGAGGCAGGGTTTCTTTCCATCCCTTTGTTCCTTCCTTAAACATGGTACAGTGGGTTCAAATCCTGCCTCTCACTTGCTGTGTGGCCGTAGGCAAGGGACTTTACCTCTCTGTGCTTCGGTTTCCTCATCTGTAGATGGCAGGTGGTAGGGGGGGGGGCGGTTAATAACGCCCGCCTCGGGGGCTGCTGAGGATAAAGGTGTGTGTGCCGCCTGGAACTGTGCCGGCACCTGTAAGCCACAGATGAGGATTCCCACTGAGCGGACTGGCTGCCCACGCTCGTGTGAGCTCTGGAAAGTTTGGGCAATAGAAGGAAGTTTCTTTCATTAGATAGTTTCCTCATGAGAATATTTCTAAATTCTGCTTTATGTAAAGCAACGTCTTCCTATAAAAGGTTGAGTTTTAACTACGTTTTTGGCCAGCACTGCTTGTCAGGCTGTATGAAATTCCTGCCTGTGTGTGCCAATGGCGGATCATGTAGGTTAAGAGGCCTTATTTGGGGGATTCTGTTTGGTTGCTGTAAGCAGCAGCCTGTCCATATGGAAAAGAGATTAGAAAGACGGGGGTTGGCAAAACGGCCCGGGAGCCAGGTGCCTGTTTTACGTTTTACGGGGACACAGCCTTGCCTGTTGGTTTTTGGATTCTCTGTGACTGCCTTCTCATTACAAGGGAAGAATTGAGTAGTGGCAACATCAAGACAAAGTATGTTTCGGGGCGTGTGGTGGCTTCTACCTGTTAATCCTACACTTAAGGAGGCAGAGGTGGAAGTATCACTTGAGGCCAGCGGTTCAAGACCAGCCTGCGCAACATAGCGAGACCCCCATCTCTGCAAAAACAAACAAAAACCAGCAACAAAAAGACAAAAAGATATACTATCTGTCCTTTTGTAAAAAAAAAAAGTGCACCAAGCCCGTCTAAGACTTTGAAAGATTCCCAAATGACCCAGGATTTGAAATAATGCCCAGAGGGGCTCTGTCTGTGGGAGGCGCCTTGGCAGTGGCTGGCGTGCTAATTTCCTAGAGCTGCTATCACAAATTACCTCACACCTAGTGTTTATAAAACAGCAGCCGTTGAGTCTCATAATTCTGGAGGCCGGAGGTGTAAAATCAAAATGTCAGCAGGGGCCGGGTGCGGTGGCTCATGCCTGTAATCCCAGCACTTTGGGAGGTCAAGGCTGGTAGATCACTTGTGGTCAGGAGTTTGAGACTAGCCTGGCCAACCTGGTAAAACCTTGTCTCTACTAAAAATACAAAAACGAGCCAGGCTTGGTGGTGTGCATCTGCAATCCCAGCTACTCAGGAGGCTAAGGCAGGAGGATCGCTTGAACCCAGGAGGCAGAGATTGTAGTGAGCCTAGATTGTGTCACCATACTCCAGTCTGGGTGACAGAACGAGACTCTGTCTCAAAAAAAAAAAACACCACAAAACACTCCAAAATCAAAATGTCACCGAGACCACCCTCCCTCCTAAGGCTCCAGGGGGTAACTGTTTTTTTTGCCTCTTCCAGCTTCTGGTATGTCCAGGTGTTCCTTGGCTTGTGGCCTCATCACTCTAATCTCTGCCTCTTTTTTTAACATCCCCTTCTGCTCTCTCTCTTTCTCTCTCTCTCTCTCTCTCTCTCTGTCTGTGTCCTGTCCTCTTCTTCTAAGGTCGAGTTTTGGTGGTCCACCAGGGTAATCCAAGATGATCCCATCTCAAAATCCCTAATTATACTGGCAAAGACCCTTTTTACAAAGAAGGACGTGAACGCGTGTTTTCGGAAGCCAGCCGTAGTCAGTAACGTGCTCCCCGTGTCTCTCTCTCTCTTCTCCCAGGTGCGTAGCAGGCTGCTGCTTTATCCCCTTCTGTGTGGACGCCCTGCAGGACGTGGACCATTACTGTCCCAACTGCAGAGTTCTCCTGGGCACCTACAAGCGTTTGTAGGACTCAGCCAGACGTGGAGGGAGCCGGGGGCCGCCGGGAGTCCTTCCCCCGACTCATGCAGCTTCACGCCTGGTGGAGGTTCTGTCCTGGTGGTCTCATCTCTCCAGGGAGCCCACCTTCATGTCTTCCTTTGGGGGGAAAATGTCGCAAAACTAACCAACCTCCAAACCCCAGAAATTGCTGCTTGGAGTCGTGCATAGGACTTGCAAAGACATTCCCCTTGAGTGTCAGTCCAAGTGTCAGTTCTGCCTCCCTGTGACCCAGAGTCCTCCCATCTAACTGTGATTATTGCCCTATCTGAGTCCCTTCCTGTGATCTGCCATCAGTGGCTCTTATTCCTGCCTCCGTGGGCCTTTCTGGCAGCGGTCTCACACTGAGACACCACAATTGCCTTATTTTGGAGGCTGTTCTGCCTGGAGCTTGGCTGAGGCAGCCTTTAGTGCCTACCAGTATCTTACTCATCTCTTCCCATCCCTGATGACAGAGATCTTGCCTTATAGACTTCACAAGCTTGGCTTTTAGACTCTGTAACTGCAGACTTCATTAGCACACAGATTCACTTTAATTTCTTAATTTTTTTTTAAGTACGAGGAAGAGGGGCTATTAACACCCAGCACAGACATATCCACGAGGTTATAAATGCATGCTAAAAAAATAGGGCTGGATTTTTATCACTGCTCCGTCCCCGCCGCCCCCCTGGGCTTCTCTGTGTCAGACCTTCAAGACCCTTTCCATGCAGGGATTTTTTTCTCATAATTATATGAACAGTTTTTATTACCTTCTTTTGGTCTGAAATACTTTTGAGCAGAATTTCTTTTTTTTGTTTCAACAGAGATGGGGTCTTACTATGTTGCCCAGGCTGGTCTCAAACTCCGGGGCTTAAGCAGTCCTCTTGCCTTGGCCTTCCAGAGTGCTGGGATTGCAGGCGTGAGCTACTGTGCTTGGCCTAAACGTAATTTTAAGAGGAGGATTTATTAACATTTTCTGTAATCACCTGATTGGTGCCATTTCCCCATTTGTCCATGTAGTCTCATTTAAAAATATATATATACATAAAAAGACATTGATAATTTCATCCTCTGCCTTTACTTGGGGATAAGGTGGTTTTTAAACCTTCCTCGTGGAACTCTGAAAGTGGGGTCCCTTTTGGGTTCCTGGTGATGGGTTTTGAAAGCTAAGAGAAAACACGTTTTGAGCATGTCCGGGTACCCTGGTGCCAGAACCCTTGGGAACCAGAACTCTTTCAGAGGAATCTAAAGTCTGATTTCAGTTTTCAGAGACACGGTTTGTTGTAAAACATCAGAAGACCTGATTTCTAGGACTCAAGCAGCAAGCCAGAATTCTAGGTCAGCTGCTGTGTTGTCTTTGAAGTCAAGAAAAAGCTGGGCTCGACCTTCACGAGTCCCCGATTTGGTAATAATTAAGCATAGGGAACTCATGTGAATACTACTATGTAGAAATAAAACCTAGATCTTCAACGAACATCTGTATATTGGTTGAAAATGATCATGGCAACTGTTGATCGCCCTTGTTTTATGTGATATTTGGAAATTTCCAGTAATTATCATTTTTGCAATGAATATGCATACCACATAGTCCTTTGGTGTTACCTGCTTTTGAAAAATAAAGTCTTTGGTTCACTCGGTGAACTATTTATGATTTCTTTGGGTGTGTAGAAAGGGCTCTCATGTTGCATTTCCAGCTGTTGCTACAAAGAGCCTTTATTTGCTCGGTAATGTTAAAAAATTCTTCCTGATGAAAAACTTCAGACTTGCTGAATATCCTGCCATGTCAAGATGACCGACGTTGAGTTGGGCGGATTTGCTAACGAGTCAGATTTGGACATGCGGCTGTTGGAACCCAATAGGCGTCATTGATGGCGGCAAGCCATAGCTTTCAAGTTTTAATAAAATGCACAGAAGAGAGCTGTCCTCATTCATTCTGTGAACAAAACATGCTTTGTGAGATGCTAAAAAGAGGGTATTGTAACGTGTCAGGAATATGGATGCCGCCTTCCCCCTCCTCTGCTACCTGATGAGACGGCTTCATTTCAGTAGGTGCAGGGAAATGCTGTCATCTTGGTGGGGCTTACATTGTCATTTAAACCCTAAATTACAGTCTTGAAAAATTGCTGCTTTCCAGATCTTGATTGTGTGGTTTTGAGGCCACGCATATTTAGCAGTTTGGCTCAGATGGTGGCATACACAGGATCTCAAGCTGTTATTAATTACACATGCAAAGTCTTCAAAACAAGAGCCCTATTTCAGGATCGTAAAAACATGTATTACACGGAACTTCCACATCAGATGCCTGGAGTACGAAGCGTTGGACATTCCATTTTATTGTTCAAAGTGTGGACTTACATGTTTTTGCAAATTAAAAGGCCTTTTTGTTTTGTCACTTTCTGATGGGGACTTGAGGGTGTTGGAAACACTGGTTCACATTCAATGAATGAAAGGGCTTTATACGTACCTCCTTGGACCGCAGAGGAATTTTACCAATCTGATACCAAAGGCGGCTGCGTATCTTATACTCTGCTGTGTCCATCTAGGCAAGGGGGCGTTCTCAGAAGTGTTGGTTTGTGTCCTAACAAAACTATTCAGCGACTGCATCTATTGAAGCCAGACGTAGGCACATGACTGATCCTTGCTGACCGCAGCATTACCCATAAAAATGTTTTCTCTGGGACAACCAGCCTCCCAGTTGCTAACGAGACCACTTCTCTTGGATACTGAACTGTGTATAAACGTGGCTTCATGTCCTCACACCATTTGGCCTCAGTTCTCTCGCTAGTGAGAGCCTGTTGTGTTTGGGATGCTAAAATCTTCTTCTGACCTTCTGGACTGAAGATTTCTGGTAGGAGTAAATCTAGACAGAATTTTACTTGCAGAATTCGGATTTGCCTTTCAGTCCCTCGGTTTTCTCCTCCCTGTATGACTCAAATGTTTACAACGAGTCGCCTGTTTTTTGCAGGCACATGATTGAATTGGAAGTAGGTCTAGCAAGGGCCGTGAAAGAGACATCAAGAGTAGTTTTGAAGTTTTTTTGTTTGTTTTGTTTTGTGTTGGAGAGGGAGTCTTACTGTGTTGCCCAGACTACAGTGCAATGGCATGATCTCGGCTCACTGCAATCACCTCCTCCCGGGTTCAAGGGATTCTCCTGCCTCAGCCTCCCAAGTAGCTGGGATTAGAGGCACCTGCCACTGTGCCCAGCTAATTTTTGTATATTTAGTAGAGACAGGGTTTTGCCGTGTTAACCAGGCTGGTCTTGAACTCCTGACCTCAGGTGATCTGCCCCTCTCGGCCTCCCAAAGTGCTGGGATCACTACAGGCAGGAACCATCACACCCGGCTTTTTTTTCTTTTTTAATGTAAGAATTTTAAATAAGATTCTGGAGCTTAGATTAAAATGATATAAATAAATCACCACCAAGTATAGAGTCTAGTGCATATAACCACTTTATAACTGCTCTCTGCAGTTTTAAAAAGATGGCTTGCCAATTTCCCCCCTCCCCTCCCCTCCCCTCCCCTCCCCTCCCCTCCCCCCCTCCCTCCCTCCCTCCCCTCTCCCCTCCCCCCTCCCCTTTTTCTTTTGTGATGGAGTCTCTGTGCCCAGGCTGGAGTGCAGTGGCACAATTGGCTCACTGCAACCTCCGCCTCCAGGGCTCAGGTGATTCTCCTGTCTCAGCCTCCCGAGTAGCTTGGACTACAGGGGCACACCTTTGCGCCTGGCTAATTTTTGTATATTTAGTAGAGATGGTTTCACCGTGTTGGCCAGGCAGTTCTCAAACTCCTGGCCTCAAGTTATCTGCCTGCCTTGGCCTCGCAAAGTGCTGGGATAACAGGCGTGAGCCAATGTGCCTGGCCTCAGCATCTACGTATTCTTAAAGCTCTTAGTACGTCAGTGTCCCTTAAGTGATCCCGGCTGGTTTCCCAAATGGGCAAAATCAATTCAATGGGTTTGTCAAAAGTCCCAGTGCCTCACTTAGTGCCTCACTCATCGTAGATCTGAGTATTATTTGTAAAACTTTTGGGTATCTAGATGTGTGTTGGGTGGGGGAGGTCACAGTGCAAAGTCAGTGTGAAGGGTAACATCTGGAAGCCTCTGGCTGGTGTCTGTGGATTTCACGTTGTTTATCGTCCGTTAACTCCTGCTGTGTCACAGCCATTGTGCAATTGGGGTAGAAAGCGCGACCCTGGCTAGGAAGAGTGAACAGTGGGCTTAGTGCTGCCCTGCCAACATTTCTTCCCCCTTCCTCTTCCCTCCTTCCTTCTTTCCATCTAAAATTCGCCTAGTGTAAAAGTACATAATTAGGTGGCTTGTAGTACATTCACAATGTCACGAAACCATCCCTTCTACCTAGTTCCAAAACATTTTCATCAGCCCAAAATAATACCCCGTACCCATTAGCAGCCACTCCCCATTCTCTCCTCCCTGCAACCCCTGGCACCCATCAGTCTGCATTCTGTCTGTGGATTTACCTGCAGTGGGTATACCATATCAAGGGAGTCGTAGAATGCGTTATCTTTGCGTTTGGCATCTTTTGCTGAGCATCGTGCTTTCAAAGTTCATCCACGTGGTAGCATGGACCAGTGCATCCTTCCTTTTTGTGGGTGAATCATACTCCATTGCATGGATAGACCACAATTGATTAATCCACTCATCCCTTGATGAATATCTGTTTTTTCTAGCTTTTGGCTACTGTGAACAGTGCTGCTGAGAACATTTGTTTACAGGCTTCTGTGTGGACATAGGTTTTCAGCTCCCTTGGGTGTATGCCGAGGAATGCAATTGCTGGGTTATAGGATAGTCCTACCTGTATGGTTCATTTATTTATTTTTTCAGACCTAGTCTCACTCTGTCACCCAGGCTGGAGCACAGTGATACGATCTCGGCTCACTGCAACCTCCACCTCCCAGGTTCAATCGATCCTGGCCTCAGCCTCCTGAGTAGCTGGGACTACGGCTGCATGTCACCACGCCTGGCTTATTTTTTGTAGAGGCCATGTCTCACTGTGTTGCCCAGGCTGGTCTCAGAAGTCCTGGGTTCAAGTGATCTGCTCACCTCAGCCTCCTGAGTAGCTGGGATGACAGGCATGTGCCAGTCCACTTGGCAAAGTTTTAAATTTTTTTAGAGTCGAGGTTTTCTATGTTGCCCAGGCTGGTCTCAAAATCCTGGGCTTAAGTGATCCCTCCTGCCTTGGCCTCCCAAAGTGCTGGGATTACAGGCGTGAGCCACCGGCTTGGCCGTTCCGTTTTCACTTCAGGTCTTTCTTTGTGGTTGCCTTTCCCACTTCTGTTGTTTGTCTAACTAAGTGGACTCATTTTATTTTCCACCTGCCTTCTGTCTTACAGTCTTAAATCCGATCAGGCCTTTATCAGTGACCAGATAGTGTCCACATGTGTACATGTGAGAGGGGGTGGTCTGGGTGTCTCCATCGCTGTGTGTGTCTTGGGGGCTGTGTATGGGGGATATGAAGGAGTGTGTCTGTGTATGTGTGGAGGTGTTTGTTGGGGGGTCTAGGGGTCTGCCGTGTGTGTGAGCTGGGCTCTGGGTGTCTCCGTAGCTGTCTATGAGTGTTTGTCCGTGTATGTGTGTGTGTGTGCACGTATCTGTGTCTCTGGATGTGTTTCTGGGTGCATGGAGAGTAAGGGGAAGGGGCCGAGCTGCCCGGAGCTGCTCTGGAAGCCGTCAGTCTTCCAGGAGCTCTGCAAGGACTTTCCAGCCCCCAGGGAGAAGATAAATGACTGCTGCCTCGCTGATCTCAGGGACTAAAGGGCAGGAATGGTTGTTCCTCCCATTGTCATACAGCATGGAGGGGACCATGCCTGGCTTCCCGGCCTTGCCAGTCACGGCTGTGTCCGGCTGCTGGTGTATGATTCCAGATGAGAAGGATTCTTATCGACTCCTGTATAACAAGGCCAGGGCCACTGTCCTCAGACTCCATGGCTCCACATTAGAATCCCCTGGTTGAGGCCGGCCGTGGTGGTTCATGCCTGTAATCCCAACACTTCGGAGAGACTAAGGCGGGAGTATTACTGGAGCCCAGGAATTAAAGACCAGCTTGGATAATATCGTGAGACCTCATCTCGACAAAAATAAAAAATTAAGGCCAGGTGCAGTGACTCACACCTGTCATCCCAGCACTTTGGGAGGCCGAGGTGGGCAAATCACCTGAGGTCGGGAGTTTGAGACCAGGCTGACCAACATGGAGAAACCCTGTCTCTACTAAAAATACAAAATTAGCTGGGTATGGTGGCACGTGCCTGCAATCCTAGCCACTCGGGAGGCAGAGGCAGGAGAATCACTTGAACCCAGAAGGCAGAGGTTACAGTGAGCTGAGATCGTGCCATTGCACTCCAGCTTGGGCAACAAGAGCAAAACTCTGTCTCAAAAAAAAAAATAAAATAAAATAAATTAGCTGAGCATGGTGGTGTGTGCCTCTGGTCCCAGCTGCTCTGGAGGTTGAGGCAGGAGGCTGACTTGAGCCCAGGAATTCAAAGCTGCAACGAGCCGTGATCTCACCACTGCACTCTGGCCTGAGCAACAACGTGAGGCCCTCTTTAAAAAAAAAAAAAAAAAAAAAAAGAATGAAGAAACAATCCCCTGGGGGAGCATTTAAAAGGCTCCATGCCCAGGCCATGCCCCAGATCAATTGGATTAGAAACTCTCAAGGTGCCACCAGGCATCAGTGCCCACCTGTCCCTGGGTACAGCCATGCCGGGGGCACAGAAAGTCTTTAATTTTATCATTTTTTTAATAAGAAGGAGAAACACCTGCATAAAATAATGAATCCAACCTGGATTATATTTCTCTTTATACCAACACAGCCATGCTGGAAATAGATGTTCAGTGATGCAAAGAAAAATTAGCGCTGAGACAAAGGATCTTTCAGCAATGCAATTTTTACTTCCTGGACTGCAGGAAGGGCACTCTCGCTAGCCATCTTGCCACAAGAGTGCAATGAACAAAGGAAAACACACAAATTTATCCCTTACTCATTTGGCGTCATCCTTACTGCTGTGTCTGATCTCCATTGGGTGGAGCAAGACCTCACAATCTAAACTAAAATCGGATTGGCCAACAGCTTAAAAATTTCTAAACAGGCAAAAGCAATGGAGGGCTGGGACATGCCTGTGAGCACGTTCAGCACAGACACCTTCATTAAAGTTCAAGGACATAGAATGTACTACGTGCCTGTAAGCATGGCATGTCTAACAGTTACATAAGATAGGGCTTAACGAAGGTATTAGCACACTTATTCTTTAACAAGAAAGGAAACTTTAAAAAGGAACTTTTCTACTTCCCACAGTCATAAAACACATGTTTAAATATATTTTTATGGAGGAAGTGGCTCACTGAAGTGCTAATGTTGCCCTGATCAGCTGGTGGCTACAGTGTGGCCCCAGGTGGCTGGCCTGGTCTGGGAGTGGATGTGAGTATGTGAGGCTTCATCACTGATGGTATGGTCCCCATTGCCTCTGTTCATTCAGTAAGTGCTTCTTATCTGTGCAAATATGTTACCAGGATACAGCAGCAAATAGGAGAGACAGGCTCCTCGCTCTCAGGGAATCTCAACTAGAACTTCGTCTCGTTAGGCTTGCTTTGCCTATTATGATAATGTGATCTTACATATAAATGCTTCCTCAAATATTGTCTCCACCTATCCTGCCAAGAACTCTTCCAGAAAAGAAGGAAAAAACATTATCATTTTACAACTAAAAGATTGGAGGCAGCCGGGCACGGTGGCTCACACCTGTAATCGCAGCGCTTTGGGAGGCTCAGTTGGGAGGATCATGACGTCAGGAGTTCGAGACCGGCCTGATCAACATGGTGAAACCCCATCTCTACCAAAAATGCAAAAAATAGCCTGGTGTGGTGGCACACGCCTGTAATTCCAGCTACTCAGGAGGCTGAGGCAGGAGAATCACTTGAGCCTGGGAGGCAGAGGTTGCAGTGAGCTGAGATCACACCATTGTACTCCAGCCTGGGTGACAGAGTGAGACTCTGTCTTAAAAAGAATGGCGGCATGGAGTAAGTGTGATTTACACAGGGCTGCCAAGCAATTCATAGCAGGGTAACGTCTTCTGTTCTAAAATTCACCTTGGGCTTGTTAAAAATATAGATTCCCAAGCTAAATGCCTGGAGATTCAGATTCAGAAGGCTTGGGAGGGGGCCCAGGAATCTGCAATTTTTAAGAAAAGGCAAGGTGTGGTGGCAACTGTCTGTAGTCCCAGCTACTTGAGAGGCTGAGGTGGGAGGCTTGCATGAGCCTAGGAGTTAGAGGCTGCAGTGAGCTATGATGGTGCACTCTTGCCTGGGCAGCATAGGGAGACCTCATTTCTTCAAAAAGTGAGAGAGAAAGAAGGAAAGAGAATAAGAAAGAAAAAGAACAAGAACAAGCAAGAAAGAGAAAGAAGGAGTGCCTGGACATTTCCTAAGGGCAGGCAGGGCTGAGCAATGCTGTTCCATGTGGCCTGGGATCAGGTCAGCCAGAGAGAAGGAACTGGAATCGGGGTTCTTGACCACTCTTGGCACCTTGGACCAGATTGTTCCTTGTTCCGAGTCCATCCTGTGCATCGGAGGACGTTTAGCAGCATCCCCGGCCTCTACCCAGAGATAGATGGCAATGGCAGTCCCCAGTTGTGACAATCAGAAATATTAATACTCCAGGCAGGCGTAGTGGCTCATTTCTGTAATCCCAGCACTTTGGGAGGCCAAGGCAGGTGGATCATCAGAGGTCAGGATTTCGAAACCAGCCTGGCCAACATGGTGAAACCCCATCTCCACTAAAAATACAAAAATTAGTTGGGCATAATGGTGGGCACCTGTAATCCCAGCTGCTCAAGAAGCTGAGGCAAGGAGAATTGTTTGAACCCAGGGGGGCAGATGTTGTAGTGAGCCGAGATCACGCCATTGCACTCTAGCCTGGGGGAAGGGGCAAAACTCTGTCTCAAAAAAACAAAAACAAAAAATACTCCAGACATCACTGAATGTCTCTGGGGGGAACAAAATCAAATCACCCCATTGAGAACACCTGGGCAAAGTTTTGCATCAGTTGAAGGAAACATTTTCCATGTTTGGGGATTGGGTATCTCTCACTAGCCCAAACATGGTTAAAATACACCAATTTCCATAAAAAGGAATTCAGCATTGACACATACTACAATGTGAATGAGCTTCAAAAACATTATGCCAAGTGGAAGAAGCCAGATAGAAGAGGTCACCTGTTGTATGATTCCATTTCTATGAAATATGCAGAACAAGTGATCCATACGTACAGATAACAAACTGGTGATTGTCAGGGGCTGGGGGAGGGGAGAACGGGAAGTGACTGCTTCACGGCTCTGGGGTCTCCTTTAGGAGTGATGAAAATGTTTTGCAGGCCAGGCCTGGTGGCTCATGCCTGTAATCCCAACACTTTGAAAGGTCAAGGCAGAAGGATCGCTTGAGCCCAGGAGTTTGAGATCAGCTTAGGCAACATGGTGAAACCCCATCTCTACAAAAACATAAAAAAAAAGAAAAGAAGAGCCGGGTGCGGTGGCTCAAGCCTGTAATCCCAGCACTTTGGGAGGCCGAGGCGGGTGGATCACGAGGTCGAGAGATCGAGACCATCCTGGTCAACATGGTGATACCCCGTCTCTACTAAAAATACAAAACATTAGCTGGGCATGGTGGCTCGTGCCTGTAATCCCAGCTCCTCAGGAGGCTGAGGCAGGAGAATTGCCTGAACCCAGGAGGCGGAGGTTGCGGTGAGCCGAGATCGCGCCATTGCACTCCAGCCTGGGTAGCAAGAGCGAAACTCCGTCTCAAAAAAAAAAAAAAAAAAAAAAAGAAAAGAAAAGAAAATTAGATTGGTGTCGTGGCAGGTGCCTGTAGTCCCAGCTACTAGGGAGGTTGAGGTGGGAGGATTGCTTGAGCCCAGGAAGTCAGGCTGCAGTGAGACAACATTGTGCCACTGCATTCCAGACTGCACGACAGAGTGAGACCCTGTCAAAAAGAAAGAAAGAGTGAGAGAGAAAGAGAGAGAGAGGGAGGGAGGGATGGAAGGAAGGAAAGAAGGGGGGAAGGAGGGAAGGGGAAGGGGGAAGGGAAGAAGGAAGGAAGGAAGGAAAGAAGGAAGAGAGAAGATGTTTTGCAATTAGATAGTGGTTGTGGTTGCGCAACAATGTAGTTGGTGATACTACTGAATTGGTCACTGTAAAGCTGTTTAGTTATAGTGGGTGAATGTCACCTCAATCAAAGAAAATATGCTGCTTTGTATAGTTTCATGTGACAATCGGTAAAATGAGGATGTAGTGAATTGCGAATGCAATGTAAATTAGAATGGAGGGTTCAATGAGGTAGTAACCATTAACAAGTATGTTTAGACTATAACATATAATTAACTAACACTTAGAAAGAAAATGGTAAAGGCCAGGTGTGGTGGCTCAGGCCTGTAATCCAGGCACTTTTGGAGGCCGAGGTGGGTGGATCACAAGGTCAGAAGTCCGAGACCAGCCTGGCCAATATGCTAAAACCTTGTCTCTACTAAACATACAAATATTAGCTGGGCGTGGTGGCGGGTACCTGTAGTCCCAGCTACTCGGGAAGCTGACGCAGGAGACTCACTTGAACCTGGGAGGCAGAGGTTGCCATGAGCCAAGGTCGTGCCACTGCACTCCAGCGTGGGTGACAGAGCAAGACTCCATCTCAAAAAAATATAAAAAAAAAAGCAAACAGGGCCGGGTGAGGTGACTCATGCCTGTAATCCCAGCACTTTGGGAGGCCGAAGCAGGTGGATCATGAGGTCAGGAGTTCAAGACCAGCCTGGCCAAGATGTCGAAACCTCGTCTCTACTAAAAATACAAAAATTAGCTGGGCACCGTAGCATGCGCCTGTAATCCCAGCTACTCAGGAGGATGAGGCAAGAGAATTGCTTGAACCTAGGAGGTAGAGGTTGCAGTGAGCTGAGATCTCATCGCTGCACTCCAGCCTGGGTGTCAGAGGGAGACTCTATCTCAAAAAAAAAAAAAAAAAAAAAAAAGGCAAACGGTAGAATCTGAAGACAGGACCTCAGTATCTGCATCTTTGGAACCAGTACAATGCTGGGTTAAAATGTACAATACATGTTTGTTAATTTGGGAAGAAAGTGAAATGAAAGCACTCGATTCATCAAGAACCATGACTGAACCACTTGCAACCTGCTGCGTGGCTGGGACAAGTCATTTGAGCTTCCCATGCTGAGTTCCTCTCCTTTCGAGGAAGAGGTAGGCTGATTCTTCCAACACTAAACGTCTATGTTGGGAAATTGACAGGTCTTGGGGAGACTACAGTACCTGCTGGAACATTCCAGAACGTTCCAGAACATGCTGGAATATGCTAGGGGCTTGCTGTCTTGGCCTACATTGTGCTGAAACCTATTTGTTTCACTAGGGAGGAAACAAATTCAAGAGGCTGAAGAAGAAAACACAGAGCCAGCAAAGGAGGCATGAGGTTTGATTAGGGGCTTAGACACAGAGGGGACAGTGCAGGTGGTGGTGTGCTGGAGAGGTGAACCGCAGCTGCTAGCAAACAACGTGCAGTTTATTCAGCATTTTCACTTAGCACCCGCCTTTTAAAGACCTCCGCCTGGTAACCTTCAATGACCCTAAAACTCAGAGCCTCCATCCCTTGGAGGGCCTGTGTTTCATGGGACGGGCCAGGGTTTCAGATGTTTCTCATAGATGGGAAACAAATCTCCGGGTTGGCCACTCCTGGATTCCGTAGCTGGAACACACAGTCAGGTGCATCTACTCTCCAGGTCATCCTAAGGATTTCCCGCAGGTTATTGCTTTCAGTTGCACTTGCCCTACAGCCCATAGGGGCAAGCTCGTAGGTAACCTAGGAAACCCTCGAGACACAGGTCTCAGTGAGCACCGGGCTGCGGTCAGCTTTGACAAGCAGAAGCGGAACAAGACAAGCAGTGAACTCAACTTGGCAAGGATCAGCTCCTGTGTCCCCTTCCCACCATCTGCTGCCAGGGTAGGGCATCTATATTCACACATCTGGCTCAGGCGAGGATGGGGCCGGGAGCCACCGCTGCAAGTCATGTCATTCGAAAGCCCCCATCGTTCCTTCCACTGATGGGCCCTGGGGGGTTGTTTCCCTCCCTCCCAGAGCTGAGAATGCCATCATCGGAGTGAGTCTTGGGTCTACAGATCTAGGGCTGTGTGTGTCCTGCTCGGGGCATGGTGAACACGGCTCACTCCCGGGAAGCAGGGACAGGAAGGGTGTGGGTATGGGGCTGTAGTCTTCACATGAGGGTTCATTACCATGGAGGCCCTAGCAGCTGGACATGTGATCCTGGGCAGGTATATTTCTGTTTGGAGGACGTGGGGATTGGA